>NC_058519.1:143984702-144609702 GCF_904849725.1 Hordeum vulgare subsp. vulgare | reverse complement strand
CACCCACGATCACTCATCTTGCGTAGCTACTAAAGACAGAAGAAATATATTTATATATAATTTAGCATTTATATTCATCGGTTAATCAGGTTCGCCATTTTTATTACGTCCAGGCAACCTACACACTAATAGGTAAAGATAGGTCCTAATCCCACCCGAGTTTGTGTAGATTGGGTTCGTTTTCCCATGCTCTGCTCTGGATCCAATGCAAAATTTCGGCAGCACCTCCCTGCTGTTCTCCTGATACACGTCTCCGCAATAAACAGAGAGGATGTGCATCCGGAGAACAATAGGGAGGCACTGAAGAAATTCCGCATCGGATCCAGAGCACAACATACGGGAAAAAAAACCCAATCTACAGATACTCGGGCTGTCCATGGATAATGTTGGACAATTCGAAAGGATGGCGGTTATAAATATGCAAAGACATGCATATTTATAGATGTCGCCCTTTAGAACGGGAGACAGATACTGGTCACACATACTGATAAATTAATTGAATTACCTAAATCTAGAAAGTTTCATTCGGAAACCGAGCCACAGTAAATGAAGGGGCTAGGAGGAGCTGAAATTTGTACTGACCCACGAATGCAGGGGCGGAGCTCGTACAACGCACGGGCAGGTCTTCGCACACCAGACCTCACAGCGACGAGACAACTATCACATGTAAAATCACCCGATCAACACAAATATTCTAATTATGTCTAATTATGTCATTCTTTAGGAAAACAAGCTAAGAATATAATATTCATGAGCTAACCAAGGATTTTATCTTATTATGTCATTTTGGAGGATAATTAGCTAAACAAGCTAAAAAATAAGAAGGAGGAGAGAAGAAGGAGAAGAAGAAGAAGGAGAAGGGCTCCTTCTCCTCCTCCTCCTTCTCCTTCTTCTTCTCTTCTTCTTCTTTTCATTTTTCCTCTTTCTTCTCCTCCTCTTCTTCTTCTTCTCCTCCTCCTCCTCCTCCTCCTCCTCTTCTCCTCTTCTTCTTCCTCTTCCTCTTATTTCTATTTCTATTTTTTTATCCTCTTCTTCTACTTCTTCTTCTTTTTTCTCTTCTTCTCGTTCTTATTTTTTTATTATTCTATTCTTCTCTTCTTCTTCTCTTCTTCTTTACTTCTTCTTCTTCTTATTTTTTTTTCTTCTCTTCTTCTTCTTCTTCTTCTCCTTCTTATTTTTTTCTTCTCCTCTTCTTCTTCTTCTTCTTCTTCCTTCTTTTCATTTTTCCTCTTTCTTCTCCTCTTCTCCTCCTCTTCTTCTTCTCGTCCTCCTCCTCATCCTCTTCTCCTCTTCTCCTCCTCCACCTAACTAACCAAGTTAACTAACTAACCTAACTAACTAGCCTAACTAACCTAATAAACTAAAAAACTAACCTAAATAATTTAACATAAATAAAAATAAGGAAAAACAAAATAAAAATGGGGGGACTCACCGACGGGGGCGTGGGGGCAGCGAGGAGGACGGGTGCGACGGGGCAGTGGGGCGTCGCCGGGGGCAGTGCGGCGGCGGGGGCAGTGGTGGCAGCGGGTGGCAGTGGTGGCGGCGGTGGGGTGATGTGCGGCGGCTGGGGGCAGTGGTGGCGGCGGTGGGAGGCAGTGGTGGCGGCGATGGGGGACAGTGCGGCGGCGGGGGGCAGTGGTGGCGGCGGTGGGGGGCAGTGGTGGCGGCGGTGGGGGGCAGTGCAGCGGCAGGGGGCAGTGGTGGCGGCGGTTGGCGTCGGGGTGAGAGAGAGAGAGAGAGAGAGGCCAGTGTGGGGGTGGGACGACCGTTACTAGACGTTAGGGCTTTGTCGTCTGCTGGCGGACCGCAAAGAGTCTAGACTCTTTGTCGTTTGCCTCTGGCCTCTTTGCAGTCCGCTAGCAGACGACAAAGAAGGGACTCCAGTTTGACCTACCGTCCCCGCAGTCAGGTGGGCCCCCCTACAGCTTTGCCGTCTGCTGTGCGGCCCTTTGCCGTCTGTGGCTGACGGCAAAGAAGTGGTTGATGGCACAGACCTTCTATGCCATCAGCCAATTCTTTGTCGTCTGCTTTGTGGCAGCTGACGGGAAAGACACTCTTTGCCATCAGCTAGCAGACGGCAAAGATTTGGCACATGGCAAAAAACTGATTTCCAGTAGTGTATTTTGCAAGTTGTAGTCACCTACTATGTGTTATGACCCGGCAACCCCGGAGTGACAATAGCCGGAACCACTCCCGGAGATGACCATAGTATGAGGAGTTCATGTATTCGCTAAGTGCTAATGCTTTGTTCCGGTTCTCTATTAAAAGGAGACCTTAATATCCCTTAGTTTCCATTAGGACCCCGCTGCCACGGGAGGGATGGACAATAGATGTCATGCAAGTTATTTTCCATAAGCACGTATGACTATATACGGAATACATGCCTACATTACATTGACGAACTGGAGCTAGTTACAAATCACCCCATGTTATAACTGGTACATGATGAATGTCATCCGACATAATTATCCATCACCGATCCAATGCCTACGAGTCTTTTCCTACTGGTCCTTGGTATGTTACTTTACCGCTACTGCTGTTACTGCTGCTACTGTTACCGCTACTGTTGTCACTACTGCTACTGTTACCGTTGCTACCGTTGCTATCACGCTACTTTGCTACTGAAACTTTGCTGCAGATACTAAGTCTTTCAGGTGTGGTCGAATTGACAACTCAACTGCTAATACTCGAGAATATTGTTTTGCTTCCCCTTGTGTCGAATCAACAAATTTGGGTTTGAATACTCTACCCTCGAAAACTGTTGTGATCCCCTATACTTGTGGGTTATCAAGACCATTTTCTGGCGCCGTTGCCGGGGAGGCCTAGTTCTATTCTCTGAGTCACTTGGGATTTACGTCTGTTGATAACTATGAGGAATCCAAGAGATCCAAAAACTAAAGTCTTGCCCTCAACTGCGAGGACAGGTAAGGAACTGCCATCTAGCTCTGACACATGATTCACCTTCAGTTATGAGTAAGTTTGCGACACCACCACCTCCTAGAAATTCTGATATGTCGCCTGTGCTTGATGATGCTACTTCTGCTATCCATGGTGCTTATGATGATGCTTTGATTGATACTGCTTTGCCACTAGGTGCATTTCTTGATGCACAAATTGCTAGAGTTGCTGCTGAATGTGATGATACTTCTGAAACTGCTCAAATTATTGAAGTAGAACCTGTTGTTTTACCTGTTAGAACTAGCTCTCCTAGATATGAACTGCCTGATATACCTGAGGCTTATGTTATGGAGGGAGAAGTAGCTGAAGACTTTCTTGCTTGTAAGGATAGCTATGATCTTGAGAATCTATTGCGCAAGTGGAAAGAAAAATCTCTGAATGCTAGAATGAAATACGATCCGAAGTTTGCTACTTCACCCATCTTTGTGAGTGATAAGGATTATGAATTCTCTTTCGATCCTGAGTTAATCACTTTGGTCGAATCTGATCCTTTTCATGGTTATGAGTCTGAAACGGTTGTAGCACATCTCACTAAATTGAATGATATAGCCACCCTATTCACGAGTGAGGAAAAAATTCGCCATTAATAGATCTTTAAGTTGTTTCCTTTCTCGCTAAAGGGTGATAATAAGAATTGGTTTACTTCTCTTGCTCCTGGTTGTGTGCGTAGTCCCCAGGATATGATCTACTACTTCTCTGAGAAATATTTTCCTGCCCATAAGAAACAAGCTGCCTTGCAGGATATATATAACTTTGTGCAAGATGAAGAAGAGAGTCTCTCACAAGCTTGGGGGAGGCTTGTCCAGGTACCAAATGCTTTGCCTGATCACGCTCTTGAGAAAAATGAAATACTTGATATCTTTTATAATGGACTAACCGATGCTTCTAGGGACCACCTAGATCGTTGTGTTGGTTGTGTTTTCAGGAAAGAACTATGGAACAAGCTGAAATTCTATTGAATAATATCTTGAGCAATGATAATGCTTGGACTATTCCCGAACCACATCCGAAGCCAACTCCGAAGAAAAGAGGTATTCTATTCCTCAGTCCTAAAGATATGCAAGAAGCCAAGAAATCTATGCAAAAGAAAGGTATTAAATCTGAAGATGTTAAGAATCTACCAACTATCGAAGAATGCAAAAGAAAGGTATTAAATCTGAAGATGTTAAGAATCTACCAACTATCGAAGAAATACATGGTCTTGACAACCCGACACAGGTAGTAGAGGTAAATACTCTTCATAGATTCAATGAGAGTGATATTCCTTTTGATAAACCTGCTAGCTTATGCTTAGATGAATTTGATAACTTTGTTGCCAAACAACAAAGTTTCAATGATTATGTTAGCAGACAATTGGAACAGAATGCTCGTATGCTTAGCCATTTAAGTGCTTGTGTGGATAGAAATGTCAATGAGCTTAAGCTTTTGAGTAAACATGCCTCTATGGTCACTACTCACGTAGAACAAGTACTTAAGGCTCAAAATGACTTGCTCAATGAGTTGAATGACAATTCTGTTAGAGTCATCACTAGAGGTGGTAGAATGACTCAGGAACCTTCGTATCCCGAGGGCCATCCTAAGAGAATTGAACAAGATTCTCAAGGAGTTAGCACTGAGGCACCTAGTCATCCTAGTAATTGGAAGAAAAAGAAAGATGATAGGAACTTGCATGCTAGCAAACCTGCTGCTGTTACACCTGAGAATCCAAATGATATCTCTGTTTCTGATGCTGAAACACAATCTCATGATGAACATGAGCCTAATGATAATATCGATAATGGTGTTCATGATGATGCTCAACCTAGTAATGATATATGTGGAGATTGAACCTAGTGTTGATCTTGATAACCCACAACCTAAGAACAAGAGATACGATAAGAACGACTTTATTGCTAGGAAGCATCACTACTAGGAAAAGGCCTGCTAGTGGCGCACCTGTTTTGGCTACTAATGGCACACTATAGGTGCGCCAATAGCATCACGCCACTAGAATTTTTTACTAATGGCACACCACAGGTGCGCCATTAGTATCTGGTATACTAATAGCGCACCAGGCAGTGCGCCATTAGTATAGCCCATGGTGCTCCATTAGTATGCCTCCCAGGGCATATATACTAATGGCACACCAGGCAGTGCGCCATTAGTATAGCCCATGGTGCTCCATTAGTATGCCTCCCAGGGCATATATACTAATGGCACACCAGGCAGTGCGCCATTAGTATAGCCCATGGTGCTCCATTAGTATCTGGTATTCTGGCATATATATGTTTTGTTTCAAAACCACAAATTCAACAACACATAACATATATATCAAATATATAATACATAATATGTGCCCAATAGTTTTAGTGATCCACAACACATAACATATATGCAAAGTTGCATAACAAATTTCATGATCCATATATCAAAATTCCATAGCATCCGTACATCCAAAATTCCATAGCATCCGTATATACATATAGTTCCGTAGCATCCATACATACATAGCTCCATAGCAAATATAATACACAACGATACTTTGCGAGCATTACTAAGTAATATTTGGCACTAAAACAAATGCCTTCATGTCCATATCGTAGTCCAAAGAGCATCCGCATGGCAACCTACAAGATGAAATCATCAACATGTCAAATTTAACACTCTAAATCATGAAGATCTTCAAGAATGGTCTCTAATTATAAATTTGATCTTCAAATGGTTCAAATGATCTCTACTTACAAAACTAAAAATTCAAAATAGGACATAAGAACACCAAAACAACTTTTGCAAAAATATGCCTGGAGCAAAAACATCAGAAATACTCTACAGATTTCAAAAGAATGATTTAGTGAAGTTCCTACATTTCAAACAGGGTCTAGTCTAAAAAGTAAAATTAGGACTATCACATTGGAGGCACTGGCGAAGCGACGTTGAGAGGAGTGTGGTGAATTGACCACACAGGTTTTTCACAAATGCTTTGTACGCAAATACAAAACATGTAAATTTTCTATATAAATTTACTATAATACATGTTTTTGACATCACAGATTTGACATGACATTATATGCTAATAGCTTAATAAGACATTATATGATAATAGTCTATACATGTCATGTTGGCCAATGATAATCACAACAACAAGCTCTACGTTGGTTTTGAGAGTAAATGATTTTCACATAAGGAGGGAATAATCCTGCTCCATATTACACGAGGTTTCTGTACACTGATAAAAAAAAATTGTCAAGTAAAAAGAATCAGATAGATTCAAAAATTAATTTGCATAAGTCCAGCAAACGCAGGACATCAGCATTCCTGATCCATTAAATACATATGCACCTGCCCTCATGGGCCAGACTTGTATTCCACAGGGTCAAAAGGTGCTATCTTAGGATCAGAAATATAAAATACAGTAATAAAATAAAATACAAAGCGACTCATACAATACAAATGTGTAAAAGAAGAAGCAACAATCACCTGGTGTATCCGGGTAATTTTGTGCGAGAACTCTCAGCTTATACCCAGTGTCCTTCTCTAGGTCTTCTATCTCTTGATGTATACGATTTTCCTAGGAACAAATCAAAATAGTCAGCAACCATACGTCTAACATAACATGTGTTATCCAATTATCCACCAAAAAATAGAAGGTAGGGAGACTAAGACTACCCTCTAAAGATAAGAACTATATTTGTAGTCGCACCCTTATGGAATGGAAGTCAATATGACATGTTAAAAAGAAAATTAGGCACAACGAAACTATCAGGCAAGGCAAGGATGGAAAACACCATCTCATCCTTGCACTGTTGTGTTGGTTTCAGCGCCGCTCTGTTTCTCGCGGATGCCAAATTTGCAAAGTGGCTGTGAATCATGAGGCAGACAGACAGATAGCTCATCGTGCAAGATTTGAGGTGTGAATTTACCTGGCCTGAGGAGAGAAAACCGGCAACGTCGATGATGGTGGTGAACTCCTTGGGGAGCAACTTGGGTTTGTTGACCCCGACCTTGGCATTGGCCAGACTGAGAACTGCAAAGCACGTACCCATCAAGGGGAAGTTCCCACTAGAAAATGCTACACTCACACTGAGGAAGCTGAATATGAATGAAGGATAAGATGGATGGCTTACATTAGGAGAAGGACAGGGTGAGCACGAGCGCGCCGGAGACGACAGCCTTCCAGGATGATGTCATGACGATTAAATACATGTCATGACGATGGCCAGGACGATACCACCCAGCACCAACCTTTGATGGTTCTGGAACATACCTTCTCTTTCCTAATAAGACTAATATTTAATGAGAAAAGTGAGATTCGTGCAACTGAATTTATGATCGGGAAGGTGTGGAGATCACTTATAGAGAGTGGGTAAGCACCGCAAAGATGGCACTGATGAGCTGGGCACCACTGTATCCCTTCTCTATGATCAGCGTGGCTCCGTACCATACCCCTAGATAGTATCCACATATCAAAATCATCATGACGGAGCCCATGCCGATGGTTGCGACGCACTGTAAGAGCTCTTAAGCTATTGTGAGTGGGTCTTCTCGTTCGACTCAAAAACAGTGGTGTCATAAAAAAAATGAATATCGAATATGGTAAATAGATGGAGGTACCTCGTGACATCGATGTGCCTCACAACGATTCTTCAATCTTTTATCAACATAGTAGAAAGTATTGGACCGAAATCAAATTGGTCACTGAAACAGAAACGTAGTGATCAGAGATCATTGGACATGAAAAATGCAGATTTGGCTTTACTTCTTGAGCGCTCACAAAGAAACTATGTGCACCTAGAGAGCGGAATGGATAGGGCGATCGGTGGCTGGTAGTAGGTGATACGTCTCAAACGTATCTATAATTTTTGATGGTTTCACGTTGTTATCTTGTCTTCCTCGGTTGTTTTATGTACCTTTTATATCTTTTTTGGGACTAACTTATTAATTCAATGCCAAGTGCCAGTTCCTGTTTTTTCCGTGTTTTTAACTCTTTTCAGATCTGATTTTGGAACGGAGTCCAAACGGAAGAAAAACCCCGGAATGATTTTTTCCCAAACGGAAGAAGATCAGGGGGCCTTTGGGCCAGGCTAGGTGGGCTCCAGGGAGCCCACAAGCCCCCACTCCGCCAAAAGGGGGAGGCGGCGGTGGGCAGGCTTGTGGCCTCCCTGGCCGCCCCCTGAGCTAGATCTTTGGCCTATAAATTCCCAAATATTCCGCAAAACATGACGGGACCCTCGAAAATAATTTTCCGCCGCCGCAAGCTTTCGTTTCCGCGAGATCTCATCTGGAGACCCCTCCCGGCGCAATGCCGGAGGGGACTTTGGAGTTGGAAGGCTTCTTCATCATCATGACCGCCCCTCCAATGACTCGTGAGTAGTTCACTTCAGACCTACATGTTTGTAGTTAGTAGCTAGATGGCTTGCTCTCTCTCTTAGATCTTCAATACAAAGTTCTCCATAATCTTCATGGAGATCTATCCGATGTAATCTTCTTTGGCGGTGTGTTTGTCGAGATCCGATGAATTGTGGATTTGTGATCACATTATCTATGATATATATTTGAGTCTTTGCTGATTTATTATATGCATGATTTGATATCCTTGTAAGTCTCTCCGAGTCTTGGGTCTTGTTCGGCCAACTAGATCTATGATACTTGCAATGGGAGAAGTGTTTGGTTTTGGGTTCTGCCATGTGGTGACCTTTCCCAGTGACAGTAGGGGCCGCAAGGCACACATCAAGTAGTTGCCATCAAGGGTAAAAAGATAGCGTTTTTATCATTCGTTTGAGATTATCCCTCTACATCATGTCATCTTCCTTAAGGCGTTACTCTAGATCATGGACTTAATACACTAGATGCATGCTGGATAGCGGTCGACGTGTGGAGTAATAGCAATAGATGCAGACAATATCGGTCTACTTGTTTTGGACGTGATGCCTATAGAAATAATCATTGCATAGATATCGTCACGAATTTGCACGGTTCTATCAATTGCTGGACAGTAATTTGTTCACCCACCGTCTACTTTCTTTCATGAGAGAAGCCACTAGTAAACACTACGGCCCCCGGGTCTATTCACATCCATCATTTACATCTCCTCTTTTACTTTGCTTTGTTACTTTGTTGCTTTAAGTTCTCACTTGGCAAACAATCTATAAGGGATTGACAACCCCTTCATAGCGTTGGGAGCAAGTTTTTGTGTTTGTGCAGGATCTTGAGATACTCCTCCACCGGATTGATACCTTGGTTCTCAAACTGAGGGAAATACTTACCACCGCTGTGCTACATCACCCTTTCTGCTTCGAGGGAACACCAACGCAAGGCTCCAAGGCCATGGGGGAAATCCTTTGCATAGTTGCCTAGGAAGTCCCTTAAGGCATAGCCGCAGCTGAAGGATTCCTGGTGCCGTCGACACGACTATTCTTTGGCGCCATTGGATGGTCTTTTGTTGTAGTAGCAGAAGTATTTCTGGCGCCGTTGCCAGGGATAAATAGCTGACATCAGAAGTATTTCTGGCGCCGTTGCCGGGGATGAGAAATCAAGATCCATCCAAGTAGGTCTCACAAACTCTTCTCTTGCATTTACTTTTGTTGCCAGTTGCCTCCCGTTGTCCTCTCCCCCACTTCACATTTGTCGTTTTCATTCGCCTTTCGCCTTCGCCGTTTTCTTTTTTCCTTTGCCGGTTTTCTTGCATGCTTGTCATGAATTTCTTGCTTGCTTGTCATGAATTTTCCTCTAGCTAAGATCATCTCCTTACATAACGATATCATGAATTTCAAGAAACTTGATCATGAACACGTTGCACAATCTTGGGAGAGGATGAAGCTTATGATTAGAAATTGTCCCGCTCATGGCTTGAGTTTGTGGATGATTATACAAATCTTTTACGCTGGCTTGAATTTCTCTTCTCGCAATATCTTGGACTTCGCCTCAGGTGGAACGTTCATGGAAATCACGTTAGGGGACGCTACAAAACTCCTAGACAATATCATGAGCAACTACTCCTAGTGGAACACTAAAAGGTCGCCTGCTAGCAAAAAGGTGCACGCTATAGAAGAGATTAACTCGCTTAGTGCTAAGATGGACGAGTTGATGAATTTGGTTGCTAGTAGAAACGCTACCGTAGAACCTAATGACATGCCACTATCTTCTTTGATTGAGAGTAGCAACGCTAGTTTGGACGTGAATTTTGTTGGTAGGAACAATTTTGGCAACAATAATGCTTCTAGAGGAAACTATGTTCCTAGGCCTTTTCCTAGTAACTCCTCTAACAATTATGGCAATTCCTACAACAACACTTATGGAAATCACAACAAATTACCCTCTAATTTAGAGAGTAATATCAAAGAGTTCATCAACTCTCAAAATATTTTCAATGCGTCCATAGAGGAAAAACTACTCAAAATAGACGATTTGGCTAAGAGCGTTGATAGGATGTCTTGTGATATTGATGCTTTGAAAGTTAGATGCGCTCCTCCCAAGGTCAACTTGGATGAAACTTTCAAAGCTATGCGTATCTCCATGAATGAGAGAAAATAAAGAACCGCCCAAATTCGCGCTAGACATGAATGGTTTAAAAGGGTGTGTTCAAGTGATGCAAATCACGAAGATCTTAAAGTGCTTGGTGTGTCTCCTCTTGAATCTTTGTTTTCGCGTGTCAAACCTACTTATGGAGGGGCTGGATATCAGTCCACTTTGGTTAAAAAACACCCCAATGATTTGGAGTCCACCTATCTTGATGATAAAGGTGTGGAGAGTGGAGTAGAAGAAGTCAAAATTTTGGGTAGTAATGAAAGTCCGACTTTGGATTTCAAGGAATTCAATTATGATAATTGCTCCTTGTTTGAATGCATTTCTTTGATGCAATCCATTGCAAACTCTCCACATGCTTATAGCCAAAGCAAAGCCTTTACGGCGCATATCGTAGATGTTATGATGAAATCTCTTGAAGAGAAGCTCGAACTAGAAGTCTCTATACCTAGAAAATTTTTATATGAGTGGGAACCTACTATCGAAATCAAGATAAAAAACAATGAGTGCAATGCTTTGTGTGATTTGGGTGCTAGTGTTTCCGCGATTCCAAATTCTTTATGTGATATTCTTGGTTTTCATGAGATTGAAGAGTGTTCTCTTAATTTGCATCTTGCAGATTCTACTGTCAAGAAACCCATGGGGAGGATCAATGATGTACTTATTGTTGCAAATAAGAACTATGTACCCGTGGATTTCATTGTACTTGACATAGATTGCAATCCTTCATATCTCATTATTCTTGGTAGACCTTTCCTAAGGACTATTGGTGCAATCATCGATATGAAGGAAGGGAATATTAGATTTCAATTTCCTTTAAAGAAGGGCATGGATCACTTTCCTAGAAATAAAATAAGATTGCCTTATGAATCTATGATGAGGGCTACCTATGGTTTGAGCACCAAAGATGACTATACGTGATTCCATCACTTTCGCCTAGCTAAGGGCGTTAAACAAAAACGCTTGTTGGGAGGCAACCCGACGAATCTATCCTTTTTATTTCTGTTTTGTGTTTTCCACACTTCCATAATTCTGTTATGATTGTGTTTTTGTGTTTCTTTTTGCGTTCGTGCCAAGCAAAACCGTTATGATTAGTCTTGGGGATGATCGTTTGGTCATGCTGGAAAAGACAGAAACTTTCTGCTCATGAAAAGAATTTTCATTTTTTTCCGTAAGAGGTTTTGAGTTGATTCTTTTTGCTGTTGATTGCTACGCAAATTCTTCAGACTGTCGTAATTCTTCAGAATTTTTGAAATACCAGAGGTATACGAAATATACAGATTTCTACAGAGTGGTCTGCTGTTAACAGATTCTGTTTTTGTTGTGTTGGTTGCTTATTTTGATGAAACTATGTATAGTATCGGGGGGTATTAGCCATGGAAGATTTAAAGTACAGTAACCCAACATCATAGTAGAATTTAAGTTTGCTACAGTACCTAAGGAAGTGGTGGTTTGCTTTCTTGTACTAATGTTATCACGAGTTCCTGTTTAAGTTTCGTGTTGTGAAGTTTTCAAGTTTTGGGTGAAGGTCTTATTGACAAAGAGATAAAGAGTGGCAAGAGCTCATGCTTGGGGACGCCCAAGGCACCCCAAGAGATTCAAGGATGCCGTAAAATCCTAAGCTTGGGAAACTCTCCTCTTCAATCCATCGGTAACGTTACTTGGGGTTATATTTTTATTCACCACATGTTATGTGTTTTTGCTTGGAGCGTCTTGTATCGTAGGAGTCTTTTATTTTTTGTGTCACAATCATCCTTCCTGCACACCTAGAGAGAGAGACATGCACACACCATGATTTTGTCGAGCTTCACTTATATCTTTTGGTAGACAATTCAGCTCACATGTGCTTCACTTATATCTTTTGAGCTAGATACTTTTGCTCTATGTGCTTCATTTATATCTTTTAGAGCACAGCGGTGCGTGGCTTGGTAGTTGATCTATGCTTTGAGAGTAGGCTCAAAAGGGGTAGTTATCCAAAGGGATACAAAAACTTCCACCTTCATGTGCATTGAATAGTTAGAGAAGTTTGATTCATCTCAATTAGTTTTGACTCGTGGTTATGGTAATATTGAAGTCATGCTAGTAAGGTGTTGTGGATCTAGAAATACTTGTGTTGAAGTTAGTGATTACCGTAGCATGCACGTATAGTGAACCGCTATGTGATGAAATCTGAGCATGATTAGTATATTGATTGTCATCCTTTGCGTGGCGGTCGGGATCGCGCGATGGTTTATACCTACCAACCCTTCCCCTAGGATTATGTGTTGAATGCTTTGTTTCGATTACTAATAAAACTTCTGCAACAAGTATATGAGTTCTTCACGACTAATGTTCAGTCCATGGTTTAGATGCACGTTCACCTTCCACCATCACTATCTTCTTAGTGTCGTGCAAGTTTCGCCGGTGCACAAAACCCACCATTAGCCTACCTCAAAACAACCACCATACGTACCTATTATGGCTTTTTCAAAGTCATTCCGAGATATATTGCCATGCAACTACCACCATGACATGTGCCACCACGTCTACATTTCCATTGCATGATAGTAAGATAGTTGGCATGATGTTTACATTGATGTCTATGCTATGCTAGATCATTTCCACAGTACACTACCGAAGGCATTCCATATAGAGTCATAGTTGCTCTAAGTTTTGAGTTGAAAGTGTGATAATCATCATTAATGGAGCATTGCCCCATGCGAGGAAATAAAAAAGGCCAAAGAAGCCCACCAAAATAAAAAAAAATTGGCCAAAGAGCCCACAAAAATAATAAAAAAAGAGAGAAGGGACAATGCTACCACTTTTTCCACACTTGTGCATATTAAGCACCATGATCTTCATGATTGAGAGTCTCTCGTTTTGTGACCACCATATAGCTAGTGGGAAAGTTTCATTATATAACTTGGCTTGTATATTCCAATGATAGGCTTCCTCAAAATTGCCTTAGGTCTTCGTGAGCAAGCAAGTTTGATGCACACCCACTAGTTTTCTTTAAGAGCTTTCACATACTCGTAGCTCTAGTGCATCAATTGTATGGCAATCCCTACACATTCACATTGATATCTATTGATGAGCATCTCCACAGCTCATTGATATGCCTAGTTAATGTGACTATCTTCTCCTTTTTATCTTGCAACCTCCACTACATTCCACACCATCTATAGTGCTATAAACATGGCGCACGCTCATGTATTGCGTGAGAGTTGAAAAGGTTTGAGAAAGTAAAGGTGTGAAAGTATTACTTGGCCAATACCGGGGTTGTGCATGATTTAAATTCATTGTGCAATGATGATATAGCATAGCCAGACTATATGCTTTTGTAGGGATAACTTTCTTTTGGCCTTGTTATTTTGAAAGTTCATGATTACCTTGCTAGTTTGCTTCAATTATTATTGTTTCCACGTCAATAGCCAACTATTGTTTTGAATCTAACGGATCTGAACATTCACGTCACATAAGAGGAATTACAAAGGACACCTATCCTAGGTAGCATGAAAGCATCAAAAATTCATTCTTATCACTTCCCTACTCGAGGACGAGCAGGAGTTAAGCTTGGGGATGCTTGATATGTCTCAAACGTATCTATAATTTTTGATGGTTGCACGCTGTTATCTTGTCTTCTTTGGTTGTTTTATGTACCTTTTATATCTTTTTTGGGACTAACTTATTAATTCAGTGCCAAGTGCCAGTTCCTGTTTTTTCCGTGTTTTTGACTCTTTTCATATCTGATTTTGGAACGGAGTCCAAACGGAATAAAACCCCCGAAGGGATTTTTTCCCGAAAGGAAGAAGATCAGGGGGCCTTTGGGCCAGGCCAGGTGAGCTCCAGGGAGCCCACAAGCCCCCACTCTGCCACCAGGGGGAGGCGGCGGTGGGCAGGCTTGTGGCCTCCCTGGCCGCCCCCTGACCTAGATCTTTGGCCTACAAATTCCCAAATATTCCGCAAAAAATCAGGGGAGCCTCGAAAATACTTTTCTGCCGCCGCAAGCTTCCGTTTCCGTGAGATCTCATGTGGAGAATCTTCCCGGCACCCTGCCGGAGGGGACTTTGGAGTTGGAGGGCTTCTTCATCATCATCATCGTCCCTCCAATGACTCCTGAGTAGTTCACTTCAGACATACGGGTCCGTAGTTAGTAGCTAGATGGCTTCTTCTCTCTCTTGGATCTTCAATACAAAGTTCTTCATGATCTTCATGGAGATCTATCCGATGTAATCTTCTTTGGCAGTGTGTTTGTCGAGATCCGATGAATTGTGGATTTGTGATCACATTATATATATGATATATATTTGAGTCTTTGCTGATTTCTTATATGCATGATTTGATATCCTTGTAATATAAGTCTCTCCGAGTCTTGGGTCTTGTTCGGCCAACTAGATCTATGATTCTTGCAATGGGAGAAGTGCTTGGTTTTGGGTTCTGCCATGTGGTGACCTTTCCCAGTGACAGTTGGGCAGCAAGGCACACATCAAGTAGTTGCCATCAAGGGTAAAAAGATGGGGGTTTTATCATTGGTTTGAGATTATCCCTCTACATCATGTCATCTTGCTTAAGGCGTTACTCTGTTCTTATGGACTTAATACACTAGATGCATGTTGGATAGCGGTCGACGTGTGGAGTAATAGTAGTAGATGTAGATAGTATCGGTCTACTTGTTTTGGATGTGATGCCTATAGAAATAATCATTGCATAGATATCGTCACGACTTTGCGCAGTTCTATCAATTGCTCGACAGTAATTTGTTCACCCACCGTCTACTTGCTTTCATGAGAGAAGCCACTAGTAAACACTACGTCCCCCGGGTCTATTTTCACATGCATCGTTTACATCTCCGCTTTTACTTTGCTTTGTTACTTTGTTGCTTTCAGTTCTCACTTGGCAAACAATCTATAAGGGATTGACAACCCCTTCATAGTGTTGGGAGCAAGTTTTTGTGTTTGTGCAAGATCTTGAGATACTCCTCCACCGGATTGATACCTTGGTTCTCAAACTGAGGGAAATACTTACCACCGCTGTGCTACATCACCCTTTCCGCTTCGAGGGAACACCAACGCAAGGCTCTAAGGCCATGGGAGAAATCCTTTGCATACTTGCCTAGGAAGTCCCTTAAGGCGTAGCCGCATCTGAAGGATTCCTGGTGCCGTCGACACGACTATTCTTGGCGCCATTGGACGGTCTATTGTTGCAGTAGCAGAAGTATTTCTGGCGCCGTTGCCAGGGATACACAGCTGACATCAGTAGGTTAAGAGAACTTCTTTATATAGTAACTTGTTTGATTGTCCAATCTCTAGATAAGCTATTGATGGTGTGTGCAGATAACGTTTTGTCCTATCATTCAGTAACAATGAGGAGCATCGACAGCCCATCTAGTTGATTTTTACTGTTATATTCTAATTTAGCAAGAAGGGTCTATGGTTACTTTTGTTGATTGCATTACACGTGCATTGACTGAAAGACACAGGAACCAAACACAAGAAACAAACAAACAAACACATTATCTATTTTCACACATAAAAAATAGTTGGAGAAGACTGGTATATACTCATTAGCTAGACTGGTGTTGGATCATCCTACACTTATTTTTAGTTAGACATGGTAAACTGCTGGTATATATACCAGTGTAGGATCTAATACCGTACCTACATATATACCAGTGCAGGATCTAATGCCAAGGAACACTGAGCTAGGCACTGCTATATATTTAGCTGGACCTCATGTGCAGTGATGCCACTATTGTCAAGAACACCGTCGGTTCAACACCCCGTCATGCAAGGAATGGGCTCATCTATTTGCCACTCGTGGTACCGCAGGTAAAATCGGAAGGCCTTTTACTGCCACCTTGCATGAAAAAATTCTATTCACACATGTGAACCTGCACATATTGTCTAAATAAATGATAAAGGCTACCAGGATGGGAACTGAACTTTCTCTAATCACACACACACTCTCTGCACCAGGAAGTGCAATTAAATAGCCCCTGCATAAACTGAATGGTAATAACACAAAATAACTAAAAGCGAATAAGGAGGAGCTCAATTAAACTGAAGAGTAATCTAGTATTATGATAGCCAAGCCCACAAGATCCATCTTACTCTTATTATACACCCGAAACCGCCTCGTTTCAACATCCGATTGGACCAATCTTTCTCCATCCGGGATCTCTGCTGCTCGAGCAGAGTAGTAAACTGTGGAAAAAGGGGCATATTCGCATGCTTCTTCTGGAATGGCTCCATTTCCTTCATTTAGAAATGCTACTATTCTAACTTTTTCCCAGAAAACCGTTCCTGAATGGGTAAACAGTTATATACAACACATTAATTCCATCGATCTGCCATTTGAGCCCTAAAATAACTGTCATACAAGAGTAAGACAAACAGACAATAAACTACAGCATATATACAACACATGAGGAACATTACTAATTAGTGATGGCATAGGTAGAAATTGACATGCATAAAGAACAGGGGTTGCTCGATCTTGATCAGTAGAGTTACTCAACACATATACATGAGGTCTCAATCTGATTACCAGGCCAATTAATGTTGTACCGAAACAACCTGAATTAAATGCCCATGCCAATCAGTGTGTACTCAAAAAATTCAAATCAATACGATACGAGGCCAATTGAGGTACTCAAAACAATCTGAATCCAATATCAGGCCAATCAGTGCAGTAAAATCAATCTGAATCCAACACCAGGCCAGTTTTACTCCACCCAAAACGATCTAAATCCTAAACCAGGCCAATTAATGTACTGAAAACAATCTGAATCCAATACTAGGAGAATCTGAATCCAAGCAGAGCCAGGCATGAAATTCGTATTGACGAACCCCTCCTCGTATAGTCGTATGTGAGGAAGAAGAGTGCATATATGGGACACATGGACGAACACCATGACAAGGACTTATTTGTTTGCAGACAGAGGACAGCACCACGGCATACAGATTCAGATTCGCTAACACAACATGTCTTCCTTGCAGAGCATCAAGATGAACATAACCTAAACGTCAGAACTTAAAGGGAACAAACCCACCCACAGAGATGACGACGAGGAGCAGCACGTAAACACAGGGCAGGAGGCCCCTAGCGAAGCCGAGGAGGCGGCGGCGGCGGCCGTCGGCGCAGCACGGCAGGCAGAAGGCGGTGGCCAGCACCACCGGCACGACGACGAAGAGGACGAAGGCAAGGATGGCGTAGTACGCCGGCTTGTAGTGCGTGAAGACGGGCCCGGCCGCCGGCAGGTGGAGGAGGGTGGTGAGGGCCTGCCGGCGGAGAGAAGATGGCGCGGCAGCGGTGGCCCGACGGGATCTGCTACAAGAGGGAGGCGACACGGGGGGAGGGGACAGTGGGGGGCGTCGGTGGGGCCTGCCGGTGGGGGCTGCTAGTGGGGGCTGCCGGTGGGGGTTGCCGGTGAAGGGCGCAGGTGGGGGGCGCCGGTGGAGGGGGCTCTACTGAGGGGCGCACTGAGATCTACTGTGGGAGGGAGAGGGCAGGGGCAGGTGAGTGACAGGATTTGGCGAAAATACTTAGCACGCGGTCGATTTGGGGAAAGCCCGCCTGATATTTCGTTGTGTCCCGCGCTTTTGTAGGTTACTAATGGCGCACCACCTACAAATGCGCCATTAGTAACCCTGGTTACTAATGGCGCACCAGTTGGTGGTGCGCCATTAGTAGTTTTGCCAAAAAAAAATTATAGTAGTGGCGTACTGGATGAGTGGTGCGCCATTACTAGTTAAACTAGTAATGGCGCACTCTGCCCCTGTGCGCCATTAGTACTTTTGGAAAAAAAAGTTTGTTAGTAGTGGCGCACCGTGTGTGTGGTGTGCCATTAGTGTCCATCACACTAATGGCGCAGCTACACATGATGCGCCACTGCTATATAGTAGTGGTGCACCACTTGTCTGGTGCGCCATTAGTGTCCATATTATTTATAGCCCTTTTCCTAGTAGTGCATGGTAAAGAAAGAGCACCATGGGTTCAGAAACGCATGCCCTTTCCTCCCAAACCATCCAAGAAAAAGGATGATGAGGATTTTGAGCGCTTTGTTGAAATGATTAGACGTGTCTTTCGGCAAATGTGTTTGACAGATATGCTCAAAATGTCTCCTTATGCTAAGTACATGAAAGATATTGTGACTAATAAAAGGAAGATACCTGAGGTTGAGATTTCCACCATTCTTGTTAATTACACCTTCAAGGGTGGAACTCCTAAGAATCTAGGTGATCCCGCAGTGCCCACTATACCTTGCTCCATTAAAGGAAATTATGTTGGAACCACTTTATGCGATCTTGGAGCTGGTGTTAGTGTTATGCCCCTATCTCTTTATCGTAGACTTGAATTGGATAAGTTGACACCCACTGAAATGTCTTTGCAAATGGCGGCCAAATCAACTACTTTCCCTATTGGCATTTGCGAGGATGTGCCTGTTGTGGTTGCTAACATTACTATCTTAACGGACTTTGTTATTGTGGATATTCCCGAGGATGATGCCATGGCGGTCATCCTTGGAAGACCCTTTTTAAACACTGCATGGGCTGTTATTGATTGCAATAGAGGCAATGTCACTTTCCATGTTAATGGTAATGAGGACACGATGCACTTTCCGAAGAAACAATATCAAGCACATTGCATCAATGCTATTGAAAGAACTTCATCAATTCTTATTGGGAGCTTTGAATGCCCTATACCTACTGTCAAGATGAAGTATGATTTACTTCTTGGGGATATGCACATCCCCATTGAGGTAACCTAGTGATTATTCGAAAATTCTCCGGTTTTATGCGAATCGAAAAAAGTTTGTCAAGGAGACTTGATCAACCTCATTGACAGATTTCTTTTGATGAGCATGAGATGGATGAATCTAGGAGTCACAACCCTCTGTTCCAAACTTTTACTTTCTGTTGTTTATAAGAAAAATGATAGATTTAGCTTTAGTTTCCTGTTTTCTGCTTTTTGCGTCCCTTAGATAAGTCTCCCGAAAATAAAAGTTCTTCAAATGCCCTGAAATTCATGTATGATTTTTTCTGGAATTTTTGAAAAATGCTGAGACAGAGAGCTAGTCAGGGGGATGCACCAGTGGACCACAAGCCCTGGAGGCTCGACCACCCCCTGGCCGCGCCTGACAGGCTTGTGGCCCCCACGTGGACCCGCTCCACTTATTCCATCGCCCATATCCTTCTCCTACCTCCAAATAAATCATTCCACAGCTCAAACCCGTGTTCTTGCTCTTCTTGTGGCATTTTTCGATCTCCTTGTGCATAGCCCCATTCACCAAACTGTTTGGGGAATTGTTCCTTGGTATGTGACTCCTCCATTGGTCCAATTAGTATTTGCTCTAGTGCTTTATTCGTTGCATATTTTTGTTGCCTTGGTGACCCTGTTCTTGAGCTTTGCATGCTAATTTTAGTTGGTCCCAAGTAGTTTTGATGCATGATATGGCCTCTAGGCACTTGTAGGAGTAGTTGCTCTGAGTTTTGTTGAGCCTTGTTCACTTTTATTTTGAGTCACTAATTTCTTTAGAAAAGGAAGATGTTCAGGAGAAACTATCATGGTGGTTACTCAAGCAAAAGGGGTCCCCGTCTCTCTATTCGGGAGCCCGACCCTTATCAGGCGAGGATCGCACAGGTTCAACCATGTGAATGACCTTCCGATGAATTCATGATTGATGCAGGTTTCAAGGACGAGTTTGATACATTTGTTCACAACGCCGGGCTCGAAGAATTCATCTCCGACAAATGCGAACAGTATACTACACTCACTGCCTCTTTTGTTCGTAGATTCGAATTTTCAGTTGGCCGTGACACATCCATACTGTTTGAGCTTTATGACAAATTGTATACCATGGATTTAGAGGATTTTAATAGAATTTGTAAGATACCTAATTGGGGTACTCTCAATGATCCTCCTAAGTCTTCGGTTAGAGATTTTATCTCTAGTATACTGTTGGAGAAACTAGATACATTACGCAGGCTACCATGGGGAGCATTCATTTTCCTGCTTTACATTACTTTGCCCTCTTCATAGGTAGATGCATTAACGGCAAGATTGAGCATTGTCACCTCTGCGCACCTGACCTTAGTATTCTTAAGAGTGCAGTAATGGGTGATAGAAGTTTCAACATGGGAGCTATAATCGCGAGGAAGCTAAATAATAATGCTAATGAAGGGGATTTCTTTGGTGGGATCTATGCCACTCGCATAGTGATGTCTACTACGCAACCTTCCCCTTGTAGACGTTGTTGGGCCTCCAAGTGCAGAGGGTTATAGGACAGTAGCAATTTTCCCTCAAGTAGGTGACCTAAGGTTTATCAATCCGCAGGAGGCGTAGGATTAAGATGGTCTCTATCAAGCAACCCTGCAAACAAATAACAAAGAGTCTCTTGTGTCCCCAACACAACCAATACAATGGTAAGTTGTATAGGTGCACTACTTCAGCGAAGAGATGGTGAAACAAGTGCAATATGGATGGTAGATATAGGTTTTTGTAATCTGAAATTACAAAAACAGCAAGGTAACTAGTAACAAAAGTGAGCACGAACGGTATTGCAATGCGTGGAAACAAGGCCTAGGGTTCATACTTTCACTAGCGAAGTTCTCTCAACAATGATAACATAATTGGATCATATAATTAGCCCTCAACATGCAACAAAGAGTCACTCCAAAGATACTAATAGCGGAGAACAAACGAAGAGATTATTGTCAGGTACGAAACCACCACAAAGTTATTCTTTCTGATCGATCTATTCAAGAGTCCGTAGTAAAATAGCATGAAGCTATTCTTTCCGTTCAATCTTTCATAGAGTTCGTACTAGAATAACACCTTAAGATACTTATCAACCAAGACCCTAATGTTACCTAGATACTCCGTTGTCACCTCAAGTATCCGTGAGTATAATTATATGATATGCATCACACAATCTCAGAATCATCTATTCAACCAACACATGGAACTTCAAAGAGTGCCCCAAAGTTTCTACCAGAGAGTCAAAACGTGTGCCAACCCCTGTGCATAGGTTCCCAATGTCATGAACCCGCAAGTTGATCACCAAAACATACATCAAGTACTCACATGAATCCATGTGTGCCAACCCATATGCATAGGTTCCCAATGTCACGAACCCGCAAGTTGATCACAGCAGATAGACACGTGCAAGACGTACATCAAGTGTTCTCAAAGACTCAATCCGATAAGATAACTCCAAAGGGGAAACTCAATTTATTACAAGAAGGAAGAGGGGAAGAACAGCAGAAGATCCAACTATAGTAGCAAAGCCCACGGTACATCGAGATCAAGACATCTCAAGAACACGAGAGAGAGATATCAAACACATAGCTACTGGTACATACCCTCAGCCCCGAGGGAGAATTACTCCATCCTCGTCATGGAAATCGCCGGGATGATGAAGATGGCCACCGGAGATAGATTCCCCCTCCAGCAGGGTGTCGAAAGAGGCTCCAGATTGGTTTTTGGTGGATAAAGAGGCTTGCGGTGGCGGAACTCCCGATCTGTGTTTCTTTCTGGAGGTTTCTGGATTTATAGGACCAAATGGCGGTGGAGTTGTGTTAAGTGGGCCCTGAGGGGCCCACAAGCTTGGTTGGTGCGGCCTAGGGGGGCGCCAACAGGGCTTGTGGCATTCTCGGGACCCCTCTCCGGTATCTTTTACTTCTGGTATTTTTGATATTTTCCATAAAAATCATCGCAAAAGAATTATTCCGTTTGGATTCCGCCTGAAAAAGGGTCAAAAACACGGAAAGAACAGGAACTGGCACTTGGCACTGAATTAATAGGTTAGTCCCAAAAAAGATATAAAAGGCATATAAAACATTCAAAGTTTGACAAGATAACAACATGAAACCATCAAAAATTATAGATACATTGGAGACGTATCACATAGAAAATTTTCTTGGAGTACCCATCCGCGAAGGAGATCCCCCGCTCCATACAACTTTCCTTGATCGCGCAGCTATGATACGTTATCAGTTCCTTGAGAGGGATAATGAATCCCTCCTATACCGGTTAATATTTAACCGACATCGTGTTTTCCATATTACCCTTCCTACTCCTGCCTTCTTTGACTTTTAGGTAAAACGAAGATAGTACATAACCAGAGGAGAGGCAGAGGAGTATCAGAGGGAGGCGAAGGTTGCTCGCCTCCGTGAGGCGAAGGTTGCTCGCCTCCGTGAGGCAGCTATTCAGGCGGTAGCTGCCGCGTTCCCGTACAACCCCCATTATGATTTTGGTTATTGCCCGGACCAGCCGTGGGAGTAGACCAACTTAAGCCAAAAGCCTAAGCTTGGGGGAGTACGTGTTCCTCACCGACTTTATATTCTTGCTCACGTTTTCACTTTGATAGTCGGTGTTCACACCTTGCCATTGTATCATCCATGCTAGTTTATTTCTATTTCTCGCTTTCTTCTCGTGTGTTTGTTTAGATTGAGAAAAACAAAAAAAATAGTTGTAAGTTTATTTTCCAGCTTGCTTAGTGGTGTTTAGAGAGAAAACCCAAAAATATTTCCCGTTCTTCTTTGGCTTGTTGGGAGTTTTCCCGTGTAAATTGTTTTCTATTTCTTTGGGTCAAGGTAGAAGACCATGGTTAAAATGTTTAGTGGCTCTCACATGCATATATGTTTATCCGTCAAAGAGCCATATTACTTTGTCTTGTCCTTGTGTTTGCTTGCAGATTCCAGCTTAGTCCAATGCATGAACACTCTCATTATTATTCACATCATTCGGGCATGCAAGTGAAAGGCAATAATGACGATATATTATGAAGTGACTAAGCCTAGAAAAGCTGGTATGAACTCGATCTATTTCTTTTTTGTAAATACGACTAGCTCATCGTTCCTAATTCAACTTTGTTATGAGAGAAGCATGTTTGCAATGACAACTTAGAGATCATAGTTTCTGATGCCATGTTAATTAGCTAGGAGCTTATAATGGTTTGTCTTGGATGCCAACATGAATTTCAAGATGATTATGATGTAGTATGATAGGATGGTATCCTCCTTTGAATGATTCAAGTGGCTTGACTTTTCGCATGTTTACGCATGTAGTTGAAACAAAATCAACATAGCCTCTATGATATTCATGTTTATGGTGATTTATGTCCTACTCATGCTTGCACTCAATGTTGGTTAATTTCAATGCATATTGATGACCGTTGTCGCTCTCTAGTTGGTCGCATCCCAATCTTTTGCTAGCCTTCACTTGTACTAAGAGGGAATACTGCTTGTGCATCCACTTCCATAAACCCAAAGTTGTTTCGTATGAGTCCACCATACCTACCTTTATGCGGTATCTACCTACCGTTCCAAGTAAATTTGCATGTGCCAGTCTCTAAATCTTGAAGTAGTAATCTGTTTTGCATGCCCGAACCGCTCATTTGGTGACCAGGGGCGATTAGTATCTTCCATGCTAGGCATTTTACCTCGATACGTGTTTATTCACTATGACTCACGAAAAAGGGGCTGGTAATCGGAATGCCCAGTTCCATGCTCAAATCGAAAAGATAATTGCAAACAAAACTCCCCCTGGATTGTTGTTGGTATGGACGGCACCCGATGATTCGGCTAGTCGTGGAGTGTGATTGATCGGTGGTGGGGGAGTCAAAACTTTACTTTTCTATTTGGGAACCGCCTATAATTTGTGTAGCATGGAACATGGTGAAAACTCTTGGTCATCACGTTGACAAGCTTGAGCATGAGCTCTGGCACCCAAAATTAGTTATCCCTGTTTTAAAAGCTTGATCTCTAGCACCTCTACAAATGAATGCTTCCCTCTATGAAGGGCCTATCTATTTACATTTCTGTTGAGTCATCCTCTCCTTATAAAAGCTCCAGTTAGAGAGCACCTCCGTCATTTTTATGCTTTGCTATTAATTGATATTGAGTATGACTGTGACTCGATCTTCTTTGCCATGAATTACAATGTTTAGTCAGCCCTTGGTCTTTGAAGGTGCTCTGCATTTATGTTTTGCGGTCTCAGAAAAAGCTAGCGAGATACCACATGTTCATATTGTGTTATGATTCTTTTGATTGAAATGTTGACGTTTGAAACTCATTATTATTGCTTGCTAGTTGATTATTCCATTGATATGAGTACATCATGAGACCTAAATGTCATTGCTTATGTGGTTAGCTTATGATCTTGCTGAAAATCTGAATATGAGTTCGACATAATTAAAACAACAAGATCAAACAGAGTTCGTAAACGTTTTTCTTTTGTCTCTTTCAGTTTGTCAACTGAATTGCTTGAGGAAAAGCAAGGCTTTAAGCTTGGGGGAGTTGATACGTCTCCATCGTATATACTTTTCCAAACTCTTTTGCCATTTTTTTGGACTCTAATTTGCATGATTTGAATGGAACTAACCCGGACTGACGTTGTTTTCGGCAGAATTGCCATGGTGTTGTTTTTCCGCAGAAATAAAAGTTCTCGGCATGACCTGGAAATTTACGAGGATTTTTTGTGGAATATATAAAAAATACTAGCGCAAGAAGCACGTGGAGACGTGGAGCCAGGAGCCCACAAGCCCAGGAGGCGCCCCCTGGCCGCGCCTCGCAGGCTTGTGAGGCCCTCGTGGCTCCGCCGCCTCCAACTCCAGCTCTATTTAGTCTCTCTCGTCAAGAATCGCATTTTACGATACGAAGCCGCCGCCACCACCTGTTCTTCCACTAGAGGGCAGATCTGGAGCCTGTTTTGGGCTCCAAAGAGGGGAGATCGTCGCCGTCATCATCACCAACCTTCCTTCATCGCCAATTCCATGATGATCTTCACCATTCGTGAGTAATCTCATCGTAGGCTTGCTGGACGGTGATGGGTTGGATCAGATCTATCATGTAATCGAGTTAGTTTTGATGGGGATTGATCCCTAGTGTCCCCTATGTTCTGAGATTGATGTTGCTACTACTTTGCTATGCTTAATGCTTGTCACAAGGGCCCGAGTGCCATGATTTCAGATCTGAACCTATTATGTTTTCATCAATATATGTGTGTTCTTGATCCTATCTTGGAAGTTGTAGTCACCTACTATGTGTTATGACCCGGCAACCCCGGAGTGACAATAGTCGGAACCACTCCCGGAGATGACCATAGTATGAGGAGTTCATGTATTCACTAAGTGCTAATGCTTTGTTCCGGTTCTCTATTAAAAGGAGACCTTAATATCCCTTAGTTTCCATTAGGACCCCGCTGCCACGGGAGGGATGGACAATAGATGCCATGCAAGTTATTTTCCATAAGCACGTATGACTATATACGGAATACATGCCTACATTACATTGACGAACTGGAGCTAGTTACAAATCACCCATGTTATAACGGTTACATGATGAATGTCATCCGACATAATTATCCATCACCGAACCAATGCATGTGAGTCTTTTCCTACTGGTCCTTGCTACGTTACTTTACCGCTACTGTTGTCACTGTTGCTACTATTACCGCTACTGTTTTCACTACTGCTACTATTACGGTTGCTACCGTTGCTATCACGCTACTTTGCTACTGAAACTTTGCTGCAGATACTAAGTCTTTCAGGTGTGGTTTAATTGACAACTCAACTGCTAATACTCGAGAATATTCTTTTGCTTCCCCTTGTGTCGAATCAACAAAATTGGGTTAATTAATAATCTATCCTCGAAAACTGTTGCGATCCCCTATACTTGTGGGTTATCAATCATCGAGGAACATGTGGGAACAAACATGGATATCCAGACCTCGCTGTTGGTTATTGACCGGAGAGGTGTCTCGGTCATGTCTACATGTTTCCATAACCCATAGGGTCTACACACTTAAGGTTCCATAACGCTAGGGTTATAGGGAAATAGTGTACGTGGTTACCGAAGGATTTTTGGAGTCCCGGATGAGATCCCGGACGTCATGAGGAGTTCCAGAATGGTCCAGAGGCAATGATGTATATATAGGAAGTGAGGAATTTGTCACCGGAAGTGTCTCGGGCGACACCGGTAATATATCGGGACCACCGGAATTGTTCCGGGGTACTCCGGGAAGGGCCAGCAGCCCCAAACTGCTACATGGGCCTAAAGGTGGATGGGAACCAGCCCATATGTGGGCTGTGTTGGAATTATGCCCTAGAGGCAATAATAAATATAGTTATTATTATAATTCCTGTATCAAGATAATCGTTTATTATCCATGCTATAATTGTATTGAATGAAGACTCATTTACATGTGTGGATACATAGACAAAACACCGTCCCTAGCAAGCCTCTAGTTGGCTAGCCAGTTGATCAAAGATAGTCAGTGTCTTCTGATTATGAACAAGGTGTTGTTGCTTGATAACTGGATCACGTCATTAGGAGAATCACGTGATGGACTAGACCCAAACTAATAGACGTAGCATGTTTATCGTGTCATTTTGTTGCTACTGTTTTCTGCGTGTCAAGTATTTATTCCTATGACCATGAGATCATATAACTCACTGACACCGGAGGAATGCTTTGTGTGTATCAAACGTCGCAACGTAACTGGGTGACTATAAAGATGCTCTACAGGTATCTCCGAAGGTGTTAGTTGAGTTAGTATGGATCAAGACTGGGATTTGTCACTCCGTGTGACGGAGAGGTATCTCGGGGCCCACTCGGTAATACAACATCACACACAAGCCTTGCAAGCAATGTAACTTAGTGTAAGTTGCGGGATCTTGTATTACGGAACGAGTAAAGAGACTTGCCGGTAAACGAGATTGAAATAGGTATACGGATACTGACGATCGAATCTCGGGCAAGTAACATACCGAAGGACAAAGGGAATGACATACAGGATTATATGAATCCTTGGCACTGAGGTTCAAACGATAAGATCTTCGTAGAATATGTAGGATCCAATATGGGCATCCAGGTCCCGCTATTGGATATTGGCCGAGGAGTCTCTCGGGTCATGTCTACATAGTTCTCGAACCCGCAGGGTCTGCACACTTAAGGTTCGACGTTGTTTTATGCGTATTTGAGTTATATGGTTGGTTACCGAATGTTGTTCGGAGTTCCGGATGAGATCACGGACGTCACGAGGGTTTCCGGAATAGTTCGGAAACGAAGATTGATATATAGGATGACCTCATTTGATTACCAGAAGGTTTTCGGAGTTACCGGGAATGTACCGGGAATGACGAATGGGTTCCGGGAGTTCACCGGGAGGGGGCAACCCACCCCGGGGAAGCCCATAGGCCTTGAGGGTGGCACACCAGCCCTTAGTGGGCTGGTGGGACAGCCCAAAAGGGCCCTATGCGCCATAGAGATAAAAATCAAAGAGAAAGAAAAAAAAGGGAGGAGGTGGGAAGGAAGGGGGACTCCCTCCCACCAAACCAAGTCCAACTCGGTTTGGGGGGGGGAGTCCTCCCCCCTTGGACTCGGCCGACCCCCTTGGGGCTCCTTGAGCCCCAAGGCAAGGTCCCCTCCCTCCCACCTATATATACGAAGGTTTTAGGGCTGATTTGAGACGACTTTTCCACGGCAGCCCGACCACATACCTCCACGGTTTTTCCTCTAGATCGCATTTCTGCGTAGCTCGGGTGGAGCCCTGCTGAGACAAGGTCATCACCAACCTCCGGAGCGCCGTCACGCTGCCGGAGAACTCTTCTACCTCTCTGTCTCTCTTGCTGGATCAAGTAGGCCGAGATCATCGTCGAGCTGTACGTGTGCTGAACGCGGAGGTGCCGTCCGTTCGGTACTAGATCGTGGGACTGATCGCGGGATTGTTCGCGGGGCTGATCGAGGGACGTGAGGACGTTCCACTACATCAACCGCGTTCTCTAACGCTTCTGCTGTACGGTCTACAAGGGTACGTAGATCACTCATCCCCTCTCGTAGATGGACATCACCATGATAGGTCTTCGTGCGCGTAGGAAAATTTTTGTTTCCCATGCGACGTTTCCCAACAGGCTGGTGTGCCACCACAAGGAGCCCAAGGCGCAACAAGGGTTCGAGGGGGCAAAACCCTAGGCGTGGGGAGGCCACCTTGGGCCTCAAGGCACACCCTGGGCGCCTCCACCTTGGCCGCCGCCCCAAGGGCGATCTAGGACTGCCGCACCCTTAGGGTGGGAAACCCTAAGGGTGGGCACCCTCCTCCCTCTCCTACTATATATAGTGAGGGTTTTGGGGCTGATTTGAGACAACAACTGCCTCTCTCCATGGCTCACCCCTACTCCTCCTCGTCCTCGTCCTCCATAGTGCTTGGCGAAGCTCTCTCGGAATACCACGCAGCTCCACCATCACCATGCGGTCGTGCTGCCGGAGCTCTCCCTCAACCTCTCCTCCCTCCTTTCTAGATCAAGGCATTGGAGACGTTAGTGGGCTGCACGTGTGTTGAATGTGGAGGCACCGCTGTTCGTTGCATAGATAGGAATTCACCATGATCTGAATCGCTAAGAGTATGACTCCATCAACCGCGTTCTACCAACGCTTCCGCTTAGCGATCTTCAAAGGTATGAAGATGCTCTACCTCTTTCCTCATTGCTGGTTTCTCCATAGATAGATCATTGTGCGACGTAGGAATTTTTTTGAAATTACTATGTTATCAACAGTGGCATCCGAGCCAAGCTTCTATGCGTAGATTCTATGCACGACTAGAACACAAAAGTTGTGGGCACTGATTTTGTCAATTGCTTGTCGTTATTAGTCTTATCTTGATTCGGCGGAATAGTAGGATGAAGCGGCCCAGACCGACTTTACACGTACTCTTACGTGAGACTAGTTCCACCGACCGACATGCACTTGTTGCATAAGGTGAGTAGCGGGTGTTTGTCTCTCCCACTTTAGTCGGATCGGATTCGATGAAGAGGGTCCTTATGAAGGGTAAATAGCATTGGCAGATCAACATTGTGGCTGTCACGTAGGTAATAAGCGTTCTTGCTAGAAACCCAAATCAGCCACGTAAAACTTGCAACAACAATTAGAGGACGTCTAACTTGTTTTTGCAGGGTATGCTATGTGACGTGATAAGGGCAAAAGAATGTGATGTATGAAATTGATCATGTTCTTGTAATAGGATTCACAACTTGCATGTCGATGACTATGACAACCGACAGGAGCCATAGGAGTTGTCTTAATTTATTGTATGAGATGCAACGCCACGCGATTACTTTACTTTATTGCTAAACATTAGCTATAGTAGTAGAAGTAATAGTTGCCGTGACGACTTCACGGAGACACAGTGATCGAGATCATGATGATGGAGATCATGGTCTCATGCCGGTGATAATGATGATCATGGTTCCCCGAAGATGGAGATCAAAGGAGCAAGATGATATTGGCCATATCATGTCACTATATGATTGCATGTGATGTTTATCATGTTTTTCATCTTCTTGCTTAGAACGACGGTAGCAAAGATAAGATGATCCCTCATTCAAAATTAGAGATATGTATTCCCCTAAGTGTGCACCGTTGCGAAGGATGGTTGCCTCGAAGCACCACGTGATGATCGGGTGTGATAGATTCTAACGTACGCATACAACGGGTGTAATCCAGTTTACACACGCAAAACACTTAGGTTGACTCGACGAGCGTAGCATGTATAGATGTGTCCTCAAATAAGGGAGACCTAAAGGTCGAACATGATTCGCATGGTTGACACGATCATCATGGAGATGCTCACCATTGATGACTAGTCCGTCTCGCGTGATGATCGGATACGGGCTAGTCGATGTGGATCATGTATCACTTCGACGACTATAGGGATGTCCATCTGAGTGGGATTTCATTGAATAATTTGATTATATGAACTTAATTATCATGAGCATAGTCAAAAGGTCTATGCAAATTATGTTATAACTTGTGCTATATCTCTACGGTTTTCGATATGTTCCTAGAGAAAACTTAGTTGAAAGATAGTAGTAGCAATTATGCGGACTGGGTCCGTTAACATAGGATTGTCCCCATTGCTGCACACAAGGCTTATGTCCTTAATGCACCGCTCGGTGTGCTGAACCCCAAGCATGGTCTGTGGATGTTGCGAACATTCGACATACATGTGTTTTGATAACTACATGATAGTTCAATGCATATTGCTTAAACGGCTTAGAATTGAGGGACTAAAAACATTTCTAACGTCACGGGACATACGAGATGTTCCAAGAGATGAAATTGGGATTTCATGCTCGTGCCCTTGTTGAGAGGTTTGACACCTCCGACGAGATTCTTTGTCTACTAATTAAGGGAGAAAATCTCAAGTCGTTGAACATGTGCTTAGATTGTCTGAGTGCTAAAATCGCTCGAATCGGGTGGGAGTTGATCTTCCAGATGAGATAGTGATGGTTCTCCAAAATCACTACCACCAAGCTACTAGAGCTTCATGATGAACTATAACATATCAGGGATAGATATGATGATCCTTGAGCCATTGGCGATGTTTGACACCACGAAATTAGGAATTGAAAAAGGAGCATCAATTGTTGATGGTTATTAAAACCACTAGTTTCAAGAAGGGCAAGGGCAAGAAGGGATACTTTATGAAACGACAAACTAGTTGCTGCTCTAGTGAAGAGACCCAAGGTTGAACCCAAACCCGAGACTAAGTGCTGATGTAAAGAGGGGAACAGTCACTGAAGAGGAACTACCCTAGATATTAGGAACATGAGATGGCTTACGTAGCTGCAAGATGACCTCTTCCCCCTAACTTAGGTATTAAATAGCCTATAATTAGCCTAGTTAGCTCCAAAATGGCTTAATAAGCATAGTTTTCTCCGAGATGACCTATTTTACCCAAGTTAGCTCCGAAACGATGTATAGTTAGCTAGGGTTCCACCTAGATGACATAATTAGCTTACTTAGCTCCTAAATGGTCTATTTAATAAAACATGACCTATACTTAGCTAATTATCCCCGAAATGACATAATTAGCTCCAAAAAGACATTCTAAGCGAGTTTAGCTCGAAGAAGGGGACAAGAGGAGAAGAAAGAGGAAAAATGAAAGGAAGGAAGAAGAAGAAGAGGAGAATAAGAAGAAGGAGAGGGAGGAGGATAAGAAGAAGGAGAAGAAGGAGGAGAAGAAGGAGAAGGAGCTCCTCCTTCTCCTTCTTCTTCCTCCTTCTTCCTCCTTCTCCTTCTCCTTCTTCTTTTCATCTTCTTCTCCTCTTCCTTCTCCTTCTCCTCCTCCTCCTCTTCCTTCTTTTACTTCTTCTTCTCTTTCTCTTCTTCTACGTAGCTTAGACTCATCCAAGAAAGGCTAAATTGGCAAATTATCCTACGAAATGACATAATTAGCTTAGTTAGCTCCAAAATTACCTATTTAATAAAAAATGACCTACAGTTAGCTAAATTCTCTCCTAAATGACATAATAAGGCTTACGTAGCTGCAAGATGACCTATTCCCCCTAACTTAGGTATTAAATGGCCTATAATTAGCCTAGCTAGATCCAAAATGGCTTAATAAGCATATATAGTTTGCTCCGGAATGACCTATTTTGCCCAAGTTAGATCCGAAACAACGTATAGTTAGCTAGGGTTAAACCTAGATGACATAATTAGCTTAGTTAGCTCCTAAATGGTCTATTTAATAAAACATGACCTATACTTAGCTAATTATCCTCGAAATGACATAATTAGCTCCAAAAAGGCATTCTTAGCCAATTTAGCCCGAAGAAGGGGACAAGAGGAGAAGAAAGAGGAAAAATGAAAGGAAGGAAGAAGAAGAAGAAGAGAAGAAGAAGAGAAGAAGAAGAAGGAGAAGGCATTTATTCGCATTTGAGGCATACGTTACCTGTAACGTAGGCATTTATTCACCACTACTCCACCCCTGCGCACCGAACCGTTGTGAAGGGCAGCGCACTCTATATAAGCCGCCCTTCCCCACTGGTGCAGGGGTTAGCAATTCACTGTAATCCATATTCCACTCGACAAAAAGCTCCCAAGAGCACTGAGACGTAGGGCTTTTACCTCCACCGTAGAGGGGCCTGAACTCATACAACCTCGCCGTAGCTAAGGCTCTGCCCATCCTTTCGTACCCTACACATCTACTTTCAGACTTATACCCATGACAGTTGGCGCCCACCGTGGGGCAGGCGTCTAAGCGACTTCCGGCGAGTTTGCGACTACATCGTTTCATCATGTCATCCGGTGGAGATTTGAGCATGGGTCACGAGATCCTCTTCGGCGCTCTCTCCTTCATCGTCGACGATTCGGCATGGGTTCGGGATGCCCGTCTCGACGTCGAGGCGCTCCCCAGTCGCGGAGCTACGCACTTCCGTGCCGGCGCCGGCGGTATCCTTCTTCTCCAGCAGTCGGCTCCGGTGTCGACCTACGCCGCCGTCGCACGCCGCAACAAGCGGTCCCGCCGTTCGCTGCTCCAACATTGGGTGCAACACGCCCAGGCGCGCCAGCACGCGTCCTCACAAGTGGCGTCCTTAGAGTCGGTTGTAGTGGCGCCGTCGTCCCAGCGCTCGGACTCAGTTCCGACTGAGTTTCCTTCCGAGTACTTGGGTCGCGGGCCTGCAGCCGAAGTGCACATGGCCGGTCGAAGTCCCATGAAAGTCCCCGCCAGACCGGCCGGAATGAGCACGAGGTCGGCGAAACATCCGGCGCTCGCCGTCAGCCCCGCCGTTCTGCCAGTCGGCACACTCGGCGGAGCAACGTGGAGGTGTTCCACACACCCGTCCTCAACCTGGCTGCCGCTGCCAAGATAGCCGATTCCCTCCAGCCGACTGATTCAGAGGCTCGCAGAGGGATTGAGCAAATCCGTGCCCTGCTGCACACGGCACAGCAGCAAAATTCGGCGGTCTCCCAGTCGCACAACAGGATCCACAATAGTTCTGTTCACGCGAGCACGCATCGGTCAGTTCACAGCCCCGGTTCTCATCAGCGACACAGGGGAGGCAGCCGTTCCATGAATCCCGAAGATCGTCGCTGTTCACGCACCCCTCTGCGGGGTGGGCCCTACGGGCCTCGACATCATGATGATCGGCGTTCAGTCGGTGACACTCATGATCCAAGGCCCGACGCGAGGGGGCATATCGCCCAGAGGAGGGTCGATAGGGCCCGGGCCCACCGCGATGGTCACGATATGGACCGTCCGAGTGGAAGCAGGACCATTGTCTCTGGTCCCGAGTGTTTTAGTCGAGCCATCCGTTCGGCTGACATCCCTCCCAACTTCCGATTGGCGACGGGGATCAGCAAGTTTACAGGAGAATCCAAGTGAGAAACGTGGCTAGACGACTACCGAGTGGCAGTCCAGATCGGAGGAGGGGACGACCACGTCGCCATGAAACACCTCCCTCTGATGCTCGACGGCTCGGCTCGAGCGTGGCTGAACCAGTTGGCTCCCTCAAGCATGTACAGCTGGGCAGATCTGGCCCGAGTCTTCATCAGGACCTTCGAAGGGACGTGAAAATGCCCTGCTGGTCTCGTGGAGCTCGAGCACTGTGTCCAGAAGCAGAATGAGCCCCTGCGCGATTTCATTCAGCGTTGGACGACCCTCTACCACACGGTGGAGAACGTCACAGAGCACCAAGCAGGCTGCGCCTTCAAGGCAGGCGTGCGGTACAGAGATCTGTACCTGAAGTTCGGTCGAACAGGCGACATCTCCATGAGTAAGATGATGGAGATAGCGGCACGCTATGCAAATGGCGAAGAAGAGGACCACATTCGTAGCGGCAAGCACAAAGCAGTCGCCGATCAAGATGGGAACAACACTCGGAAGCAGAAGTAGAAAGCTCCGTCCACTCCGCAAGCAGAGGCCGCAGCCGTTACAATGCCAAGTTCAAGGGCAAGGGGAAGGCTCAGTTCACCCCCAAGAAGAAGCAGTTCGGAAACCACATCCTGGACCAGCCATGTCCAATTCACATGAAGATGGATGAAGAGGGCAACACCCTATTTCTGAAGCATACCACTCGGCAATGTCGCCTCCTGATCCAGGGGTTCGCCAAAGGGCAGCCGAGTGAAAAGGACAATGAATAGGATGAGGAGGACAAGGAGGATCCGTTCCCCCCAAGTCCATGCAACATTGATGATTTTTGCTGACGTTGAGAGCAAGAGTCGACTGAAGCTGGTGAACAGGGATGTGAACATGGCCACGCCGACCAACCCCACGTTCCTCAAATGGTCTCAGACTGCGATCACCTTTGACCAGTCGGATCATCCAGCACATGTACCAACCCCAGGGAGGCAGGCTCTGGTCGTCGACCCGATGGTGGAAGGAGTCCGACTGCGCAAAGTCCTCATGGACGGCGACAGTGGCTTGAGCGTCATGTACGCTGACACTCTCAAGGGGATGGGCATTCCGATGTCCAAACTTAACGAGAGCAGCATGCAGTTCCATGGAGTCATCCCTGGAGGAAAGGCCAAGTCACTCGGCTAGATCGCGTTGGACATCGTCTTCGGCTCCGACAAGAACTCCCTAAAGGAAAAGCTGACGTTCGAGGTGGTGGACTTCCAGAGTACGTACCACGCAATTCTGAGCCGCCCGGCGTATGCGCGTTTCATGGCCCGTCCATGTTACGTGTACCAAAAGCTGAAGATGCCAGGCCCAAAAGGTGTGATCACTATCACAGGCAATCGGCAGCGGGCCGAGGAGTGTCTGCAGCAGGGATCGTGGATCGCCGATCAGCAGATGGCTGTCCTTGAGCTTGACGAGTACAAGAAAACAGTCGACCCCGCTGACTTGATGCGTTCGAAGAAGCCTGCTTTGGAGTCCGCATTCCAGTCGGCGGGAGAGACGAAGAAGGTCAGCATCCACCCGACGGACGACACCGCTGCCCCGACGAACATCTCCACCACCCTTGATCCTAAATAGGAAGCCGAGCTCATCCAATTCCTCCGTGAGAACTGGGACATCTTCGCGTGGAAGCCCGCTCACATGCCAGGTGTACCCAGGGAGTTGGCTGAGCACCGACTGCAGGTGGATCCCACCGCTTGGCCTGTCCGAGAACGCCTGCGTCGGTCCGCCACGCACAAGAGGAAAGCAATCGGAGAAGAGGTGGCTAAGCTTTTGGCAGCCAACTTCATTCGCGAGGTACACCACTCCGAGTGGCTCGCCAATGTTGTCATGGTGCCCAAGAAGGACAAGTCGCTCCGAATGTGCATCGACTTCAAGCATATCAATAAGGTCTGCCCGAAAGACCATTTTCCGCTCCCCCGCATCGATCAAATTGTCGATTCGACTGCGGGTTGCGAGCGTTTGTCATTCCTTGATGCCTACTCGGGCTATCATCAGATCCGTCTGTATGGCCCCGATGAATTGAAAACAGCCTTCATCACCCCATTCGGGTGCTTCTGCTACATCACTATGCCATTTGGTTTGAAGAATGCAGGAGCAACCTTTATGCGCATGATCCAGAAATGCCTCCTCGACCAGATTGGTTGGAATGTGGAGGCGTATATGGATGATATCATAGTCAAGTCATGCAAAGGATCCGACCTACTGACTGACTTGGCAGAAACATTCACCAACCTTCGTAGGTACGATATCAAGCTCAACCCAGCCAAGTGTTCATTCGGCATTCCCAGCGGAAAGTTACTCGGTTTCTTCGTTTCCGAACGAGGGATCGACGTCAACCCCGAAAAGATCGGGACCATCGTCCGAATGGAGCACCCGGTCAGAATACACGATGTGCAAAGGCTCCCAGGTTGCCTAGCGGCTTTGAGCAGGTTTATTAGTCGACTCGGCGCGAAGGCACTTCCTCTGTACCGACTCATGAAGAAATCAGATACTTTCGAGTGGACAAACGAAGCCCAAATCGCATTCGACGACCTCAAAGTCCTACTTTCCACCCAGGCGGTTCTTACTGCTCCACTCAGTAAAGAACCTTTTCTTCTGTACATCGCGGCTACAAATCAAGTCGTCAGCACTGTTCTCACAGTCGAACGGGAAGAAGAAGGCAAAGCATACAAGGTTCAGCGGCCAGTGTATTATGTCTCCGAAGTCTTGACTCCTTCCAAGCAGAGGTATCCCCATTATCAAAAACTTATCTGCGGGATTTACATGACTGCGAAGAAGGTGGCTCATTATTTCCAAGACCACTCGGTGTCTGTCCTTTCTGATGCTCCGTTGTCGGAAATCCTCCACAATCGGGACGCATCGGGCCGAGTGGCGAAGTGGGCAATGGAGATGTTATACTGCGACATCAAGTTTGAGGCCAAGAAAGCTATAAAGTCTCAAGCTCTGGCTGACTTCATAGCAGAATGGGTAGAACAACAGCAACCGACCCACATCTACTCGGCTCATTGGACAATGTTCTTCGGTGGGTCCAAGATGTTGAATGGCTCCGGCGCTGGCGTTGTGATCATATCGCCAAAGGGTGAAAAACTCAAGTATGTGTTGCAGAGACACTTTGATTCCTCCAACAACGAGGCAGAGTATGAAGCTCTCCTTTATGGACTGCGCATGGCCATCGCACTCGGCGTCCGTCGCCTGATGGTCTATGGCGATTCGGATTTGGTGGTTAATCAAGTGATGAAGGAGTGGGGCGTCAGGAACCCCACCATGACCACATACTGCAATGCAGTGAGGAAGCTCGAGAAAAAGTTTGAAGGTCTGGAACTCCACCATGTTCCGCGACTGAAAAACCAAGCAGCTGATGAGTTGGCAAAACTCGGATCCACTCGGAGACCAGTCCCGAGTGACGTCTGCCTCGAGCACCTCCACCTTCCCTCAGTTAAAGAAGATCCTTTCATAGAGGAACCAGTACAACCAAAGAGCTCGACAGATCCGACTGAAGTCGAAGTCCCTGCTGTGGTTGATTTGATCGTGGAGATTCTTGCTATCATCCCCGATTGGACTGTGCCGTTCATTGCATACATCCTGAGGCAAGAATTACCAGAAGACGAAGTCCAAGTCAGACAGATCGTCCGCTGGTCAAAGTCGTTCGCTGTCATTGATGGCCAGTTGTACAAGGAATTCGTTTCAGGCGTCCTTCAACGATGCATCTCCCCTGAGGAGGGACAGTTAATCCTGGAAGAAATTCACTCGGGAACCTGCGGTCATCACGCCTCCTCAAGGGCAATCGTCGCCAAAGCATTCAGAGCTGGCTTCTTCTGGCTGTAGGCGAATGAAATGGCGAAGGATATGGTCGACCATGCGAAGGCTGTCAGATCTACTCTAACAAGTCCCAGAAGCCAACATCTGTGTTGAAGACAATCCCTCTTGTTTGGCCGTTTGCAGTGTGGGGATTAGATACAGTCGGTCCATTCAGGACAGGCCAAGGGGGAATCACACATCTGTTGGTGGCAGTCGACTAGTTCACAAAGTGGATTGAAGCCAAGCCCATCAAGAAGCTCGACGCCCTTACGGCCATCAAGTTTGTCACGGACATCATCTCCAGATTCGGGGTACCTCACAGCATAATCACCGACAACGGAACAAACTTTGACTCGGACAGATTCAAAAGTTTCCGTACAGGCCAAGGTATCCGAGTGGATTTTGCATCTGTGGCGCATCCCCAAACAAACGGGCAAGCAGAGCGGGCGAATGGACTTATTCTGCAAGGTTTGAAGCCTCGACTCCTGCGAGAAGTGGGACATGCCACCGGCGCATGGGTCACCGAGCTGCTTTCGGTGCTTTGGGGTCTCCGCACAACCCCAAATAGATCTACTGGGCGATTCCCATTCTTCCTCGTTTTCGGAGCAGAGGCAGTCCTTCCGAGTGACTTGCTTCACAACGCTCCACGAGTTGAACTCTTCTCCGAAGCTGAAGCAGAGCAAGCAAGGCAAGACGGAGTGGATCTTTTAGAGAAGGAGCGCAAGATGGAACTAACTCGCTTAACCATTTATCAACAAGATCTGCGGCGCTTTCACGCGCGACACGTCAGGAGTCGTACATTCCAAGCACGCGACCTGGTGCTCCGAGTGGATCAGTAGAGACCTCACAAGTTGGCTCCCGCTTGGGAAGGACCCTTCATCATCTCCAAGGTGGTGAACAACGGAGCATATCGACTCTACAACCTCGACAGGTAAACGGACGAGCCGCGAGCATGGAACGGAGATCTCCTGAAGCGCTTCAACACGTGACCGTCGACTGAAGCAATGTAAAGAACAAGTAACGTTGAAGTAATACAAAGCAGATTGAGTTTTTGCAGATTCAAAATTCTTCCGCGTTCGCAGACTCCGGGCTCAAAAAAAAACTTAGCTGCTATCCAGAATCACCTAAGTACAATCTTTCTCCGAGTGTGCACTAAACGTCGCACTCGGGGACTTAGTTGCGATCCAGAATCGCCTAAGTACTAACTTTCTCCGAGTGTGCACTAAACGTCGCACTCGGGGACTTAGCTGCGATCCAGAATCGCCTAAGTAATAACTTTCTCCGAGTGTGCACTAAACGTCTCACTTGGGGGCTTAGCTGCGATCAAGAATCGCCTAAGTACAAAATTTCTCCGAGTGTGCACTAAACGTCGCACTCGGGGACTTAGCTGCGATCAAGAATCGCCTAAGTACAAAATTTCTCCGAGTATGCACTAAACGTCGCACTCGGGGACTTAGCTGCGATCAAGAATCGCCTAAGTACAAAATTTCTCCGAGTGTGCACTTAACATCGCAATCGGGGACTTAGCTGCGATCCAGAATCACCTAAGTACTAACTTTCTTTGAGTGTGCACTGAACGTCGCACTCGGGAACTTAGTTGCGATAAAGAATCGCCTAAGTACAAAATTTCTCCGAGTGTGCACTAAACGTCGCACTCGGGGACTTAGCTGCGATCAAGAATCGCCTAAGTACAAAATTTCTCCGAATGTGCACTCAACGTAGCACTCGGGGACTTAGCTGCGATCAAGAATCGCCTAACTACAAACTTTCTCCGAATGTGCACTAAACGTCGCACTCGGGGACTTAGCAGCGATCAAGAACCGCCTAAGTACAAACTTTATCCGAGTGTGCACTAAACGTCGCACTCGGAAACTAAGCTGCGATCCAGAATCGCCTAAGCAACAACTTTCTCCGAGTGTGCTCTAAACGTCGCACTCGGAGACTTGTCTGCGATCAAGAATCACCTAAGTAAAAGCTTCCTTCGAGTGTATCTTAGATATCCACTCGGAGGCTTAGCAGACCCTCGTTGAGGCTCATGTAGATGTCAAGACAACTGACAATTACATGAGTAGCAGACCCTCATTGAGGCTCATGTAGATGTCAAGACAACTGCCAATTACATGAGTAGCAGACCCTCATTGAGGCTCATGTAGATATCAAGACAACTGACAATTACATGAGTAGCAGACCCTCATTGAGACTCATGTAGATGTCAAGACAACTGACAATTACATGAGTACCAACTCGCTCCGAGTGTGACCTTACGGTCGCGCTTTAAGACTTAGCTGCGATAACGTATCGCCTAAGTAAAGAACTACTACAGATCCATTCGGAGGCTTAGGAGACCCTCATTGAGGCTCATGCAGATGTCAAGACAACTGACAATTACATGCTCCGCATGTTTTCCATTGGCTTCACCAAGAAACGCCAAACAAAAACCACGAGCCAAAATCGTGTCAACAATTCTTTGGCAAAGGAAGAGCAAAATAGTCGGTTCCAATTCAAAGTTGGTTTAAAGATAGTCGGTTCGGTGTAGATCAAGATTATCCACACCGAACCACGAATGTGACGGCCAACAGCAGTGGCCAAAGTTTGATACAAGCAAACACTCGGCATACCGAGGTAAAAGTTTTCTCAAGCGTCGTCAGGACTTGCACTAGGACTAGCAGGCTCAACGAAAGTGTCGAGGTCGATACCGTCTGCGATGCGAGTGGCGCTCTCACGGAAGGTCTCCATGAAATATTCGAATCGAAGCTTCTTGGTGTTGACGACCTGCAACGCCTTCAGCTTCTCTTCGCGAGCCTCCTTGCAGTGCACTCGGACCAGCGACAGCGCCACGTCTGCACCACAACGAGCCGCAGACTTCTTCCACGCCTGCACTCGGTTAGGGACCTCCTCCAGCCGAGTCATCAACCCTTCCATCTCTTGCCGGGACTCGTTTTCGGGCCACAACTCCTTGTCGATTCGGCCGACGACCTCTCTCAGTCGATCGATGAAAGGTCCCACTTTGCCCAAGCAAATGTGTCCTCGGAGAATTTCTCGATTGGTGTCCTCGCCGAGTGGACCGTTCGGAATAACCGACCGCTCAACGTCGGCTGCTTCAGCCTCAGCGTCCGTACAAAAATCTGCAAAGACAAGATGAGCAAAAAGTAAGCGCAGAATGAAATACACAGTCAAGAAGCACTCGGAAAAACCGAACTTACCATCGAGAAGCGCAATCATCTTCCTTGCCCAATCACTGGCGTACTTTTCCTGTGATATGCACTGCATGTTCATCACCTTCATCTTCCCCATCAGCTCGGTTCTTTGTTTCCCCATTTTCTCCATTTCGGCCACCAATGCCTTGTTTGCCTCACGGGACTCCTCCAAGGACTTCTCTCGTTCAGCTAGAGCGCCCTTCATACCAGTCAAGTCATGCACTGCTGCCTCCAGTTCCGCAGCAAGCTGAATCTTTTCAGCCTTCAGAGTGTTGTACGCTGATCCCATCTCGCAAGTCTTCTGCAAATTAGCGCGCAGAGAAGATCAGACAAATTCAACAAGGAAAACAATAACAACTCCAAGTTCTTCAGACCCCTGCCGACGCAAGCAGTCGACAACGGTCTCGGGGACTACACCCAGTGGGTTCACTAAGAGTGACCCCACTGGCATGAAGCTCAAACAGGTCCGCCCTATTGAGATACATAACAAAAACAAGCCTATGAGGCTACTACTACCCGACCTGAGTAAAATTACTCTCGGGGACTAATCCAGTAGGTGCACTCGGAGTGCCCCCACCGGTAACATTCGAAAAGATTAGTTTTGATCTGATCAACTTAAAGAAAATGTATATAAAGTCAACTGCCGGTGCAAGCACTCGACAGAAGTCTCGGGGACTACAGCCACTGGGTTCACTAAGAGTGAACCCACTGCAAAATAATCATGCTATATCCGAGTATATTGCTTAAACACCCACTTGGTTACAAGGGGAAAGTAAATACTAGCCCACTTACTCGGATATCGTCCCGGAGTTCCAAGTTTCGCTTGTACACAGACGCAATGGAGTCGTACGCTCTCTTGGCATCACCCGCCATCAACTCCGCCTGCACCATGGCCCCCTTGGCAGCTCCCACCTGATCTTCCGGGAGGCGCTGAGAGTCGTACTAAACGGTCGACGGACCTGGCACCACAAGAGAGTCCTTGGGCATCCCAAGTCCTGCTCCAGTCGGTTCAGCAGCGATGAGCGTCGTTTCAGTCGACGACATCGTCTCAGTTGGCGGCGCGTCCATGGCGGGAGTAATAACAGGTGGAACAGCCTCAAGGACAGGCACCGCAGCTTGCTCGGACCTCTTCTGGTCGTCCTCCTCCACATGAATCACCTCTGAAGGAAGCCCGACCGAACGACCTGAGACCACATGAAAAAAGGCAAGACCAAAGACAGAATTCGTGAAACAATGATGTAAGCTCTCGGAGTCGCCACGACATACCTTGCTGGGATGTGACAACATTGTCCGTATCCATGGGATCGTCTTCCTGGCGTGGCAGAGAAGTGGCGGAGGTGGCAGCTCTGTCGAGTAAAATTCACTCGGCCAATAAGCATGAGTTCAATCAAATACTGGAAGAAGATAGGAGAACAACACACTTACGCTGCGGCGACGGGAACGGCGATCCTCATCCGTGGCAAAGCCTTCCGAGGCTTGGATCCACTCGGTTTGGCAACCCTAAAGGGATAGCCCCTGGGCTCAGCAGTAGAGTCCCTGGTCCTCTTTGTGCTCCGAGCACTCGGAACCACGGTTGAAGCTGGCAAGGTACTCGGAACCACACGAGGAGCTGGCGGGGCAATCGAGGCCGCTGGAGGAGCCGACGGAGCCATGGGTTCGTGACGGCGTTTAGTTCGAGGCTATGGTGGTGGGGGTGGCGAGTTATGTTCCTCATCTTCCCCCTCTTCTTCTTCAGACTCCTCCTCCGTCTCCCCACTGTCGGAGACGTACTCGACGCTCTCCATGCTGCCCTCCTGGCTACCTTCCTCTTCCTCAGCGGGATTCCCGTTCGAGACAGGAGAAAACCAGTTGGTCCACGCCTGCACGAGATGCAGTCGACAACGTCAGACGTCAAACAGCGATACAAGAAAAAGCGATAAATCTAAGACAATTGTGTGCACTCGACAAGTTATACTCACCTCATTCGGAGGAGGGTTGTCCGCGCGGAAGGGCTTCACTCGCCGAGCTCCTCTGGGGTTATCGCAAGCGCCTGTGATGTTGCGGACCCACGACGTCAGAAGCTCCCCGGTCACGCACTCGGGGTTAGTCCGAGTGGAGTCCTTAGGCCCCGTGTAGTGCCACATGGCATGGTGTCGAGCTTGCAAAGGCTGGATATGCCGACCCAGAAAAATCTCCAGCAAATCTATGCCAGTGACCCCCTTTCGGACGACCTCTACCACCGCATCGACCAGAGGCTGGATCTGGATCTTCTCCATCTTCGTGAGCACAAGCTGCCTAGGCGGAGCTGGTCGGTCTAGTCTAAAAGGTGGCAGTCCAGTTGCGGCATTCGGGCAAGCAACGTCCTGGCAGTAGAAGCAAGTCGACTGCCAGTTCCTAACGGATTCAGACAACTGAAGAGCGGGATAGCTACTTTTACTTTTCTTTTGGAAGCCTAAGCCTCCACAGAGCTGGAGGAGGTGAGTTTTGTCGTCCGACTGGCTAAGCCTTTTGATGGTTTGAGATCTAGCAGAGAAGATGTGCTTAAAGAGCCCCCAATGGGGAGGACAGCCGATAAAACACTCGCACAACACGACGAAGGCAGAGAGATGAGCTATCGCGTTGGGAGGAAAATGGTGGAGCTGCGCCCCGAAGTGGTTCATTATACCTCTGAAGAAGGGATGAGGAGGCAGAGAAAAGCCTCGGTACACGTGACTGAGCAGCAAGACGCGCTCCCCCTCCTGGGGCACCGGCTCCGTCTCGCCCTCCGTCGGCAACCTCCACATCTTGTGCTCGTTCATGCCTTGCTCCACCAGCTCCAGCATGTCCTCCTTCGTCACCGTGGAGGGGAGGAAATCCCCTTGGATCCAACCCGCCGGCAGTGCTCGCTGCCGCCGCTGAGCAGGAGCTGCCGCCTTCTTCTTCTTCCGCGCCTCGAGCTTGCTCGTCTGCCCCTTCGTCATGGTGGAGGCTGCAGATCCACGGGGGAGGAGGAGAAGGAAGGGGCTTGGGATGCGCAGGAGGTCACGAGAGAAGCGGGGCAAGTGCGTGTTATCAGGCGAGTGCAACAAAAAACCCTCGCTGTAGACGTTTAAATAAGGTTTCGACTGGGTCACTAGCAGGTGGCCCCGAAATCTTATCCCCGACCGGTTGCTGCGATATTAGTGGAGGAGATGAAGGCGCGGAAATCGAGGCGACAGATACTACTCGATTACGATGTCGTCATCCCCGCTGAGCGTGCGGCAATCGGAATTTGAGGATCCCAGAAAATCCGCCGCTGTCAGTTGACTGGTCACGTCAAAAGATTCCATGGAAGCACTTGGTCCCTGACAGTTCGTTTCACAAATACATCCACTCGGATCACTGGTCAAGAGGATAAAATGGATCGAGGCAAACAACGCCAAAGTCGCATCCATACCAGTCGGATCCGTACTCCAAGCATCGCTTCATCGTTCCAACCCCAATCCATTCGGGGACTAATGATGGGGTTATAGTCCTAGGGTAGGGTCATAGGCCTGCCCTATGAGTCCTACCCAAGGACTACCCTTCATAAGGGATAAGGCCCTTAATCAGTTCCGACTGAATTAATGACTTCCCATCATCCAGTCAGTGACGATTCCTCCATCATCTAGTCGGAGATGAGCATTCAGAGCGTATCAAACTTACCGACTGGATTCCATTCTGTACATCGTAACCCCCCTGGAGGGCAACGGTCATACGTTTCCATGTACCTTTATTAGCATTTAAGGCATATGTTACCTATAACGTAGGCATTTATTCGCCACTACTCCACCCCTGCACACCGAACCATTGTGAAGAGCAGCGCACTCTATATAAGCCGCCCTTCCCCACTCGTGCAGGGGTAAGCAATTCAATGTAATCCATATTCCACTCGACAACAAGCTCCCAAGAGCACTGAGACGTAGGGCTTTTACCTCCACCATAGAGGGGCCTAAACTCACACAACCTCGCCGTTGCTAAGGCTCTGCCCATCCTTTCGTACCCTACACATCTACTGTCAGACTTATACCCACGACAAAGGAGAAGGAGCTCCTCCTTCTCCTTCTTCTTCCTCCTTCCTCCTTCTCCTTCTCCTTCTTCTTTTCTTCTTCTTCTCCTCTTCCTTCTCCTTCTCCTCCTCCTCCTCCTTCTTTTACTTCTTCTTCTCTTTCTCTTCTTCTACGTAGCTTAGACTCATCCAAGAAAGGGTAAATTGGCTAATTATCCTACGAAATGACATAATTAGCTTAGTTAGCTCCAAAATGACATATTTAATAAAAAAATGACCTATAGTTAGCTAAGTTCTCTCCTAAATGACATAATAAGGCTTACGTAGCTGCAAGATGACCTATTTCCCTAACTTAGGTATTAAACGGCCTATAATTAGCCTAGCTAGATCCAAAATGTCATAATAAGCATAGTTTGCTCCGGAATGACATATTTTACCCAAGTTAGCTCCGAAACGAAGTATAGTTAGCTAGGGTTCTACCTAGATGACATAATTAGCTTAGTTAGCTCCTAAATGGTCTATTTAATAAAACATGACCTATACTTAGCTAATTATCCTCGAAATGACATAATTAGCTCCAAAAAGGCATTCTAAGCCAATTTAGCCCGAAGAAGGGGACAAGAGGATAAGAAAGAGGAAAAATGAAAGGAAGGAAGAAGAAGAAGAGGAGAAGAAGAAGAAGGAGAGGGAGGAGGATAAGAAGAAGGAGAAGAAGAAAGAGAAGGAGCTCCTCCTTCTCCTTCTTCTTCCTCCTTCTTCCTCCTTCTCCTTCTCCTTCTTCTTCCTCCTTCTTCCTCCTTCTCCTTCTCCTTCTTCTTTTCTTCTTCTTCTCCTCTTCCTTCTCCTTCTCCTCCTCCTCCTCCTCCTCCTTCTTTTACTTCTTGTTCTCTTTTTCTTCTTCTACGTAGCTTAGACTCATCCAAGAAAGGGTAAATTGGCTAATTATCCTACGAAATGACATAATTAGCTGAGTTAGCTCCAAAATGACCTATTTAATAAAAAATGATCTACAGTTAGCTAAGTTCTCTCCTAAATGACATAATAAGGCTTACGTAGGTGCAAGATGACCAATTCCCCCTAACTTAGGTATTAAATGGCCTATAATTAGCCTAGCTAGATGCAAAATGGCTTAATAAGCATATATAGTTTGCTCCAAATTGACCTATTTTACCCAAGTTAGATCCGAAACGACGTATAGTTAGCTAGGTTTCCACCTAGATGACATAATTAGCTTAGTTAGCTCCTAAATGGTCTATTTAATAAAACATGACCTATACTTAGCTAATTATCCTCGAAATGACATAATTTGCTCCAAAAAGGCATTCTTAGCCAATTTAGCCCGAAGAAGGGGACAAGAGGAGAAGAAAGAGGAAAAATGAAAGGAAGGAAGAAGAAGAAGAGGAGAAGAGGAAGAAGGAGAGGGAGGAGGATAAGAAGAAGGAGAAGAAGGAGGAAAAGAAAGAGAAGGAGCTCCTCCTTTTCCTTCTTCTTCCTCCTTCTTCCTCCTTCTCCTTCTCCTTCTTCTTTTCTTCTTCTTCTCGTCTTCCTTCTCCTTCTCCTCCTCCTCCTCCTCCTCCTTCTTTTACTTCTTCTTCTCTTTCTCTTCTTCTACGTAGCTTAGACTCGTCCAAGAAAGGGTAAATTGGCTAATTATCCTACGAAATGACATAATTAGCTTAGTTAGCTCCAAAATGACCTATTTAATAAAAAATGACCTACAGTTAGCTAAGTTCTCTCCTAAATGACATAATAAGGCTTACGTAGGTGCAAGATGACCTATTCCCCCTAACTTAGGTATTAAATGTCCTATAATTAGCCTAGCTAGATCCAAAATGGCTTAATAAGCATATATAGTTTGCTCCGGAATGACCTATTTTACCCAAGTTAGATCCGAAACGACGTATAGTTAGCTAGGGTTCCACCTAGATGACATAATTAGCTTAGTTAGCTCCTAAATGGTCTATTTAATAAAACATGACCTATACTTAGCTAATTATCCTCGAAATGACATAATTAGCTCCAAAAAGGCATTCTTAGCCAATTTAGCCCGAAGAAGGGGACAAGAGGAGAAGAAAGAGGAAAAATGAAAGGAAGGAAGAAGAAGAAGAAGAGAAGAAGAAGAGAAGAAGAAGAAGGAGAAGGAGGAGGATAAGAAGAAGGAGAAGGAGGAGAAGAAGGAGAAGGAGCTCCACCTTCTCCTTCTTCTTCATCCTTCTTCGTCCTTCTCCTTCTCCTTCTTCTTTTCTTCTTCTTCTCCTCTTCCTTATCCTCCTCCTCCTCCTCCTCCTCCTTCTTTTACTTCTTCTTCTCTTTCTCTTCTTCTATGTAGCTTAGACTCATTCAAGAAAGGCTAAATTGCCTAATTATCCTACGAAATGACATAATTAGACTAGTTAGCTCCAAAATGACCTATTTAATAAAAAATGACCTATAGTTAGCTAAGTTCTCCCCTAAATGACATAATAAGGCTTAGTAGCTGCAAGATGACCTATTCCCCCTAACTTAGGTATTAAATGGCCTATAATTAGCCTAGCTAGATCCAAAATGGCTTAATAAGCATAGTTTGCTCCGAAATGACCTATTTTACCCATGTTAGCGCCGAAACGACCTATAGTTAGCTAGGGTTCCACCTAAATGACATAATTAGCTTAGTTAGCTCCTAAATGGTCTATACTTAGCTAATTTCTCTCCGAAATAACCTATATATACACTTCTTCATCTAGTATTATTCTTCTAACTTTGTTATTTGTCATTTTGCAGATTACCTTCACTTCACGGGAAGCTTGGATTATATTGATGCAATGCTTGAAGATGATTTCTTGTACCATGGCTTGTATTGAAACTATTGTAGTATATGGATATATATGAAACTTTGTATGCATGTGGATGAAACTGGTGTAATATATGGTTTGGTACGGATGCAACTTGCATAATATGTATGCACTATGGATGAGAGTTATTTTAATATCGTTATGAGTACGGAAAGAAATTTATTTATGTCAAATATATATATATATATCCCGATTATTGTTAAAAATGCTGGATATAATAAAAAATAAATTAAAATGGGGGAAGATTCCCCTCTTTGCCGTCTGCCCCCACATGGCAAAGGGGTTTAGGGAGACGACAAAGGGGGGAATCTGCCCCCTCTCTCTCCCCTCTTTGCCGTCTGCCTCCACATGGCAAAGGGGGGTGGGCAAACGACAAAGGGGTGAAGCAGCCCCCTCTCTCTCCCCTCTTCGCCGCCTGCCCCCACATGGCAAAGGGGGGTGGGCAGAAGGCAAAGGGGTGAATCAGCCCCCCCCCCTCTCTCCCCTCTTTGCCGTCTTCCCCCACATGGCAAAGGGGGGGGGACGGCAGACGGCAAAGAGAGGACGCCTGCCGTTAATACTCAATGGGGCCGTTGCAGTATATGTCGTCCCAGTTAGTTTGTCGTCTGCCCCCTCATGGCAAAGATTCTTTGCCGTCCGGTTTAAAAAAGCAGACGGCAAAGAACCTCTTCACCGGATTTTTTTTACCGTCTAGTTTGCCGTCTGCTGACCGACGGCAAAGCCTTTGCCGTCCATGGTTCCCCCCTTTTCCGTCCGCCATGGCAGACGGCAAATTTCCGAATTTCAGTAGTGGCTATTGGTATCTTCCATGTTAGGCGTGTTATCCTCGACATGTGTTTATTCACTGTCATTCACGAGAAAGGGGCCGGTAATTGGAATGCCCAGTTCCATGCTTAAATCGAAAACATAACTGTAAAACAAGACTCCCCCCGGACTGATGTTAGTATGGATGGTACCCAAGGATTCGGCTAGCCATGCAGTGTGATTGATTGGTGGTGGGGGAGTTAAAACTTTACTTTTCTGTTTGGCAACCGCCAATAGCATGAATAGCATGGAAGATATTGAGAACTCTTGGTCATTGCGTTGACAATGAAAGCATGCCACCCAAAATTATTACCTCTGTTTTCAAAGCTTGAGCTCTGGCACCTCTGCAAGTCAATGGTTCCCTCTGCGAAGGGCCTGTCTATTTATTTTCCTGTTGAGTTACCCTCTTCTTATATAAGCACCAATTAGAGTGCACCTCTGTCATTTTTATGCTTTGATTTTGATTGATATTGAGTATGACTATGACTGGATCTTCGTTGCTATGAATTACAATGTTTAGTCAGCCCTTGATCTTTGAAAGTGGTCTGCATTTATGTTTTGCGGTCTCAGAAAGAGCTAGCGAGATAGCACCTATTCATACTGCTTCATGCTTGTTTTGATTGAATTGTTGGTATCTAAAACTCATTATTATTTGCTTGCTAGCTGATTATGCCATTGATATTAGTTTACCGTGAGACCTATGTGTCACTTGCTTATGTGGTTAACTTGTGATCTTGCTGAAATTCTGGTTATGAGTTAGACATAGTTGCAACAACAAGATCAAATAGAGTTTGTCAAAGTTTTTCTTTCTCTTTCAGTTTGTCAACTGAGTTGCTTGAGGACAAGCAAGGTTTTAAGCTTGGGGGAGTTGATACATCTCCATCGTATCTACTTTTCCAAACTCTTTTGCCCTTGTTTTGGACTCTAATTTGCATGATTTTAATGGAACTAACTCGGACTGACACTGTTTTCAGCAGAATTGCCATGGTGTTGTTTTTGTGCAGAAATGAAAGTTCTCGGGAAGTACTGAAAATTTACGGAGAATATTTCTGGAAAATATGAAAAATACCTCCGCAAAGATCCACCGAAGGGGACGGGCCAGTTGCCCACAAGCCCTGTAGCCGCGGCCCCCCTGGCGGCGGCGACCAGGCTTGTGGGGCCCACGTGGCTCTGCCGCCCTGAATTCCAGCGCTATTTATTCCCTTTCGTCCCGGAAAAAATGAAGAGAGAAGATTTCATCGCGTTTCACGATCCAGAGGCGCCGCCACATCCCGTTTTTGCCCTGGAGGGCAGATCTGGAGTCCGTTTTAGGCTCTGGATCAAGGAGATCGTCGCCATCGTCATCATCAACCTTCTTCCTTCTCCAACTCCATGAAGCTCTTCATCGTTCGTGAGTAATCTATTCGTAGGCTCATTGGGCGGTGATGAGTAGGATGAGATCTATCATGTAATCGAGTTAGTTTTGACGGGGATTGATCCCTAGTATCCACTATGTTCTGAGATTGATGTTGCTACTACTTTGCCATGCTTAATGCTTGTCACTAGGGCCCGAGTGCCATGATTTCAGATCTGAAATTATTATGTTGTCACCAATATATGTGTGTTTTAGATCCGATCTTGCAAGTTGTAGTTACCTACTATATGTTATGGTCCGGCAACCCCGGAGTGACAATAACCGGAACCACTCCCGGTGATGACCATAGTTTGAGGAGTTCATGTGTTCACCAAGTGCTAATGCATTGGTCCGGTTCTTTGTTAAAAGGAGAACCTTAATATCCCGCAGTATCCATTTGGACCCCGCTGCCACGGGAGGGATGGACAATAGATGTCATGCAAGTTCTTTTCCCTAAGCATGTATGACTACACAAGGAATGCATGCCTACATCACATTGACGAACGGGAGCTAATAACATATCTCTCCGTGTTATAACTGTTGCATGATGAATGTCATCCAACAAATCACCGATCCATTCCCTACGAGTTTGTCCCACTGCTACTATTACTTGCTTTCCTCTACTGTTGTTACTACTGTTACTTTCTGTTGCTGTTACTTGCTACTGTTGCTACTTGCGACTGCTGTCACTATTGCTGTTCCTTGCCACTTCTATTACTCGTTACTCTGCTGCTACCTGCTACAATACTTTTCTCGCACCATTGATACTTTAGTTAGGAATAGTCTGCCTTGTCAACATATCGTTTTTGGCACCGTTGCTATCATACTACCTTTGCTGCTTATATCCTGCTTGTAGGTACTAATCTTTCAGGTGTGGTTGAGCTGACAACTCAACTGCTAATACTGGAGAATATCCTTTCACTCCCATCATGTCTAACCAACAAATTTGGGTTGAATACTCTACCCTCAAAAACTGCCGCGATCCCACACGCTGGTGGGCCATTGCAAGACAATTGCTAATTGTTGAGCAACTAGAAACAGCTCTTTTCTGGCGCCGTTGCCAGGGGACTGCTAGCACTCTTCTACTTGGATTCAAGGAGGGGACAATCCTCTACAGTTGGTGAGTGGTGCTGGCTTCTTGGTCAAAGATCATGGAGGAAACAGCTTGGGTGTGGAGTGAGGTAGGAACTGATTTACTAATAAGGCAGAAGGTGTTCAATAGGAGTTTGCGATAGCAACACCTCACCACTGGTGATGAGAGCTAACAGGATTAAGTTTGATGTGAAAATAAGACACTCCACCAAATTTGAGCTTCATTGGACAAGTTTGGCAATGCAAACTTGAAATCACCCCCAAATGGACAAATATGTCTCCTCCAAAGGGAATGTGGGTAGATTACCTCCTGCAAATCCCATTTTTTGCAGAGACTCCTTATTTGGGGTGTTGAACATTCCTGCAAAGTTTCAACCCATTTGGATAAACTTTGCAATGTAGAAATGTTACAACTTGGTTTTGGACACAGAGGGTTTTAGGATTATTTAGTGAACCAAACCACCTTGGAATGAGGTGAAACTTGGTGTGGCCACCAAACATAGCTTGGGAAGGTTGCTGGAATTTTCTAGGGTTTTAGTCGAAATATTTCCTTTGGAAATATTTGAAAAGATCAAAATAGACAGAATAGGTTTTCGAGGTTTTGCTAAAATATTTTTAATATAAATAGGGGTTGAAAATCTTAAGTATGGAAAATATATGTCCTCTAAGAATCTGCAAATTTTCTCAGATTTTTCTAATCTAGAAAAGTAATTTTCCATATAGAAATATCATTTCTCGCCTCCGAAATCAACATGCATATAAAATAGGAAAATAACTTATAAAATAATTATTTTACGATTTTGGAGAGTTAAAGTAGTTTTAAACTAGATCACCATCTTTGGGTAAGAGCACTCCCTTGACATCAGGGACTTGTAGTGCAACCCAAGGCAAGGTTTTGAAATAGTCAAAAGTTAGAAAAAGAATCTTTGGGAATGATCATGTTATGAAAATATGGTTTTTGATTCCACTCATTCAATCATAAAAACATACAATGCCAATCATGGCACTCACAGCATTGGTTTTTTGAATTTTTTTGAATAAATTCAGATTTTGAAACTACACTGAAAGTGAGGTAAAAACAGGGTGTGACAGACCTATCCCCCTTACAAGAATCTTTTTTGACTGGAAAATAGTACAAGAGGCTCCTACTATGCTATATTATAATAGGTAATATTTACATGAAGAGGAGTAGTGTCCTCCAAGTAAGAAAAAGAGCTAGTCTAAATATTGTTTCCAAGAATCTCGTCCGTGAGATTCCTAAGCTAGGTGCTAAAAAGGTACGGAAATTCGTATCAGAGATAGTCTTCACGCTCCCATGTTGCTTCTGCTTCCGTGTTGTTTCTCCACTGAACCTTGAAGTACTTGATGGTGTGGCTTCTTCTGCTTCATCCAGTATGCGGATCGGCCTCTCTTGATAAGTGAGATCTGGTTGGAGGTCGATGGCTTGATGGTCAATGTCCTTACAAAGATCTAGACGGTTTGGCACTTGCAGACACTTCCGAAGTTCTGACACGTGGAAGACGTTGTGCACACCTGAAAGTTCCGGAGGTAGCTCCAATTGGTAAGCAACTTTTCCATGCCTTGTCGTGATCTTAAAAGGTCCAATGTACCATGTACCAGGTTTCCCTTTGACGTGGAAACACTTGGTTCCCTTGAGTGATGTGACATGGAGATACACCTGGTCTCCATGAATGAACTCCACTTCCCTGCGGTGAAAGTCCGCATAGCTCTTCTGTCACGACTTGGCCGCTTTCAAGTTTTCCCGGACAAGTTGCACCTTGTCTTCTGCCTCTTGGAGAACTTCCGACCCGAAAATCAATCCTTCGCAGGTTTCGGACTAGTTGAGCGGGTGCGACACTTTTGTCCGTACAACACTTCAAATGGGGCCATGTGGAGACTGGACTGGTAGCTGTTGTTGTATCATAACTCAACGAACGGCAGACGGTCTTCCCATTTGGTCCCATGTGCCAAGACACAAGCGCGGAGCATATCTTCGAGTATCTGATTCAGTCTCTCCGTCTGTTCGCCCGTCTGCGGGTGGAAGGCAGTGCTAAAAGAGAGCTTGGTTTCGAGGACTTCTTGGAACTTCTTCCAAAATCTTGAGGTGAACTGCGTGCCTCGGTCAGATACAAACTCCTTGGGAACTCCATGGAGGCTCACTATATGATGGATATACAGGCTAGCCAAGTGGCTACCATCATAAGTGGTGTTGGCTGGAATGAAATGGGCCACCTTGGTCAGGTGGTCGACAATGACCCATATGGAATTGACCCCTTGCTTGATTTGGGAAAACCAGTGATGAAGTCCATGCCGACTTTGTCCCACTTCCATTCAGGCACTTGGAGAGGTTGTAGCAGTCCAGCGGGTCGTCGGTGCTCAGCCTTTGACTCGCTGGCACATGTCGCACTTGGCAATATAGGACGCTATTTCCCTCTTCATGCCATGCCACCAGAATCTTTCCCGGAGGTCCTGAGACATCTTGGTGCCACCGGGGTGAATAGAGTAGGGTGTGTCATGAGCTTCCTTTAGGATAAAGTCCTTGAGTTCAGCCTTGTTGGGTACGCATAAACATTTCCCAAACCACACTACTCCTTGCTTATCCACCTACAATTCTGGGGCCTTGCCTTCCTAAATCTTCTTCTTGATGGCTTCGATTCTCTTGTGCCCCTTACGGGCCTCCTTGATGTCGTCTGCCAGCGTGGGTTTGACTTCGAGGTTAGCTAGGAATCCTGGTTAAACTAGCTCCAACCCAAAGCTTTCCATCTCTTCATATAAGGCGGGTAGGCTTTCCTTGAGTATAACATTCAAGGTGCTGGCTTTCCGGCTTAAGGCATGAGCTGAGTCATAGGTTGAGCGATGCGGGAGAATCCTTCTACGAACTTGCGGTATTATCCTGCCAGTCTGAGGAAGCTTCTGACTTCCATCACATCGATTGGCGACTCCTAGTTGGTTACCGTGGTAATCTTGGAAGGATCGACCGCCAATCCATTTGCCGTCATGGTATGACCCAAGAATCCAACTTCGTGCAGCTAGAATTGGCATTTTCTAAACTTGGCATAAAGTTGGTACTCTCTTAGCTTTTCTAACACTAACCTCAAGTGTTGCTCATGCTCTTCTTCGTATTTGGAGAAGATTATTATGTCATCGATGAAAATGAGGACAAACTTGTCCAGGTATTCCATGAAGACCTTGTTCATGAGGTCCATGATGTATGTTGGGGCATTGGTCAACCCTAATGACATGACGGTGCACTCGTGTAGACCGTACCGGGTCACGAATGCAGTCTTGGGTATGTCTTTGGGTCGGATCTTCAGTTGGTAATATCCAGATCGGAGATCGATCTTGGAAAAATACCTTGGCTCCATTTGTCTGGTCAAATAAGTCTTCAATCTTGGGGAGTGGGTACTCGTTCTTGATTGTGAATTCATTGAGAGAACGGTAATCGACGCAGAGTCTGATAGTCCCATCCTTCTTAGACACGAATAGAATAGGTGATCCCCAAGGTGATGCAGTTGGACGAATGAATCCTTTCCCGGGTTGCTCATCCAGCTGCTTCTTCAACTCTGCTAGCTCTTCGAACCCCATCCTGTAAGGCTTCTTATAGATAGGCCTTGACTCGGGCATGAGCTCAATGATAAACTTGATGTCTCGGTCAGGAGGCATCCTGGCAATTCGTCGGGAAAGACGTTCTGGTATTCACTGACTATCGGCACTCGGTCCATCTCTTCACCCGATAGGCAATTTACCTGCGGGGCTTGAGCAGATACAGGCTCAGGGACATACTTAAATTTGACCCGTTGGTCGCTTGTCATGGTAATAGTCCTGTTGGCAAAGTCCAAGATGCTCTGGTGCTTGGCCAACCAATCCATCCCAAGGATCACTTCTAAGCCTTGCGACTTAATGACGATGAGATATGCTGAGAAGCTTATCCCATTAATATTCATCCGGACTCCTCTACATCCTAGGTTGTTCCTTAGCACTGCTACCGGGGTATGTACTTCCATTTGCCCATTAAGTAGGGTAGGCTTCAAACCACATTTTGCCGCAAACTTCTGAGTAACAAAAGAATGCGAAGCACCACAATCAACCAATACTAATGCTGGGGTGGAGTTGACGAGGAACGTACCCAGAATGAAGTCCGGGTCTTCCTATGCTTCTTCCACGGAGATGTGATTAATACATCCCCTGCTGTGGTACTACTGATTGCGGGGAGCTTGGTTTCTTCCTCGCGCTTCTTGACCTTTTCCTTGATTTGGCGCATTGGGGCACGGTGCATCGGACTTCTTGTTGGGGCACTTCTTGGAGTAGTGCCCAGTTTGTCCACATCAAAAACAGGTAACCTTTCCGAGGATGTTGGTCTTGACTCCACTGTTATTTGGCGTGTTGATTGCTGGCTTGGTGTTGATTTGCTGTTGGGGCTGGTAGTTCTGGCGGAATGTTGGTGCCTTGTACTGTTGTTGCTGATAACTGGGTCATGTTGGGGCTGACTGCGATGGGCGTGGTTTTGGGTTACTGGGTCCTCCACTACCCATCAACTTGCGCTTATGGGTATCGTCCATTGCATGACACTTATCCTCCAACATGAGGACCTTGTTAACCAGATCGCAGAAGGTCCGAAGTTCACAAACAACCAGTTGATACTTGAGTGACTGTTGCAGTCCTTTCATAAAGCGTTCCACCTTTGCGGCCTCAGTGTTGACGTCCTCTGGTGCATATCTTAACAGAAGGTTATACTTCTGCCGATACTCCTTGATGGTTCCACTGCCTTGCCTCAAGGCTCGGAATTCCCGCTTCTTAATGGTCATCATTCTAGGAGGAATGTGAGCAGCGTGGAATCCTTCCTTGAATACTACCCAAGTGATAGCTATCCCTTCTCGCATGATCTGGAACCTGTCCCACCAAGCTCTGGCCATGCCTCCGAGACAGTGAGAAGCATAAAGGACTTTCTCGCGATCATCGATGCACTTGACCAGTGCGAGGAGGTCTTCGATAGTATGGATCCAGTCATCGGCATCCAATGGTTCAATTGTCTCCGTGAATATTGGAGGCGTAGTCCACATAAACTCAGACAGAGTAGAGCGACCGTTGCAATTTCCGTTCTGCAGCGGATTGTTCACCAAGACTTGAGCCAGCAGCTAGATGGCGGCATTGTTGGCTTGACGTTCCTCCCGGAGAGCTTGGAGGAACTGAGCCACAGTGAGGCTCTGCGGAGGAGGCGGTGGCGGAGGAATATCGTCGAAGGTGCTAGTGTGGGTTGAAATCACCATCATGTCAGGGGAATAGACAGGTTAATAAGCCCAATTGGTCGGGGAATCACAAGGGATGATGTTCCTATATAAGGGGGTTTGGTACTGTGCTAGTGTGTGAGTTTTAAACAACTGTTTTTGGGAAATCTAATGCATTAAATTAAAACAAGCGATGTAGTCGCTTACAAGCTGCCTAAGGCATAAATGCGGCTTGCATCATACATGATCACACGACACTCCTAGCTCACATGAACTGATACACGGACTCAACTACACTTGGGGAAGACTCCTAATTGTCTAAGTCGTACTTCTAGGCGGCGTACTGCTCGGTCTCGTATGCAGGCTTAGAAGGATCTTCGTCTTCATCCTCATCAGTCCCTTCGTCCTTTAGGGGTGTGGGAGATGGGAGCAGTCCATCGCGGCGTCTCTTAGTCGGTGAAGCGGTGAGGAGCTCAGTATATTCTTCCGCAGTCAGACAGTGACTCTGAATAGGAGTGGCCTGGAGCGGTGGTACTCCTCCTCGGAAGGCAAAGGTTGACGGCCCTCCGGGTGCTCCTTCCTTCTTGACCTTGTGGGTCTTCATATTTTCCAGGCGACGGAGGTCCTTGACTTGGTGTAGCTCTTGACGAAGCATTACTAACTCCTTGATCAGAAGGTGAGTCAAGGTGTCGGTGGAGAGGCTGAAGTAGGTCTGAAACCTGAGTGGTGTTCCATCCTCCAAAGATTGGTTAAGCGTCCATCTCCCGTCGAATCCTTCCTTTATAAAAGGTAGGTGACGAGTAGTCGTCTCGTTGGCTATCTCGGGAAGGATATTGCGGAGACGCACAAGCGCCTCTCGTGCGGGTGCCTCCACTGCCAACATCCGATTCTGCATCTGTGATCCTTCAAAGAACCAACTAGTTGGGTTGTCGTTAGCCTTCACTATCACGTCCACGTGATATTCCTTTGTGTCGGCGTTGACCCAGTGCTCGTGGTAGAGAAAAATGGGCGGGCGACATATTTGACACTTCTCGAGGCTATCTCCCAAAAGTAGGGGAAAGCCCGTCTCGAGAAGCATCTCAGGTATGGTGGCCATCTACAAGGTTGTAGGAGAGGGTTAGAAATTTTTGTGGGTGCAGATAATCTCAGGTGTAAACGCTGAGTGCACTACTCGTCTCGGCTTTCATCCATGCTACCTAAGCCTTCCTACAGTCAGGTTGGCTCTGATACCAGCTCTGTGGGGAGCCCATCTTACGAGTTGAGATCTCCAAATGAACGTGCTCAGTTATCCCAGAGATCATAGCTCACTGAACACACGGATGTTTAATATTAAGAGTCTTACATCCAACATACCGAATTATTAAAACACATGACCAATAAGTTCAAGTTCACATGGGTAGGGCCTATGAGGCCAAAACACGCTGATACATCTAAGCTAAGCTGGTGCCCATGCCATCAGCCTACATCAAGAGACATTCTAACTCGGAAGTGTCCTAGTTCACAGGTCCGTCACCGATGACGTACTATTCTCCAAACTCCGGTCCTTCCATGTCTGGTCAATAACATAACCAGTGGAAAGCCAGTGAGTACTTTGAATGTACTCGCAAACAGCCCATGATATGGATAATGCAGTTGGTATGGGAACAAGTAATATGCAGTATTTGTGGATAGCAGCTTAACTATAATAAACATGATCATAGGTGGATGTGAAACATAAGCTAGATGGTATTTAGAAGAACAGGTTAGAGATATCATGATATCTTCTAGGGTTGAATACTTCGAATACACCCGATATGCCAAGTGACCAAACTTAGTCATATCAACTATTTCAGATAACACCATTATACACACACACATAAACTATTAGTTTATGCAAAAACGACTGGACATAGTTTAAGCAGCACCACCCAACTGTCCTTGACCATGGACATGACTATTTGAATAGTTTTACACTTTGTAGAGGTTGTACGCTGTACCCACGAGATCCAGGAAACTTCTTTGTTATCCATGACTCGTGATATATAACATACCAGAGGTAAGTACCCAATCAATGTCTTTCCCCTGACGATACTAGATAAAGAGATCCACTCGATTGCTACCCAGCCCACATGATGTACATCTTACGAGCATCGACTCTATATAGTATCATCAAATCGGGGACCAATGGTGTGCCCGGAACACGTAAAAACGGCATAGTCATCCTACCTCACACGACCCCATCACGAGATTGACCACACATCACTCCTGCTACTAGTAATGTGGCTCTTTGCTAGCACCGACCAGAGTAATCAACAAAGCCCCGTCCCGTCAAGGGGTAAAGTGGTCTCACATGTAAGGTTGGGACGGTCGACACATCATAAATCTAATCCCATTTCCGAAACCACTCACACCGAAATATACCCGGTGCACCACTTCTCCACAAGTGGTCACCTATCTCATCATCACCCTCGGGCATTAGTGGCGCCCGATGGGGTTTTCATAAACCTTTGATATTTACCATCTTCATGCTCGTGCTTCTATTATGCTTAGATCTACTTGTCAACATGCTATTAGCGTGACCCTCATAGGTGGTAGGATCATGCTCAAACTACAAGTGCTCCAAAGGAGCCATCGGTAACATCAGATCGATGATTTACCAAATACTTATGATCACATGCAACAAAAATAATTGCTCTACTAGAATGCAATATAATATTTTCTCAAACATGGTCAAAGGGTTGCTTGCCTTGATCAGTTAAGTATCCGGGGTCTTCGGGGTCTTGAAGTCCAACTCCTTCGTCAAACGTGGTTTCTATCGTCGTAATAAATAAAGTAATAAGTAGCTCACTAAAAAACAGTTCACAAACCCACTTTAAAAATGTTGCTTTATTCTGATAAATCTATATTAGCATTTCGAAATATTTGTCTCTAGTTTTGTGAAAGGATTAGTTAAAAATCATTTTAAGAGAAACCAAAATATTCAAAATAACCCTTTTTTATTGCTATACAGAAAACTTGTTGCAAAAATTTATGCAAAAGCTCTATTGAATTCTACTTATTTTTAGAAGGATTGTGGTGGAAAATAATAAAAATATATTGGATAACAAATTTTATAAAAATCCTTAAAAACTGGATTAAGCAGAAAAAGAAAAAGAGGCTGAGGCTCAGTCCTGGCTCGACCTGTGGCTTGGGCCGGCCCAGCTAGCCAGCCAGCCAACCAGCCAATCCACGCACACGCGCCGCCACATTCAAACCTGACGCGCGGGCCCGTGCGTTCAGCGGCAGAGAGGAGAGAGGGGGAGGGAGAAGAGCCACCGAAAGGTGAGCCCCACCTCTCGGGGTCATCTTCCACCTCGGGACAAAGAGGAGGGGAGGCATGCCGGTGACGCTACCAGTGCCCTCGAGCCCAGCTGATGGCAGAAATGGAACCAGCTCACCGTCGCCTACCTGCTGGTGGTCGAGGGGTCGACGTGGAGGTCCTAGTTCACCAACGACGAGGTGGCTCCGGCGGAGCCAATTTGGGAGGTTGATGAACTAGGGGCTACAGGCGTGGATTAGCTCGGAGAGGTGATGGAGAAGCTCTGTGAGGCTGCTAGGGTCACCGGGAAGGTGAGAGGAGCGTCAGATATGGCCCGTAGCCCGAGATCAACGGAGCTTTGAAGTGGTGGGGCCTCGGTCGATATCGAGCACACGAGCTCGATGTGCTCAAATGGAGTGACTAGAGGTGGCATTTAGGCACTTGAGGAGTGGGATGGGGGTGCTAGAGCGAGGGGGAAAGCCTATTTATAGGCCCCCGATGGTCCACCGATCCGGTGGCGCCGATGGTTTCACCGCAGCTCGCAAGAGGGGCAGTGAGTGTTCGGGAGCGTGCATGTGTGGCCGTGGTCTTCTGGCCGAATCTGGTGCGAGCGGGCACGCGTCGCTTGGGTCAACTGAGCGAGGGAGGAGGGGCCCTGGGGCTATCCTGATATAGAGAGGTTGTCGGGGACACGAATAGCCAACATGGGGAGGCTCGAACCGACCGGGGCTGGCCACCTTTGCTTCGGGTGCCTCCAGCAGCATTCCCAGAGGGCAGATTTGGCATGCCATGGCATGCTGGCGCGCTCTTGGGCGCTTTGGCCGTGTCTGGGGTGTCCAGGGACTGGGGCTAGAGATGCCTAGTTGTTTGGGAGCCGAGAGACTCTTTGTTGGCCATGGGTGTGATTGAAGGAGGGATGCCAGCTTTGAACCAGAACTTAGAATGAGTTTTTTGGCTCTACTGCATGGATTGAAGGAGGGGCCACTCCCCTACAGTTGGTGAGTGGTGTTGGCTGCTTAGTCAAAGAGTTTGGAGGAAAGAGCTTGGGTGTGGAGTGAGGTAGGAACTGATTTGCTAATATGGAAGAAGGTGTTCGACAAGTGTTTTGGATATCAACACCTCACCACTGGTGATGAGAGTTAACATGATTAAGTTTGATGCAAAAATAAGATACTCCACCAAATTTGACGTTCATTGGACAAGTTTGGAAATGCAAAAAAATACCCCCAAATGGACAGATCTGTCTCATCCAAAGGGAATGTGGGCAGATTACCGCGTGCAAAACCCATTCTTGGCACAGACTTCTTATTTGGGGTGTTGAACATTCGTGCAAAGTTTCAACCCATTTGCATAAACTTTGCAATTTAGAGAGTTACAACTTGGTTCTCGACAGAGAGGGTTTTATGATTATTTAGTGAACCAAACCACCTTGGAATGAGGTGAAACTTGGTGTGGCCACCAAATATAGCTTGGGAAGGTTGCTGGAATTTTCTAGGGTTTTATTGGAAATATTTCCTTTGGAAATATTCCAAAAGATGAAAACAGACAGAATAGGTTTTCAAGGTTTTTCTCAAATATTTTGAATATAAATAGGGGTTGAAAATATTATGTATGGAAAATATATGTCCTCTGAGTATCTCCAAATTTTCTTAGATTTCCCTAAGGTAGAAAAGTAATTTTCCATATAGAAATATCATTTCCGGCCTCAGAAATGGACATGCATATAAAGTAGGAAAATAATTTATAGAAAAATTATTTTATGGTTTTGGAGAGTTAAAATAGTTTTAAAACCAGATCACCAACTGTGGGTAAGAGCACTCCCTTGACATCAAGGACTTGTAGTGCAACCCAAGGCAGGGTTTTGAAATAGTCAAAAATAAGAAAAATAATCTTTGAGAATAATCATGTTAAGAAAATATGGGTTTTGATTCCACTCATTCATGCATACAAACATACAATGACAATCATGCCACTCACAGCATAGGTTTTTGAATTTTTTAATAAACTCAGATTTTGAAACTACCATTACTAGGAAAAGGCCTCCTAGTGACGCACCTGTTTTGGCTACTAATGGCGCACTACAGGTGCGCCACTAGCATCACACCATTAGAATTTTTTACTAATGACGCACCACAAGTGCGCCATTAGTATCTGGTATACTAATGGCGTACCAGACAGTGCGCCATTAGTATAGCTCATGGTGCGTCAATAATATCTGGTATACTAATGACGCACCAGGCAATGCGCCATTAGTATAGCTCATGGTGCGCCATTAGTATCTAGTATACTAATGGCGCACCAGGCAGTGTGCCATTAGTATAGCCCATGGTGCTCCATTAGTATACCTCCCAGGGCATATATACTAATGACGCACCAGACAGTGCGCCATTAGTATAGCCCATGGTGCTCCATTAGTATCTGGTATTCTGGCATATATATGTTTTGTTTCAAAACCACAAATTCAACAACACATAACATATATATCAAATATATAATACATAATATGTGCCCAATAGTTTTACTGATCCACAACACATAACATATATGCAAAGTTGCATAACAAATTTCATGATCCATATATCAAAATTCCATAGTATCCATACATCCAAAACTCCATAGCATCCATATACACATATAGTTCCATAGCATATATATATACATATAGTTCCATAGCATCCATACATACATAGCTCCATAGCAAATATAATACACAACGATACTTTCCGAGCATTAGTAAGTAATATTTGGCACTAAAACAAATGCCTTCATGTCCATATTGTAGTCCAAAGAGCATCCGCGTGGCAATGGGTGGGTTCATCCTCCTGGTTGTAATCACCGTCGACGTCCTCGTCCTCCCGTCGTCGTCCTACTGGAATGTAAATAAATAGCAACACCAGAAAATCCCAAAGTAATGACATTTTTTGCAAGGTACAGAGCAATGACTGATACAATCAAATATCAATAAACATCAGCAGCGTCAAGTATGCATGCGAATGTCATTAGCAAAGTATAGAGTAGTGACTGACATAATCAAAATGTCAACAAACATGAGCAGAGTCAAGTATGCATGCAAATGATATTTTCAGGGTGATCGGATCAAAGAAAATAGCCATACAAATACTGAATATTCTCTGTTGATGATTTTGTTTTATTTTGCGGGATAAGTAACCACCGGTATAGTCAAAATATCAGTAAACATCAGCAGAATCGGGTGTGCATGCAAGTGATACTTTCAAAACAATCAGCACAGAAAAAAATAGTCATCAAAATTGTAAGTAGTATATAATGACATACCGAGGGCCTTATCAGGGTGTGGATCATATCGAGGAATCTGAAGAGATACCTTAGTAGGACCATTTTAAAAAGGTACTGTACTTAGCATACTATACAAGGCAGCGGAATTATTTAGTAAGTATGGTGTTGATTACAGGGACGGACATAGACAAAATTTTAATTGGGGGCGCAATATTTGACTGGAGGCACACCTTCTATAAAGTTGCTTATTTTGAAGTGTTTTGTTTCAAAATGTGCACAAATACAAAGGGAATTAGAAAATTTGAGTGGGGGCCTAGGCCCCCACTCAGTTGAACTTGGGTCCGTCCCTGGTTGATTGAGCTATAGGATGTGACCAAGCAACCAAGTTTGTATGTTTGGCTAGAAAATAGGTCTGAAAGCGAGCACTAAAATGAAGTAAAGCTTCACAACTACTCCCTCCATTTCAAAATATAAGACCTTTTAGAGATTACACTACGAGACTACATACGGAGCAAAATGAGTGAATCTACATTCTAAAATATGTCTATGTACATTTCTATGTAGTTCATAATGCAATATTTAAAAAGTCTTATATTTAGGAATGAAGGGAGTACGTACTACCAATCTTAGCTGGTACTCCCTTCTCAGAGTGCTTCGGACACTACACTAGTGTCAAAAACGCTTTTGTATTATAGGACGGAGGAAGTAGCAATTATGAAACAAGAAGGATGCCGTCTCATCACGGAAGCTGGGCATGTCCATTTCTAACAAAGCCTTGTAACTCTTCCCCGTGACACCTTTCTCACGAAAAAGGGAGAAGAACGTCCCAAATGGGCCACAAAACGTAGACATTAGAAGCTAGTTGATCACCATGGATCAATTTTTTTAATATCTCACAATGGACAATAAAACCATTGGCCTATACCTCCTGAAAGTACAAGCAATGCTATTACAGTCAAGCGCCCGATAAATAAAAGATAGCCAACTCTAGCCAACAGTTTTTCGCAAGTATTGGGGATTGGGATGTGGATGAGATTGCAAAGTGCACGACAAATATCGAGTCCATCCTAGTGAATCAGCTTTTCCATTTATGTGGGAAACAACATGTGGATCATTGTCATCCGCACTTGAATTACCCGCGTGATATAGTAGGATGCAATACGAGACCTTTTAGAGTTCCTTTTCACCACAAAGGTCTATTAGAGTAAGCCGAAACCCATACGACATAAGTAATGCCGATAAGAGTAAACGCGGCATCTTTGACAGGATGCTGTGCGTGTTAAGCCCAGTGCTTTACATATCTGCAGATAAGGTTGTGCTTCTTTGTGGTTTGGGCACTGAAGCTAAGCCATACTTTATATACTGATGAACGCTGATGTCAAAACAGAAAGTAATGTTAAGTGATACTTACTTCCTCCGTCACAAAATTCTTGTCTTAGATTTGTCTGTATATGAATGTATCAAGTCACATTTTAGTTTTTAGATGCATTCATTTCTAAACAAACTTAAGACAAGAATTATGGGACGGAGGGAGTATTAGATTTGTTGTTGGGGTTGGACAGCTGGGCTTGGACCCATATAATTCGAGAGATATGGTCAGAAGTCACAAGTGCGTATCAGATTTGTCCAGTCTATCTAGGATCCTGAACTAATCTACACATTCGCATCGGGGTTCCCTGGACTGCACATTCACATCGCACTAGAGTCTATAGAGGCGAGGCCAGTGATAAATATTGAACAGTTGTAGGGGTTTACCATTGCCTTTGGGCACCACTTATCTGATGCCGGATTTGGAAGATGGGATGAGGAGAGCATAGCAGAGGAGTGACTGACCTTGACCTGGTAGGAACTAGGAAGTGCGTCGCGCCGCCGCGCTGCAATATGGAGCAAGGCTGAGGCGACCAAGGGCGAGGGTGTGGATCATACCGAGGAATCTGAAGAGATAGCGATGTTCGACAAGAGATATGACTGGGCTTCCGGTGTGGCGGTACTAGGCCAGTGGCGGAGGAGGGTGATCTAGTGCCCGTATTTCTGGAACTCCCATTCGCTGTTGTGTGCAACGTTGAACAAAATAAAGATGCTGGTCAGTATGAAGATTTCAAACAAGATGAACTTCGGCCATACAGGGACTGTGGTTACCTAGTGGGCACACTTGGCGAGTCTTGAGCCACCTGCTGATGCAGTGGAAGTGGAAAGCATGATTACAGACACCTGTAATGCACAAGAGCACAGCATGTTAGGTCTAGTGAAGGCAAGAATGCTACATTTATTGCACTATATTCGTTTCAGAAAGAAAAGAATTGACCTCAAAGACTGTCCAGGGGATATAGCTTGGCAAATTTACTCGGTCGCAACAAAATTTTAATGACTTCCATTATCAAATATCAAACATTCCAATTAATCACACCCACATTAACTGCCCAATGAGGACATGCTACTATCTTCTGGGTCAACACCTATTCAGGTCTTGACACTACAATTACATGACTAGATATAGCATCAACAAATTCATATCTCATGGATGACTGATCTACGCTGCGGCCATAAGCACCAGTGTAAAATTATCTTGTGTTCTCATTTTCTCACGGTCCACCAGCAATGGTCATCATTACTACTCAAGCTACAGTGTGGTGAGAGGATTTTCTTTTCACATATGGAAATACAAAACTTACAAGAATACAAGCTCATCGGAAACATAAGTGGTGTAACATGTAGAAAACAGGGGCTGTAATCCTGATTCCCCAACAAAGGCAACAATAACCCATAGTCGCCAGCTAAATATCAGCTAGAGTACTTAAACATGGAAATCTTGTAATAAAACCAGGCCCCTGTGTCTCACAAAAGATGTACCCAACTAAGAAGGAAGTTTTAGTCTTCTTCTTTTTTAGCAATATAAGTGGGTCTATTTCGTAGTAACCATACTCCGCCTCCCCTCCTGCGCACAAAATGGCACAGTTGTCTACCACGATGTCTGCACTGGTAAATGGTACATAAGCGTGGTGTGTCCGCGTGGTATATATATTGATCTTGTTTCGTGATATACTTAAGTTTGGCGTCATTTTCATGATTCACGCCGTGCAAATACATATTAACATGGGTCACATTCTATTTTAAGAAAAACGATGACATACAAACCCATCAAGCGAGGCAAGAACAATCTCTCCAGGCAATAGGTTGAAGAACTTCTTGCCAGCTTGTGAGTTAGCTAATGAACCTGTAAAATAACCAGTAACCTTCACGACTCCACACAGTATTCCAGCAGCCATTTCCTCGGACATTTTGGTCACCTTCTTAACCCTGCCAGGAACCACATGTACTGATTCTTTCTGACTGGCAGCAACCGTAATATTTGTCTGAAATTATGTCTTGTCCAAATCGTGTAATTAAGCCCAAGGATTACTTGACTAATTTGCACAGATTACCCTTGCCAATCATAAGTTTATTGAATTTTGGATTGGATGGAGTAGTAATCTAATCTTATCTGCCTACTACAAACTGTGATGTTCCCAAAACCTGAAACATTTACTCATTATGCATCACAAATCTTACTGCAAATTAAAAACACATTTGATATGAACAAGTGAGAAGCAAAGTGTAATACTTACATTTTGATCTGTTTGAGCATCTCTGGGCTGATCTCGGCCTCGGCGCCACCGGGCTGGATCCTCTTCCTGAGCACCTCGTTTCCCCACCGGAGCCTCTCCACGGTCATCTCGACGCACGAGAGTACCCCCTTGGCCAGGTTGTCGGCACCCACCGCGATCGCCTTCACCATGGAGCCACCGTACTCCTCAACGTTCGGCGCCACGGCCGTCCAGTAGGCGGCCCCCACCACCTCGCCGCGCACGATGTCGGCGAGCCCCTCGCTGCCGACAACGGAATGGGTCAAGAACCTTCTGTAGGTGGCGAGGACGCCGTCGAGGCGCGGGCCGGGGTCGGAGAGCGTGAGGCCGTAGTGGAGCGGGGCCGGGGCGTTGGGGGAGGTGGGGACGGTGAGGGCGAAGGAGTAGTGGCACGGGTCGAGCTTGACGGCAGAGACGTCGCGGGCGAGCGGCCACTGGATGGGGCCGAGCCGCGCGATGGCGGCGAGGGAGGTGCCGCCGGCGCGGATACGGAGCAGGGAGAGGTCGCCGGCGGCGACCGGGAGGCTGCGTTGGCGATCGATGAGGTGGAGGTGCGCGCGGGGGAGGCGGAGAAGCACGTCCTTCGAGGGCGCCGGCGCACCGGGGGACGACAAGATCTCGACCCGAGGTGGTTCAGCCGCAGCATCCCATGTGCTTGTGCTTGGATGGATGTTGGATCTGCTGCGCCGTCTCTCTCTTTCTACTTTTTTTTGCAAAACTACTAATGGCGCACCACCTACAAATGCGCCATTAGTAACGTTGGTTACTAATGGAACACCAGCTGGTGGTGCGTCATTAGTAGTTTTGCAAACAAAAATATATAGTAGTGGCGCACTGGGTGAATGGTGTGCCATTACTAGTTAAACTAGTAATAGCGAACTCTTCCCCGGTGCGCCATCAGTAATTTTGCAAAAAAAAATTATATAGTAGTGGTGCACCGAGTGTGTGGTGCGCCATTAGTGTCCATCACACTAATGGCACACCTGCACATGGTGCGCCACTGCTATATAGTAGTGCCGCACTACTTGTCTGGTGCGCCATTAGTGTCTATATCAGCTATAGCCCTTTTCCTAGTAGTGTAGAGTGAAAGTGAGGTAAAAACAGGTTGTGACAGGGCCGCCGCACCCTTAGGGTGGGAAACCATAAGGGTGGGCACCCTCCTGCCTCTCCTCCTATATATAGTGAGGGTTTTGGGGCTGATTTGAGACAACAATTGCCTCTCTTCACGGATCAGCCCTACTCCTCCTCCTCCTCCTCGTCCTCCGTAGTAATTGGCAAAGGTCTGTCAGAATACCACGCAGCTCCACCGTCACCACGCGGTCGTGCTGCCGGAGCTCTCCCTCAAGCTCTCCTCCCTCCTTGTTGGATCAAGGCGTTGGAGATGTCACCGGGCTGCACTTGTGTTGAACGCGGAGGCACCGTTGTTCGGTGCATATATCGAAATCCACCGCGTTCTAGCAACGCTTCCGCTTAGCGATCTTCAAACGTATGAAGATGCTCTACCTCTTTGCACGTTGGTGGTTTCCCCATAGATAGATCCTTGTGTGACATAGGATTCTTTTTGAAATTACTACGTTATCAATAGTGGCATCCGAGCCAAGGTTCTATTCATTGATTCTATGCATGGGTAGAAAACAAAAGTTGTGGGCACTGATTTTGTCAATTGCTTGTTGTTACTAGTCTTATCTTGATTCGGCGGCATCGTGGGATGAAGCGGCCCGGACCGACTTTACACGTACTCTTATGTGAGACTGGTTCCACCGACCGACATGCACTTGTTGCATAAGGTGGTTAGCGGGTGTCTGTATATCCCACTTTAGTCGGATCCGATTCGATGAAGAGGGTCCTTATGAAGGGTAAATAGCATTGGCATATCAACGTTGTGGTTGTCACGTAGGTAACAAGTGTTCTAGCTAGAAACCAAATCCGCCACGTAAAACTTGCAACATCAATTAGAGGACGTCTAACTTGTTTATGCAGGGTATGCTATGTGATGTGATATGGCCAAAAGGTTGTGATGTTACATATGTTATGTATGAACTTGATCATGTTCTTGTAATAGGATTCACGACTTGCATGTCGATGAGTATGCCAACTGACAGGAGCCAAAGGTGTTGTCTTCATTTATTGTATGAAATGCAACGCCATGTTATTACTGTACTTTATTGCTAAACTTAGTTATAGTAGTAGAAGTAATAGTTGGCGTGACGACTTCATGGAGACACAATGATGGAGATCATGTTGATGGAGATCATGGTGTTATGCCAGTGACAATGATGATCATGGTGCCACGAAGATGGACATCAAAGGAGCAAGATGATATTGGCCATATCGAGTCACTATATGATTGCATGTGATGTTTATCATGTTTCTCATCTTATTTCTTAGAACGACGGTAGCAAAGATAAGAAGATCACTCATTAAAATTTCGAGATATGTATTCCCCTAATTGTGCACCGTTGTAAAGGAGCGTTGTCTTGAAGCACCACATGATGATCGGGTGTGATAGATTCTAACGTTCGCATACAACGGATGTAAGCGAGTTTACACACGCAAAACACTTAGGTTGACTCGACGAGACTAGCATGTACATACATGGCCTCGAATACGGGAGACCCAAAGGTCGAACATGAGTCGTATGGATGATACGATCAACATGGAAATGCTCACGATCAATGACTAGTCCGGCTCACGTGATGATCGGATGCGGGCTAGTCGGCGTGGATCATGTATCACTTGGATGACTAGAGGGATGTGGATCTGAGTGGGAGTTCATTGAATAATTTGATTAGATGAACTTATCATGAACATAGTCAAAAGGTCTTTGCAATTTATGTTATAACTTGCGCTATAGCTCTACGGTTTTTAATATGTTCCTAGAGAAAACTTACTTGAAAGATAGAAGTAGGAATTATGTGTACTGGTTCCATAAACTAAGGATTGTCCTCATTGTTGCGCAGAAGGTTTATGTACTTAATGCACCACTCGGTTTGCTGAACCCCAAGCATGGTCTGTGGATGTTCCGAACATCCGACATACACGTTTTTGATAACTACATGATAGTTCAATGCATATTGCTTAAACGGCTTAGAATTGAGGCGATAAAGACGTTTCGAATGTTGCGGGACATACGAGATGGTCCAAGAGATGAAATTGGGATTTCATGCTCATGCCCTTGTTGATAGGTTTGAGACCTCCGACAAGATTCTTTGTCTACTAAATAAGGGAGAAAAGTTCAAGTCGTTGAGCATGTGCTCAGATTGTCCGAGTGCTAAAATCGCTTAAATCGAGTGGGAGTTGATCTTCCAGATGAGATAGTGATGGTTCTCCAAAGTCACTGCCACCAAGATATTAGAGCTTCGTGATGAACTATAACATATCAGGGATAGATATGATGATCCTTGAGCCAGTCGCGATGTTTGACACCGCGAAAGTAGAAATCGAAAAAGGAGCATCAATTGTTGATGGTTATTTAAACCACTAGTTTCAAGAAGGGCAAGGGAATGAAGGGATACTTCATGAAACGACAAACCAGTTGCTGCTCTAGTGAAGAGACCCAAGGTTGAACCCAAACCCGAGACTAAGTGCTTCTATAAAGAGGGGAACAATAACTAAATATGAACTACCCTAGATACTTGGTAGATGAGAAGGCTGGCAAAGTCGACAAAAGTATATTGGATATACATGATATTGATGTGTACTTTACTAGTACTCCTAGTAGCACCAGGTTATTAGATGCCGGTTCGGTTACTAAGTGTTAGTAACTCAAAATAAAAGCTATGGAATAAACGGAGACTAGCTAAAGGCGAGGTGACCATGTGTGTTGGAAATGTTTCCAAGTTTGATGTCATCAAACATCGCACGCTCCCTCTACCATCGGGATTAGTGTTAAACCTAAATAATTGTTATTTGGTGTTTGCATTGAGCATGAACTTGATTGGGTTTTGTTTATTGCAATACAGTTATTCATTTGAAGAGAATAATGGCTAGTCTATTTATTTGAATAATACCTTCAATGGTCATGCACCTAAAATGAATGCTTTATTGAATCTGGATCGTAGTGATACACATGTTCATAATATTGTTGCCAAAAGATACAAAGTAGTAATGATAGTACCACTTACTTGTGGCACTGCAGCTTGAGTTATATTGGTGTAAAACGCATGAAGAAGCTCCATACTGATGGATCTTTGGACTCACTCGTTTTTTAATCGTCTGAGACATGCGAACCATGCCTATTGGTATAAACGCATGAAGAAACTCCACACATGTCAGATTTCGGGCTCCGCAGAAACCTAAAGATTCGAACTCAGGGGCGTGCACAAAGATCTCTCACGGCCTAACCTCACCTTGCTCGCTACTCGATGGACGGGGCAAGGAACTCACTCAATGGTGAGGAAGACACAGAACACGGCTGTTTACCCAGGTTCGGGCCGCGGAGAAGCGTAATACCCTACCACTTCATTGGTGTATTGCCTCTCTTGGAGGTGGGTGAATGAACTAGTACAGTGTTCTTGAGGGATTCCAGAGGCTTGGTGTTGTGACCGTGAGAGAATGAATGAGTCGGATCCCCCTTCTACTAAGCAACCTATCCTCTATATATAGTGGCGGACCTAGTGATCTTCCCTTATCCTTTTGGCGGGAAGGGATCCCACAACGACCAATTTTGAAGGGGAACAGGGGAACATGCTCCCCTGCCGAAAGGTGGTCTTCGCGTGCAAAGTGACTGTCAATGCTGCTGGGACGGGCCCGGGGGTGATGTCTGCCATACAGGCTGGCGGCGATGATCTTGTTGCACCATAATGGAAACCTTTGGAAGATGCCCTCGGAATCCCGATACGTCCATGCCCCCTTTGCACTAAAGGGGAAATAGCGCTGCCGTGTTGTCCGCTGCTCGCCTGTCCTTCCTTCGTGTCATCCTTGACTCCTGAGGTCGGGCTCGTCTCGGAATATCTGCCACTCGGAGGGGTCCTGAGGAGGCCCCTCTTGATAACCCACAAGTATAGGGGATCAATTGTAGCCTTTCTCGATAAGTAAGAGTGGCGAACCCAACAAGGAGCTAAAGGTAGGACAAATATTCCCTCAAGTTCTATCGACCACCGATACAACTCTATGCACACTTTACGTTCGCTTTACCTAGAACAAGTATGAAACTAGAAGTACTTTGTAGGAGTGATAGGATGGGCTTGCAAGAAAGTAAAGAACATGTAAATAAAACTAGGGGCTGATTAGATAAAGAAACAACTACGAGTGTCTAACGTGTGTGGAAAAGTGGTGGTAGGAGTTGCGGAATTGTCCCTAAGCAATTGACTGCGTTACTAGATTGATAGCAAGTATCATGTGGGAGAGGCCTCTGCTAGCATGTCATCCCTTACTTGGAATTCTATGCACTTATGATTGGAACTATTAGCAAGCCTCCGCAACTACTAACGTTCATTAAGGTAAAACCCAACCATAGCAATAAGATATATTGGTCCCCCTTCAATCCCATATGCATCAATTTCTATGCTAGGTTTGAAGGTTCTGTCACTCTAGCCTGCCAATACATATTCCTATCAACATACAACTAACCCCTATGGTGTGATCCACGCGCGCGATCATATGATGGGCACCAAAGGACAGCAACATAACCACAAGCAAATTAAACTAATCATAGCAAATCATCAATCACCGATAGGACAACGATAATGTACTCAGACATCATAGGATAGCAACACATCATTGGATAATAATATGTAGCATAAAGCACCATGTTCAAGTAGAGGGTACAGTGGGTTGCGGGAGAGTGAACCGCTGAATATAGATGGGGGAAGATGATGGAGATGTTGGTGAAGATGACGGAGGTGTTGGTGTAGATCGCCGTCACACGACGATGTCCCGGGCGACATTCCGGCGCCCCCAGGAGAGAGAGGAAGAGAACCCCCCCTCCTTCTTCTTATTCCTTGACCTCCTCCCTAGATGGGAGAAGGGTTTCCCCTCTGGTCCATGGTCTCCATGGCGGCGGAGGGGCGAGAGCCCCTCCGAGATTGGATCTCTCTCTCTGTCTCCTTCTGTTTCTGTGCTCCCAGATTCTGCGTTTCACCGTTTCTTAAATTCCCAGAGATCCCTAACTCCGATTGGGCTGACATTTTAACATGATTTTCTTTCGGATATTATCTTTCTTGCGGCGAAAGAAGGGCTCCAACTGCCTTAAGGAGTGGCCACAAGCCCCCCTGCCGCGGGCCCACCCCCTGGCCGCGGCGACACGGCTTTTGGGCACTCCATGCATCACCTCGCATTGATTCTTCTTCCCAAAAATCACAAATATTCCAAAAAAATCCCGTAAGTTTTTATTACGTTTGGACTTTGTTTGGTATGGATATTCCGCGAAACAAAAAAATGCAACAAACAGGAACTTGCACTGGGCACTTGATCAATATGTTAGTCCCAAAAATAGTATAAAAAGTTGCCAAAAGTATATGAAAGTTGTAGAATATTGACATGAAACAATCAAAAATTATAGATACGACGGAGACGTCTCAGCCCCCTACGGGTCCTGATGTTGTTCCTCCTCGCGAGGCTGGGTCCCTCGCGAGGGCCTTGTCTCGAGTGGTGTCGGGCCCGTCAGTTTTCTTGATGAAGTGGGCCAACCCTGGGCCACAGGCAGGAAGGTCTGGGTACCCCCATTCCCAGAACACCGATAGTAGCCCCCGGGCCCGTGGCGTGCTCGCGTTGGCTTCTGGGCGAAGCCTTGGGGCAGGCCCGAAGCGCCGCGGGCCCTAATTTCCTGTGGGCCAGACCCTACAAATGACGAACTGAGAGCTCGTCTCCCCGTCTTATCCGTGCGAGACTAGCCTCAGCAGGGCTCACCGAACTACTTGACCCACATCTGTGAGCCACCCCCGTCTCCTGTCGACTTTGCTGTCGGATTACCCTCCTATGCGATTCTGGCTCCCTGCACCGAGCCCCCACGCGCCGCGTCATTTCTTCCGCTCATCCTCCCTGTCATGCTGCGAGAAGGGGGTAAAGGCGAAGGCTCGTTGGGCCCGACCATCTCGATGGCGCCTTGGCCCTCGTTGGGCCGGTCGACGATGGTGAACTTCGAGGGGTTGGAGAAGATCCGTCTCATGGTTGCGGCCGGCTCCAATGAGTGGGGGCCACACAAATCTGGCCAGGTTCGTGGCCTCGGGGTGAGTTGGCGACGCCCGCGGTTCCCCTTCACATCCAAGCTCTTCTTTCTGGCATGCTACCGCCATTCTCCAGCTTCCTCACTGAAGTGCTTTCGCATTACCAGTTCCACACGCTCCATCTTGACCCCAGTACTTTGGTTCCCTTTCGGCCTTCATGTTCTTGTGCGAGGCCTTTGTTGGTGTTACCCCTTGCGTGGCATTGCTTTGCCACTTCTTCTCCCTCGAATTGGTCTGTGAGGAGGAGTGCTCCGGGTGTGCGTCCTTGAAAACGGCCAACGCATCAGTCCCGGGGGCCCTTGACGCCAGCTCCTCCCCAAAGCAGGAGGGTTCCGCCGGAAGTGGGTGCAAGTCAAAACTACAGAGGCCAAAGTTATGTTCCAGCCCCAGCTGAATGCTGCAACACTGAATCGGGAGTGGAGGCGCAAGGAGCTTAATGACCCCCGGTCACGCCGGTCCTGACTCGGCTGGGAAAGTTGAAGCGAGCGGGGGTGACGATGGCGATGGTGGTGCGGGAGTTTATCTGTCAACAGATTGCTCCTCTCCAGCACCACTCTCGTCCGATGTGGGCCTACGCGTTACCTCGTGACCCAATGAGGATCTAGGTCCTACCTCTCTCCCAGGATGTCTTGTGTGACTTGCTCCGTCGGCTGACCGGTGACGATCCTTACGAGCTTCCCCAAACCGGCCTCCCATTGTACAACTTCAAGGCCCCTGAAGCTCTTGTCGCGGAGATGCTGATCTTCGATGAGTGGGGGTTCCTTCCTTGGGGGAATGCTCGCCCCCAGGCGGCCTCGACCCTCTTGGCCCAAGCCCACGAAAACTCTGGTTGTGCTGCCCCTCCCGCAGCCAGGGTGGGCGGTGCATCACCGCCCGCTCCCCTGGGTCTTGCTCCGGGTCGAGTCGGGGTTGGTGTTGGTGACTGACCGACTGCGGAAGTTGACGCCCCCGTCTTCAAGCCTCGGAAAAGGACCACTGGAACTCTTCGTGAGGCCACCATGTCGGTCGGAAGAGGAGGTCGCCTGAGGGCGGCGACCCCTCGACACGGTGGGCTCCCGTGAGGAAGAATTGAGTCGCCATAGACGAGTAAGCGCCCGTACCTCCCTTCGTCCTTTCTTTCTGGGCCACCCTTCTAAAACCTTGTCATGCACGCTCCCTGTTGGTGACAAAGGAAGAGGGTCGACGCCGCTCGCTCCCAAGGACGCCGAGCATCTTGTGGTTTCTATCCTTCCAGTCCGTGGGGTTCAACCTCCCGAGTGCCCCATACGTGAGCATCCCGCGGTCTTCCTCACCCGCGTCCTCCGGCTTCCCAGAGCATTGCCACTCCCCTTGCCTGGGGCCCCTCCTAGGGTCGTGTTCCGCCTCCCTTCTGGACCCCTTCTCCTCAGTGACGTGGGGCCTCACGGGGTCCTTCCTTCCAATGAAGCTCCCGCACGCGAGCCCCCAGTCCCCGAGCATGGAGTCTGGCCGAGAGGATCCTCGCGCGCCTCCCCTGTTCATCATGTAGAAAATGAGAGCTCTTGTTGGCCACTGGAGCCTTTTGGAGGTTCGCGTGCTGCGCCATGGGGTTTTCTCCGCACAGTGGCGAACGCCCTTCAGTGCCTTGGAGTGGGGCTTGCCAGCAATGGAGTCCGCCTGGAAGATGAACGTCGGCACCATGCGTTGGGGTGGCGCCAGCTTGAAGTCGCTGTGAACCTCAACCGCCTACAGTGCAAGCGCGCCTCTAGGGAGGCAGAGGGGTCCCTTGCCGCGGCGGAGGAGGCACGTGGGCGTTCTCTTTCCGAGGCTCAGGAGGATGATTGTCGGCGCTGGGCCTCCGAGGATCGCCACAGGGACCTTTGCGCCCGTAACGCCGATCTTGAAGAGCGGGCTCGGTCGAGGGCCGCGCTGGGGGGCCCTCCTGTCGAGTTCTTTCCTACCGGCGTGGGCCCTCGGGCACCCGCCGACTCGCTGGCGGTTGTAGAGGTGGAGCAGAACCTGGAGCGGGAGCGTCTAGAAATGAGGGAGCGCCAAGTGTCATTTGTCGAGGAATCCCGTGCCTCTTGTAAGGCGGCGCTTTTGGAGAGGATAGAGAAGGGGGTGGTGGAGGCCCAGCGTTGCCTTTTTCTTGACTATCGTGCAAAGCTCAGGCTCCAGGAGTCCTGCTTCCTCGAGCGCTGTGGCCACCTAAAAAATGAGGTCAATGCCCAGGCTACCGCCGAAGGTAAACTGTCTCAAGTTTGCAAACAGGTGAAAGGCGCGGCTTCCCTGGCTGAAGAGGCCTCCGAGGAGGCGGTCCATGTTCGCGATCTCCAACTTGAACGATCTCGGATGTTCCAATCCCTCGAGAAGAGAGCCTCCTGCGCTTGGAGCGACATCTGTAGCAAGAGTGTCTCCAGCCCCTGGTCCCTGACGACACTGGGTACTTGGGCTTCTTCCTCCGCATCGTGGAGCGTCTTGAGGCGGGTGGCGGGAAGGCCCTCGCACTCGCAGAGGAAAAGAGGCATGACCTCTTTGGTCAAGCGGCCTCATACGTCTTCATCCACCTCCTTCGCATTGACCTAGACTTTGACTTTGCTGCGGTGCTGGATCTAGTGTCGAAGATGATCCGCACCTTGCTGGCCAAATGGGTCGAGGTTCACCTGGATGATCTGGTGGCAAGGCTTGCTCCTGAAGGCCACGACGTGGACTCTGGTGACGACGCATCCCTATGATCCTCCTGCTTGCTCTCCTGATAGGGTTCTGCACTAAGTTGAACTACAACTTTGATGTATCTGGTGGGTACCTTTTAATGCGTTCTCTAAAGATGAGGTGTACATGAAGCTTCCCTCCTGGCCATGGTTGTTGCCAGCCGGTGTTGTCGCAATGCTGATGGTCTAGCCCGCGAGGGTGGCTTCATTCGTGGCACCTCCTCCCTGCTCGTGGGTCGGTTTGAGGACCCTTTCGACACTCTGTATCTGCAGGTCCTGGTCCCGCACATTTCCCTGCTATCGTCAGGCACAACCCGTTACCAAGGTTGTCCCTGATACGTCTCCAACGTATCTATAATTTTTGATGGTTCCATGCTATTATCTTGTCAAACTTTGCATGTTTTGTATTCCTTTTATATCTTTTTTGGGAATAACTTATTAACTCAGTGCCAAGTGCCAGTTCCTGTTTTTTCCGTGTTTTGACCCTTTTCACAGGAGGTTTTTAAACGGTGGCCAAACGGAATAAAACTTCCGAAAAGATTTTTTCCGGAACAGAAGATACGCACGAGACTTGAGAACCAAGGAAGGGGCACCAGGGAACCCCACAAGCCCCCTAGGTGCGGCCAGGGGGCCGCGCCTAGCAGGCTTGTGGGCCCCCAGTGGCTCGTCTGCCCTACCTCTTTCGCCTATAAATTCATAAAAAATCCAAAACTGCGGGAGAGATCCACGAAAATACTTTTCCGCCGCCGCAAGCTTCTGTCTCCGCAAGATCCCATCTGGGGCACGTTCTGGTGCCCTGCCGGAGGGGGGATTTGGATACGGAGGGCTTCTTCATCAACACCATGACCTCTCTGATGATGCGTGAGTAGTTCACCATAGACCTTCGGGTCCATAGCTAGTACCTAGATGGCTTCTTCTCTCTCTTGGATCTTCAATACAAAGTTCTCCATGATCTTCATGGAGATCTATCTAATGTAATCTTCTTTTGCGGTGTGTTTGTCGAGATCCGATGAATTATGGATTTATGATCAGATTATCTATGAATCTTATTTGAGTTTCTTCTGATCTCTTATATGCATGATTTCATATCCTTGTAATTCTCTTCGAGTTGTGTGTTTTGTTTGTCCAACTTCTTCTATGATTCTTGCAATGGGAGAAGTGCTTGGTTTTGGGTTCATACTGTGCGGTGACCTCTCCCAGTGACAGAAGGGGAAGCAAGGCACGCATCGTATTGTTGCCATCAAGGGTAAAAACATGGGGTTTTCATCATTGGTTTGAGTTTATCCCTCTACATCATCTCATCTTGCTTAAGGCGTTACTCTGTTCTTCATGAACTCAATACACTAGATGCATTCTGGATAGCGGTCGATGTGTGGAGTAATCATAGTAGATGCAGAAAGTATCGGTCTACTTGTCTCGGACGTCATGCCTATATGTATGATCATTGCCTTAGATATCGTCATGACTTTGCGCGGTTCTATCAATTGGTCGAGAGTAATTTGTTCACCCATCGTGTTATTTGCTATTTTGAGAGAAGCATCTAGTGAACACTATGGCCCCCGGGTCTACTTCACATCATATTTTCAGCCTTACACTTTTACTTTGTTGCACTTTCCCCCGGGTACTCTGGACTTGGCGCGATTCTCCTACTGGATTGATACCTTGATTTTCAAACTGAGGGAAATACTTACTACTCCTGTGCTGCATCACCCTTTCATCTTCAAGGGAAAAACCAACGCAAGCTCAAGAGGCAGCAGAAGGACTTCTGGCGCCGTCAAGAATAGTCTCCAGTCAAGGTGCCAATTTCTTGCGCCGTTGCCGGGGAGGATCAAGTCAAGAACTCATCCAAGTAATTGTCGCAAACTCATCTCTTGCATTTACTTTTTTGCCTCTCATTTTCCTCTCCCCCACTTCTGAAAAACAAAAATTTACAAAAATATTTGCCTTTTTCGTTTGCCTTTTTCGTTCGCTCTTTTCTCTCGCTTGCTTTTTGTTCGCTTGTGTGGGATAGTCTACCTGTCCTCATGGCTAGATCCACCGCTTCGAACGATGCTGCTGAGAACGTAGTTCTCAATTTCAAACAAAATGAGGAAGAAAACTTAAAGGACGCTTGGTATAGGATTTACAATGCTCAGAGTAGATCTACTCGTAAGCAATCTACTGCCGTTCGGCTTCGCAGTTTTTATGTGGGTATTTCCCCTTGGGATAGGTATATTCTTGACACCATCGTAGGCAAATTTCTTGGGTAGCCATACCGTTGATTCTTACGGAGCTGTAATAAATTTGGTAGGCTCACCCCCACTCATGGTTAATGGAACTACCTTAACTCTGGAACATGTGATGCGTAGGCTGGATATCATTGAAAATAAAGTTGCTACGATCGAACTCATTGAGAATTTGGATAAAAAGATCCACAATCAAATCACTCAGTACGGATCCAACATGGGAATGGCTTTGAAAAGTTAAAAGGAGAAGTAATCCAGAGTTAACGAAAAACTAGGTCATGATTCCGCTAGGATTGGCAAACTAGAGGATGTTATAACCAACTTGGGTTCCGCTTTTTCCGCTGTGGAGAACACTCCAAATTTTGCCCACAATAAGGCCACCAAATCTGTTTTTGTTCCTAAAAATAGTGGTGAACCATCTAGTAAGAGAGATGAAGACCTTAAGATGATGAGTGATCACTATACTTATGGTTTGAGCACCAAAGACGACGATACGTGATTCCATCACAATATGCCTAGTTAAGGGCGTTAAACAATAGCGCTTGTTGGGAGGAAACCCAATGAATTTATATTTTCCTTTCTGTTTTGTTGCGTCCACACCATCATAATTCTGTTATGATTTAGTATTTTGTGTTTCTTTTTGTGTTTGAGCCAACAAAAACCTTTATGAATAGTCTTGGTCATGGTTGTTTGATCCTGTTGGAAAAAGATAGAAACACTTCGCACACGAAATTATTTTTCATTTTATTCAGAAGGAGATTTTGAGTTGATTCTTTTTCTTCTGGTTTATCTGCCTTTTCCCCAGGTTGTCATAATGTTTCAGATTTTTTGAGGTACCAGAAGTATACGAAGTATACAGTTGCTATAGACTGGTCTATTTTTGACAGATTCTGTTTTTGTTGAGTTGGTTGCTTGTTTTGATGAAACTATGGATAGTATCGGGGGGGGGGGGTACTATCCATGGAAAAGTGAGAATATAGTAATCTAACACCAATGTAAATAGAAATCTAGATTGCTAAAGTACCTAAACAGGTGGTAGTTTGTTTTCTTGTGCTAATGATATCACGAGTTTCTGTTTAAGTTTTGTGTTGTGAAGTTTTCAAGTTTTGGGTGATGTTCTCATGAACAAATGGATAAAGAGTGGAGGGAGCTCAAGCTTGGGGATTCCCCGGGAAGGCATCCCCTCTTTCGTCTTCAATCCATCGGTAACATTACTTGGAGCTATATTTTTATTCATAACACGATATGTGTCTTGCTTGGAGCATCTTGTATCGTAGGAGTCTTTTCTTTTTGTTGTGTCACAATAATCCTTGCTGCACACCTATTGAGAGAGACATGCACTCATAGTGATTTTGCTAGAATGCTCATTGTGCTTTAGTTATATCTTTTGAGCTAGACCATTTTGCTCTATGTGCTTCACATAGATCTTTTAGAGCACGGCGGTGCGTAACTTGGTAGTTGGCTTGTGCTATGAAAGTAGTCCCAAAGGTTATAGGTACCCAAAGAGGATACAATAAACTTCCATCTTCATGTGCATTGCGTAGAAGAGAAGTTTGATTCCTCTCAATTAGTTTTGAGATGTGGATTTGGTAATATTAAGAGTTATGTTAAGTAGGGTGTTGTGAATCTAGAAATACTTGTGTTGAAGTTAGTGATACCGGTAACATGCACGTATGGTGAACCGCTATGTTAGGAAGTCGGAGCGTAATTGATCTATTGATTGTCATCCTTTGTGTTGATGTCGGGATCGCCCGATGGTTAACACCTACCAACCCTTCCCCTAGGAGTATGCGTTTAGCACTTTGTTTCGATAACTAAAAAAACTTCCGCAACAAGTATGTGAGTTCTTCATGAATAATGTGAGTCCATGGGATAGATGCACTTTCACCTTCCACCATTGCTAGCCTCTCTACTACCGTGCAATTTTTGCCGGTGCACAAACCCACCATATGCCTTCCTCAAAACAGCCACCATACCTACCTACTATGGCATTTTCATAGCCATTCCGAGATATATTGCCATGCAACTCCCACCGTTCCGTCTCATGACTTGTGCCGTCACTCTCATATTTCCATTGCATGATTGTAAGATAGCTAGCGAGATGTTTCAACGTCATACGCCAAGCTAAATCGTTGCACATCCCGGTACACTGCCGGAGGCATTTCCTATAGAGTCATCATCGTTCTAAGCTTTGAGATGTGAGTAAATAAAAGTTTGATGATCATCATTATTAGAGCATTGTCCCATGTGAGGAAAAAAAAAGAGGCCAAAGTTGCCCACAAAAAAAAGAGGAAAGAAAAAAAGAGGCCAAAGAGCCCAAACAAAAAAAAGAGAGAAGGGACAATGCTACTATTTCTTTCCGCACTTGTGCTTCATAATAGCACCATGTTCTTCATGATTGAGAGCATCTTTATAATAACTTGCCTTGTATATTCCAATGATGGGCTTCCTCAAAATTGCCCTAGGTCTTCGTGAGCAAGCAAGTTGGATGCACACCCACTAGTTCTCCTTTTGAGCTTTCACATACTTATAGCTCTAGTGCATCCTCTGTATTGCAATCCCTACACATTCACATTGATATCTATTAATGTGAATCTCCATAGCCCTTTGATATGCTGAGTCAATGTAACCATCTCCTCATTTTTTGTCTCACAACCACCACCACACTCTATTCCACCGTAGTGCTATATCCATGGCTCACTCTCATGTATTGCGTGAGAGTTGAAAAAAGGTTTGAGAAAGTAAGAGTGCGAAAACAATTACTTGGACAATATCGGGGTTGTGCATGATCTAAATTAGTTGTGTCGGGATGATGGAGCATAGCCAGACTATATGATTTTGTAGGGATAACTTTCTTTGGCCTTGTTATTTTGAAAGTTCATGATTACCTTGCTAGTTTGATTGAAGTATTATTGTTTTCATGTCAATATCAAACTATTGTTTTGAATATTCCGGATATGAACATTCATGTCACATGAAAGAAGTTACAAAGAACAACTATGCTAGGTAGCATTCCACATCAAAAATTATGTCTTTATCACTTCCCTACTCGAGGACGAGCACAAGTTAAGCTTGGGGATGCTTGATACGTCTCCAACCTATCTATAATTTTTGATGGTTCCATGCTATTATCTTGTAAAACTTCGGATGTTTTGTATGCCTTTTATATCTTTTTTGGGACTAACTTATTAACTCAGTGCCATGTATCAGTTCCTGTTTTTTCCGTGTTTTTGACCCTTTTCAGAGGAGGATTTTAAACGGTGTCCAAACGGAATAAAAGTTCCAAAAAGATTTTTTCCGGAACAGAAGATACGCACGAGACTTGAGAACCAAGGAAGGGGCCATCAGCGGGCCCCACAAGCCCCCTAGGCGCGGCCAGGGGGCCCGCACCTAGCAGGCTTATGGGCCCCCTGTGGATCGTCTGCCCTACCTCTTCCGCCTATAAATTCCTGAAAAACCCAAAACTACGAGAGAGATTGATACGTTCATTTTGCATCATGTTTTCATGTTGATATTTATCGCTTCTTTGGTTGTTATTTCACTTCACGGTACTACTCTTATGCCTTTTCTCTCTTATTTTGCAAGGTTCACATGAAGAGGGAGAATACTGGCAACTGAAATTCTGGCATGAAAGTGGAGCAAAGTTGAGATACCTATTCTGCGCAACTCCAAACGCCGTGAAAATCAACGGAGATTTTTCCCAATATATAAAAAATACTGGGCCGAAGAAGTGCCAGAGGGGCACCAGGGGGTGCCCACAAGCCTGCACGGCGCGGCCACCCCCCAGGCCACGCCCTAGGGGCTTGTGGGCAGCCCACTGGCCCACTGGCCCCCCTCTTTTGCTATATGGAGGGTTTCGTCCAGGAAAAAAATCAGACGGGAGCTTTTTCGTGGTTTAGCCGCCGCCACGAGGCGGAACTTGAGCAGAACCAATCTAGAGCTCCGGCAGGACGATCCTGCTGGGGAAACTTTCCTCCCGGAGGGGGAAATCGTCGCCATCGTCATCACCAACACTCCTCTCATCGGAGGGGACTCGTCACCATCAACATCTTCATCAGCACCATCTCATCTCCAAACCCTAGTTCATCTCTTGTAACCAATCTCCGTCTCGCGACTCCGATTGGTACTTGTAAGGTTGCTAGTAGTGTTGATTACTCTTTGTAGTTGGTGCTAGTTGGATTACTTGGTGGAAGAGTTTATCTTCAGATCCTTGATGCTACTCATTACACCTCTGATCATGATTATGATTATGCTTTGTGAGTAGTTACTTTTGTTCCTGAGGACATGGGATAAGTCATGCTAATAATAGTCATGTGAATTTGGTATTCTTTCGGTATTTTGATATGTTGTATGTTGTTTTTCCTCTAATGGTGTTATGTGAATGTCGACTACATAACACTTGACCATTATTTCGGCCTAGAGGAAGGCATTGGGAAGTAGTAAGTACATGCCTAGAGTGACAGAAGCTTAAACCCTAGTTTATGCGTTATTCGTAAGGGGCTGATTTGGATCCACTAGTTTAATGCTATGGTTAGAGTTTGTCTTAATTCTTCTTTCGTAGTTGAGGATGCTTGCGATGGGGGTTAATCATAAGTGGGATGCTTGTCCAAGTAAGGGCAGTACCCAAGCACCGGTCCACCCACTTATCAAACTATCAAAGTAACGAACGCGAATCATATGAACATGATGAAACTAGCATGACAGAAATTCCCGTGTGTCCTCGGAAGCGTTTTTCCTCCTATAAGACTTTGTCCAGGCTTGTCCCTTTCTACAAAAGGGATTGGGCCACCTAGCTGCACCGTTGCTACATTTGTTACTTGTTGCTTGCTACGAATCATCTTACCACACAATCACTTGTCATCGATAATTTCAGTGCTTGCAGATATTTCCTTGCTGAAAACCACTTGTCAAATCCTTCTGCTCCTCATTGGGTTCGACACTCTTACTTATTGAAAGGACTACGATCTAACCCCTATACTTGTGGGTCATCAGAGATCCACGAAAATACTTTTTCGCCGTCGCAAGCTTCTGTCTCCGCAAGATCCCATCTGGGGCACGTTCTGGTGCCCTGTCGGAGGTGGGATTCGAATACGGAGGGCTTCTTCATCAACACCATGACCTCTCCGATGATGCGTGAGTAGTTCACCATAGACCTTCGGGTTCATATCTAGTAGCTAGATGGCTTCTTCTCTCTGTTGCATCTTCAATACAAAGTTCTCCATGATCTTCATGGAGATCTATCCGATGTAATCTTCTTTTGCGGTGTGTTTGTCGAGATCCGGTGAATTGTGGATTTATGATCAGATTATCTATGAATCTTACTTGAGTTTCTTCTTATCTCTTATATGCATGATTTCATATCCTTGTAATTCTCTTCGAGTTGTGGTTTTTTTTGGCCAACTTGATCTATGATTCTTGCAATGGGAGATGTGCTTGGTTTTGGGTTCATACCGTGCGGTGACCTCTCCCAGCGATAGAAGGGGCAGCGAGGTGCGCATCATGTTGTTGCCATCAAGGGTAAAGATATGGGGTTTTCATCATTGGTTTGAGTTTATCCCTCTACATCATGTCATCTTGCTTAAGGCATTACTGTGTTCGTCATGAACTCAATACACTAGATGCATGCTCGGTAGCGGTCGATGTGTGGAGTAATAGTAGTAGATGCAGAAAGTATCGGTCTACTTGTCTCGGATGTGATGGATATATGTATGATCATTGCCTTAGATATCGTCTTGACTTTGCGCGGTTCTATCAATTGCTCGACAGTAATTTGTTCACCCACCGTATTATTTGCTATTTTGAGATAAGCCTCTAGTGAACACTATGACCCCCGGGTCTACTTCACATCATATTTTCAGCCTTACACTTTTACTTCGTTGCACTTTCCGCCTTCATATCTCACTTTGCAATCAATCTTGAAGGGATTGACAACCCCTTTATTGCGTTGGGTGCAAGCTCGTTTGTGTTTGCGCAGGTACTCTGGAATTGGCGCGATTCTCCTACTGGATTGATACCATGGTTCTCAAACTGAGGGAAATACTTACTGCTCCTGTGCTGCATCACCCTTTCCTCTTCTAGGGAAAAACCAATGCAAGCTCAAGAGGCAGCAGTTCCCCATGGGCCAAAGCCCCGACGCCCTCGGTGCAGACATGCGTGGCACCTGGGTGGCCGAGTTGCCTTGTGGGCGGTAAGGCTCCTGAGGCATGTTGCTCAGGAGTCCCCCTTGACACTCAAACTGCTCTATGTCGACAGGTCCTAGTCCCGCACATTTCCCCATCACCGTCAGGTTCGACGCACTTCATGGGGTGAGGCCCCACCGCTCCTTGCACCAACCTGAGTCGCCAGGACGACACAAGGGGTGGTGATTCGCCTTATGACCGGTGAGACTCCCGAGGCTTGATGCTCGAGCGATTCCCCACTCCGACCCTTTCACGGTTGCCTCGGGAGGCCCGGGCGTCCCCTGAGGTTCCAGCGAAACACCAATCAAAGCAAAGGGAGAGAGAGAACTCGAGTTTGATAAAACGAGAGAACATAGAGAAGAAATTCATGCCCTTCTTTTCTTTCCAAAACATGAAGCAAAGAATCTTTCGTACATTCGATAGCTCAAAATACAAAAAGGGGAGGCCCTGGTGGGCCGCAACTTTAAACACAAGGAAGGAACGGGAAAATGGCCGCGCCCATCACCCTCGCTGTTCACCGCCTCCGTCTCCCCCAGCGCTGAGCATAGGGCTTCCACTAGGCGTGGGGTGGACCCCTTCCGCGTCCTTGGGGGCCCTGCGGGTATACAGCCTCGGCTCGTTATTACGTGAGAGTGTCACGGGATAGAGTAGGTTCCGGAAGGATTGAAGTACGACACATGATCGATGCGGAGGCGGCGCGGGGGCGGTGCAGAGGTGTTACGGGTTGACGCAGGTCCCGGTGATGCTTTGGGAGCCCCATGCCTCATTGGCGAGTGCCCCGTTCGTAGTCCCCGGGCTCGTAGCGGCATGACATGGTCCGTCTTGAGCAAGCCCTCGAGCGTGGGAGGGGGCCCCAGCGCTTACTGGCCGGAGTGCTCGCCCAAATGGTAAGTCGTGAGTGTTGGAAATATGTCCTAGAGGCAATAATAAAGTTGTTATTATTATATTTCCAGTTCATGATAATTGTTTATTATTCATGCTTTAATTGTATTAACCAGAAACCGTAATACATGTGTGAATATATAGATCACAATGTGTCCCTAGTGAGCCTCTAGTTGGCTAGCTCGTTGATAAATAGATGATCATGGTTTCTTGATCATGGACATTGGATGTCATTGATAATAGGATCACATAATTGGGGAATGATGTGATGGACAAGACCCAATCCTAAGCATACCACTAGATCGTGTTCTTCGTCTGCTAAAGCTTTTCTAATGTCAAGTATCATTTCCTTAGACCGTGAGCTTGTGCAACTCCCGGATGCCATAGGAGTGCTTTGGGTGTACCAAACGTCACAACATAACTGGGTGATTATAAAGGTGCACTACGGGTATCTCCGAAAGTGTCTGTTGGGTTGTACGAATCGAGACCGGGATATGTCACTCCGTGTGGGGGAGAGGTATCTCTAGGCCCACTCGATAATCCATCATCATACTGAGCTCAGTGTGACTAAGGAGTTAGTCACGGGATGATGTGTTACGGAACGAGCAAAAATACTTGCTAGTAACAAGATTGAACCTCGCGACTAAGTGTGACTAAGGAGTTCTCATAGGGATACCGACGATCGAATCTCGCGCAAGTATCATACCGGTAGACAAAGGGTATTGCATGCAGGATTGATTGAATACTTGACATTGTGGTTTATTCGATGAGATCATTGTGGAACATGTGGGAACTAACATGGATATCCAGATCCTGCTATTGGTTATTGGCCGGAGAGATGTCTCGGTCATGTCTGCATGTCTCCCGAACCCGTAGGGTCTACACACTTAAGGTTCGATGACTCTAGAGTTGTAAAGGGGATGGAATGTGATTACCGAAGGTTGTTCGGAGTCCCATATGAGAACCCGGATGTAACGAGGAGCTCCGAAATGGTCCGGAGGTAAATATTGATATATAGGAAGTCCTGTTTTGGTCACCGGAAAAGTTTCGGGCTCATCGGCAGTGTACCGGGAGTTTCGGGAGGGTGCCGGAGGACCCACGGGAGGGGTGTGACGACCAAAGAGGTGCATGGGCTGTTAGAGGAGGTGGACCAGCTCTTATTGGGCTGGCTAAGGCCTTCCCTAAAGGCCTATGCGCATAGGGATAAAAGAGATAAGGCAAGGAAGCTTAAAAGGAAAGGAGGAAGAGTCCTACCAAGGTAGTCCACCTAACTTGTGGGAGGTGGACACCTCCCTAGCTTCGACCGAAGCTCCTCCTCCTTGGAGGAGGGGCCAAGGCAGCCTCGCTCTCCGTACACCTATATTTATTGAAGGGTTTTGGCCTTTTGGAGACACACAATTAATCTCCCACGACGTAGCCCTACCTCTCTCTTCCTCCTCCGCAGTGCTTGGCGAAGCCCTGCCGAAGAACCACATAGCTCCACCGCCACCATGTCGTCGTGCTGCCGGAGCTCTCCCTCAAATTCTACTCTCTCCTTTCTGGATCAAGAAGGAGGAGACATCACCGGGCTGTAGGTGTGTTGAACACGGAGGTGCCATGATTCTGCACAAAGATCGAAATCCAGCGTGATCTGAATCGCTGCGAGTAAGACTCCATCAACCGCGTTCATAGTAACGCTTCCGCTTAGGTATCTTCAAAGGTATGAAGATGCTCTACAACCTCTCTCGTTGGTGGTTTCTCCATAGATAGATCCTTGTATGTCGTAGGAAATTTTTGAAATTATTGTGATTCCCAACAGTGGCATCCGAGCCAAGGTTCTATTCGTAGATTCTTCGCACGAGTAGAACACAAAAGTTGTGGGCGCTGATTTGTCAACTTGCTTGCCGTTACTAGTCTTATCTTTTTTCGACGGTATTGTAGGATGAAGCGGCCCGGGCGGACCTTACACGTACTTTTACATGAGACTGGTTCCACAGACAGACATGCACTTCGAGCATAAGGTGGCTAGCGGGTGTCTGTCTCTCCCACTTTAGTCGAATTGGATTTGATGAAAAGGGTCCTTATGAAGGGTAAATAGAATTGTCATATCAATGTTGTGGCTGTCACGTAGGTGAGAAACGTTCTTGCTAGAAACCCTAACTATCCACGTAAAACTTGCAACAACAATTAGAGGACGTCTAACTTGTTTTTGCAGGGTATGCTATGTGATGTGATATGGCCAAAAGGATGTGATGTTACATATGTGATGTATAAGATTGATCATGTGCTTGTAATAGGATTGACGACTTTCATGTCGATGAGTATGACAACTGGCAGGAGCCATAGGAGTTGTCTTAATTTATTGTATGAGATGCAACGCCATGTTGATCACTTTACTTTATCTAATGGTTAGCTATAGTAGTAGAAGTAATATAGTTGGTGTGACGACTCCACAGAGACACAATGATGGAGATCATGGTGTCATGCCGGAGACGATGATGATCATGGTGCCCCGAAGATGATGATCAAAGGAGCAAGATGATATTGGCCATATCATGTCACTATATGATTGCATGTGATGTTTATCATGGTTTACATTTTATTGCTTAGAACGACGGTAGAAAATATAAGATGATCCCTCATTAAAATTTTGAGATAAGTATTCCCCTAAGTGTGCACCATTGCGAAGGTTCGTTGTCTCAAAGTACCACGTGATGATTGGGTGTGATAGATTCTAACATTCGCATACAACGGGTGTAAGCCAGTTTACACACGCATACAACGGATGTACAGACGTGGCCTCGAATACGGGAGACCGAAAGGTCGAACATGAGTCGTATGGTTGATACGATCATCCGGTCGCTTCCACCTACAAAGGTTTTGTGATGGATTACAACATGCAAGGGATGGAAAAGACTATTCCTGAGTTGTATTCAGTGCTGAAATCTGTGGAGGTAGAAATCAAGAAAGAGCATCAAGTGTTAATGGCGACTAAGACCACCAGTTTCAAGAAGGGCAAGGGTAAGAAAATCTTCAAAAAAGGTGGCAAAGCTGTTGTCGCGCCTAGTAAGCCAGTTGCCGGGACGTAGTCAAAGAAAGGACCTAAGCCTGAGATTGAGTGCTACTACTGCAAGGGAACCGGTCACTGGAAGCGGAATTGCCCCAAGTACTTAGCGGACAAGAAAGCCAACAACATCAAAGGTATATGTGATATACTTGTTATTGATGTGTACCTTGATAACGCTCGTAGTATCTCCTGGGTATTTGATACCGGTGTTGTTTCTCACATTTGCATCTCTAAGGAGGAACTATGGAACACGCGTATGCTGGCTAAGGACGAGGTGACGATGCGCGTCGGGAATTGTTCCAAGGTCGATGTGATTGCCGTTGGCACGCTACCCCTACATCTACCTTCGGGATTAGCTATAAACTTAATAATTGTTATTTAGTACTAGCTTTAAGCATGAACATTGTATTGGGGTCTCTCTTGATGCAAGATGGCTACTCATTTAATTCTGAGAATAATGGTTGTTCTATTTATATGAGTGGTATGTTTTATGGTCATGCCCCGCTGGTTATTGGTTTATTCCTAATGAATCTCGATCGTGATGATACACATATTCATAGTGTGAGCGCTAAAAGATGCAAGGTTGATAATGATAGTCCCACATACTTGTGGCACTGCCGCCTTGGTCATATCGGCGTGAAGCCCATGAAGAAAGTCCATACAGATGGACTTTTGGAGTCACTTGATTTTGAATCATTTGACACATGCGAACGGTGCCTCATGGGTAACATGACCAAGACTCCGTTCTCCAGAACAATGGAGCAAGCAACTAACTTATTAGAAATAATACATACCGATGTATGCGGTCCAATGAGCGTTGAAGCTCGCGGTGGTTATCGTTATGTTCTCACCCCACTGATGATTTAAGTAGATATGGGTATGTCTACTTAATGAAACACAAGTCTGAAACCTTTGAAAAGTTCAAGGAATTTCAGGGTTAGGTGGAGAATCAACGCAACAAGAAAATAAACTTTCTATGATCTGATCATGGAGGGGAATATTTGAGTCATGAGTTTGGCACACACCTACGAAAATGTGGAATTGTTTCACAACTCACGCCGCCTGGCACACCACAACGTAACGGTGTTTCTGACCATCGTAATCGCACTTTATTGGATATGGTGTGATCTATGATGTCTCTTACCGATTTACCGCTATCATTTTGGGGATATGCATTGGAAACTGCCACATTCACTTTAAATAGGGAACCGTCTAAATCCGTTGAGACAACACCGTATGAATTATGGTTTGGCAAGAAACCTAAGCTGTCGTTTCTTAAAGTCTGGGGTTGCGATTCTTATGTGAAGAAACTTCACTCAGAGAAGCTCGAACCCAAAGCGGAAAATGTGTCTACATAGGATACCCTAAGGAAACTATTGGGTACACATTCTATCTTAGATCCGAAGGCAAGACCTTTGTTGCTAAGAATGTATCCTTTCTAGAGAAAGAGTTTCTCTCGAAAGAAGTGGGAGGAAAATAGAACTTGATAAGGTAATTGTACCTCCTCTCGAACCGAAAAGAAGCGTAGCACAAGAAAATGTTTCTGAGGCGCCTGCACTGGCTAGAGATGGAGTTAATGATGAAGATCATGACACTTCGGATCAAGTTGCTATTGAACCTCGAAGGTCGACAAGGGTACGTTTCCCACCAGAGTTGTACGGCAACCCTGTCATGGAAATCATGTTGTTAGACAACAATGAAACTTCGATCTATGAAGAAGCGATGGCGGGCCCGAATTCCAACAAATGGCTTAAGGCCATGAAATCCTAGATAGGATCCATGTATAAGAACAAAGTATGGACTTTGGTGGACTTGCCTGATGATCGGCGAGCCATAGAAAATAAATGGATCTTCAAGAAGAAGACTGACGTGGATCGTAATGTGACCATTTATAAAGCTCGACTTGTCGCTAAGGGTTATTGCCAAGTTCAAGGGATTGACCACGATGAGACCTTCTCACCCGTAGCGATGCTGAAGTCGGTCCGAATCATGTTAGAAATTGCTGCATTTTATGATTATGAAATCTGGCTAATGGATGTCAAAACAACATTCCTGAACAACTTTCTTAAATAAGAATTGTATATGATACAGCCAAAAGGTTTTGTCGATCCTAGCAGTGCTAACAAGGTATGGAAGCTCTAGCGTTCCATCTATGGGCTGGTGCAAGCATCTCGGAGTTGGAACATTCGCTTTGATGAGGTGATCAAAGTGTTTGGTTTTATACAGTCTTATGGAGAAGCCTGTATTTACAACAAAGTGACTCGGAGCTGTGTAGCATTTCTCATATTATATGTGGATGACATATTGTTGATGGGAAATGATATAGAACTATTGGAAAGCATAAAGGCCTATTTGAATAAGAGTTTTTCAATGAAGGACCTTGGAGAAGCTGCTTACATATTAGGCTTCAAGATCTATAGAGATAGATCGAGACGCCTGATAGGTCTTTCACAAAGCACATACCTTGATAAGACATTGAAGAAGTTCAATATGGAGAAGGCTAAGAAGGGGTTCTTGCCTATATTGCAAGGTGTGAGGCGGAGTGCGACTCAACGACCGACCACGGCGGAAGATAGAGAAAAGATGAGTATCGTCCCCTATGCTTCAGCCATAGGCTCTATCATGTATGCCATGCTGTGTACCAGACCTGATGTGAACCTTGCCATAAGTTTGGCTAGGAGGTACCAGAGTGATCCAGGAGTGGATCACTGGACAACGGTCAAGAATATCCTAAAGTACCTAAAAAGGACTAAAGATATGTTTCTCGTCTATGGAGGTGCCGAAGAGCTCATCGTAAAGGGTTAAGTCGCTGCTAGCTTCGACACATATCCGGATGACTCCAAGTCACAAACCGGATACATGTACATTTTGAATAATGGGGCAATTAGCTGGTGCAATTGCAAGCAAAGCGTCATGGCGGCATCTACATGTGAAGGAGAGTACATAGCTGCTTCGGAAGCAACACAGGAAGGAGTGTGGATGAACGAGTTCATCACCGACCAAGTGCATCGGGCCCGATGACTCTATTCTCTGACAACACTGGAGCTATTGCTATTGCAAAGGAGCCCAGGTTTCACAAGAAGACCAAGCACATCAAGCGCCGCTTCAACTCCATTCATGGATATATCCAAGATGGAGATATAGATTTTTGTAAAGTACATACGGAGCTGAATGTCGCACACCCATTGACTAAACCTCTTCCACGGGCAAAGCATGATCAGCACCAGAACTCTATGGGTGTTTGATTCATCACAATGTAACTAGATTATTGACTCTAGTGCAAGTGGGAGACTGTTGGAAATATGCCGTAGAGGCAATAATAAAGTTGTTATTATTATATTTCTAGTTCATGATAATTGTCTATTATTCATGCTATAATTGTATTAACCAGAAACCGTAATACATGTGTGAATATATATATCACAATGTGAACCTAGTGAGCCTATAGTTGGCTAGCTCGTTGATAAATAGATGATCATGGTTTCTTGATAATGGACATTCCATGTCATTGATAACGGGATCACATCATTGGGGAATGATGTGTTGGACAAGACCCAATCCTAAGCATAGCACTAGATCGTGTTGTTCGTCTGCTAAAGCTTTTCTAATGTCAAGTATCATTTCCTTAGACCGTGAGATTGTGCAACTCCCGGATATCGTAGGAGTGCTTTGGGTGGACCAAACGTCACAACGTAACTAGTTGATTATAAAGGTGCACTACGGGTATATCCGAAAGTGTCTGCTGGTTTGTATGAATCGGGACCGGGATTTGTCACTCCGTGTGACGGAGAGGTATCTCTGGGTCCACTCGGTAATCCATCATCATATTGAGCTCATTGTGACTTAGAAATTAGTCACGGTGCCGTGGTTTTTTCACGGCATATGTCCTTGTGAAAGGACTTAGAGATGGAGCCATCGCACCTTGGTGGCGACTCAAAGGGGGTGAGCGGAAGCGAGACTCAGGTTTACCCAGGTTCCGCCCGTCTCGTGTATATTGATGGTGGATTTGATTACAAGGAGGGCGTAACTTGCCTGACCTAGTTCTCGATGATTTCTAACTTAATCTATCAACCCCAGAGACTCATCTTTATATACAGGTCGAGGCCCTAGGGTTTACAAAGTCATGGCCACGTTACAAATCATGTCCTTCCATATCTCTAAGTCGCCGTGTTGCCAAGTCAGGAAACCTCCTTCGCGACTTATCTTCTTCATCGATCCCGAACTGCCATCTGGCTCATGGGCCTTGGCAGCCTTCTGACAAAGATCTCTCAACACGCCTCAGGCCTGGGCCAAGGCTTACATTGACCATGTATGTTTGAGTCGCCGCTCAGGCCTGGGCGAAGGCTTACATTGACCATGTATGTACGAGTCGCCGCTTTCCTGAACCGGCCCAATAGGGCGGGTCATACCGTAGGTAATATCCCCAACATCAGGCCCCAGCTTGACTTGAATTTATTCATGCCAACAAACCTTTATTCTTATCTTCGGTGACTCATATCACCTCCATCTTTTCTTCAATGAGCGACAAGCCGCCAGCTTCCTCCATTTGCTTGAGTCGCCAGGTCATTTGTTGGTGAGTCACCTTCTCCACCATTCCCGGAATTCCGGTGACATCACTTCCAACGGATCTTTTACGTCCTTATCATGTCATCTCAAAAATTTAGGCACCATCATCTTCGGTTTTCAATCCGTCGCCTCGATTCCAGCGCCTGTCTTTTTTGCCTTGCCCTAGGCCTTTATATAACCGCAGGGGAGTGGGAGGGCACCGCCACCTACCCCCATTTCTTCCCTTTGACTGCATCGTCTTCTTCAAGGTCGTACCTCGACCACCACATCGCCGTCGAAGCCCGTCGCAGGTCGTCGCGGTCCAGCTGTTTCCCAAGCCAGTCGATGGTGCGGCCGCCGTCGCGGGACTTCCTCAATCTTCTCCCGGCATTTCCTCCTTCCTTCAGGTAAGTCTCTTTCTTCCATTAGGAGTAGATCCCGATCCTTCGCACTTCTTAGGGCAGCGCCAGAGCTCCACGAACACCGTATACCCTCGCCTTTTAATCCATCCGGATACGGCATTGTAGATCCATACATGTTATGATAGTCACGGTAGTTCTTCTCATGTTCCCCAGCGATTCGTCGTTCCTCCTGTGTTGCTCATAGATCTACACACTATTTTTCGTACTGTTCCTTTTGTGTTCTTAGTGCTTGATCCTTCGGCCAGCATTATTTTCTCCATCGAAATCAACCGTAGATCCATAAATTATCGCTTGATGTTGAAAACATGTTTGTCCTCAATCAAAAATATTTCTAAGGAAACCACTTAGATCCGTAACCCGCCTCCTTTCGCTGTGGCGAGTTACAATATTCTTGTAGATACATATTCAATCATTTAGCCGGCAAGTTGCCACTCCGTAGTTCCTGACAACCCGCCCCACTCTTTGTTTTTGTAGTTATGGGCACCATCTCGAAATTCAACTGGGTGCCAACAGAGGTCACCGATGCTTATCTTAATAAATTTGTGAAAACGGGTAATCTAGACCCCAAGGAGATCATTGCGTGGCTTACTGCCTTCGGGGAAACAATTCCCCAACCCGCCGAAGGGGAGGTAGTCATGTTTGCTGATCACCTAGAGCGAGGCTTCAAGCTGCCGGGCTCAAAGTTTTTTAGAGACGCCCTGCATTTCTTCCACCTTCATCCTCAAGACTTGGGACTAAATTACATCAGTAACCTTTGTCAGTTTCAAGTATTTTGTGAGGCTTATCTGCAAATAGAGACCACCATGCCGTTGTTCCGAAAGTTTTTCTATCTGAACCGCCAGACAGAGTTTGCCCATGGGCCTAGCTTAGAGCTGGGTGGAGTCAATATTCAACGGCGTCGTGAATGCGGGTTTCCGGCTGTCACATTACCTAGTCATCCCAAAGGCTGGGCAAGGACTTGTTTCAACTGCCTCGACACTTCTCCATCCAACGAAAACCATCTGACAAGCTTCAGGGAAGATCGCCTACCTATGGACTTCGAGTTGCCCAAAAAATTGACTTAAGAAGAGGAGGCCACATTTGTCCATATCTTTGGTAAGCTGAGGGACCTTACCACCAATGGTCTTACCAGGATTGATCTGATCCATTGCTGGGTAGAGTGGAGGATTCTGCCCTTAAGCCGCCGAAATGGTTTGATGTGTGAGTATGATTGCGGCTTCAACCACCCCCAATGCTTTTACAATGTGAGGCTCTTAGAAAAAGACATTGTTCATATCATAAAGTCGCTATGTGGCGAGCCTATTGATAAGTGCTCCAAAATTGGGCTCAAACCATTTTGCATCACCAACCCGGCTCCACAGGTAAACAACACGCCTCCAAAATGTAACCTTTCCATATACCCATTTATGTTTCTGGTCTTGAGCTGTTCATCATGTTTAATCAGAGGGATTCGCTGTTCTGGACCCGGAGAACCAAGACCACTGTCAAGGAGACAACAAAACCCCCCTCCAAGACGAAGAAGAAGAGCAAAGGCAAAGCTGCAGTTAAAGAGGCATCCGTCATTGGCTAGTCTTGGGACTTTGAGGAACAGTCAGAGGTAAAATTTCTCGTCTTTATTGCTTCATTCTGACTTGCACTTATGCTTTTCCGCCTTTGTTTATAGGATGATGACTATGAGAGCCAAGATGAAGATGTCGAGGTAATTTCCGTTTCTTCCGACTCAACTTCTTCTCTCCCCAAGTCGGCGAGGAGAATTTGTAAGAAAGTTCCCATGTGTCACCTGGATGCTCATCTGGACCCCAATTTCCTTTTGAAGAAGGCGAGTTACACACCTAAACGTCATACTCGAAGCCATTCTGGAGACCTAGTGTCAGACTTACCTGAAAGAACAACTGGTCAAAAATGGCAAAGCGAGGTATGTTTCCGCGAGCATCTTTTCCTTCTTGTGTAAGATATTCTCTCAATTTACTCAATCCTTGAATCCTTGTTCATTGGGTTTCACCTCCTTCATCTGGTGACTCAGCAATGTCGACTCTCCCCCTAATGATTCATGTTCAGGGGTAAGTTTCTTTACTAACATGTTCTTTCCAACATCAATGTATTTGTTCCAACATTGGTACCTTTTTCTCAGAGCACAAGCAAAGAAAAAGAAAATAGCCGACTCATCTTCAGCTCCCGAAGCGGCTGAAACATCTGGTAAAGGTACCTCCATCCGAGAGGCTCCAGAAGAAACGGCTTAAATTCAGGACAGTATTTTTGATGATATTCCTGAAATCCGAGTCGAGCCTTCAAGCCCTAAAAAGGAAGTGATTGAAAACATCAACCCATCCAGTCCTCCTAAAGCGCCCGAAGATCCAGACAGAGTCATGCTTACTGGAACTGGTTATTCTAAGCCTACAACCGCGGTGTTAACCAAACACATGCCAAAAGATGGCCAAACATTTGCAGAGAAGGATGTCGCCAAGATGAAGCTTCCTCATTATGAAAATATGGAGTTTGAAGAATTATATTCCGGTTTTGTGAGCCGCCTAGAAACAAGCCGCAAGATGGAGAAAAGCCTCGCCAACTTGATGCGGATGAAACATGAGGTATGACATCTTTATCTTTGTTAATATATACTCCCATTAGCCCTTGAAAGGACGGGTCATCCATGACAAATTGTACTTTTGTATCATTCTGCAACCTATAGCCCCCCAAGGGCCGGGTGAGCTTTTGAAAGATGAGCCGGGTCTTGAACTTATATTGGCAAAGAACAGCTTCAACCTGTAGCCCCCAAGGGCCGGGTCATCTTTTGAAAGATGAGCCGGGTCTTGAACTTATATTGGCAAAGAACAGCTTCAACTTGTAGCCCCCAATGGTCGGGTCATGTTTTGAAAGATGAGCCGGGTCTTGAACTTATATTGGCAAAGAATAGCTTCAACCTGTAGCCCTCAAGGGTTGTGTCATCTTTTTGAGAGATGAGCCGGGTCTTGAACTCGTAAGTGAATATATATAATTTCTTCAACCTGTAGCCCCCATGGGCCGGGTCATCTTCTGTAAGATGAGTCGGGCCTTGAATTGTATCTGAACATAAAATTTCTTCAACCTGTAGCCCCCAAGTGCCGGGTCATCTTTTTGAGAGATAAGACGGGTCTTGAACTTGTAATTGAATATATAAAATTTAGTCAACCTGTAGCCCCCAAGGGCCGGGTCATCTTCTGAAAGATGAACCGGGTCTTGTATGAAGGTATGACCTTAAAAGAATTGAGTCATACATTAGCCCCCAAGTGTGAGGGATGTTGCTTGCAATGGTCCTGAAACTTGTTTTCCCCAATGTTTTGTTGCAGGAATCCTTGACTTGGGCTGACTCAACCGTGGCTGTCTCAAAAGAGAGCTTAGCTGAACAGCAGGACGCTCGGGCTAAGTGTGAAGAAAAATTTCGTCTTGCCCTTTCTGACATGGAGAAAATGAAAGCCGAACACAGAAGGTTCAAAGATAAAGCCCATGTTGAGCAGGCCGCCGTCATGAAACGGGCGGAACAAGCCGAAGAAAGGTTGAAAGCCGCTCTTCAAGAACTCTCCGGCTTGAAGCATCATATCTCCAACATGGCCCAAGCTATATTTGGTAAGGGTCAATTACCTTGTTCTGAGAAAAGTGCTGCAAAGAATATTTCAAATGTTAATTATGTTTGTTTTGTCACTCTTTGGTCCACGAGCCGCCACCCTACATAATGACTGCATTCTGAAGCTCAAAGCGATTTATACTTTAACATAGCAGTTATACACGGGTGGTATGATGACTATGCAGGCCGTGATGGGCAACAGGGGACCCATAAGATCCATCAATCACATGTTGGGTTGCTTGTCAACACTGCCGCCCCAGGTGGAGGAGTTAAAGAGGTCAGCCGCCCATAAAGGAGCACTAACCACCCTAAGCCGGTGTTTGGCCTATGCTCCCAAACTTAAGCCGGAAGAGGTAGCCGGTGGCTTTCGAGAATTAAAGGATGACGCGTCAATTTCACCGAGGGGGACTACCACCGTTGTGTGAAAGAGTCTCGTTTTGCAGCGACTGAGCTAGTAGTCGGCCTGGACTTAGACAAATACTAGGCAGCTTATGATGATCACAACAAAAGGGTGACTCCTCCGTCATATGAAGTCACCAGCCTGACTCCACAACACCGTAGGAATCCTTTCGATTTTGACATTGATCCGTCCACCATCTTGACTCATGAAGACGAGTTCCTCACCTTGACCAATTGCAATTGGAAATTTGGCGACTTACAGATCGAAGATGGCGAAAGCTCGAGGCAGGGTAACCCGGAGGTGGCTTGAACCAAATTGTCATGAAGTTCATCCTCCAAGTATATGTTGATCCTTTTATGACCAGAATATGATTCCCGGTATGGCCTGCTGAGCCATGTAATTGTCTTAGGATTCAGGAAAATAGTATGATAACCGTACCTTGTGATGGTGTTTGGAAGTTTCAGCCTTCATTAATATGAATCTCTTTTCCCAAAGCTTTGTCATGTTTTGACAAAAAAGTTATTTTCCTTGTTTATCAGAGAAAAAACAATAGGCCGGCTCAGTGAGTTGCGACGGGTTATAAATTTTTTTATGAAACCTTTGGGCGGTGCCACAAAGATAGTCATAAAGTTCGCCGGCTCGATGAGTTACGACAAGATAGGACGAGTTTGCAAAACTCTAGTGCTACCCCAAGTAGGCTTTTGCAACATCCCAAGTTGTTTAGACCGGCTGATCAGGCGCGAGTCAGGCTTCAGTGAACCCATGGTTTGTCTATTTTCCATGTGCCGACTCTTGCCAGTACCTTTCATGTTTTAACCAAGGCAAGTTCAGGGTCCAAAAGTGGATTGACTCGCCAAGAGTACATGACCATACAACGAGTTGCCAAGCACACAGTCCAGTATAACCATTGTAATGCGTTAATTTTTTGCTAGCCAAGAGGGTATTCAGGCTCAACTCAGTGAGTGGAAGCCCCCAAGCGACCTATGATTAGGGAAAAGCCAGACATAGGATTCGAGAAGCGTATACGCTCTTACTGCAAAACAACTTGGGAGCTAGTAGCCCCCAAGTAAGCCGGCTTAATTCTCAATACTATATAAGGTGCCCATGTTTGAAGCATGCAGCGTGGCAACTTTGGTCCTCTTTGGCGTATCAACATCCAGTTTTGAAATAAGCGCAACGTGGCGATTTATGCTCTTTGATGCTGATAGCGTTCATGTTTGGAAGACTTATGGAACAATAAAGACTCATGCTTTCAAGAAGGTGAAATGGCAAAAGACCCCGAAGTTCGTGGGTGCCAGCTTTATTGCTTTATATATAAAATAAGAGATTACATAGTCAAAATTGTAAACATAGGTAAGGAGCGAGTGGCTCGAAGTATAGTATGGCCGCAAGGGGGCGATGTTCCATGGGCGGGTTGTCTCAACCTCTGTTGTTGGCCTATCTGGGAGAAGATCCACCAGGTAATGTGAATCATTGTGGAGATTTTTACTGACAACAAAAGGTCCTTCCCATGGAGGGGATAACTTATGCATACCAGTATGATCCTGAATCAACCGGAGCACTAAGTCGCGCTGTTGAAAAGCTCGGCTCTTGACTCGTCGGCTGTGATAGCGTCGCAAGTCTTTTTGATAAATCACCGATCGTGACCCGGCCAAATCACGCTCCTCTTCCAAGGCGTCCAATGAATCTTGACATGCTAGCTCGTTGTCTTGTTCCACATAGGCGGAGACTCGTGGTGAGTCGTGTCTGATGTCACTTGGTAATTGATGTTTCAAAAGGATCCCCGGCAATGGTGTAGGAATTCTTCTGATGTCCATTATTCTGCTACACAAAAGACCTTCCAGTGGCGCCAGAAATGGGCACGTTGACGACACCAGGAATCCTTCTGCGTTGGTGTTCCCTCGAAGCGGAGAGGATGATGTAGCACAACAGAGGTAAGTATTTCCCTCAGTTTGAGAACCAAGGTATCAATCCGGCAGAGGAGTATCTCAAGATCCTCCACAAACACAAAAACTTGCACCAACGCTATGAAGGGGTTGTCAATCCCTTATAGATTGTTTGCCAAGTGAGAACTGAAAGCAAGAAATTAACAAAGCAAAGTAAAAGCAGAGTTGTAAATGATGGATGTGAATAGACCCGGGGGCCGTAGTGTTTACTAGTGGCTTATCTCATGAAAGCAAGTAGATGGCGGGTGAACAAATTACTGTCGAGCAATTGATAGAACTATGCAGAGTCGTGACGATATCTATGCAATGATTATTTCTATAGGCATCACGTACGAAACAAGTAGACCGATACTTTCTGCATCTACTACTATTACTCCATACGTCGACCGCTATCTAGCATGCATCTAGTGTATTAAGTCCGTAACAACAGAGTAACGCCTTAAGCAAGATGACAAGATGTACTCAAACCAATGATAAAAACCCCATCTTTTTACCCTTGATGGCAACTGCTTGATGTGTGCCTTGCTGCCCCTACTATCACTAGGAAAGGTCACCACATGGCAGAACCCAAAACCAAGCACTTCTCCCATTGCAAGAATCATAGATCTAGTTGTCCAAACAAAACCCAAGACTCGGAGAGACTTACAAGGATATCAAATCATGCATATAAGAAATCAGCAAAGACTCAAATATATATCATAGATAATCTGATCAGAAGTCCACAATTCATCAGAACTCGACAAACACACCGCCAAAGAAGATTACATCGGATAGATCTCCATGAAGAGCATGGAGAACTTTGTATTGAAGATCCAAGAGAGAGAAGAAGCCATCTAGCTACTAACTACGGACCCGTAGGTCTGAAGTGAACTACTCACGATTCATTGGAGGGGCGATGATGATGATGAAGAAGCCCTCCAACTCCAAAGTCCCCTCCGGCAGGGCAGCGGGAAGGCTCCCCTGATTTTTTGCGGAATATTTGGGAATTTATAGGCTAAAGACCTAGGTCAGGGGGCGGCCAGGGAGACCACAAGCCTGCCCACCGTCGCCTCCCCCCTGGTGGCGGAGTGGGGGCTTGTCGGCTCCCTGGAGCCCACCTGGCTTGGCACAAAAGCCCCATGGACTTCTTCCGTTCAGGAAAAAATCATTTCGGGTTTTTTCTTCCGTTTGGACTCCGTTCCAAAATCAGATCTGAAAAGAGTCAAAATCACGAAAAAAATAGGAACTGGCACTTGGCACTGAATTAATAAGTTAGTCCCAAAAACATATAAAAAGGTATATAAAAACATACAAAGAAGGCAAGATAACAGTGTGAAACCATCAAAAATTATAGATACGTTTGAGACGTATCAAGCATCCCCAAGCTTAACTCTTGCTCGTCCTCGAGTAGGGAAGTGATAAGAATGAATTTTTGATGCTTTCATGCTACCTAGCATAGGTGTCCTTTGTAATTCCTCTTATGCAAAGCTGTCAGAATTGTGAGTCAAGTCTTAAAATCTTAGGACCTTACGATCCAAACTACCCCTCCAATTCTACAATTTTGCTCATAGAATCTAAGTTTCTACGATCCTGTTAGTTATGATTCTATGACTCACGATTCCACCAACGGAGCTCCGATCCGATTCAGAATCGCGGTTCTGAAAACTTTGCTCTTAGGTGATGTTTAGATCCATTATATTCAAAACAATAGTTTGCTATTGATGTGGAAACAATAATAATTCAAGCAAACTAGCAAAGTAATCATGAACTTTCAAAATAGCAAGGCTAAAAGAATGTTATCCCTACAAAAGCATATAGTCTGGCTATGCTCTATCATCATTGCACAATGAATTTAAATCATGCACAACCCCGGTATTGGCCAAGTAATTATTTCACACCTTTACTTTCTCAAACCTTTTCAACTCTCACGCAATACATGAGCGTGAGCCATGGTTATAGCACTATAGATGGTGTGGAATGTGGTGGAGGTTGCAAGACAAAAAAGGAGAAGATAGTCACATTAACTAGGCATATCAATGAGCTGTGGAGATGCTCATTAATATATATCAATGTGAATGAGTAGGGATTTCCATACAAATTATGCACGAGAGCTACAAGTATGTGAAAGCTCTTAAAGAAAACTAGTGGGTGTGCATCCAACTTGCTTGCTCACGAAGACCTAAGGCAATTTTGAGGAAGCCTATCATTGGAATATACAAGACAAGTTGTATAATGAAAATTTCCCACTAGCTATATGGTGGTGACAAAACGAGAGACTCTCAATCATGAAGATCATGGTGCTTAATATGCACAAGTGTGGAAAACGTGGTAGCATTGTCCCTTCTCTCTTTTTCTCTTTTTTTTGGTGGGCTCTTTGGCCTCTTTTTTTATGGGCTTCTTTGGCCTCTTTTATTTCCTCACATGGGACAATGCTCCAATAATGATGATCATCACACTTTCAACTCAAAACTTAGAGCAACTATGACTCTATATGGAATGCCTTCGGTAGTGTACCGTGGCAATGATCTAGCATGGCATAGACATCACTGGAAACATCATGCTAGCTATCTTACGATCGTGCAAAGGCAATGTAGACGTGGTGGCACATGTCATGGTGGTAGTTGCATGGCAATATATCTCGTAATGACTTTGAAAAAGCCATAATAGGTAGGTATGGTGGCTGTTTTGAGGGAGGCTAATGGTGGGTTTTGTGCACCGCCGAAAGTTGCGTGGCACTAAGAAGATAGTGATGGTGGAAGGTGAAAGTGCATCTAAACCATGGACTCAACATTAGTCATGAAGAACTCATATACTTGTTGCAAAAATTTTATTAGTAATCGAAACAAAGTATTCAACGCATACTCCTAGGGGAAGGGTTGGTAGGTATAAACCATCGCGTGATCCCGATCGCCACGCAAAGGATGACAATCAATAGACTAATCATGCTCAGATTTCATCACATAGTGGTTCACCATACGTGCATGCTACGGGAATCACTAACTTCAACACAAGTATTTCTAGATCCACAACACCTTACTAGCATGACTTCAATATTACCGTAACCACAACTCAAAACTAATTGAGATGAATCAAACTTCTCTAACTATTCAATGCACATGAAGGTGGAAGTTTTTGTATCCCTTTAGATAACTTCCCCTTTTGAGATTACTTTCAAAGCATAGATCAACTACCAAGCCGCGCACTGCTGTGCTCTAAAAGATATAAGTGAAGCACGTAGAGCAAAAGTATCTAGCTCAAAAGATATAAGTGAAGCACATGTGAGCTGAATTGTCTACCAAAAGATATAAGTGAAGCTCGACAAAATCACGGTGTGTGCATGTCTCTCTCTCTAGGTGTGCAGCAAGGATGATTGTGACACAATAAAAATAAAATACTCCTACGATACAGGACGCTCCAAGAAAAAACACATAACATGTGGTGAATAAAAATATAGCCCCAAGTAACGTTACCGATGGATTGAAGACGAGAGAGAGGATGCCTTCCCGGGGCATCCCCAAGCTTAGTCTTTTACAGCATCCTTCAATATCTTGGGGTGCCTTGGGCATCCCCAAGCTTCAGCTCTTGCCACTCTTTATCTTTTTGTCCATAAGAACTTCACCCAAAACATGAAAACTTCACAACACGAAACTTAAACAGAAACTCGTGATAACATTAGTATAAGAAAGCAAACCACCACTTCCTTAGGTACTGTAGCAAACTTAAATTCTACTTGTGCTGATGTTGGGTTACTGTACTTTCAATCTTGCATGGATAATACCCCCTGATACTATCCATAGTTTCATCAAAATAAACAACCAACACAACAAAAACAGAATCTGTTAACAGCAGACCAGTCTGTAGCAATCCGTATGTTTCGTATACCTATGGTACTTCAAAAATTCTGAAAAATTACGACAGTCTGAAGAATTTGTGTAGAAATCAGCGGTAAAAATAATCAACTCAAAAGCTCTTTGAGAAAAAAATGAAAATTCTTTTCGTGCTATTGTTTAACGCCCTTAGCTAGGCGAAAGTGATGGAATCACGTATAGTCATCTTTTGTGTTCAAACCATAGGTATCCCTCATCATAGATTCATAAGGCAATCTTATTTTCTTTCTAGGAAAGTGCTCCATGCCCTTCTTTAAAGGAAATTTAAATCTAATATTCCCTTCCTTCATATAAATGATAGCACCAATTGTCCTTAGGAAAGGTCTACCAAGAATAATGGGACATGAAGGATTGCAATCTATGTCAAGTACAATGAAATCCACGGGTACATAGTTCTTATTTGCAACAATAAGAACATCATCGATCCTCCCCATGGGTTTCTTGATAGTAGAATCTGCAAGATGCAAATGAAGAGAACACTCTTCAATCTCGTGAAAACCAAGACTTTGGAATCACGGAAACACTAGCACCCAAATCACACAAATCATTGCACTCATAGTTTTTGATCTTGATTTTGATAGTAGGTTCCCACTCATCATGAAGTTTTCTAGGTATAGAGACTTCTAGTTCGAGCTTCTCTTCAAGAGATTTCATGATAGCATCTACGATATGTGCGGTAAAGGCTTTTCTTTGGCTATAAGCATGTGGAGAGTTTGCAATGGATTACATCAAAGAAATGCATTCAAACAAGGAGTTCCTTGAAATCCAAAATGGGGGTTTCATTACTACCCAAAATTTTGACTTCTTCTACTCCACTCTCCACACCTTTATCATCAAGATAGGTGGACTCCGAATCATCGGGGTATTTTTCAACCAAAGTGGATTCATATCCAGCCCCTCCATAAGTAGGTTGACACGCGAAAACAAAGATTCAAGAGGAGACACACCAAGCACTTTAAGATCTTCGTGATTTGCATCACTAGAACGTACCCTTTTAAACCATTCATGTCCAGCGCGAATTTGGGCGGTTCTTTCTTTGCTCTCATTCATGGAGATACACATAGCTTTCAAAGTTTCATCCAAGTTGAAAGCATCAATATCACAAGACATCCTATCAACGCTCTTAGCCAAATCGTCTATTTTGAGTAGTTTTTCCTCTATGGACGCGTTGAAAATCTTTTGAGAGTTGATGAACTCTTTGATATTACTCTCTAGATCAGAGGGTAATTTGTTTTGATTTCCATAAGTGTTGCCGTAGGAATTGCCATAATTGTTAAAGGAGTTACTAGGAAAAGGCCTAGGAACATAGTTTCCTCTAAAAGCATTGTTCACTACTGAAATTCAGAAATTTGCCATCTGCCATGGTGGACGGCAAAGGGGGGAACCACGGACGACAAAGCCTTTGCCGTCGGTCAACAGACAGGAAATTAGATGGCAAAAAAAATCCGGTGAAGAGGTTCTTTGCCGTCTGCTTTTTTAAAGCGGACGACAAAGAATCTTTGCCATGAGGGGCGAGACGGCAAATTATCTACGACGACACATACTGCAATGACCCCGTTAAGTGTTAACGGCAGGCCTCCTCTCTTTGCCATCTTCCATCACCCCTTTGCCATGTGGGGGCAGACGGCAAAGAGGGGAGAGAGAGGGGGCTGATTCCCCCCTTTGCCGTCTGCAATCCCCCCTTTGCCATGTGGGGGGCCGACGGCAAAGAGGGGAGAGAGAGGGGGCTGATTCCCCTCTTTGTCGTCTGCCATCCCCCTTTGCCATGTGGGGGCACACGACAAAGAGGGGAGGGAGAGGGGGCTGATTCCCCTCTTTGTCGTCTGCCATCCCCCCTTTGCCATGTGGGGGCAGACGGCAAAGAGAGGAGAGAGAGGGGGCTGATTCCCCTCTTTGCCATGTGGGGGCAGACGGCAAAGGGGGGAACCAACCCCTTTTTAATTATTTTTTATTATATCCAGCATTTTTAACAATAATCAGGATATATATATATTTGACATAAATATATTTCTTTCCGTACTCATAACCATATTACAATAACTCTCATGCATAGTGCATACATATTATGCAAGTTGCATCCGTACCAAACCATATATTACACCAGTTTCATCCACATGCATACAAAGTTTCATATATATCCATATACTACAATAGTTTCAATACAAGCCATGGTATAAGAAATCATCTTCAAGCATTCCATCAATATAATCCAAGCTTCTCGTGAAGTGAATGTAATGTGCAAAATGAGAAATAAGAAAGTTAGAAAAATAATACTAGATGAAGAACTGTATATAGGTTATTTTGAAGAGAAATTAGCTAAGTATAGCCCATTTAGGAGCTAACTAAGCTAATTATGTCATTTAGGTGGAACCCTAGCTAACTATAGGTCGTTTCGAAGCTAACTTGGGTAAAATAGGTCATTCCGGATCAAACTATGCTTATTAGGCCATTTTGGATCTAGCTAGGGTAATTATAGGCCATTTAATACCTAAGTTAGGGGGAATAGGTCATCTTGCAGCTACGTAAGCCTTATTATGTCATTTAGGAGAACATAGCTAACTATAGGTCATTTTTTATTAAATAGGTCATTTTTTGGCTAACTAAGCTAATTATGTCATTTCATAGGATAATTAGCCAATTTTCCTTTCTTGGATGAGTCTAAGCTACGTAGAAGAAGAGAAAGAGAAGAACAAGTAAAAGAAGGAGGAGGAGAAGGAGGAGGAAGAGGAGAAGAAGAAGAAAAGAAGAAGAAGAAGGAGAAGGAGAAGGAGGAAGAAGGAGGAAGAAGAAGGAGAAGGAGGAGCTCCTTCTCCTTCTTCTCCTCCTTCTTCTTCTTCTTATCCTCCTCCTTCTCCTTCTTCTTCTTATCTTCTTCTTCTTCTTCCTTCCTTTCATTTTTCCTCTTTCTTCTCCTCTTGTCCCCTTCTTTGCGGTAAATTGGCTAAGAATGCCTTTTTGGAGCTAATTATGTCATTTCGAGGATAATTAGCTAAGTATAGGTCATGTTTTATTAAACAGACCATTTAGGACCTAACTAAGCTAATTATGTCATTTAGGTGGAACCCTAGCTAACTATACGTTGTTTTGGAGCTAACTTGGGTAAAATAGGTCATTCCGGAGCAAACTATGCTTATTAAGCCATTTTGGATCTAGCTAGGCTAATTATAGGCTATTTAATACCTAAGTCAGGAGGAATAGGTCATCCTACAACTACGTAAGCCTTATTATGTCATTTAGGAGAGAACTTAGCTAACTATAGGTCATTTTTATTAAATAGGTTATTTTGGAGCTAACTAAGCTAATTATGTCATTTCGTAGGATAATTAGCCAATTTAACCATTCTTGGATGAGTCTTAGCTACGTAGAAAAAGATAATGATAAGAAGAAGTAAAAGAAGGAGGAGCAGGAGGAAAAGGAGAAGGAAGATGAGAAGAAGAAGAGAAGAAGAAGGAGGAAGAAGGAGGAAGAAGAAGGAGAAGGAGGAGCTCCTTCTCCTTCTTCTCCTCCTTCTTCTCCTTATTCTTATCCTCCTCCTTCTCCTTCTTCTTCTTCTCTTCTTCTTCTTCTTCCTTCCTTTCAATTTTCCTCTTTCTTCTCCTCTTGTCCCCTTCTTCGGGCTAAATTGGCTAAGAATGCCTTTTTGGAGCTAATTATGTCATTTCGAGGATAATTACCTAAGTATAGGTCATGTTTCATTAAATAGACCATTTAGGAGCCAACTAAGCTAATTATGTCATTTAGGTGGAACCCTAGCAAACTATAGGTCGTTTCAGAGCTAACTTGGGTAAAATAGGTCATTCCGGAGCAAACTATGCTTATTAAGCCATTTTGGATCTAGCTAGGCTAATTGTAGGCCATTTAATACCTAAGTTAGGGGGAATAGGTCATCTTGCAGCTACGTAAGCCTTATTATGTCATTTAGGAGAGAACTTAGCTAACTATAGGTCATTTTTTATTAAATAGGTCATTTTGGAGCTAACTAAGCTAATTATGTCATTTCGTAGGATATTTAGCCAATTTAGCCTTTCTTGGATCAGTCTATGCTACGTAGAAGAAGAGAAAGAGAAGAATAAGTAAAAGAAGAAGGAGGAGGAGGAGGAGGAGAAGGAGAAGGAAGAGGAGAAGAAGAAGAAAAAAAGAAGCAGAAGGAGAAGGAGGAAGAAGGAGGAAGAAGAAGGAGAAGGAGGAGCTCCTTCTCCTTTTTTCCTGCTTCTCCTTCTTCTTATCCTCCTCCTCCTCCTCCTCCTTCTTCTTCTCTTCTTCTTCCTTCCTTTCATTTTTCCTCTTTCTTCTCCTCTTGTCCCCTTCTTCGGTCTAAATTGGCTAAGAATGCCTTTTTGGAGCTAATTATGTCATTTCGAGGATAATGAGCTAAGTATAGGTCATGTTTTATTAAATAGACCATTTAGGAGCTAACTAAGCTAATTATGTCATTTAGGTGGAACCCTAGCTAACTATAGGTCGTTTCGGAGCTAACTTGGGTAAAATAGGTCATTCCGGAGCAAACTATGCTTATTAAGCCATTTAGGATCTAGCTAGGCTAACTATAGGCCATTTAATACCTAAGTTAGGGGGAATAGGTCATCTTGCAGCTACGCAAGCCTTATTATGTCATTTAGGAGAGAACTTAGCTAACTATAGGTCATTTTTTATTAAATAGGTCATTTTGGAGCTAACTAAGCTAATTATGTCATTTCGTAGGATAATTAGCCAATTTAGCCTTTCTTGGATCAGTCTAAGCTACGTAGAAGAAGAGAAAGAGAAGAAGAAGTAAAAGAAGAAGGAGGAGGAGGAGGAGGAGGAGGAGAAGGAGAAGGAAGAGGAGAAGAAGAAGAAACCAAGAAGGAGAAGGAGAAGGAGGAAGAAGGAGGAAGAAGAAGGAGAAGGAGGAGCTCCTTCTCCTTCTTCTCCTCCTTCTCTTTCTTCTTATCCTCCTCATTCTCCTTCTTCTTCTTCTCTTCTTCTTCTTCTTCCTTACTTTCATTTTCCTCTTTTTCTCCTCTTGTCCCCTTCTTCGGTCTAAATTGGCTAAGAATGCCTTTTTGGAGCTAATTATGTCATTTCGAGGATAATTAGCTAAGTATAGGTCATGTTTTATTAAATAGACCATTTAGGAGCTAACTAAGCTAATTATGTCATTTAGGTGGAACCCTAGCTAACTATAGGTCGTTTCAGAGCTAACTTGGGTAAAATAGGTCATTCCGGAGCAAACTATGCTTATTAAGCCATTTTGGATCTATAGGCTAATTATAGGCCATTTAATACCTAAGTTAGGGGGAATAGGTCATCTTGCAGCTACGTAAGCCTTATTATGTCATTTAGGAGAGAACTTAGCTAACTATAGGTCATTTTTTTATTAAATAGGTCATTCTGGAGCTAACTAAGCTAATTATGTCATTTCATTGGATAATTAGCCAATTTAGCCTTTCTTGGATCAGTCTAAGCTGCGTAGAAGAAGAGAATGAGAAGAAGAAGTAAAAGAAGGAGGAGGAGGAGAAGGAGAAGGAAGAGGAGATGAAGAAGAAAAGAAGAAGGAGAAGGAGAAGGAGGAAGAAGGAGGAAGAAGAAGGAGAAGGAGGAGCTCCTTCTCCTTCTTCTCCTCCTTCTTCTCCTTTTTCTTATCCTCCTCCTTCTCCTTCTTCTTCTTCTCTTCTTCTTCTTCTTCCTTCCTTTCAATTTTCTTCTTTCTTCTCCTCTTGTCCCCTTCTTCGGGCTAAATTGGCTAAGAATGCCTTTTTGGAGCTAATTATGTCATTTGGAGGATAATTACCAAAGTATAGGTCATGTTTTATTAAATAGACCATTTAGGAGCTAACTAAGCTAATTATGTCATTTAGGTTGAACCCTAGCAAACTATAGGTCGTTTCAGAGCTAACTTGGGTAAAATAGATCATTCCGCAGCAAACTATGCTTATTAAGCCATTTTGGATCTAGCTAGGCTAATTATAGGCCATTTAAAACCTAAGTTAGGGGGAATAGGTCATCTTGCAGCTAGGTAAGCCTTATTATGTCATTTAGGAGAGAACTTAGCTAACTATAGGTCATTTTTTTATTAAATAGGTCATTTTGGAGCTAACTAAGCTAATTATTTCATTTTGTAGGATAATTAGCCAATTTAGCCTTTCTTGGATGAGTCTAAGCTACGTAGAAGAAGAGAAAGAGAAGAAGAAGTAAAAGAAGGAGTAGGAGGAGGAGGAGGAGGAGAAGGAGAAGGAACAGGAGAAGAAGAAGAAAAGAAGAAGGAGAAGGAGAAGGAGGAAGAAGGAGGAAGAAGAAGGAGAAGGAGGAGCTCCTTGTCCTTCTTCTCCTCCTTCTTCTCCTTCTTCTTATGCTCCTCCTTCTCCTTCTTCTTCTTCTCTTCTTCTTCTTCTTCCTTCCTTTCATTTTCCCTCTTTCTTCTCCTCTTGTCCCCTTCTTCGGGCTAAATTGGCTAAAAATGCCTTTTTGGAGCTAATTATGTCATTTCGAGGACAATTAGCTAAGTATAGGTCTTGTTTTATTAAATATACCATTTAGGAGCTAACTAAGCTAATTATGTCATTTAGGTGGAACCCTAGCTAACTATAGGTCGTTTCAGAGCTAACTTGGGTAAAATAGGTCATTCCGGAGCAAACTATGCTTATTAAGCCATTTAGGATCTAGCTAGGCTAACTATAGGCCATTTAATACCTAAGTTAGGGGGAATAGGTCATCTTGCAGCTACGTAAGCCTTATTATGTCATTTAGGAGAGAACTTAGCTAACTATAGGTCATTTTTTTATTAAATAGGTCATTTTGGAGCTAACTAAGCTAATTATGTAATTTCGTAGGATAATTAGCCAATTTAGCCTTTCTTGGATCAATCTATGCTACGTAGAAGAAGAGAAAGAGAAGAAGAAGTAAAAGAAGAAGGAGGAGGAGGAGGAGGACACTACTGGAATCAGATATTTTGTCGTCTGCTGCTTCTTTGCCGTCTGCTGGCTGATGGCAAAGACACTCTTTGCCATCAGCTACCAGAAACCAGACGACAAAGAGAAGGCTGATGGCAAAGGTACTATTTGCCATCAGCCAGATCTTTGCCGTGAGCTGGCTGACGGCAAATCTCATTCAGGTAGACGGCAAAGAGTTCGGGTGGCCCACCCTGCACCCCCTCTCTCCCCCCCTAACGGCCTCCCTCTTTGCCGTCTGCTTTTCTCATCTGTGCCGTCGGCGGCAGACGGCAAAGAGGGTGCCTCTCATCTCCCCTAACGGTCGCGCCCCACACCTCTCTCTCTGTCACCCCCCGCCCCCTCCCGAAACCAGCACCGCCGCCGCGCCGCCACGCCACCACCGCACCCTGCGCCGCCGCCACACCCTCCTCCTCTCTGCGCTGCCGCGCCCTCCTCCTCCCAGCGCCACCACCGCACCCTCCTCCTCCCTGCCCCCGCCCCCTCCCGAAACCAGCACCGCCGCCGCGCCGCCACGCCACCACCGCACCCTTCGCCGCCGCCACGCCCTCCTCCTCCCTGCGCTGCCGCGCCCTCCTCCTCCCGGCGCCACCACCGCACCCTCCTCCTCCCTGCCCCCGCCCCCTTCCGAAACTAGCACCGACGCCGCGCCGCCACGCCACCACCGCACCCTGCGCCGCCGCCACGCCCTCCTCCTCCCTGCGCTGCCGCGCCCTCCTCCTCCCGGCGCCACCACCGCACCCTCCTCCTCCCTGCGCCCCCTCCTCCACCACGCCCCCTCCTCCTCCCCGGGACCTCCTCCTCCACCACCGCCGCCGGAGCTCGCCCCTTCTCCACCACCGCCCCTCCGCCACCACCACCCTCTCCTCCACCGCCCTCTCCTCCACCGCCGGAGCTCGGTGAGTCCTTTTTTCCTTTTTTTGTTTAATTCATTAATTAGGTTAGTTAGGTTAGTTGTTAATTACCTATTGTTAGTTAGGTTAGTTAGGTTAGTTGTTAGTGGTTACGTACTGGTAATTAGGTTAGTTAGGTTACTTGTTAGTTGTTAGTGGTAATTTGGTTAGTTGTTAGTGGTATTACCCCTCGAGCTAGGTTAGTTGTTAATTACCTACTGTGTGTTAGGTTAGTTGTTAGGTTAGTAGTTGCCCGTGTAGAGCCCTCCGGTCGCCGCCTATGCTTGCACTAGCCACAACGTTGGGGAACGCCGGTGAGCTTGTCACGCACCTGCCATGGCTAGGATGCCATCGAGCTCACGTGCTGCAACAACGATGCTGCTGCAACCACCCCCATGCAGGTCGGTGCAGAAACATTACTGTTGGGACCACCCCCTTCAGGCACCGGTGATATTCCACTTCAACACCGAGGATATTACAACAGTTCGCAATAGTAGTTGTCGCACCGACACGACATCTCGACGACACCCCTGACACCCGTCACGATGCCCCGAAACCCCGACACGACGCCCCAACATGACATCTCGACGACACCCCTGACACCCGACACGATGCCCCGAAACCTCGACACGACGCCCCGACACGACATCTCGACGACACCCCGGCATGAAATATTTTTTTATGGAACCTGGAAAGTTTTATAAAGTAGTATAGGTAACCTGGAAAGTTTTATAGGTAACCTAGAAAGTTTTATAGGTAACCTCGACCCCCGACCCCCGACCCCCGACAACACTCACCCTCGACCCCCGACCCCCTACCCCGACCCTCGACGCCACTGACCCCCGACCCCCGACGCCCGATGCCACCGACCCTCGACCCCCGACCCCCGACCCCCGACAACACTCACCCTCGACCCCCGACCCCCTACCCCGACCCCCGACGCCACTGACCCCCAACCCCCGAGCCCCGACACCTCTTCGGCCTCTTGTTGACCGAAAAGACCCCAATCCCCGACACCAGTGACCTTCGACCCCCGATGACACTGACCCACATAGTTATGAGTTAGGTCATATAGTTATGTTAATTATAAAAACATCATATTTGTGTTGATCGGGTGAATTTCAATGTGCAGTTGTTCGACGACCTCCACGTGCGTTGGACGAGCTCCGCCCTTGCGTTTGTTGGTGAGCACAAATGACTTCTCCTCCTACCCCCTTAATTTGCTCTGTCCCGGTCTTCGTGCCGATGAAACTTGCTAGCTATAGGTTTCTTCAATCATGAGTATGCGTGACCAGTATGCGTCTCCCATTCGAAAGGGCGACATCTATAAATATGCATGTCTTTGCATATTTATAACCGCCATCCTTTCGAATTGTCCAACATTATCCATGGACAGCCCGAGTATGTATAGACTGGGTTCGTTTTCCCGTATGCTGTGCTCTGGATCCGATGCGGAATTTCGTCAGTGCCTCCCTGTTGTACTCCGGATGAACATCCTCTCTGTTTATTGCGGAGACGTGTATCAGGAGAACAGCGGGGAGGTGCTGCCAAAATTTTGCGTTGGATCCGGAGCAGAGCATGGGAAAACGAACCCAGTCTACACATACTCGGGTGGGATTAGGACCTATCTTTACCTATTAGCGTGTAGGTTGCCTGGACGTAATAAAAATTGCGAACCTGATTAACCGATGAATATAGATGATGAATTATATATAAATATATTTCTTCTGTCTTTAGTAGCTACGCAAGATGAGTGATCGTGCGTGGATGTATACCGGTCACCCTAGTCAGAAAGAGATGACGAAAGAATGGTTTTTAAAAAGAAAGGAATTTGTGAAAGCCGCATTCGCAAATGGCGAGGAAAGAAACTATTGCCCCTGTCCTGGATGCGACAACTATAAAAAGACGACAGAGGCTGTAATGATTAAACACCTGCAGAGGAGGGGTTTTAAGCCTAATTATACGGTGTGGACATTTCATGGTGAGTCTATACAACGCACAAGAGCTGAGGTGGTCCGTCATCGCACGGACGAGCATGGTACTGGGATCGAAGACATGGTGCAAGACTTTGATGATGCTCGGGATTCGGAAGATGAGATGGAGGAATCTGCAAAGGCCTTTTATGAAATGTTGGAGTCTTCAAAACGTCCTCTCCATGAGCACACTGAGCTCTGTCAGCTGGATGCAATTGAACAAGTAATGGCTCTGAAGGCTCAGTTCAACTTGGGAAGAGAATGCTACGACGCGATGATGACACTATTTGGACGTTTCCTACCCAAAGGCCATGTCATGCCTGCAAACCTGTACCAGTCGGACAAAATACTTCGTGTACTTAAGATGCCCTATGAGAAGATAGATGCATGTGAGAAAGGATGTGTCTTATTTAGGAAGGAGTATGCACACTTGGACTATTGTCCCAATTGCGAGTCTTGTAGGTATCTTGTGGTAGACAACGGTATGGGTGAGAAGAGGCAGACCAAAATCGCAGTTAGTGTTCTTCAGTATATGCCAATCGTACCAAGACTTCAACGTCTTTTCATGGTCGAAGAGACAGCCAGACAGATGACATGGCACAAATTGGGCAAAAGAACCGAACTAGATGCGGATGGGAATAAGATGATGGTGCACACATCGGATGGGGAAGCGTGGAAACATTTCGATGGATTGCATCAGGATAAAGCGGCAGATCCAAGGAATCCTTGAGTCTGCGCCGCCACGGATGGTTTTAATCACTTCGGCATGACGGCAACCCAATACATTTGTTGGCCTGTATTTGTCATTCCACTGAATCTCCCCCCCCGGGCAGATTATGCAAAGAAAGAACATATTTCTGACGTTGATAATTCCAGGGCCCAATTATCCGGGGAAGAATATGAATGTGTACCTGCAACCGCTTAAGGATGAATTGGAAGAAGCTTGGGAAAATGGGGTCAAGACATACGATGCCGCTAGAAAAGAAAACTTCAAAATGCATGTGTGGTACATGTACTCTATGCATGACTTGCCAGCGTATGCGCTATTCTCTGGATGGTGTGTGCATGGAAGGTTCCCGTGCCCCCAATGCAAGGCATCTCTTCAGTTTCATTGGTTGAAGGAGGGTCGGAAGTATTCTTGCTTTGACTTGCATAGACAGTTCCTGGATCCTGACCATCAGTTCAGAAAAGACAAGAAGAACTTTACCAAAGGTAAAGTTGCCAAAAACTTGGCACCACATGCGTTCACAGGCCAATAGATCCTGGATCAGTTAAACGCCCTCGAGCCTGATCCAGAGCGTCCAGGGTATTTCAAGGGGTATAATTCAAAACACGCCTGGACTCACAAGCCATGCTTCTGGGATCTGCCGTACTTCAAAGACCTCCTTCTTCCACACAATATCGACATGATGCACACTGAAAAGAATATCGGAGAGGCTATTTTTGGTACATTGTTCAACATAGATGGGAAGACAAAGGATAATATTAAGGCTAGAGTCGATCAAGAGACACTATATCATAGACCGTTACAAAACATACGAGAAGGCAAAGGAAAGCAGAAGTGGTCGAACCCAAAGGCCTGGTTCAATCTTGGAAGGCCAGCTATGAGGGAAATTATCTTGTGGGTCAAAATGCACTTGATGTTCCCCGATGGGTATGCAGCGAATCTAAAGAGGGGAGCGAGTCTTGAAAAATTAAAAATCTTTGGTCTCAAGAGTCATGATTGGCACATATGGCTAGAGCGGGTAATGCCGGTGATGTTACGTGGCTTTATTCCTGAGGATGAATGGCTAGTACTGGCGGAGCTGAGCTATTTCTTCCGTGTTCTTTGTGCGAAAGAATTGTCGCCTGGCGTGGTAGAAGACATGGAGGAGTTGGCACCGGAGTTGTTGTGCAAGTTAGAGAAGATCTTTCCACCGGGCTTCTTTAATCCAATGCAGCATTTGATTTTACATCTACCGACCGAGGCAAGATTGGGTGGGCCGGTGCAAGATCGTTGGTGCTATGCAACTGAGAGGATGCAGAAGACCCTTCGAGCTAAATGGAAAAATAAGCGTAGAATTGAAGCATCGATGGCTGAGGCATTCATTACTGAGGAGGTGGCAAACTTTGTGACAGCACACTACGAAGCCAAAAATCATCATTTGCATAATCCGAAGCCTCGGCACAATGATGGAGACCCTAAAAAAGGTGGGTCCAACCTCAGCCTATTCAAAGGGAAGCTCGCACCAGCCGGTGCTTCGAAACCAATAACATTGGATATCGAAGAATGGCGGAACATTTCTTTGTATATCTTCAACAACCTAACAGAAGTGCGGCCGTACATCGAGTGAGTTCTCGACACATTTTCCCGTAACTTCTAATTCATTTGAACTGCTCTTATTCCCGGATATTTCAAACAGCCGTTACGTCGTCAAATTCTCGGATGGAGCGGTGATCGAAAATGATTCCGTCGAAGAGTATGAGCTTCTGTCAAAGACAGGAGGCGGCTATCCCGGTTTCGTCTCTTGGTTCAAACAAACGGTAATTATCAATAATGGACCATTTCATTCTTGGTCTAACTTGCGGCTAATGCAACAACCGTTTCGTATTAAACTTGTAGGCTAATTCAGAGTCTATGGACACCGAATTGAGACAAGTCGCTAATGGTTTTGACTATAAGGTCCGTTCATTTGAGAAATACAACATCAACGGGTATCTCTTTCGTACCTTTGGCAAAGAGCTATCTATGCCCGACCGGAAATCTACAAATTGTGGTGTCTCTGCTATTGGCGAAGGTGTTATCGAGTATTATGGAAGAGTTGAAGCAATTTATGAACTTCAATTCTATGGTGAAAACCCACCGAACGTCGTAGTCTTCAAATGTTATTAGTTCCAGCCGAAGGAGACTAGAAGGACTCATGAACATATAGGACTAGTCGAAATCAATCCAAACACCCATTTAGATGTTCTCGATGTCTATATTACGGCTCAACAGGCGACCCAAGTTTTCTACCTACCGTGGGCATGCCAAACGGATAAGAATCTGGAAGGTTGGTATGTTGTTTATGAAGTGCCGCCACATGTCAGACCACCTCTCCCAAATGAACAGGATTATGAACCTCACATTAACCCAGACACATATGATGGAGAATTCTTCCAAGAAGAACGTCTTTCCAAGAAACGTTTCAAGAACCGCCGTGCTTCATCCAAGAATATGGAAGTAGACAGCGACAATGAATCCGACTCCAGCCCTGAGCTGGAACCAGAAGACCTGGAACTCGTAGAGGTTACTGATGCGGCTGACCTGTCAATGCTTCAACGATTAAAGGAAGGCCTTTCACAACTTCACGCCGTTGAACCCGATGAGCACGTCATTCATGAAGACATGCGTGATAGTGATGATGATGATGCATTTATTGATGATGATTATTAGTTTGTAAGATTCACAACTTAAATTATATATATTTTAATATTTATTATTTATGTACATATTATTATTCATGTCAGTCATTCAATTTTTTTATGTTGTACTAATTTCTTTTAATCTTTATCATGGCAGGTGTTGAAAGATGGTGGGCGCGGGTCCAGAGCGCTCGACGGGTTCTTCCCAGGCGTCCCGCACGAGGGGTGGTACTTCCCTTCCACCCCTATCTCTCCGTAGAGCCTTGGCGGACAGTCTTTCGACACCAGCCGGGGGTTCTTCTTCGTCGGCGGCATTGCCCGCTGGTAGAGATGCTGGTTGGGTAGGGAAGAAGGGGAAGGGTACAGGGAGAGGTGGTGGCCGCGGAAGATCCAGGAGGACTGTTGAGCCGTCCTCGCCACCACCACCAGCTCATTCACCCGAGCATAGGACTAGTATGGTCGACCCATTTGCGGAGGAGGCTACCGGGACTCCGGTCCAGGAGCCTGGTGTTCACGGGCATTCGTCCCATGAGACTTCGGTCCAGGAGCAGCCTCGGGTCGAGGTGCACTCGGCCCAGGAGCAGCCAGAGGAGACTACTGTTTCGGAGGCTTCACCCGACGTGGAGAGGTCCGGATGGGAGCCTTGGCCGGATCGTACCGAGTTGCCGGATTGGACCGAGGGTCCGGGTGGCTCAGGGGGCGGGGATGGCCGGGATGAGCTTACGGATAGCGAGGGCGATATGCAGGTGGACGGGGCCCCGGCTACCGTGTACAAGCGTGGTAGTACACGTCTCCCGGTCGCCCCGGCTACCCGCGAGCAGAGGCCGGTGATTAAACCTGAAGGAGATAGGTAAGTACATTTACCCTTTTTTTAGCTTTTGCCTTCAAGTTTGTTCAAATATCTAATGCGCTGACCTTATCATACTGCAGGGGATGGGTACAACCTCTTGGAGTCCGCAGGCCGAACTCCGTCCTTGGTGTGCTTTGCCGGACAAATTTCCCGGGGTTTGTCACGTTGCCTGGTGAGGGTCAGGTTCCTACACTAGGATTTACCTGGGAGCACTACCAGGCTGCGCAGGCCCCGCTGGAGGAGATTATATATGGTGTCTTGTGCCATACAAGGGCCGAGATGGTGATCAACAACTTTTGGGTAAATTATCCTTTTACAAAATCTAAAATTAACAATATACCTAATTATTGTACTAATCGGTGTTTTCACGTTTGATTGCAGACCTTCTATAGGTGTGAGGATGGATATGAGGAGGCGGCGGCCAGGGTTCTCGAGGTCGAGTGTAGGCGGTTACTACAGAACTTGCGCCACGAGACTCGGCCGCAGGCTATTCGAGATTACTACACCACGTGTGGTATTAAGAAGCAGAAGAAGGATTGCCGCGGAAAGTTTCTGAAAAAGGAGCAATACATGAAGGTAATTACCTATTCTTAAGTCCTTCTACGTAGTTTTGTTGATTTCATTCATAGGCGTAGCGTTGAAAATTCTTTCTAATAACTTACAGGTGCCCCCGAGATGGTGTGCGGATAAGATGGATTGTTGGGAGGCGTTGGTTGATGAGTGGTGCACAGGCACCTGGCGAGCCGTCCACCATAATGCGAAGGATCGACGTAGCCAAATGGTTAGTGTGCCACACCATGAAGGCAGCGCCAACTTACTTCAGTTTGGACGAAACTGGGTATGTGATTTTCTTCATGATTCATGCAATTCATTCTTATGCTAATATTTTGTTCCTCTCTTTTAGGCGCTTCACAATAAGACTGAGATGCCACACTTGTACGACCTTTATGGCATGGCCCATACTGCCTCGTACAAGAAGGCGAAGGCATTCTCTGAGTCTGACCTGGATGATCCCAGTAACTTCACCAACATATCATCCCACCAGAAGCTCGTGGCATACAGGGACGCGGGGAAGGCTACGAAAGGGGATGACTTTAACCCTAGCCAGGAACCTTTGGATCCAGAGCTGGTGATGATATCTGGTGGCGGGAGGCCCCATGGCTCGATAGCCATTGGAGATGGGATAATACATTGTCCACTCACTCTTCCGGAGATCAAGGCGCGCCAGTCGAGCAACTGTCCTGAGATAACGCGTCGTCCACGGCCAGTCGAACTTGCCATCGAGGTTAGTTGTACGGACTAAGAACACTTTCATCCATTTCATTATGTGTGTCACCATAGATCATTACTGTGGTAACGAGGAATGGTTTTTCAGGCTGCTCTTCAGAAAGAGAGAGCGGCAAACCAGGCTGCTCTTGAGAAAGAGAGATTGGCAAGCCAGGCTTCTCTTGATGAGAGGGACCAGAGCACGGCACGATTGCTTGAGGAGGAGAGGGCCCGGAATGAGGCGGGTCAACGGGTCCTGTACGAGCTTTTTGTGGTATGTTTTTTTTCACATTAGCCAAATCATGTGTGTAATGTCTGTTTCAATACTAACTAATACGACCCACTCTTCAAGGTCTGTGCGAGAAGAGCGGTCAAGTCCCTCCGCCGATGCCCGTCTTCTCTTCGATTGGCACAGTGAGTTTCATTATAAACTAGTATTAATAATTGAGTGTCATCATGCTAACTGAGACATTGCAAAATATCTTTTCTGCAGAATAACTCCCGAGCGGCATCGCACGACCCTTCTCCAGGGCAACCGTCTCTAGACGAAGCCGGCGCGAGCAACCGTGGTGTTTCTCCTCCTTGATGACCACTACGGTAAGTTTCTCCTCCAAACTTAGCTTGTTTTCATCTAAAATGAGATAATTAGCCAATTTAGCTCCAAGAAGACATAATTAGGTAATTTAGCTCCAACAAGAGGAGAAGAAATAGGAAAAATGAAAAGAAAGAAGAAGAAGAAGATAAGAAGGAGGAGGAGGAGGAGGAGGCCAAGGACCTTCTGGTCCTTGGCCTCCTCCTCCTCCTCCTCCTTCTTCTTGATTTCTTCTTCTTCTCCTCCTCCTCATCTTTCTTCTCCTCTTTCATATTATCCTTGCTTTAATTAACCCAACAATGACATAGTTAGCCCATTTAGCTCCAAAATACCGTAATAAGCTCAAAATGGCATAAGAACCTTGGTTAGCTCATGAATATTATATACTTAGCTTCTTTTCCTCTAAAATGACATAATTGGAATATTTAGCTCAAAAAAGACATAATTAGGTAATTTAGCTCCAACAAGAGGAGAAGAGGAGAAGAAATAGGCAAAATGAAAAGAAAGAAGAAGAAGAGATGAAGAAGAAGAGAAGGAGGAGGAGGAGGAGGAGGAGGAGGAGAAGGCCCCTCCTCCTCCTCCTCCTCCTCCTTCTTCTTCTTGATTTTTTCTTCTTCTCCTCTTCCTCCTCTTTCTTCTTCTTCTCCTCCTCTTTCTTCTTCTTCTTCTACCATAATAAGCTCAAAATGAAAAGAAAGAAGAAGAAGAGATGAAGAAGAAGAGAAGAAGGAGAAGGAGGAGGAGGAGGAGGAGGAGGAGGAGGAGAAGGGAGGAGGAGGAGGAGGAGGAGGAGGAGGAGGAGAAGGCCAAGGACCTTCTATGCTTCTCCTCCTCCTCCTTCTCCTCCTCCTCCTCCTCCTCCTCCTTCTTCTTGATTTCTTCTTCTTCTCCTCCTCCTCCTCTTTCTTCTCCTCTTTCATATTATCCTTGCTTTAATTAACCCAACAATGACATAGTTAGCCCATTTAGCTCCAAAATACCGTAATAAGCTCAAAATGGCATAAGAACCTTGGTTAGCTCATGAATATTATATACTTAGCTTCTTTTCCTCTAAAATGACATAATTGGAATATTTAGCTCAAAAAAGACATAATTAGGTAATTTAGATCCAACAAGAGGAGAAGAGGAGAAGAAATAGGTAAAATGAAAAGAAAGAAGAAGAAGAGATGAAGAAGAAGAGAAGAAGGAGGAGGAGGAGGAGGAGGAGGAGGAGGAGGAGGAGGAGAAGGCCAGGGCCTTCTCCTCGTCCTCGTCCTCCTTCTCCTCCTCCTCCTCCTCCTTCTTCTTGATTTCTTCTTCTTCTTCTCTTCCTCCTCTTTCTTCTTCTTCTCCTCCTCTTTCTTCTTCTTCTTCTACCATAATAAGCTCAAAATGAAAAGAAAGAAGAAGAAGAGATGAAGAAGAAGAGAAGAAGGAGAAGGAGGAGGAGGAGGAGGAGGAGGAGGAGGACGAGGAGGAGAAGGGAGGAGGAGGAGGAGGAGGAGGAGAAGGCCAAGGACCTTCTATCCTTCTCCTCCTCCTCCTCCTCCTCCTTCTTGATTTCTTCTTCTTCTCCTCCTCCTCCTCTTTCTTCTCCTCTTTCATATTATCCTTGCTTTAATTAACCCAACAATGACATAGTTAGCCCATTTAGCTCCAAAATACCGTAATAAGCTCAAAATGGCATAAGAACCTTGGTTAGCTCATGAATATTATATACTTAGCTTCTTTTCCTCTAAAATGACATAATTGGAATATTTAGCTCAAAAAAAGACATAATTATGTAATTTAGCTCCAACAAGAGGAGAAGAGGAGAAGAAATAGGCAAAATGAAAACAAAGAAGAAGAAGAGATGAAGAAGAAGAGAAGGAGGAGGAGGAGGAGGAGGAGGAGGAGAAGGCCCCTGGCCTTCTCCTCCTCCTCCTCCTCCTCCTCCTTCTTCTTCTTGTTTTCTTATTCTTCTCCTCTTCCTCCTCTTTCTTCTTCTTCTCCTCCTCTTTCTTCTTCTTCTTCAACCATAATAAGCTCAAAATGAAAAGAAAGAAGAAGAAGAGATGAAGAAGAAGAGAAGAAGGAGAAGGAGGAGGAGGAGGAGGAGGAGGAGGAGGAGGAGGAGAAGGCCAAGGACGTTCTATCCTTCTCCTCCTCCTCCATCTCCTCCTCCTCCTTCTTCTTGATTTCTTCTTCTTCTCCTCCTCCTCCTCTTTCTTCTCCTCTTTCATATTATCCTTGCTTTAATTAACCCAACAATGAAATAGTTAGCCCATTGAGCTCCAAAATACCGTAATAAGCTCAAAATGGCATAAGAACCTTGGTTAGCTCATGAATATTATATACTTAGCTTCTTTTCCTCTAAAATGACATAATTGGAATATTTAGCTCAAAAAAGACATAATTAGGTAATTTAGCTCCAACAAGAGGAGAAGAGGAGAAGAAATAGGCAAAATGAAAAGAAAGAAGAAGAAGAGATGAAGAAGAAGAGAAGAAGGAGGAGGAGGAGGAGGAGGAGAAGGCCAAGGACCTTCTATCCTTCTCCTTGGCCTCCTCCTTCTCCTCCTCCTCCTCCTTCTTCTTGATTTCTTCTTCTTCTCCTCCTCCTCCTCTTTCTTCTCCTCTTTCATATTATCCTTGCTTTAATTAACCCAACAATGACATAGTTAGCCCATTTAGCTCCAAAATACCGTAATAAGCTCAAAATGGCATAAGAACCTTGGTTAGCTCATGAATATTATATACTTAGCTTCTTTTCCTCTAAAATGACATAATTGGAATATTTAGCTCAAAAAGAAGGAGAAGGAAGAAGAAGAGGAAGAAGAGAAGAAGAATAGAAGGAGAAGGAGAAGAAGAAGGAGGAGGAGGAGAAGAAGAAGAAGGAGGAGGAGAAGAAGAGAAGAAGGAGAAGGAAGGAGGAGAAGAAGAAGGAGAAGGAGAAGGAGCCCTCCTTCTTCTCCTTCTTGTTCTCTCCTTCTTCTCCTCCTTCTTCTCCTTCTTCTTCTCTTCTTTTTTCTTCTTCTCCTCCTCCTTCTCCTTCTCCTTCCCCTTCCCCTCCTCCTCCTCCTCCTCCTTCTTGTTTTTCTTCTCCTTGTTCTTTTATTGCTTCTTCTCTTTCTTCTTCAATTTAGCTTATTTGTCATATATGTTGTTGTTCTTCTTCTAATTACTTTCCTATTCCCATTTTGCAGATTGGATGTACTACATGCATGGAAGCTGGCGTTGGAGTGCTTTAGTTTCATTTTTTATTTGAGTTGATGAACAATGTGTTGGTTCTTTGTATGTGTTGATGAACAATATATGTGGAACTATATGTATATATATATATGGATGAAACTTTGTATATGTTGGTTCTTTCGATATATGGATGTCCATTGATGAACAAATGACATTGGTGAACTTTATATGTATATCATATATGTGTTGTGAACTATATATCATATATGTGCTATGAATTATATATATTATTGCTGTGAAATAACATAAAATAAACAAACAGTGACAATATGGGCTCTTTGCTGTCTGCCAGCTCATGGCAAAGGCCTTTACCATCAGCTAGCAGACGGCAAAGGTGCCACATGGCACCCAGCTGTGCTTCGTGGGCAGTAGCAGCTGGCCATATAGGCTCTTTGCCGTCTGCCTGCTGGGGGGCAGACGGCAAAGAAGAGGGCACAGAGGAGGGGCAGGAGTGGAGAGAGGGGGAGGGGAGGACACGGCAGACGGCAAAGATTGACCAGCAGGCAGACGGCAGAGATATTCAATAGGGCAGACGACAAAGATATTCAATAGGGCAGACGGCAAAGATATTCAATAGGGCAGACGGCAAAGATTGACCAGCAGGCAGACGGCAAAGAGCCTCCGTTAACCCCTAACGGAGGCAACGCCTCTCGGCTGCCGTCTCAAGCTCTTTGCCGACTGCTCCTCAGGAAAGCTGACGGCAAAGAGCTTTGTCGTCCGCTTTGGGGGGCAGACGGCAAAGAATGTCCTATGCCGTCGTAGGCTGACGCAGAAAATTTGCCGGCCGTGACAATCTTTGCCGTCTGTGGTACTGTCTTTACCGTCCGGGTATTTGTCTTTGCCGTCTGTGATGGAAGACGGCAGAGGAGGTGATTCCTGTAGTGGGAGGAGAAGGAGAAGGAAGAGGAGAAGAAGAAGAAAACAAGAAGGAGAAGGAGAAGGAGGAAGAAGGAGGAAGAAGAAGGAGAAGGAGGAGCTCCTTCTCCTTCTTCTCCTCCTTCTGTTTCTTCTCATCCTCCTCCTTCTCCTTCTTCTTCTTCTCTTCTTCTTCTTCTTCCTTATTTCCATTTTCCTCTTTCTTCTCCTCTTGTCCCCTTCTTCGGTCTAAATTGGCTAAGAATGCCTTTTTGGAGCTAATTATGTCATTTCGAGGATAATTAGCTAAGTATAGGTCATGTTTTATTAAATAGACCATTTAGGAGCTTACTAAGCTAATTATGTCATTTAGGTGGAACCCTAACTAACTATAGGTCGTTTGGGAGCTAACTTGGGTAAAATAGGTCATTCCGGAGCAAACTATGCTTATTAAGCAATTTTGGATCTAGCTAGGCTAATTATAGGCCATTTAATACCTAAGTTAGGGGGAATAGGTCATCTTGCAGCTACGTAAGCCTTATTATGTCATTTAGGAGAGAACTTAGCTAACTATAGGTCATTTTTTATTAAATAGGTCATTTTGGAGCTAAATAAGCTAATTATGTCATTTCATTGGATAATTAGCCAATTTAGCCTTTCTTGGATCACTCTAAGCTACGTAGAAGAAGAGAAAGAGAAGAAGAAGTAAAAGAAGGAGGAGGAGGAGAAGGAGAAGGAAGAGGAGAAGAAGAAGAAAAGAAGAAGGAGAAGGAGAAGGAGGAAGAAGGAGGAAGAAGAAGGAGAAGGAGGAGCTCCTTCTCCTTCTTCTCCTTCTTCTTCTTCTCTTCTTCTTATCCTCCTCCTTCTCCTTCTTCTTCTTCTCTTCTTCTTCTTCCTTCCTTCCTTTCAATTTTCCTCTTTCTTCTCCTCTTGTCCCCTTCTTCGGGCTAAATTGGCCAAGAATGCCTTTTTGGAGCTAATTATGTCATTTCGAGGATAATTACCTAAGTATAGGTCATGTTTTATTAAATAGACCATTTAGGAGCTAACTAAGCTAATTATGTCATTTAGGTGGAACCCTAGCAAATTATAGGTCATTTTAGAGCTAACTTGGGTAAAATAGGTCATTCCGGAGCAAACTATGCTTATTAAGCCATTTTGGATCTAGCTAGGATAATTGTAGGCCATTTAATACCTAAGTTAGGGGGACTAGGTCATCTTGCAGCTACGTAATCCTTATTATGTCATTTAGGAGAGAACTTAGCTAACTATAGGTCATTTTTTATTAAATAGGTCATTTTGGAGCTAACTAAGCTAATTATGTCATTTCGTAGGATATTTAGCCAATTTAGCCTTTCTTGGATCAGTCTAAGCTACATAGAAGAAGAGAAAGAGAAGAAGAAGTAAAAGAAGAAGGAGGAGGAGGAGGAGGAGAAGGAGAAGGAAGAGGAGAAGAAGAAGAAATGATGAAGGAGAAGGAGAAGGATGAAGAAGGAGGAAGAAGAAGGAGAAGGAGGAGCTCCTTCTCCTTCTTCTCCTCCTTCTCCTTCTTCTTATCCTCCTCCTTCTTCTTCTTCTCTTCTTCTTCTTCTTCCTTCCTTTCATTTTTCCTCTTTCTTCTCCTCTTGTCCCCTTCTTCGGTCTAGATTGGCTAAGAATGCCTTTTTGGAGCTAATTATGTCATTTCGAGGATAATTATCTAAGTACAGGTCATGTTTTATTAAATAGACCATTAAGGAGCTAACTAAGCTAATTATGTCATTTAGGTGGAACCCTAGCTAACTATAGGTCGTTCCGGAGCTAACTAGGGTAAAATAGGTCATTCCGGAGCAAACTATGCTTATTAAGCCATTTTGGATCTAGCTAGGCTTATTATAGGCCATTTAATACCTAAGTTAGGGGGAATAGGTCATCTTACAGCTACGTAAACCTTATTATGTCATTTAGGAGAGAACTTAGCTAACTATAGGTCATTTTTTATTAAATAGGTCATTTTGGAGCTAACTAAGCTAATTATGTCATTTCGTAGGATATTTAGCCAATTTAGCCTTTCTTGGATCAGTCTAGGCTACGTAGAAGAAGAGAAAGAGAAGAAGAAGTAAAAGAAGAAGGAGGAGGAGGAGGAGGAGGAGAAGGAGAAGGAAGAGGAGAAGAAGAAGAAAATAAGAAGGAGAAGGAGAAGGAGGAAGAAGGAGGAAGAAGAAGGAGAAGGAGGAGCTCCTTCTCCTTCTTCTCCTCCTTCTCCTTCTTCTTATCCTCCTCCTTCTCCTTCTTCTTCTTCTCTTCTTCTTCTTCGTCCTTCCTTTCATTTTTCCTCTTTCTTCTCCTCTTGTCCCCTTCTTCGGTCTAAATTGGCTAAGAATGCCTTTTTGGAGCTAATTATGTCATTTCGAGGATAATTAGCTAAGTATAGGTGATGTTTTATTAAATAGACCATTTAGGAGCTAACTAAGCTAATTATGTCATTTAGGTGGAACCCTAGCTAACTATAGGTCGTTTCGGAGCTAACTTGGGTAAAATAGGTCATTCCGGAGCAAACTATGCTTATTAAGCAATTTTGGATCTAGCTAGGCTAATTATAGGCCACTTAATACCTAAGTTAGGGGGAATAGGTCATCTTGCAGCTACGTAGTCATTTAGGAGAGAACTTAGCTAACTATAGGTCATTTTTTTATTAAATAGGTCATTCTGGAGCTAACTAAGCTAATTATGTCATTTCGTAGGATAATTAGCCAATTTAGCCTTTCTTGGATCAGTCTAAGCTACGTAGAAGAAGAGAAAGAGAAGAAGAAGTAAAATAAGAAGGAGGAGGAGGAGGAGAAGGAGAAGGAAGAGGAGAAGAAGAAGAAAGGAAGAAGGAGAAGGAGAAGGAGGAAGGTGGAAGAAGAAGGAGAAGGAGGAGCTCCTTCTCCTTCTTCTTATCATCCTCCTTCTCCTTCTTCTTCTTCTCTTCTTCTTCAGCTTCCTTCCTTTAATTTTTCCTCTTTCTTCTCCTCTTGTCCCCTTCTTAAGGCTGAATTGGCTAAGAATGCCTTTTTGGAGCTAATTATGTCATTTCGAGGATAATTAGCTAAGTATAGGTCATGCTTTATTAAATAGACCATTTAGGAGCTAACTAAGCTAATTATGTCATTTAGGTGGAACCCTAGCTAACTATAGGTCGTTTCGGAGCTAACTTGGGTAAAATAGGTCATTTCGGAGCAAACTATGCTTATTAAGCCATTTTGGATCTAGCTAGGCTAATTATAGGCCATTTAATACCTAAGTTAGGGGGAATAGGTCATCTTGCAGCTACGTAAACCTTATTATGTCATTTAGGAGAGAACTTAGCTAACTATAGGTCATTTTTTATTAAATAGGTCATTTTGGAGCTAACTAAGCTAATTATGTCATTTCGTAGGATAATTAGCGAATTTAGCCTTTCTTAGATCAGTCTAAGCTACGTAGAACAAGAGAAAGAGAAGAAGAAATAAAAGAAGGAGGAGGAGGAGGAGGAGGAGAAGAAGAAGGAAGAGGAGAAGAAGAAGAAAAGAAGAAGGAGATGGAGAAGGAGGAAGAAGGAGGAAGAAGAAGGGGAAGGAGGAGCTCCTTCTCCTTCTCCTCCTCCTTCTCGTTCTTCTTATCCTCCTCCTTCTCCTTGTTCTTCTTCTTCTTCCTTCCTTTCATTTTTCCTCTTTCTTCTCCTCTTGTCCCCTTCTTCGGTCTAAATTGGCTAAGAATGCCTTTTCGGAGCTAATTATGTCATTTCGAGGATAATTAGCTAAGTATAGGTGATGTTTTATTAAATAGACCATTTAGGAGCTAACTAAGCTAATTATGTCATTTAGGTGCAACCCTAGCTAACTATAGGTCGTTTGGGAGCTAACTTGGGTAAAATAGGTCATTCCGGAGCAAACTATGCTTATTAAGCAATTTTGGATCTAGGTAGGCTAATTATAGGCCATTTAATACCTAAGTTAAGGGGAATAGGTCATCTTGCAGCTACGTAAGCCTTATTGTGTCATTTAGGAGAGAACTTAGCTAACTATAGGTTATTTTTTTTATTAAATAGGTCATTCTGGAGCTAACTAAGCTAATTATGTCATTTCGTAGGATAATTAGCCAATTTAGCCTTTCTTGGATCAGTCTATGCTACGTAGAAGAAGAGAAAGAGAAGAAGAAGTACAGGAAGGAGGAGGAGGAGGAGAAGGAGAAGGAAGAGGAGAAGAAGAAGAAAGGAAGAAGGAGAAGGAGAAGGAGGAAGAAGGAGGAAGAAGAAGGAGAAGGAGGAGCTCCTTCTCCTTCTTCTCCTCCTTCTTCTCCTTCTTCTTAAGCTCCTCCTTCTCCTTCTCCTTCTTCTCTTCTTGGTCTTCTTCCTTCCTTTCATTTTTTCTCTTTCTTCTCCTGTTGTCCCCTTCTTCGGGCTAAATTGGCTAAGAATGCCTTTTTGGAGCTAATTATGTCATTACGAGGATAATTAGCTAAGTATAGGTCATGTTTTATTAAATAGACCTTTTAGGAGCTAACTAAGCTAATTATGTCATTTAGGTGGAACCCTAGCTAACTATAGGTCGTTTCAGAGTTAACTTGGGTAAAATAGGTCATTCCGAAGCAAACTATGCTTATTAAGCCATTTTGGATCTAGCTAGGCTAATTATAGGCCATTTAATACCTAAGTTAGGGGGAATAGGTCGTCTTGTAGCTACGTAAGCCTTATTATGTCATTTAGGAGAGAACTTAGCTAACTATATGTCATTTTTTTATTAAATAGGTCATTTTGGAGCTAACTAAGCTAATTATGTCATTTCATAGGATAATTAGCCAATTTAGCCTTTCTTGGATCAGTCTAAGCTACGTAGAAGAAGAGCAAGAGAAGAAGAAGTAAAAGAAGAAGAAGGAGGAGGAGGAGGAGGAGGAGAAGGAGAAGGAAGAGGAGAAGAAGAAGAAAAGAAGAAGGAGAAGGAGGAGCTCCTTCTCCTTCTTCCCCTCCTTCTCCTTCTTCTTATCCTCCCGCTTCTCCTTCTTCTTCTTCTCTTCATCTTCTTCTTCCATCCTTTCATTTTTCCTCTTTCTTCTCCTCTTGTCCCCTTCTTCGATCTAAATTGGCTAAGAATGCCTTTTGGAGCTAATTATGTCATTTAGAGGATAATTAGCTAAGTATAGGTCATGTTTTATTAAATAGACCATCTAGGAGCTAAGTAAGCTATTTATGTCATTTAGGTGGAACCCTAGCTACCTATAGGTCGTTTCGGAGCTAACTTGGGTAAAATAGGTCATTCCGGAGCAAACTATGCTTATTAAGCAATTTTGGATCTAGCTAGGCAAATTATAGGCCATTTAATACCTAAGTAAGGGGGAATAGGTCATCTTGCAGCTACGTAAGCCTTATTATGTCATTTAGGAGAGAACTTAGCTAACTATAGGTCATTTTTTTATTAAATATGTCATGCTGGAGCTAAGTAAGCTAATTATGTCATTTCGTAGGATAATTAGCCAATTTATCCTTTCTTGGATCAGTCTAAGCTACGTAGAAGAATAGAAAGAGAAGAAGAAGTAAAATAAGAAGGAGGAGGAGGAGGAGAAGGAGAAGGAAGAGGAGAAGAAGAAGAAAAGAAGAAGGAGAAGGAGAAGGAGGAAGGAGGAAGAAGAAGGAGAAGGAGGAGCTCCTTCTCCTTCTCCTCCTCCTTCTTCTCCTTCTTCTTATCATCCTCCTTCTCCTTCTTCTTCTTCTCTTCTTCTTCATCTTCCTTCCTTTAATTTTTCCTCTTTCTTCTCCTCTTGTCCCCTTCTTCGGGCTAAATTGGCTAAGAATGCCTTTTTGGAGCTAGTTATGTCATTTTGAGGATAATTACCTAAGTATAGGTCATGTTTTATTAAATAGACCATTTAGGAGCTAACTAAGCTAATTATGTCATTTAGGTGGAACCCTAGCTAACTATTGGTAGTTTCAGAGCTAACTTGGGTAAAATAGGTCATTCCGAAGCAAACTATGCTTATTAAGCCATTTTGGATCTAGCTAGGCTAATTATAGGCCATTTAATACCTAAGTTAGGGGGAATAGGTCGTCTTGCAGCTACATAAGCCTTATTATGTCATTTAGGAGAGAACTTAGCTAACTATAGGTCATTTTTTATTAAATTGGTCATATTGGAACTAACTAAGCTAATTATGTCATTTCGTAGGATAATTAGCCAATTTAGCCTTTCTTGGATGAGTCTAAGCTACGTAGAAGAAGAGAAAGAGAAGAAGAAGTAAAAGAAGAACGAGGAGGAGGAGGAGGAGGAGGAGAAGGAGAAGGAAGAGGAGAAGAAGAAGAAAAGAAGAAGGAGAAGGAGAAGGAGGAAGAAGGAGGAAGAAGAAGGAGAAGGAGGAGCTCCTTCTCCTTCTTCTCCTCCTTCTTCTCCTTCTTCTTATCCTCCTCATTCTCCTTCTTCTTCTTCTCTTCTTCTTCATCTTCCTTGCTTTAATTTTCCTCTTTCTTCTCCTCTTGTCCCCTTCTTCAGGCTAAATTGGCTAAGAATGCCTTTTTGGAGCTAATTATGTCATTTCGAGAATAACTAGCTAAGTATAGGTCATGTTCTATTAAATAGCCAATTTAGGAGCTAACTAAGCTAATTATGTCATTTAGGCGGAACCCTATCTAACTATAGGTCGTTTCGGAGCTAACTTGGGTAAAATAAGTCATTCCGGAGCAAACTATGCTTATTAAGCCAGTTTGGATCTAGGTAGGCTAATTATAGGACATTTAATACCTAAGTTAGGGGGAATAGGTCATCTTGCATCTACGTAAGCCTTATTATGTCATTTAGGAGAGAACTTAGCTAAATAAAGGTCATTTTGGAGCGAACTAAGCTAATTATGTCATTTCGTAGGATAATTAGCCAATTTAGCCTTTCTTGCATGAGTCTAAGCTACGTAGAAGAAGAGAAAGAGAAGAAGAAGTAGGAGGAGGAGGAGGAGGAGGAAGGAGAAGGAGAAGGAAGAGGAGAAGAAGAAGAAAAGAAGAAGGAGAAGGAGAAGGAGGAAGAAGGAGGAAGAAGGAGAAGGAGGAGCTCCTTCTCCTTCTTCTCCTCCTTCTTCTCCTTCTTCTTATCCTCCTCCTTCGCCTTCTTCTTCTTCTCTTCTTCTTCTTCGTCCTTCCTTTCATTTTCCTCTTTCTTCTCCTCTTGTCCCCTTCTTCGGGCTAAATTGGCTAAGAATGCCTTTTTGGAGCTAATTATGTAATTTCGAGGATAATTAGCTAAGTATAGGTCATGTTTTATTAAATAGACCATTTAGGAGCTAACTGAGCTAATTATATCATTTAGGTGGAACCCTAGCTAACTATAGGTCATTCTGGAGCAAACTATGCTTATTAAGCCATTTTGGATCTAACTAGGCTAATTATAGGGCATTTAATACCTAAGTTAGGGGGAATAGTTCATCTTGCAGCTACGTAAGCCTTATTATGTCATTTAGGAGAGAACTTAGCTAACTATAGGTCATTTTTTATTAAATAGGTCATTTTGGAGCTAACTAAGCTAATTATGTCATTTCGTAGGATAATTAGCCAATTTAGCCATTCTTGGATGAGTCTAAGCTATGTAGAAGAAGAGAAAGAAAAGAAGAAGTAAAAGAAGGATGAGGAGGAGGAGGAGGAGAAGGAGAAGGAAGAGGAGAAGAAGAAGAAAAGAAGAAGGAGAGGAGAAGGAGGAAGAAGAAGGAGAAGGAGGAGCTCCTTCTCCTTCTTCTCCTCCTTCTTCTCCTTCTTCTTATCCTCCTCCTTCTCCTTCTCCTTCTTCTCCTCCTTCTTCTCCTTCTTCTTATCCTCCTCCTTCTCCTTCTCCATCTTCTCATCTTCTTCTTCTTCCTTCCTTTCATTTTTCCTCTTTCTTCTCCTCTTGTCCCCTTCTTCGGGCTACATTGGCTAAGAATGCCTTTTTGGAGCTAACTATGTCATTTTGAGGATAATTACCTAAGTATAGGTCATGTTTTATTAAATAGACCATTTAGGAGCTAACTAAGCTAATTATGTCATTTAGGTGGAACCCTAGCTAACTATAGGTCGTTTCGGAGCTAACTTGGGTAAAATAGGTCATTCCGGAGCAAACTATGCTTATTAAGCAATTTTGGATCTAGCTAGGCTAATTATAGGCCATTTAATACCTAAGTTAGGGGGAATAGGTCATCTTGCAGCTACGTAAGCCTTATTATGTCATTTAGGAGAGAACTTAGCTAACTATAGGTCATTTTGGAGCTAACTAAGCTAATTATGTCATTTCATAGGATAATTAGCCAATTTAGCCTTTCTTGGATGAGTCTAAGCTACGTAGAAGAAGAGAAAGAGAAGAAGAAGTAAAAGAAGGAGGAGGAGGAGGAGGAGGAGGAAGGAGAAGGAGAAGGAAGAGGAGAAGAAGAAGAAAAGAAGAAGGAGAAGGAGAAGGAGGAAGAAGGAGGAAGAAGGAGAAGGAGGAGCTCCTTCTCCTTCTTCTCCTCCTTCTTCTCCGTCTTCTTATCCTCCTCGTTCTCCTTCTTCTTCTTCTCTTCTTCTTCTTCTTCCTTCCTTTCATTTTTCCTCTTTCTTCTCCACTTGTCCCCTTCTTCAGGCTAAATTGGCTAAGAATGCCTTTTTGGAGCTAATTATGTCATTTCGAGGATAGTTAGCTAAGTATAGGTCATGTTTTATTAAATAGACTATTTAGGAGCTAACTAAGCTAATTATGTCATTTAGGTGGAAACCTAGCTAACTATAGGTCGTTTCGGAGCTAATTTGGGTAAAATAGGTCATTCCGGAGCAAACTATGCTTATTAAGCAATTTTGGATCGAGCTAGGCTAATTATAGGCCATTTAATACCTAGGTTAGGGGGAATAGGTCATCTTGCAGCTACATAAGCCTTATTATGTCATTTAGGAGAGAACTTAGCTAGCTATATGTCAATTTTTATTAAATAGGTCATTTTGGAGCTAACTGGGTAATTATGTCATTTCGTAGGATAATTAGCCAATTTAGCCTTTCTTGGATGAGTCTAAGCTACGTAGAAGAAGAGAAAGAGAAGAAGTAAAAGAAGGAGGAGGAGGAGGAGGAGGAGGAAGGGGAAGGAGAAGAAAGAGGAGAAGATGAAGAAAAGAAGAAGGAGAAGGAGAAGGAGGAAGAAGGAGGAAGAAGGAGAAGGAGGAGCTCCTTCTCCTTCTTCTCCTCCTTCTTCTCCGTCTTCTTATCCTCCTCTTTCTCCTTCTTCTTCTTCTCTTCTTATTCTTTTTCCTTCCTTTCATTTTTCCTCTTTCTTCTCCACTTGTCCCCTTCTTCAGGCTAAATTGGCTAAGAATGCCTTTTTGGAGCTAATTATGTCATTTCGAGGATAGTTAGCTAAGTATAGGTCATGTTTTATTAAATAGACTATTTAGGAGCTAACTAAGCTAATTATGTCATTTAGGTGGAAACCTAGCTAACTATAGGTCGTTTCGGAGCTAATTTGGGTAAAATAGGTCATTCCGGAGCAAACTATGCTTATTAAGCAATTTTGGATCGAGCTAGGCTAATTATAGGCCATTTAATACCTAAGTTAGGGGGAATAGGTCATCTTGCAGCTACATAAGCCTTATTATGTCATTTAGGAGAGAACTTAGCTAGCTATAGGTCAATTTTTATTAAATAGGTCATTTTGGAGCTAACTAAGCTAATTATGTCATTTCGTAGGATAATTAGCCAATTTAGCCTTTCTTGGATGAGTCTAAGCTACGTAGAAGAAGAGAAAGAGAAGAAGAAGTAAAATTAGGAGGAGGAGGAGGAGGAGAAGGAGAAGGAAGAGGAGATGAAAAAAAGAAAAGAAGAAGAAGAAGGACAAGGAGGAAGAAGGAGGAAGAAGAAGGAGAAGGAGGAGCTCCTTCTCCTTCTTCTCCTCCTTCTTCTCCTTCTTATTACCCTCCTCCTTCTCCTTCTCCTTCTTCTCCTTCTCTTCTTCTTCTTCTTCCTTCCTTGCATTTTTCTCTTTCTTCTCCTCTTGTCCCCTTCTTCGTGCTAAATTGGCTAAGAATGCCTTTTTGGAGCTAATTATGTCATTTCGAAGATAATTACCTAAGTGTAGGTCATGTTTTATTAAATAGACCATTTAGGAGCTAACTAAGCTAATTATGTCATTTAGGTGGAACTGTAGCTAACTATAGGTCGTTTCGGACCTAACTTGGTAAAATAGGTCAATCCGGAGCAAACTATGCTTATTAAGCCATTTTGGATCTAGCTAGGCTAATTATAGGCCATTTAATACCTAAGTTAGGGGGAATAGGTCATCTTGCTGCTATGTAAGCCTTATTATGTCATTTAGGAGAGAACTTAGCTAAATATAGGTCTAAGCTACGTAGAAGAAGAGAAACAGAAGAAGAAGTAAAAGAAGGAGGAGGAGGAGGAGAAGGAGAAGGAAGAGGAGAAGAAGAAGAAAAGAAGAAGGAGAACGAGAAGTAGGAAGAAGGAGGAAGAAGAAGGAGAAGGAGGAGCTCCTTCTCCTTTTTCTCCTCATTCTTCTCCTTCTTCTTATCCTCCTCCTTCTCCTTCTTCTTCTTATCTTCTTCTTCTTCTTCCTTTCTTTCATTTTCCCTCTTTCTTCTCCTCTTGTCCCCTTCTTCGGGCTAAATTGGCTAAGAATGCCTTTTTGGAGCTAATTATGTAATTTCGAGGATAATTAGCTATGTATAGGTCATGTTTTATTAAATAGACCATTTAGGAGCTAACTAAGCTAATTATATCATTTAGGTGGAACCCTAGCTAACTATAGGTCATTCTGGAGCAAACTATGCTTATTAAGCCATTTTGGATCTAACTAGGCTAATTATAGGGCATTTAATACCGAAGTTAGGGAGAATAGTTCATCTTGCAGCTACGTAAGCCTTATTATGTCATTTAGGAGAGAACTTAGCTAACTATAGGTCATTTTTTATTAAATAGGTCATTTTGGAGCTAACTAAGCTAATTATGTCATTTCGTAGGATAATTAGCCAATTTAGCCGTTCTTGGATGAGTCTAAGCTACGTAGAAGAAGAGAAAGAAAAGAAGAAGTAAAAGAAGGATGAGGAGGAGGAGGAGGAGAAGGAGAAGGAAGAGGAGAAGAAGAAGAAAAGAAGAAGGAGAGGAGAAGGAGGAAGAAGAAGGAGAAGGAGGAGCTCCTTCTCCTTCTTCTCCTCCTTCTTCTCCTTCTTCTTATCCTCCTCCTTCTCCTTCTCCTTCTTCTCCTCCTTCTTCTCCTTCTTCTTATCCTCCTCCTTCTCCTTCTTCATCTTCTCTTCTTCTTCTTCTTCCTTCCTTTCATTTTTCCTCTTTCTTCTCCTCTTGTCCCCTTCTTCGGGCTACATTGGCTAAGAATGCCTTTTTGGAGCTAATTATGTCATTTTGAGGATAATTACCTAAGTATAGGTCATGTTTTATTAAATAGACCATTTAGGAGCTAACTAAGCTAATTATGTCATTTAGGTGGAACCCTAGCTAACTATAGGTCCTTTCGGAACTAACTTGGGTAAAATAGGTCATTCCGGAGCAAACTATGCTTATTAAGCAATTTTGGATCTAGCTAGGCTAATTATAGGCCATTTAATACCTAAGTTAGGGGGAATAGGTCATCTTGCAGCTACGTAAGCCTTATTATGTCATTTAGGAGAGAACTTAGCTAACTATAGGTCATTTTGGAGCTAACTAAGCTAATTATGTCATTTCATAGGATAATTAGCCAATTTAGCCTTTCTTGGATGAGTCTAAGCTACGTAGAAGAAGAGAAAGAGAAGAATAAGTAAAATAAGGAGGAGGAGGAGGAGGAGGAGGAAGGAGAAGGAGAAGGAAGAGGAGAAGAAGAAGAAAAGAAGAAGGAGAAGGAGAAGGAGGAAGAAGGAGGAAGAAGGAGAAGGAGGAGCTCCTTCTCCTTCTTCTCCTCCTTCTTCTCCGTCTTCTTATCCTCCTCGTTCTCCTTCTTCTTCTTCTCTTCTTCTTCTTCCTTCCTTTCATTTTTCCTCTTTCTTCTCCACTTGTCCCCTTCTTCAGGCTAAATTGGCTAAGAATGCCTTTTTGGAGCTAATTATGTCATTTCGAGGATAGTTAGCTAAGTATAGGTCATGTTTTATTAAATAGACTATTTAGGAGCTAACTAAGCTATATATGTCATTTAGGTGGAAACCTAGCTAACTATAGGTCGTTTCGGAGCTAATTTGGGTAAAATAGGTCATTCCGGAGCAAACTATGCTTATTAAGCAATTTTGGATCGAGCTAGGCTAATTATAGGCCATTTAATACCTAGGTTAGGGGGAATAGGTCATCTTGCAGCTACATAAGCCTTATTATGTCATTTAGGAGAGAACTTAGCTAGCTATAGGTCAATTTTTATTAAATAGGTCATTTTGGAGCTAACTGGGTAATTATGTCATTTCGTAGGATAATTAGCCAATTTAGCCTTTCTTGGATGAGTCTAAGCTACGTAGAAGAAGAGAAAGAGAAGACGAAGTAAAAGAAGGAGGAGGAGGAAGAGGAGGAGGAAGGGAAGGAGAAGGAAGAGGAGAAGAAGAAGAAAAGAAGAAGGAGAAGGAGAAGGAGGAAGAAGGAGGAAGAAGGAGAAGGAGGAGCTCCTTCTCCTTCTTCTCCTCCTTCTTCTCCGTCTTCTTATCCTCCTCCTTCTCCTTCTTCTTCTTCTCTTCTTATTCTTCTTCCTTCCTTTCATTTTTCCTTTTTCTTCTCCACTTGTCCCCTTCTTCACGCTAAATTGGCTAAGAATGCCTTTTTGGAGCTAATTATGTAATTTCGAGGATAGTTAGCTAAGTATAGGTCAGGTTTTATTAAATAGACTATTTAGGAGCTAACTAAGCTAATTATGTCATTTAGGTGGAAACCTAGCTAACTATAGGTCGTTTCGGAGCTAATTTGGGTAAAATAGGTCATTCCGGAGCAAACTATGCTTATTAAGCAATTTTGGATCGAGCTAGGCTAATTATAGGCCATTTAATACCTAAGTTAGGGGGAATAGGTCATCTTGCAGCTACATAAGCCTTATTATGTCATTTAGGAGAGAACTTAGCTAGCTATAGGTCAATTTTTATTAAATAGGTCATTTTGGAGCTAACTAAGCTAATTATGTCATTTCGTAGGATAATTAGCCAATTTAGCCTTTCTTGGATGAGTCTAAGCTACGTAGAAGAAGAGAAAGAGAAGAAGAAGTAAAATAAGGAGGAGGAGGAGGAGGAGAAGGAGAAGGAAGAGGAGATGAAAAAAAGGAAAGAAGAAGAAGAAGGACAAGGAGGAAGAAGGAGGAAGAAGAAGGAGAAGGAGGAGCTCCTTCTCCTTCTTCTCCTCCTTCTTCTCCTTCTTCTTACCCTCCTCCTTCTCCTTCTCCTTCTTCTCCTTCTCTTCTTCTTCTTCTTCCTTCCTTCCATTTTTCTCTTTCTTCTCCTCTTGTCCCCTTCTTCGTGCTAAATTGGCTAAGAATGCCTTTTTGGAGCTAATTATGTCATTTCGAGGATAATTACCTAAGTGTAGGTCATGTTTTATTAAATAGACCATTTAGGAGCTAACTAAGCTAATTATGTCATTTAGGTGGAACTTTAGCTAACTATAGGTCGTTTCGGACCTAACTTGGTAAAATAGGTCAATCCGGAGCAAACTATGCTTATTAAGCCATTTTGGATCTAGCTAGGCTAATTATAGGCCATTTAATACCTAAGTTAGGGGGAATAGGTCATCTTGTTGCTATGTAAGCCTTATTATGTCATTTAGGAGAGAACTTAGCTAAATATAGGTCTAAGCTACGTAGAAGAAGAGAAACAGAAGAAGAAGTAAAAGAAGGAGGAGGAGGAGGAGAAGGAGAAGGAAGAGGAGAAGAAGAAGAAAAGAAGAAGGAGAACGAGAAGTAGGAAGAAGGAGGAAGAAGAAGGAGAAGGAGGAGCTCCTTCTCCTTTTTCTCCTCCTTCTTCTCCTTCTTCTTATCCTCCTCCTTCTCCTTCTTCTTCTTATCTTCTTCTTCTTCTTCCTTCCTTTCATTTTTCCTCTTTCTTCTCCTCTTGTTCCCTTCTTCGGGCTAAATTGGCTAAGAATGCCTTTTTGGAGCTAATTATGTCATTACGAGGATAATTAGCTAAGTATAGGTCATGTTTTATTAAATAGACCATTTAGGAGCTAACTAAGCTAATTATGTCATTTAGGTGGAACCCTAGCTAACTATAGGTCGTTTCGGAGCTAACTTGGGTAAAATAGGTCATTCCGGAGCAAACTATGCTTATTAAGCCATTTTGGATCTAGCTAGGCTAATTATAGGCCATTTATTACCTAAGTTAGGGGGAATAGGTCATCTTGCTGCTACGTAAGCCTTATTATGTCATTTAGGAGAGAACTTAGCTAAATATAGGTCATTTTGGAGCTAACTAAGCTAATTATGTCATTTCGTAGGATAATTAGCCAATTTAGCCTTTCTTGGATGAGTCTAAGCTACGTAGAAGAAGAGAAAGAGAAGAAGAAGTAAAAGAAGGAGGAGGAGGAGGAAGAGGAGGAAGGAGAAGGAGAAGGAAGAGGAGAAGAAGAAGAAAAGAAGAAGGAGAAGGAGAAGGAGGAAGAAGGAGGAAGAAGGAGAAGGAGGAGCTCCTTCTCCTTCTTCTCATCCTTCTTCTCCTTCTTCTTGTCCTCCTCCTTCTCCTTCTGCTTCCTGTCTTCTTCTTCTTCTTCCTTCCTTTCATTTTTCCTCTTTCTTCTCCTCTTGTCCCCTTCTTCGGGCTAAATTGGCTAAGAATGCCTTTTTGGAGCTAATTATGTAATTTCGAGGATAGTTAGCTAAGTATAGGTCATGTTTTATTAAATAGACCATTTAGGAGCTAACTAAGCTAATTATATCATTTAGGTGGAACCCTAGCTAACTATAGGTCATTCCGAAGCAAACTATGCTTATTAAGCCATTTTGGATCTAACTAGGCTAATTATAGGCCATTTAATACCTAAGTTAGGGGGAATAGGTCATCTTGCAGCTACGTAAGCCTTATTATGTCATTTAGGAGAGAACATAGCTAACTATAGGTCAATTTTTATTAAATAGGTCATTATGGAGCTAACTAAGCTAATTATGTCATTTCGTAGGATAATTAGCCAATTTAGCCTTTCTTGGATGAGTCTAAGCTACGTAGAAGAAGAGAAAGAGAAGAAGAAGTAAAAGAAGGAGGAGGAGGAGGAGGAGGAAGGAGAAGGAGAAGGAATAGGAGAAGAAGAAGGAGAAGGAGAAGGAGGAAGAAGGAGGAAGAAGGAGAAGGACGAGCTCCTTCTCCTTCTTCTCCTCCTTCTTCTCCTTCTTCTTATCCTCCTCCTTCTCCTTCTTCTTCTTCTCTTCTTCTTCTTCTTCCTTCCTTTCATTTTTCCTCTTTCTTCTCCTCTTGTCCCCTTCTTCGGGCTAAATTGGCTAAGAATGCCTTTTTGGAGCTAATGATGTAATTTCGAGGATAATTAGCTAAGTATAGGTCATGATTTATTAAATACACCATTTAGGAGCTAACTAAGCTAATTATATTATTTAGGTGGAACCCTGGCTAACTATAGGTCATTCCGGAGCAAACTATGCTTATTAAGCCATTTTGGATCTAACTAGGCTAATTATAGGCTATTTAATACCTAAGTTAGGGGGAATAGCTCATCTTGCAGCTACGTAAGCCTTATTATGTCATTTAGGAGAGAACTTAGCTAACTATAGGTCATTTTTTATTAAATAGGTCATTTTGGAGCTAACTAAGCTAATTATGTCATTTCGTAGGATAATTAGCCAATTTAGCCTTTCTTGGATGAGTCTAAGCTACGTAGAAGAAGAGAAAGAAAAGAAGAAGTAAAAGAAGGAGGAGGAAGAGGAGGAGGTGGAGATGGAGAAGGAAGAGGAGAAGAAGAAGAAAAGAAGAAGGAGAAGGAGAAGGAGGAAGAAGGAGGAAGAAGAAGGAGAAGGAGGAGCTCCTTCTCCTTCTTCTCCTCCTTCTTCTCCTCCTTCTTCTCCTTCTTGTTATCCACCTCCTTCTCCTTCTCCTTCTTCTCTTGTTCTTCTTCTTCCTTCCTTTCATTTTTCCTCTTTCTTCTCCTCTTGTCCCCTTCTTCGGGCTAAATTGGCTAAGAATGCCTTTTTGGAGCTAATTATGTCATTTCGAGGATAATTACCTAAGTATAGGTCATGTTTTATTAAATAGACCATTTAGGAGCTAACTAAGCTAATTATGTCATTTAGGTGGAACTCTAGCTAACTATAGGTCGTTTCGGAGCTAACTTGGTAAAATAGGTCATTCTGGAGCAAACTATGCTTATTTAGCCATTTTGGATCTAGCTAGGCTAATTATAGGCCATTTAATACCTAAGTTAGGGGGAATAGGTCATCTTGCTGCTACGTAAGCCTTATTATGTCATTTAGGAGAGAACTTAGCTAACTATAGGTCACTTTGGAGCTAACTAAGCTAATTATGTCATTTCGTAGGATAATTAGCCAATTTATCCTTTCTTGGATGAGTCTAAGCTACGTAGAAGAAGAGAAAGAGAAGAAGAAGTAAAAGAAGGAGGAGGAGGAAGGAGAAGGAGAAGGAAGAGGAGAAGAAGAAGAAAAGAAGAAGGAGAAGGACAAGGAGGAAGAGGGAGGAAGAAGGAGAAGGAGGAGCTCCTTCTCCTTCTTCTCCTCCTTCTCCTTCTTCTTATCCTGCTCCTTCTCCTTCTTCTTCTTCTCTTCTTCTTCTTCTTCCTTCCGTTCATTTTTCCTCCGTCTTCTCCACTTGTCCCCTTTTCGGGCTAAATTGGCTAAGAATGCCTTTTTGGAGCTAATTATGTCATTTCGAGGATAGTTAGCTAAGTATAGGTCATGTTTTATAAAATAGACCATTTAGGAGCTAACTAAGCTAATTATGTCATTTATGTGGAAACCTAGGTAACTATAGGTCGTTTCGGAGCTAACTTGGGTAAAATAGGTCATCCCGAAGCAAACTATTCTTATTAAGCAATTTTGGATGTAGCTAGGCTAATTATAGGCCATTTAATACCTAAATTAGGGGGAATAGGTCATCTTGCAGCTACATAAGCCTTATTGTGTCATTTAGGAGAGAACTTAGATAACTATAGGTCAATTTTTATTAAATAGGTCATTTTGGAGCTAACTAAGCTAATTATGTCATTTCGTAGGATAATTAGCCAATTTAGCCTTTCTTGGATGAGTCTAAGCTACGTAGACGAAGAGAAAGAGAAGAAGAAGTAAAAGAAGGAGGAGGAGGAGGAGGAGGAGCAGGCGAAGGAGAAGGAAGAGGAGAAGAAGAAGAAAAGAAGAAGGAGAAGGAGAAGGAGGAAGAAGGAGGAAGAAGGAGGAGAAGGAGGAGCTCCTTCTCCTTCTTCTCCTCCTTCTTCTCCTTCTTCTTATCCTCCTCCTTCTCCTTCTTCTTCTTCTCTTCTTCTTCTTCATCCTTCCTTTCATTTTTGTCTTTCTTCTCCTCATGTCCCCTTCTTCGGGCTAAATTGGCTAAGAATACCTTTTCGGAGCTAATTATGTCATTTCGAGGATAATTACCTAAGTATAGGTCATGTTTTATTAAATAGACCATTTAGGAGCTAACTAAGCTAATTATGTCATTTAGGTGGAACTCTAGCCAACTATAGGTCGTTTCGGAGTTAACTTGGGTAAAATAGGTCATTCCGGAGCAAACTATGCTTATTAAGCCATTTTTGATCTAGCTAGGCTAATTATATGCCATTTAATACCTAAGTTAGGGGGAATAAGTCATCTTGCAGCTACGTAAGCCTTATTATGTCATCTAGGAGAGAACTTACCTAACTATAGGTCTTTTTTATTAAATAGGTCATTTTGGAGCTAACTAAGGTAATGATGTCATTTCGTAGGATAATTAGCCAAGTTAGCCTTTCTTGGATGAGTCTAAGCTACGTAGAAGAAGAGAAAGAGAAGAAGAAGTAAAAGAAGGAGGAGGAGGAGGAGGAGGAGAAGGAGAAGGAAGAGGAGAAGAAGAAGAAAAGGAGAAGGAGAAGGAGAAGGAGGAAGAAGGAGGAAGAAGAAGGAGAAGGAGGAGCTCCTTCTCCTGCTTCTTCTCCTTTTTCTCCTTCTTCTTATCCTCCTCCTCCTCTTCTTCTTCTTCTTCCTTCCTTTCATTTTTCCTCTTTCTTCTCCTCTTGTCTCCTTCTTCCGGCTAAATTAGCTAAGAATGCCTTTTTGGAGCTAATTATGTCATTTCGAGGATAATTAGCTAAGTATAGGTCATGTTTTATTAAATAGACCATTTAGGAGCTAACTAAGCTAATTATGTCATTTAGGTGGAACCCTAGCTAACTATAGGTCGTTTCGGAGCTAACTTGGGTAAATAGGTCACTCGAGAGCAAACTATGCTTATTAAGCCATTTTGGATCTAGCTAGGCTAATTAGAGGCCATTTAATACCTAAGTTAGGGGGAATAGGTCATCTTGCAGCTACGTAAGCCTTATTATATCATTTAGGAGATAACTTAGCTAACTATAGGTCATTTTTTATTAAATAGGTCATTTTGGAGCTAACTAAGCTAATTATGTCATTTCGTAGGATAATTAGCCAATTTAGCCTTTCTTGGATGAGTCTAAGCTACGTAGAAGAAGAGAAAGAGAAGAAGAAGTAAAAGAAGGAGGACGAGGACGAGAAGGAGGAGGAGAAGGAGAAGGAAGTGGAGAAGAAGAAGAAAAGAAGGAGAAGGAGAAGGAAGAAGAAGGAGGAAGAAGAAGGAGAAGGAGGAGCTCCTTCTCCTTCTTCTCCTCCTCCTTCTCCTTCTTCTTATCGTCCTCCTTCTCTTCTTCTTCTTCTCTTCTTCTTCTTCTTCTTCCTTCCTTTCATTTTTCCTCTTTCTTCTCCTCTTGTCCCCTTCTTCGGTCTAAATTAGCTAAGAATGCCTTTTTGGAGCTAATTATGTCATTTCGAGGATAATTAGCTAAGTATAGGTCATGTTTTATTAAATAGACCATTTAGGAGCTAACTAAGCTAATTATATCATTTAGGTGGAACCCTAGCTAACTATAGGTCATTTCGGATCTAACTTGGGTAAAATAGGTCATTCCAGAGCAAACTATGCTTATTAAGCCATTTTGGATCTAGCTAGGCTAATTATAGGCCATTTAATACCTAAGTTAGGGGGAATAGGTCATCTTGCAGCTACGTAAGCCTTATTATGTCATTTAGGAGAGAACTTAGCTAATTATAGGCCATTTTTTATTAAATAGGTCATTTTGGAGCTAACTAAGCTAATTATGTCATTTCGTAGGATAATTAGCTAGTATAGCCATTTTGGAGCTAACTAAGCTAATTATGTCATTTAGATGGAAGTCTAGCTATTTTTTATTAGAACACTAGAAATAACATACCATTATCGTCATTACAGCGGTGAAGCACGGTGGTTCTGGCTTGTTTCACTAGGAGAAGGCTGTCCTGGAGAAGGCTCGACTGTAGAAGGGTCGTGCCATGCGTTTCGGGAGATATTCTGCACCAAACATCGTTTGCAATGTGTAGTTAGGATGAGGACACTCTTAAGATCACTGCACTAAAATGAAACTCTCTGTCCCCGCCACGTTAATGACTGGCATCGGCGGAGGGACTTGGCCGCTCTTCTCTCACATAGACTGTACATTTGGTTTCGACAAGACAAACTTTTTATTTATTAATGAAACGGACATTCAAATGCAAGATTCGAAATAACATGAAGAAGAAACTTACCACGAAGAGCTCGTATATGGCCCTGTTAGATGCATCATTCCGTGCCCTCTCTGCCTCCACCAATGCAGCCGTCCTCTCCTCCAGCTCCCTAATTTCCTTATCCTTCTCCGCCATAGCCGCTTGCATTGCCTCTCTCTCTTTCTGAATAGCAGCCTGCAACACAACTCATTGTTAGCAATGTAATCATATTGGTTCCAACGCACAAAATAATGCGGAAAGATAGTTGAGTCCATTAAACTAACCTCGATGGCAAGCTCGACTGGCCGTGGACGACGTGTTATCTCCGAACAAGAGCTCGTTTGGCATGCCTTTATCTGCCGGAGAGTGCTAGGACAATGTATAAGGCCGTCTCCAATGGCGATCGAGCCATGGGGACTCCCGTTGCCAGCTATCTTCACCAGCTCTGGATCAATAGGCCCCTCGCTCGGGTTAAAGTCCTCCCCTTTCCTCGCCTTCCCGTGATCTCTGTACTTCACGAGCTTGTGGTGGGAGGAGATGTTGGTGGAGTTTTCTGGATGCTCGAGGTCAGACTTAGAGAATGCCTTGACCTTCTTGTACGAGGCAGTATGGGCCATCGCATATAGGTCGTACATGTGTGGCACCTCCGTCTTACTGCGACGTGCCTAAAAGAGAGAGAGAGAGAGGAAAATTGTATTAGTAAAGGGCTCAAGATAGCATTAAGAATGAATTGCACGAGGCATGAAGCAAACCACATACCCAGTTCTCGCCAAATTGGATTAAGTTGACGCTCCCTTGATGGTGTGGCATGCCTACCATTTGGCCACGCCTCTCCTTGGCTTTGTTGTGGCTGGCCTCCCACGTTTCGGAGCACCACTGATCCACCAAGGCCTCCCAACAATCCATCTTATCCGCACACCATCTCGGGGGCACCTAAGTTAATAAAGAGAAATTTGAGCGCGTAAGAACCAAATCAAGGGAACTAACTACAAAGCCTTAATAATATGTAATTACCTTCATGTAATGCTCCTTCTCCATCTTTGCATCATGGCACTTCGCCTTGTCAATCCTAATACGCCGCTTGGCATAGTAGCCTCGAACAGCCTGTACCCGAGCCTCGTGCCGAAAGCTTTGAAGTAGGCAGCGACATTCGGTTTCGATAACCTTTGCCGCGTCCTCCTCGTATCCCTCCTCACACGTGTAGTAGGTCTGCAAACGAGACAACATCGATTAGTACAATAAATAGCTATGGTTGATTTATAATCGTGTGAAGCAGAAATTACCCAAAACTTTCGGATCACCATGTCCGCCCTCGTGTCGCACAAAACACCGTCGATCTCCACCTCCGGCGGGTCCGGGGCACCCAAGTAGTGCTCCCAGGTCATTCCTACCTCTCGCTCCCGATCGGGCAACGTAACGAATCCTGGGAAGTTTCTACGGCACATCACACCAAGGACGCTGTTGGGCTTGCGGACACCCTTGGCAACAATCCAACCCCTACAGTATGACAAATTAAAGCCAAAACATTAGATATTTGAGAAAATGCGAAGGCAAAAGGTTAAATAAGAGTAAATTAACGTACTTGTCCCCATTTGGCCTAATCGACCACCTCTTCTCGGGGGTCGCCGGCACGAGCGGGAGCCCCGAACTACCACGCTGGTCGACGGTAGCCCCCTCACCCAGCTCCTCGTCGCTACCAGCATGGCCACTTGGCTCAGCCCAGCTATCCCACTGGGTCTCTTGGGACGTACCCTCATCCCTGCTTTGCTCCGGAGTCGCCTGGAATGAAGCCTCTGGGACACTAGTCGACCTGAGGCTCGTCGACCCGAGGCTCGTGAACCGGAGATCGTGTAGCCTCCACCTCAGACGAATCCACCCTAGAAGTCCTGTGCTCAGGTGAATCAACTTGGGGTTGTGGCGGAGACCATGTAGCCGCCACCTCAGAAGGCGTGGCAGCCACCGCCCTACCTCTCCCGCGGCCACGTGTACCTTTAGTACAACATAAATACCAACATGAGTAATAAAATGTATATAAATACCAATATGCATACAACATGAGTACAACATAAATACCAACATGAATACAACGTGTACCTTTAGTACCTCTCGGCTTCGCGGGGGGTCGACCTCCTCTCACGGGGGGTGCTCCTTGCAGAGTAGAGAGCAACGCTCTCCGAAGAGGCGAGGCAGGAATGGAAGTACCCATCCCATCACCCGCCAACGAAGAAGGAGCCACGGAGTGCTTTCGACCCTTTCCCACCATCTTTCAACACCTGTCATGACAAAGAGTAAATGAAATTAGTACAACATAAATACCAACATGAGTAATAAAATCTATATAATTTAAGTGTATCATCGTCATAAATACCAACATGACTAATAAAAATTGAATACCTAACATGAACTCGAAATTTATATATAGTATAATAGTTGAATACCTGACATGAACTAATAACAATCGTGCTCGTCTATATATGCTTCGGGGTCAATAAATGCATCATGATCATCACTATCATCAATAAATGCATCATCATCATCACTATCACGAAGAACATGTGGAAGGCCACCATTATGTAATCGGTCAAGAAGTGACAAGTCATCCACAACAGTAACCTCTTCTTCTTCCAGCTCTTCCTATTCGGGCTCATGGGTTAAGACGGATTCACTGTCACTGTCTACTTCAATGTTCTCGGGTGAAGTAGAGCGGTTCTTGAAACGTTTCTTGGACATACATGTTTCTTGGAAGAATTCTCCTTCATATGTGTGTGGGTTAATGTGAGGTTCGTAATCCTCTTCATTGAGGGTAGGTGGTCTAAAATGTGGTGGCACTTCATAAACGACATCCCAACCTTTGAGATTTGGATCAGTTTGGCAGGCCCACGGTAGATAGAAAACTTGTGTCGCCTGTTGAGCCGTAATATAGACATCGGAAACATCTAAGTGGGTGTTTTGGTTTATTTCGACTAGTCCTATATGTTCATGAGTCCTTCTAGTCTCCCTCGGCTCAGACTAATAACATTTGAAGACTACGACGGTCGGTGGGTTTTCACCATAGAATAGAAGTTCATAAATTGCTTCAACTCTTCCATAATACTCAGTGTCTCCTTCGTCGATAGCAGAGACATAACAATTTGTAGTCTTTTGGTCGGGTATAGATAGCTCTTTGCCAAAGGTACGAAAGTGATACCCGTTGATGTTGTATTTTTCAAATGAACGAACCTTATAGTCAAAACCATTAGCGACTTGTCTCAACTCAGCGTCCATAGACTCTGCATCAACATACAAGTTTAATACGAAAGAATGGATGCATTAGCCGCAAATTAGACCAAGAAATCAAATTGGCCCTTAATGGTAATTAATTACCCTTTGTTTGAACCAAGAGATGAAACCGGGATAGTCGCCTCCATGCTTTGCGAGAAGCTCATACTCTTCGACGGAATCCTTTTCGATGACCGCTCCATCCAAGAATTCGGTGACGTATCGACTATATCAAATATCCGGGAATAAGAGTAGTTCATAGCAATTAGAAGTTGCGGAACAATAAATTACCGAGCACTTACTCGATGTATGGCCACACTTCTGTTAGGTTGGTGAAGATATACAAAGAAATGGTTCGTCATTCTTCGACATCCAACGATTTCCCTTTCGAAGCACCGGATGGTGCGAGCTTACCTTTGAATAGGCTGAGGTTCGATCAAACTTTTGTTGGATCGCCATCATTGTACCGAGGCTTCGGGTTATGCAAATGGTGATTTTTGGCTTCGTAGTGTGCTGTCACATAGTTTGCCGCCTCCTCAGTAATGAATGCCTCGGCCATCGATGCTTCAATTCTACATTTATTTTTACACTTAGCTCGAAGCGTCTTCTGCATCCTCTCAGTTGAGTAGCACCATCGATTTTGAACGGCCCCCCCATTCTTGCCTTGGTCGGGAGAGTCAAAATCAAATGTTTCATTAGATTAAAGAAGCCCGGTCGAAAGATCTTTTCTAATCTGCAGATCAACTATGGGGCCAAGTCTTCCATTTCATCTAGCACGCGAGGCGATAGTTCTTTCGCACAAAGAGAACGGAAGAAATAGCTCAGCTCTGCCAGTACTAGCCATTCATCCTTAGGGATAAAGCCACACAACAACTCCGACATTACCCGCTCAATCCATATGTGCCAATCATGACTCTTGAGCCCAAATATTTTCAATTTCTCAAGACTCGCTCCCCTCTTTAGATTCACAGCATACCCATCGGGGAACATCAACCGCATTTTCACCCACAATAGCATTTCCCTCATAGCTGGACTTTCAAGATTGAACCATGCCTTTGGCTTCGCTATGCTTGGCTTTCCTTTCCGAGGTCGATTCTAGCCTTAGGATTGTCTTTTGACTTCCCCTCTATGCCGAACAATGTACCAAAAATGGCCTCCGCAATATTCTTTTCAGTGTGCATCACGTCAATGTTGTGTGGGCAAAGGAGGTCTTTGAAGTAAGGCAGATCCCATAAACATGACTTGTGAGTCTAGGCGTGTTCCGTATTATACCCTTTGAAGTATCCTGGACGCAAAGGATCAGGCTCGAGAGCGTTTAACTGATCAAGGGTCTGTTGGTCTGTCAACGCAGCTGGTGCAGTGTTTTTGACAACTCTGCCTTTGATGAAATTCTTCTTGTCTTTTCTGAACTTATGGTCAGGATCCAGGAATTGTCTATGCATGTCGAAGAAAGAATACTTGCGACCAGCCTGCATCCAACAGAACTGAAGAGCTGCCTTGCATGTGGTGCACGTGAACTTTTCATGCACACACCAGCCAGTGAATAGCGCAAACGCCGGATAATCATGCGTCGAGTACATGTACCACACATGCATTTTGAAATTTGTTTTGGTAGGCGTGTCATAGGTCTTGATCCCATTATCCCGGGCTTCTTGCAACTCATCCTTAAGTGGCTGCATGTACACATTCATATTCTTCCCCGGATAGTTGGGCCCTAGAATTATCAACGTCAGGAAAATGTTCTTTCTTTTCATAATCTCTCCGGGTGGCAAATTTAGTGGAATGACCAATACAGGCCAACAACTGTATTGTGCTGCCGTCATACCATACACATTGAACCCATCCGTGCTGATGGCAACTCTAGGTTGCCTTGGATCTTCCGATTTATCCTTATGTAATGCATCGAAGTGCCTCCACGCAAAACCATCTGAAGTGTGTACCAGCATCTTGTTCCCATCCGCATCTAGTTCGGTTCTTTTGCCCAATTTGTGCCATGTCATCTGTATGGCCGTCTCTTCGATCATGAAAAGACGTTGAAGTCTTGGTACGATTGGCAGATACCGAAGAACACTAATGGGGATTTTGGTCTGATTCTTCTCACCCATGCCGTCGTCTACCACAATAAACCTGGAAGAATTGCAAATGGGGCAATAGTTCAAGGACGCATACTCAAGCCTAAATAAGGCACATCCATTCTCATAGGCATGTAACTTCTCATAGGGCATCTTAAGTACACGGAGGATTTTCTCTGACTGGTACAGGTTTGCAGGCAGTACATGGCCTTTGGGTAGAAAGCGTCCAAATATCGTCATCATCGCGTCGTACATTCTCTGCCTAGGTTGAATTGAGCCTTCAGAGCCATTACTTGCGCGATGCAATCCAGCTGACAAAGCTCAGTCTGCTCGTGGACAGGATGTTTTGAAGACTCTAACATTTCATATAAGATCTTTGCAGATTCCTCCATCTCATCCTCCGAATCCCGAGCATCATCAAAGTCTTGCACCATGTCTTCAATCCCGGTACCATGGTCGTCGGTGCGACGATGAATCACCTCAGCTCTGGCACGTTGGTCAGACTCACCATGAAAAGTCCACACCGTATAATTAGGCGTAAAACCCACTTCTGTAGGTGTTTACCCATTTCAAATTCTGTCTACTTTTTCCAGTTGTCGTAGTTGGGACAGGGGCACCATGTTTTTTGCTGGCCATTTGCAAATGCGGCTCTCACAAACCCCCTGGTTTTTGTCAACAATTCATGGGTCATGTCTTTCTGACTAGGGTGACCAGTATACATCCAAGCACGATCACTCATGTTTCCTAGCTACCTATGGGGCACAAGAAATAAATATATAATTCATCATCTATATTCATACGCTAATCAAGTTTGTAAGTTTTATTACGTCGATGCAACCTACACGCTAATAGGTGAAGATAGGTCCTAAGCCCACCCGAGTATGTGTAGATTGGGTTCGTTTTCCAATGCTCTGCTCCAGATGCGACGCAGAATTTTGGCAGCACCTCCCCGCTGTTCTCCTGATACACGTCTCGGCAATAAGCAGAGAGGATGTGTACCCGGAGAACAATAGGGGAGGCACTGACGAAATTCCGCATCGGATCCGGAGCACAGCATACGGGCAAACAAACCCAATCTACACATACTCGGGCTGTCCATGGATAATGTTGGACAATTCGAAAGGATGGGGGTTATAAATATGCAAAGAAATGCATATTTATAGATGTCGCCCTTTCGAACGGGAGACGCATACTGGTCACGCATACTCATGATTGAAGAAACCTATAGCTAGCAAGTTTCGTCGGCACGAAGACTGGAACATAGCAAATTAAGGGGTAGGAGGAGAAGTCATTTGTGCTCACCAACAAACGCAGGGGCGAAGCTCGTCCAACGCACGTGGAGGTCGTCGAACAACTGCACATTGAAATTCACACGATCAACACAAATATGATGTTTTTATAATTAACATAATCGGAAAATATGTGGCCTAACTCATAATTTACAAAACTATGACCCCCGTCGGCTTACTGGCGTTGATGGTCGGTGGTGTCGGGTGTCGGTCGCGTCGATGGTTGGTGGTGTCGGGTGTCGGTGGCGTCGGGGGTTGGGGGTTAGTTGTGTCGGTGGTCGGGGGTCAGCGTCGTCGGGGGTCGAGGGTCACTGGCGTCGGGGGTTGGGGTCTTTTCGGTCAACAAGAGGCCGAAGAGGTGTCGGGGGTCGGGGTTGGGGGTCAGGGGTAGGGGGTCGGGGGTCGAAGGTCAGTGGCGTCGTGGGTCGGGGGTCGGGGGGCGAGGGTCAGTGGCGTCAGGCGTCGAGGGTCAGTGGTGTCGGGCGTCGGGGGTTGGGGTCGAGGGTCAGTGGCCTCTTGAGTTGAGGGTCAATGGTGTTGGGCGTCGGGGGTCGGCGGTTAGTGGAGTCGGGGGTCGGGGGTCAACGGTCAGTGGTGTCGGGCATTGGGGGTCGGGAGTCGGGAGTCAGTGGCGTCGGAGGTCAGGGGTCGAGGGTTAGGGTTGGTGGCGTCGGTCGTCATGGGCCGAGGGTCGGGGGTCGAGGTCCTCTTCTTTCTTCTTCTCCTCTCTCCTCTTTTTCTTCTTCTTCTTCTTCTTCTTGATCATCTTATTATTATTATTCTTCTTCTTTTTTCTCCTCCTCCTCCTCCTCCTCTTCTTCTTCTTCTTCTTCTTCTTTCTTTTATCTTTCTGCTCCTCTCCTCTTTCTTCTTCATCTTCTTCTTCTTCTTCTTCTTCTTCTTCTTTCTTTTATCTTTCTCCTCCTCACCTCTTTCTTCTTCTTCTTCTTCTTTCTTCTTCTAGTTTATTATTCTCTTATTTTCTTCTAAGTTTTTTTTCTATCTATTTTTTTCTTTTCTATCTACTTTTTCTACTTAATAAGCTAACTATCTAATTTAACATAAAAAACAGAAAAAAAACTAGCTATCCGATTTAATAGAAAAAACACAAAAAAACTAACTATCTAATTTAAAAGAAAAAACAAGAAATAAAGCGAAAAGGAAAAAAAACTTACCTGCGCAGGGGCAGTGGGCGGTTGGGGTGGAGAGCAGTGGGAGGAGGGGAGGGCGAGCTCCGGCCCTGGGCGGCGGGGAGGAGGGGAGGGCGAGCTCCGACCGCGCGGCGGTGATGGGCCGGAGCGGCTCCGGTGGTTGCGGCGGCGGCACTCGGGTGGGCAGGGCGCGGGGAGGAGGGCGCGGGAAGGAGGGGTGCGTGGAGGACGGGCGCGGGGAGGAGTTACGCGGGGAGGAGGGGAGGGCGAGCTCCGGCCGCGTGGCGGTGGTGGGCCGGAGAGGCTCCGGTGGTGGTGGCGGCGGCGCTGGGGTAGGCAGTACGCGAGGAGGAGGGGCGCGGGGAGGAGGGGCGCGGGGAGCTCCGATGGTGGTGGCGGCGGCGTTGGAGTGGGAAAGGGGCGCGCGCGAGAGGCAGGAGGTCGAGGGGAGCGGCTGGGGTGGAGTGTGCCGTGAGGTGAGTGGGGGGTGGAGGCTGGGCGCCCTTAGGGGGAGCTCCCCTTTGCCGTCTGCAAAGGCTGGGAGGTAGACGACAAAGGGGTGGGTGGGGTGGGGCTGGAGTTGGCCGTTAGGGTGGCGCCCCTTTGTCGTCCGCATGCTCTTTGCCGTCTGCCTGTAGGGCCTTTGCCATGCGTCAGCAGACGGCAAAGAGGTGGCAGACGGCAAAGAAAACCTTTGCCATCAGCAACCTATTTGCCGTCCGCTTTGTACCAACTGACGGCAAAGAGCATCTTTGCCATGCATCAGCAGACGGCAAAGGCACGACACACGACAAATTTATCAATTCCAGTAGTGGTTGTTGCCAAAATTGTTCCTACCAACAAAATTCACGTCCAAACTAGCGTTGCTACTCTCAATCAAAGGAGATAGTGGCATGTCATTAGGATCTACGGTAGCGTTTCTACTAGCAACCAAATTCATCAACTCGTCCATCTTAGCACTAAGCGAGTTAATCTCTCCTATAGTGTGCACCTTTTTGCTAGCAGGCGACATTTCAGTGTGCCACTGAGAGTAGTTGGTCATGATATTGTCTAGGAGTTTTGTAGCATCTCCTAACGTGATTTCGATGAACGTTCCACCTAAGGCAGAGTCCAAGATATTGCGAGAAGCGAAATTCAAGCCAGCGTAAAAGATTTGTATAATCACCCACAAACTCAAGCCATGAGCAGGACAATTTCTAATCATAAGCTTCATCCTCTCCCAAGATTGTGCAACGTGTTCATGATCAAGTTGCTTGAAATTCATGATATCGTTACGTAAGGAGATGATCTTAGCCGGCGGAAAATACTTGGAAATGTAAGCATTTTTGCACCTATCCCAAGAATCGATACTATTTTTAGGCAAAGAAGAAAACCAAGTTTTTGCGCGATCTCGCAACGAGAAAGGAAAAAGTTTCAACTTAATCACGTCATTATCCACATCTCTTTTCTTTTGCATATCTCAAATCTCAATGAAGGTATTGAGATGGGATGTGGCATCTTCACTAGGAAGGCCAAAGAATTGCTCTTTCATAACAAGATTCAGCAAAGCTACGTTGATTTCATATGATTCCGCACTAGTGGGGGAGCAATCGGAGTACTAATAAAATCATTATTATTAGTGCTCGAGAAGTCGCAAAGTTTGGTGTTTTCAGACATGATGTCTTCAACAAACAAACAAGCACACAAGCAAGCAAAGGAAAATGGCAAGGGCAAGAGAAAATGGCGAAGGAGAAAGGCGAATGAAAACGACAAATGTGAAGTGGGGGAGAGGAAAACGAGAGGCAACTGGCAACAAAAGTAAATGCAAGAGAAGAGTTTGTGAGACCTACTTGGATAGATCTTGATTTATCCTCCCCGGCAACGGCGCCAGAAATACTTCTGATGTTTCAAAAGGATCCCCGGCAATGGCGTAGGAATGCTTCTGATGTCCGTTATGCTGCTGCACAAAAGACCTTCCAGTGGCACCAGAAATGGGCACGTTGACGACACCAGGAATCCTTCTGCGTTGGTGTTCCCTCGAAGCGGAGAGGATGATGTAGCACAGCGGAGGTAAGTATTTCCCTCAGTTTGAGAACCAAGGTATCCGGCAGAGGAGTATCTCAAGATCCTGCACAAACACAAAAGTTTGCTCCCAACGCTATGAAGGGGTTGTCAATCCCTTATAGATTGTTTGCCAAGTGAGAACTGAAAGCAACAAAGTAAAAAAACAATGTAAAAGAGGAGTTGTAAACGATGGATGTGAATAGACCCGGGGGCCGTAGTGTTTACTAGTGGCTTCTCTCATGAAAGCAAGTAGACGGTGGGTGAACAAATTACTGCCGAGCAATTGATAGAACTGTGCAGAGTCGTGACGATATCTATGCAATGATTATTTTTGTAGGCATCACATCTGAAACAAGTAGACCGATACTTTCTGCATCTACTACTATTACTCCACACGTCGACCTCTATCCAGCATGCATCTATTGTTTTAAGTCCATAAGAATAGAGTAACGCCTTAAGCAAGATGACATGATGTAGAGGGATAATCTCAAACCAATGATAGAAACCCCATCTTTTTACCCTTGATGGCAACTGCTTGATGTGTGCCTTGCTTCCCCTACTGTCACTGGGAAAGGTCACCACATGGCAGAACCCAAAACCAAGCACTTCTCCCATTGCAAGAATCATAGATCTAGTTGGCCAAAAAAAACCCAAGACTCGGAGAGACTTACAAGGATATCAAATCATGCATATAAGAAATCAGCAAAGACTCAAATATATATCGTAGATAAATTGATCACAAGTCCACAATTCATCGGATCTCGACAAACACACCGCAAAGAACTTTGTATTGAAGATCCAAGAGAGAGAAGAAGCCATCTAGCTACTAACTATGGACCCGTAGGTCTGAAGTGAACTACTCACGAGTCATTGGAGGGGCGATGAGGATGAAGAAGAAGCCCTCCAACTCCAAAGTCCCCTCCTGCAGGGCACCGGGAAGGGTCTCCAAATGAGATCTTGCGGAAACGGAAGCTTGCGGCGGCGGAAAATTATTTTCGAGGCTCCCCTTATTTTTTGCGGAATATTTGGTAATTTATAGGCCAAAGACCTAGGTCAGGGGGCGGCCAGGGAGGCCACAAGCCTGCCCACCGCCGCCTCCCCCTGGTAGCGGAGTGGGGGCTTGTGGGCTCCCTGGAGCCCACCTGGCTTGGCCGAAAAGCCCCCTGGACTTCTTCCGTTCGGGAAAAAATCATTTCGGGGTTTTTCTTCCGGTTGGACTCCGTTCCAAAATCTGATCTGAAAAGAGTCAAAAACAAGGAAAAAACAGGAACTGGCACTTGTCACTGAATTAGTAAGTTAGTCCCAAAAAGATATAAAAAGGTACATAAAACATACAAAGAAGGCAAGATAACAGCGTGAAACCATCAAAAATTATAGATACGTTTGAGACGTATCAGTAATACTGCCATTGCTTCATAGACCAGGAAAAAGGGCGTAAAACAGGTAGACCTATTAGGGGTGGTTCTGATGCTCCATAAAACTGAAGGCAATTCTTCAACCCAACATCCCAGAGTGCGTTGCAGAGGTACCATAAGTCGGGGATTGATTCCTCGCAATATTTCTTGATTCACCCTTTCTGCCTGTCCGTTGGACTAGTGGTGTGCAACTGCAGAAACATCAAGTCAGATATGCTCCTTTGCGCAAAACTCTTGCATGGCACCTTTGGATAAATTAGTACCATTATCAGTAATGATACTATGAGGATACCCGAAGCGAAAAATTAAATTTTTGAGGAACTTGACGGCCGTGTCTACGTCACAGCTGCTAGCTGGCTCCGCTTCAATCCACTTGGTAAACTTGTCAAATGCCACCAATAGGTGAGTCTTTTTATTGGACGACATCTTGAAAGGACCAACCATGTCCAGCCCCCAGACCGCAAATGGCCATGCAATTGGAATCATCCGTAATTCCTAAGCCGGCACATGCATCTGACGTCCAAATTTTTGGCAACCATCACATCTGCGAACTATATCCTCAGCATCTGCATGAGCTGTCAACCAGTAAAATCCATGCCTAAAGGCTTTGGATACCAGAGAGCATGACCCGGCGTGATGACCACAGTCCCCCTCATGTATCTCGTTAAAAATCGGACACACTTCCTCAGATGAGACACATCTTTGAAAAACTCCAGAAGTGCTTTGCTTGTGTAACTCGCCTTTATGTATGACCGTGGACTTGCATCGACGGACGTTTTGGCGGGCCAACAACTCATCAGTAGGTAACTCGCCTCGTGCAAGATACGCCATGTAAGGAATTTCCCAATCCGGGCTAGCCCGGAGAGCCGCCACAAGTTGAGACTCAGGATCAAGAACCACTATGTCTTCCTCTGAAGGAAGATTTAATGATGGGTTATGCAATACATCCAAAAAGACGTTAGGAGGAACCGGCTTACGTTGTGAACCAAGTCGTGAAAGAGCATCAGCTGCCTCATTGAGCCACTGATCAATGTGATCAACCTGATAGCCATGAAAATGACCTGCCACGTGTCACACAGTACGCCTATAAGCTACCATCAGAGGATCTCTGGAATCCCATGTGCCACAAACTTGCTGTGCGACCAGATCTGAGTCGCCCAAAAATCTGACTCGGCCGAGGTTTATCTCTTTGGCGATTCTTAACCAATGGAGCAAGGCTCCGTATTCGGCTGCATTGTTGGTACACGGGAACATGAGTCGGAGGGCATAGCAAAACTTGTCTCCCTGAGGCGACGTCAATACCACGCCAGCCCCCGAGCCTTCCAGCTGCCTAGATCCGTCAAAATGGATTGCCCAATATGTGTGATCAGGTCTGTCTTCCAGAATTTGCAACTCGGTCCAATTGTTGATGAAGTCCACTAAATCATGGAATTTAATAGCCTTGCGGCGGTGTATTTCACGTAATGGGGTCCAAGCTCAATGGCCCACTTAATAATCCGCCCAGTTGCCTCTCTGTTATGTATAATATCACCAAGTGGGGCAGAATTGACCACCGTGATAGGATGCTCTTGAAAGTAATGTTTTAGCTTCCGGCTCGCCATAAACACCCCCAAAGACTAGCTTCCGCCAATGTGGATAACGCTGTTTGGAGAGGGTTAGGACTTCGTTGACGAAGTAGACCGGTCTTTGAACCGGGTATTCCTTCCCTTCCTCTTTGCGCTCGACGACCACTTCAACGCGTACTGCTTTAGAGTTGGAAGCAAAGTACAGGAGCATAGGCTCTTTGTTAGTCGGAGCGGCCAAGACAAACGGCTCAGCCAACTATTTTTTTAAGGCTTCAAAAGCTTCATTGGCTTCATCAGTTTTCTTGAGTAGCTGATAAAGAGGGATGGCTTTCTCCCCAAGACGGCTTACAAAATGACTTAGGGCCGCAATACGACCCGCCATGCGCTGAACTTGGTTGATATTGGCCTGCTTGCCGAGGGAAGTGATCGCTTCAATTTTATCCGGGTTAGCTTCGATGCCTCGCTGTGACACCAAGAAACCCAATAACTTTCCTGTGGGAACACCGCAAACACACTTGGTCGGGTTAAGCCTTGATACGTCCATTTTGCATCATGCTTTCATGTTGATATTTATCGCTTTATGGGCTGTTATTATACTTCACGGTACGATACTTATACCTTTTCTCTCTTATTTTGTAAGGTTTACATGAAGAGGGAGAATGCCGGCAGCTGGAATTCTGGCCTAAAAAAGGAGCAAGTTTGAGATACCTATTCTGCACAACTCCAAAAGCCATGAAAATCAACGAGGAATTATTTTGTTATTTATAAAAAATACTGGGCGGAAGAAGTACCAGAGGGGGTCCACCAGGAGGGCACAAGCCTGCTAGGCGCGGCCTACCACTGGCCATGCCTAGGGGCCTTGTGGGCTCCCCGTTGGCCCTCTGGCTCCCCTCTTTTGCTATAAGGAGGGTTTTGTTCCGAAAAAAATCAGGAGGAGGCTTTCTGGAGGAATCGCCGCCACCACGAGGCGGAACTTGAGCTCTAGCAGGGTCGTCCTGCCGGGGAAACTTCCCTCCCGGAGGGGGAAATCCTCGCCATCATCATCACCAACAGTCTTCTCATCGGAGGGGACTCATCACCATCAACATCTTCATCAGCACCATGTGATCTCCAAACCGTAGTTCATCTCTTGTAACCAATCTCCGTATCGTGACTCCGATTGGTACTTGTAAGGTTGCTAGTAGTGTTAATTACTCTTTGTAGTTGATGCTAGTTGGATTACTCGGTGGAAGATTATATGTTCATATCCTTGATGCTATTCAATACCTCTCTGGTCATGAATGTTATTATGTTTTGTGAGTAGTCACTTTTGTTCCTGAGGACATGGGATAAGTCATGCTATAAGTAGTCATGTGAATTTGGTATTCGTTCGATATTTTGATCCGTTGTATGTTGTTTTTCCTCCAGTGGTGTTATGTGAACGTCGACTACATAACACTTCACCATTATTTGGGCCTAGATGAAGGCATTGGGAAGTAGTAAGTAGATGATGGGTTGCTAGAGTGACAGAAGCTTAAACCCTAGATTATGCGTTGCTTCGTGAGGGGCTGATTTGGATCCACTAGTTTAATGCTATGGTTAGACTTTGTATTAATTCTTATTTCGTAGTTGCGGATGCTTGTGAGAGGGGTTAATCATAAGTGGGATGTTTTTCCAAGTAAGGGAAGCACCCAAGCACCGGTCCACCCACATATCAAACTATCAAAGTAGCGAACGCGAATCATATGAACATGATAAAAACTAGCTTGACAGAAATTACCATGTGTCCTCGGGAGCGCTTTACCTCCTATAAGAGTTTGTCCAGGCTTGTCCCTTGCTACAAAAGGGATTGGGGCACTTTGCTGCACCTTTGTTACTTGCTACTTGCTACGAATCATCTTGTCACACAACTATCTATTACCGATAATTTCAGTGCTTGCAGAGAATACCTTGCTGAAAACCACTGGTCAGATCCTTCTGCTCCTCGTTGGGTTCGACACTCTTACTTGTAAAAAGGACTATGATAGATGCCCTACACTTGTGGGTCATCAAGACTCTTTTCTGGCGCCGCTGCCGGGGAGTGAAGTGCCTTTGGTAAGTGGAATTTGGTAAGGAAACATTTATATAGTGTGCTGAAATTTATTGTCACTTGTTACTATGGAAACTAATCCTTTGAGGAGCTTGTTCGGGATGTCTTCATCTCGAACGGAAGCACAAGGAGTTGCTCCTCAACCTGCTGCACCTACTGAAAATATTTGCTATGAATTTGCTTCAATTATGCTTGAGAAACTGCTGGCTAATCCTTTTACAGGAGATGGAACATCGCATCCAGACTTGCATTTAATCTATGTAGATGAAGTTTGTGGTTTATTTAATCTTGCAGGTTTTCCCGAGGATGAGGTCAAGAAGAAGGTATTTCCCTTATCTTTGAGGGATAAATAATTGACATGGTATAGGCTATGTGATGATACTGGATCATGGAACTACAACCGATTGAAATTGGAATTTCATCAAAGGTCTTATCCTATGCATTTGGTACATCGTGATCGGATTTTTTTTTTAATTTTTGGCCTCGTGACATAGAAAGCATTTCTCAAGCTTGGGGGAGACTTAAATCAATGTTATATTCATGCCCCAACCATGAGCTCTCGAGAGAAATTATCATTCAGAACTTCTATGCTCGGCTTTCTCATGATAATCGCACCATGCTTGACACTTCTTGTACCGGTTCTTTTATGAAGAGAGATTTTGACTTCAAATGGAATTTATTGGAAAGAATTAAACGCAACTCTGAAGATTGGGAGTTTGATGAAGGTAAGGAGTCAGGTATGAATTTCAAGTTTGATTGCATTAAATCCTTTGTTGAAACAAATACTTTTTGTGATTCTAGCGCTAAATATGGACTTGACTCTGAGATAGTAGCTTCATTGTGTGAATCATTTGCTACTCATATTGATCTCCCTAAAGAGAAGTGGTTTAAATATCATCCTCCCTTAGAAGTCAATGTAGTTAAACCCAATCCAGTTGAAGAGAAAGTCATTGCTTATAATGATCCTATTGTTCCTAGTGCTTACATTGAGAAGCCACCTTTCCCTGTTAGGATAAAGGATCATTCTAAAGTTTCAACTGTGATACGTAGGGGCTACATTAGAACACCTACACCCCCTGAGAAAATTAGAGTTGAACCTAGCATTGCTATTATCAAAGATCTCCTGTCCGACAATGTTGATGGCCATGATATTCACTTATGTGAAGATGCTGCTAGAATTGCTAAACCACATGCTAGAGACAAACATATGCCTGTTGTTGGCACGCCTGTTGTTTCTGTTAAGATAGGAGATCATTTTTATCATGGTCTATGTGACGTGGGTGCTAGTGTTAGTGCAATACCTCAATATTTATATGATGAAATTAAAGACGAGATTGCACCTGTTGAGATGGAACCTATTGATGTCACTATTCAGCTTGCCAATAGAGATATTATCTGCCCTTTGGGAATTGTTAGAGATGTTGAAGTCTTGTGTGGTAAAACGAAGTATCCTGTTGATTTTCTCGTTCTTGCTACCAAACAAGATAGCATTTGTCCCATCATATTTGGCAGACCTTTCCTCAATACTGTCAATGCTCATATTGACTGTGAGAAACAAACTGTCACTGTTGGCTTTGAAGGAGTGTCACATGAGTTCAATTTCTCCAAGTTTGGTAGACAACCTCATGAAAAAGAATTGTCTAGTAAGGGTGAAATTATTGCTCTAGCTTCTATTGCTGTGCCTCCTACTGATCCTTTAGAGCAATACTTGCTTGAGCACGAAAATGATATGCATATGGATGAAAGGAATGAGATTGATAGAGTTATATTTGAACAACATCCTATCCTTAAGAATAATTTTCCTGTTGAACTGCTTGGAGATCCACCCCCACCAAAGGGTGATCCTGTGTTCGAGCTTAAACAGTTGCCCGATACTCTTAAGTATGCTTATCTTGATGAAAAAGAGATATATCCTGTTATAATTAGTGCTAGCCTCTCAGAGCATGAAGAAAAGAAGTTACTAAGAACTCTATGGAAGCACCGTGTTGTTATTGGATATACTCTTGATGATCTTAAGGGCATTAGTCCCACTCTATGCCAGCACAAGATTAAAACTGATCCTGATTCCAAACCAGTTGCCGATCATCAACGGAGATTAAATCCTAAGATCAAAGAGGTAGTAAGAAAAGAAATACAAAAGCTCCTAGAAGCAGGTATTATCTATCATGTTGCTCATAGTGATTGGGTAAGTCCGGTGCATTGCGTCCCTAAGAAAGGAGGTATTACCGTTGTCCCTAATGATAAGGATGAATTGATCCCACAAAGGATTATTACTGGCTATAGGATGGTGCTTGATTTTAGGAAATTGAATAAGGCCACTAGGAAAGATCATTACCCTTTGCCTTTTATTGACCAAATGCTAGAAAGATTGTCTAAACACACACACTTCTGCTTTCTCGATGGTTATTCTGGTTTCTCCCAAATACATGTTGCATAATCTGATCAGGAGAAAACCACTTTCACCTGCCCTTTTGGTACCTTTGCTTACAGACGTATGCCTTTTGTCTTATGTAATGCACCTGCTACCTTTCAAAGATGTATGATGGCCATATTCTCTGACTTTTGTGATAAGATTGTTGAGGTTTTCATGGATGACTTCTCCGTTTACGGGTCTTCTTTTGATGATTGCCTCAGCAACCTTGACCGAGTCTTGTAGAGATGTAAAGACACCAAGCTTGTCTTGAATTGGTAGAAGTGCCACTTTATGGTTTATGAAGGCATCGTATTAGGACATAAAATTTCTGAAAGAGGTATTGAAGTTGATACGGCTAAGGTTGATGTGATCGAGAAAATGCCATGCCCTACAGATATCAAAGGTATAAGAAGTTTCCTTGGTCATGCTGGTTTCTATAGAAGGTTCATTAAGGACTTTTCTAAGATTTCTAGGCCTCTTACAAATCTCTTGCAAAAGGATATTCCTTTTGTTTTTGACGATGATTGTGAGGAAGCCTTCAAAATACATAAAAAGGCCTTGATAACTGCACCTATTATTCAACCACGTCATTGGAACTTACCTTTTGAAATCATGTGTGATGCTAGTGATTATGCTGTTGGCGCTGTTCTAGGACAAAGAGTTGATAAGAAGTTGAATGTTATTCACTATGCTAGTAAAACTCTAGACAATTCCCAAAGAAACTATGCTACTACTGAAAAGGATTTTTTAGCAGTCGTGTTTGCATGTGAAAAGTTCAGGTCTTGCATTGTCGATTCCAAAGTCACTATTCACATTGATCACGCTACTATTAAGTATCTTATGGAAAAGAAAGATGCTAAACCTAGACTTATCAGATGGGTTCTCTTGTTGGGGAACGTCGCATGGGAAACAAAAAATTTCCTACGCGCACGAAGACCTATCATGGTGATGTCCATCTACGAGAGGGGATTTACGATCTATGTACCCATGTAGATCGCACAACAGGAAGCGTTAATAAGAACGGTTGATGTAGTGGAACGTCCTCACGTCCCTTGATCCGCCCCGCGAACCGTCCAACGAACTGTCCCGCGATCTGTCCCAGGATTCGCTCCGATCTAGGGCCGAACGGACGGCACCTCCGCGTTCAGCACACGTACAGCTCGATGATGATCTCAGCCTTCTTGATCCAGCAAGAGAGACGGAGAGGTAGATGAGTTGTCCGGCAGCGTGACGGTGCTCCGGAGGTTGGTGGTGATCTTATCTCAGCAGGGCTCCACCCGAGCTCCGCAGAAACGCGATCTAGAGGAAAAACCGTGGAGGTATGTGGTCGGGCTGCCGTGACAAAGTTGTCTCAAATCAGCCCTAATACCTGAGTATATATATGAGGGAGGGGAGGGACCTTGCCTTGAGGCTCAAGGAGGCCCAAGGGGTCGGCCGAAGTGGGGGGAGGAGGATTCCTCCTCCAATCCTAGTCCAACTAGGATTGGAATGTGGAGTCCTCTATTTTCCCACTTCCCCTTTTTTTCTCTTTGATTTTTATTTCTCTCTGTGCAGGGGCCTTCTTGGGCTTGCCCACCAGCCCACTAAGGGCTGGTGCGGCATCCCAAAGGCCTATGGGCTTCCCCGGGGTGGGCTGTCCCCCCCCCCCCCCGGTGAACATCTGGAACCCATTCGTCACTCCCGATACATTCCCGGTAATGCCGAAAACTTTCTCGTAATCAAATGAGGTCATCCTATATATCAATCTTCATCTCCGGACCATTCCGGAAACCCTCGTAACGTCCGTGATCTCATCCAGGACTCCGAACAACATTCGGTAACCAACCATATAACTCAAATACGCATAAAACAACGCCGAACCTTAAGTGTGCAGACCGTGCGGGTTCGAGAACTATGTAGACATGACTCGAGGGACTCCTCGGTCAATGTCCAATAGCTGGACCTGGATGCCCATATTGGATCCTACATATTCTACGAATATCTTATCGTTTGAACCTCAGTGCCAAGGATTCATATAATCCCGCATGTCATTCCCTTTGTCCTTCGGTATGTTACTTGCCCCAGATTCGATCGCTAGTATCCGCATACCTATTTCAATCTCGTTTACCGGCAAGTCTCTTTACTCGTTGCGTAATACTAGATCCCGTGACTTACACTAAGCCACGTTGCTTGCAAGGCTTGTGTGCGATGTTGTATTACCGAGTGGGCCCCGAGATACCTGTCCGTCACACGGAGTGACAAATCCCAGTCTTGATCCATACTAACTCAACGGACACCTTCGAAGAGACCTGTAGAGCATCTTTATAGTCACCCAGTTATGTTGTGACGTTTGATACACACAAGGTATTCCTCCGGTGTGAGTGAGTTATATGATCTCATGGTCATAGGAATAAATACTTGACACGCAGAAAAACGGTAGCAAAAAAATGACACGATCAACATGCTATGTTCATTAGTTTGGGTCTAGTCCATCACTTGATTCTCCTAATGATGTGATCCCGTTATCAAGTAAGAACACTTGCCTATGGCTAGGAAACCTTGACCATCTTTGATCAACGAGCTAGTCAACTAGAGGCTTACTAGGGACAATGTTTTGTCTATGTATCCACACAAGTATTGTGTTTCCAATCAATACAATTATAGCAAGGATAATAAACGATTATCATGAACAAAGAAATATAATAATAACTAATTTATTATTGTCTCTAGGGCATATTTCCAACAGTCTCCCACTTGCACATCACCATGTGATTCTAACAAATCTAGCACCCATATAGTTCTAGGGTCTGATCACGTATTGCTCGTGAGAGAGGTTTTAGTCAACGGTTCTGAAACTTTCAGATCCGTGTGTTCTTTACAAATCTTTATGTCATCTTATAGATGCTGCTACTACATGCTATTCGAAAATACTCCAAATATCTACTCTACTATGCGAATTCGTTTCACTACTCATAGTTATTCGGATTAGTGTCAAAGCTTGCATTGACGTAACCCTTTACGACGAACTCTTTAACAAAATCCATAATCGAGAAAAAATCATTAGTCCATTTGTTACTAAGGATAAATTTTGACCGCTCCTTGTGATTCAATCGTGGATCACTCTCTGTACCTCTCAACATACTTTGAGGCAAGGCACACATCAGGTGCGGTACTCAGCATGGCATACTTCTGATTCTATGGCCAAGGCATAGAAGACGACCTTCGTCTGTTCTCTTTATTCTGCCGAGGTCGGGTTTTGATTCTTACTCAAATTCACACTGTACAACACAAACAAGAACTCCTTCTTTGCTAATCTATTTTGAACTGCTTCAAAAACTTGTCAAGGCATGCATCTTGTTGAAACTTCTATTAAGCGTTTCGATCTATCTCCATAGATCTTAATGCTCAACGTTCAAGTAGCGCAATCCAGGTATTCCTTTGAAAAACTCCTTTCAAAAAACCTTTTATGCTTTACAGAAATTCTACATTACTTCTGATCCACAATATGTCAACCACATATATTTATCAAAAATTCTATAGTGCTCCCACTCACTTCTTTGGAAATACAAGTTTCTTATAAACCTTGTACAAACCCAAAATCTTTGATCATCTCATCAAAGCGTATATTCCAACTCCAAGATGCTTGCACCAATCCATAAAAGGATCGCTGGAGCTTGCATACTTGTTAGTATCCTTAGGATCGACAAAACCTTCTAATTGTATCACATACAATCTTTCCTCAAGGAAACCGTCGAGGAAACAATGTTTTGTCTTCCTATGTGCAATATTTCACAAATAATGCAGCAACTACTAACATAATTACAACAGACTTTTAGCATCACTACGAGTGAGAAAGTCACATCATAGTCAACTCTTTGATCTTGTCGAAAACATCTTTGCGACAAGTCGAGCTTTTCTTAATAGTGACTTATCACGATCATCGTCTGTCTTCCTTATAAAGATCCATCTTTACTTAATAGTCTTACTACCATCAAGTAGTTCTTCCAAAGTTTACACTTTGTTTTATACATGGATCCTCTCTCGGATTTCATGGCCTGCAGTCATTTGTAGGAATCCGGACCCACCATTGCTTCTCCATAACTCGTAGGTTCATTGTTGTTCAACAACAAGACCTCCAAGACAGGGTTACCATACCACTCTGTAGTAGTACGCGACCTTGTCGACCTACGAGGTCTGTAGTAACTTCATCTGATGCTCAATGATCACTATCATCAGCTTCCACTTCAATTTGTGTAGGCGCCACAGGAACAACTTCCTGCGCCCTGCTACACACTGGTTGAAGTGACGGTTCAATAACCTCATCAAGGGCCACCACTCTCCCACTCAATTCTTTCGAGAGAACCCTTTCCTCGAGAAAGGATCCATTTCTAGAAACAAACACTTTGCTTCCAGATCTGAGATAGGAGATATATCCAACTGTTTCATATAAGTGTCGCAGCCCCAAACTTTCAAGAAACGACAGCTTAGATTTCTCTAAACCTCAGTCTATACTGTGTCATCTCAACGGAATTACGCGGTGCCCGATTTAAAGTGAATGCTTTTGTCTCTAATGCATAACCCATAAATGATAATGGTAATTCGATAAGAGACATCATAGCATGCACCATATCAAATAGGTCGCGGCTATGACACCATCACACCATGGTGTTCTTGGTGGCATGAATTGTGGAACAACTTCCACATTGTCTTAACTGTGTACCAAAACTCACAACTCAGATATTCATATCTATGATCATATCGTAGGCAGTTTATCCTCTTGTTACGAAGAACTTCACTCTAAAACAGAATTGAACTTTTCAATATTTCAGACTTGTGATTCATTAAGTAAATACTCCAGTATCTACTCATATCGTCATTGAAGTAAGAACATAATGATATCCACTTCGTGCCTCAGCACCCATTGGACTGCATACATCAAAATGTATTACTTCCAACAAGTTACTATCTTGTCTCATCTCAATGAAAACAAGGCCTTGCTCATGTGGTATCATCTGCATGTCTCAAGTGATTCAAAATCAAGTGAGTCCAAACGATCCATCTGCATGAAGTTTCTTCATGCGTTTTATACCAACATGTATGGTTTGCATGTCTCAAACGTTTCAAAAATGAGTGAGTACTAAGATCCATCAGCATGGAGCTTCTTCATGCATTTTACACCAACATGACTCAAGTGGAAGTGCCACAACTAAGTGGTACTATCTTTATTACTTTGTATCTTTTGGCACTAATATTATGAACATGTTTAACACCACGATCGAGATTAAATAAACCATTGAGGGTAATTATTCAAGAAAATAGAATAACTATTATTCTCTTTAAATGAATAATTGTATTGCAATAAACACGATCCAATCATGTTCATGCTCAACGCAAACACCAAATAACAATTATTTAGGTTTTACCACCAATCCCGATGATAGAGGAAGCGTGCGACGTTTGACCACATCAACCTTGGAAACACTTCCAACACTTATCGTCACCTCTCCTTTAGCTAGTCTCCTTTTATTCCGTAGCTTTCATTTTGTGTTACTAATCACTTAGCAACCGAACCGGTATCCAATACCCTCACGCTACTAGGAGTACTAGTAAAGTACACATCAACATCATGTATATCAGATATACTTCTTTCGACTTTGCAGCCTTCTTATCTACCAAGCATCTAGGGTAGCTCCTCCTTAGTGACCGTTCCCCTCATAACAGAAGCACTTAGTCTCGGGTTTGGGATTAATCTTGGGTCTCTTCATTAGTGCAGCAACTGTTTTGCCGTTTCACGAAGTATCCCTACTAGCCCTTGCCTTTCTCGAAACTTAGTGGTTTTACTAACCATCAACTATTGATGCTCCTTCTTGATTTCTACTTTCGCAGTTTCAAACATCGCGAATCGCTCAAGGATCATTGTGTCTATCCTTGATATGTTATAGTTCATCATGAAGCTCTCACAGCTTGGTGGAAGTGACTTTGGAGAACCATCACCATCTCATCTGGAAGATTAACTCCCACTTGATTCAAGTGATTATCGTACTCAGACAATCTGACCATACTCTCCACAATTGAGCTTTTCTCCTTTACTTTATGGACAAAGAATCTTGTCGGAGGTCTCATACCTCTTAACAAGGGCACAAGCATGAAATCACTATTTCATCTCTTTAGAAAATCTTTTATGTTCTGTGACGTTTCAAAATGTCTTCGGCGCCTTGCTTCTAAGCCATTAAGTATTTTGCACTGAACTATCGCGTAGTCATCAGAAACGTGTATGTCGGATGTTCACAACATCCACAGACGACTCTCAAGGTGCAGCACACCGAGTGGTGCAATAAGGACATAAGTCTTCTACGTAGCAACGAGGACAATCCTCAGTTTTACAAACTCAGTCCGCAAAGTTTGCTACTATCAACTTTCAACTAAATTTTCTCTAGGAACATATAAAACAGTAGAGCTATAGCGCAAGCTACATCATAATTTGTAAAGACCATTAGACTATGTTCATGACAATTAGTCCAATTAATCGTATTACTTAAGAAGTCCCACTCTAAAAGTACATCTCTCTAGTCATTTGAGTGGTACATGATCCAAATCCACTATCTCAAGTCCGATCATCACGTGAGTCGAGAATAGTTTCAGTGGTAAGCATCTCTATGGTAATCATATCAACTATACGATTCATGCTCGACCTTTCGGTCTCTTGTGTTCCGAGGCCATGTCTGTACATGCTAGGCTCGTCAAGTTTAACCAGAGTGTTCCGCGTGTGCAACTGTTTTAGACCCGTTGTATGTGGATGTAGAGTCTATCACACACGATCATCACGTGGTGTCTCGAAACGACGAACTGTCGGAACGGTGCACAGTCGGGGAGAACACAACTTCGTATTGAAATTTTAGTGAGAGATCACCTCATAATGCTACCGTCGTACTAAGCAAGATAAGGTGCATAAAGGATTAACATCACATGCAATTCATAAGTGACATGAGATGGCCATCATCATGTGCTTCTTGATCTCCATCACCAAAGCACAGGCACGATCTTTCTGTCACCGGCGCCACACCTTGATCTCCATCAACGTGTCGCCATCAGGGTTGTCGTGCTACTTATGCTATTACTACTAAAGCTACGTCCTAGCAATATTGTAAACGCATCTGCAAGCACAAACGTTAGTTTAAAGACAACCCTATGGCTCCTGCCGGTTGCCGTACCATCGACGTGCAAGTCGATATTAACTATTACAACATGATCGTCTCATACATCCAATATATCACATCATGTCGTTGGCCATATCACATCACAAGCATACCCTGCAAAAACAAGTTAGACGTCCTCTAATTGTTGTTGCATGTTTTACGTGGTTGCCATGGGTATCTAGTAGGATCACATCTTACTTACGCAAACACCACAACGGAGATGTATGAATTTCTATTTAACCTCTCTCCAAGGACCTCCTCGGTCAAATCCGATTCAACTGAAGTTGGAGAAACCAACACTCGCCAGTCATCTTTGAGAAACGGGGTTGCTCGTAGCGATGAAATGAGTCTCTCGTAAGCGTACGAGTAATGTCAGTCCGAGCCGCTTAATCAAGAAAAGACTAAGGAGGGCAGCAAACCGCACATCACCGCCCACAAAAACTTTTGTGTTCTACTCGAGATAACATCTACGCATGAACCTGGCTCTGATACCACTGTTGGGGAACGTCGCATGGGAAACAAAAAATTTCCTACGCGCACTAAGACCTATCATGGTGATGTCCATCTACGAGAGGGGATTTCCGATCTACGTACCCTTGTAGATCACATAGCAGGAAGCATTAATAAACGCGGTTGATGTAGTGGAACGTCCTCACGTCCCTCGATCTGCCCCCCGAACCGTCCAACGAACCGTCCGGCGATCCGTCCAACGATCCGCTCCGATCGAGTGTCGAACGGACGGCACCTCCGCGTTCAGCACACGTACAGCTCGACGATGATATCGGCCTTCTTGATCCAGCAAGAGAGACAGAGAGTTAGATGAGTTATCCGGCAGCGTGACGGTGCTCCGGAACTTGTGGTGATCTTATCTCAGTAGGGCTCCGCCCGAGCTCCGCAGAAACGCGATCTAGAGGAAAAACCGTGGAGGTATGTGGTCGGGCTGTCGTGCCAAAGTTGTCTCAAATCAGCCCTAATACCTCAGTATATATAGGAGGGCGGGGAGGGACCTTGCCTTGAGGCTCAAGGAGGCCCAAGGGGTCGACCGAAGTGGGGGGTGGAGGATTCCTCCTGCAATCCTAGTCCAACAAGGATTGGAAGGTGGAGTCCTTCTCTATTTTCCCACTTCCCCTTTTTTTCTTTTCTCTTTCATTTTTCTTTCTCTCTGTGCAGGGTCCTTCTTGGGCTTTCCCACCAGCCCACTAAGGGCTGGTGCGGCACCCCTAAGGCCTATGGGCTTCCCCAGTGAACATCCGGAACCCATTCGTCACTCCCGGTACATTCCCGGTAATGCCGAAAACTTTCCGGTAATCAAATGAGGTCATCCTATATATCAATCTTCGTCTTCGGACCATTCCAGAAACCCTCGTGACGTCCGTGATCTCATTCGGGACTCCGAACAACATTAGGTAACCAACCATATAACTCCAATACGCATAAAACAACGCCGAACCTTGAGTGTGGAGACCCTGCGGGTTCAAGAACTATGTAGACATGACCCGAGGGACTCCTCGGTCAATATCCAATAGCGGGACCTGGATGCCCATATTGGATTCTACACATTCTACGCAGATCTTATCGTTTGAACCTCAGTGCCAAGGATTCATATAATCCCGTATGTCATTCCCTTTGTCCTTCGGTATGTTACTTGCCCGAGATTCGATCGTCACTATCCTCATACCTATTTCAATTTCGTTTACCGGCAAGTCTCTTTACTCGTTCCATAATACAAGATCCCATGACTTACACTAAGTCACATTTCCTGCAAGGCTTTTGTGTGATGTTGTATTACCCAGTGGGCCCCGACATACCTCTCCGTCACACGGAGTGACAAATCCCAGTCTTGATCCATACTAACGCAACGGACACCTTCGGAGATACCTGTAGAGCATCTTTATACACTACAGGAATTAGCTTCTTTGCCGTCTGCCATCACAGACGGCAAAGAGTAAATCTCGGACGGCAAAGAGAATATAACAGACGGCAAAGAATCTCACGGCCGACAAAATTTCTACGTCATCCTACGACGACATTGTAGCTTCTTTGCTGTCTCTCTCCCCAAAGCGGACAACAAAGAGCTTTGTCGTCAGCTTTTCATAGGAGCAGTCGGCAAAGTGCTCGAGACGGCAGCTGACAGGCGTTGACTCCGTTAGTGGCTAACGGAGGCTTTGCGGTCTGCCTCCCCTCTTCTTTGTCGTCTTCCTCCCCCTCCTCCTCCCCCTCCTCTATGCCGTCTGCCTTCCCCCCCACTTCTTTGCCGTCTGCCTCCCCCCACTTCTGTGTCGTCTGCCTCCCCCTCTTCTTTGCCGTCAGCCTCCACCTCCTCCCCCCTCCTCTGTGCCCTCTTCTTTGTCGGCTGCCCCCTGGAAGCAGACGGCAAAGATACTGTAAGGCCAGCTGCTACTGCCCAGGTTGCACAGCTGGGCACCACGTGTCCCCTTTGCCGTCGATCAGCTGATGGCAAAGGCCTTTGCCATCAGTTGGCAGACGGCAATGAGCCTATATTATCACATTTTTGTTTATTTTTTCTATTTCACAGCACATATACATATAATTCATATCTCATATATGATAAATAGGTCACAAGACATATATGATATACAAATAAATCTCATCAATGCCATTTGTTCATCAACGTACATCCCATATATCAAAAGAACCAACACATACAAATTTTCATCCATATGTACATACATATAGTTGCACATATATTGTTCATCCATATATACATATACATATAGTTCCACATTGTTCATCAACTCAAATAAAAACGGAAACTAAAGCACTCCAATGCCAGCTTCCATGCATGTAGTACATCCAATCTGCAAAATGGGAAAAAGAAAGTTAGAAGAAGAAGAAGAACAACATATATATGACAAATAAGCTAAATTGAAGAAGAAAGAGAAGAAGCAAGAAGAGAACAAGCAGAAGAAAAACAATAAGGATGAGGAGGAGGTGGAGGGGGAGGGGGAGGAGAAGGAGAAGGAGAAGGAGGAGGAGAAGAAGAAAAAAGAAGAAGAGAAGAAGGAGGAGAAGAAGGAGGAGAGAAGAAGAAGGAGGGCTCCTTCTCCTTCTTCTCCTCCTTCTCCTTCTTCTTCTCTTCTTCTCCTCCTCCTTCTTCTTCTTCTCCTTCTCCTTCTCCTTCTCTTCTTCTTCTCTTCTTCTTCTTCTTCCTTCTTTTCATTTCTCCTCTTCTCCTCTTCTTGGAGCTAAATTAGCTAACTATGTCTTTTTGGAGCTAAATGGGCTAATTATGTCCTTATAGAGGAAAACAAGCTAAGTATATAATATTAATCATCTAACCAAGGTTCTTATGCCATTTTGAGCTTATAATGTCTTTTAGGAGCTAAATTGGCTAATTATGTCATTGTTGGGGAAATAAAGGCAAGGAGAATATGAAAGATGAGAAGAAAGAGGAGGAGGAGGAGAAGAAGAAGAAATAAAGAAGAAGGAGGAGAAGGAGGAGGAGGAGGATAAGGACTAGAAGGTCATTGGCCTTCTCCTCCTTCTCCTGCTCCTCCTCCTCCTTCTTCTTCTCTTCTTCTTCTTCTTCTTTCTTTTCATTTTTCCTATTTCTTCTCCTCTTCTCCTCTTCTTGGAGCTAAATTATCTAAATATATCTTTTTGGAGCTAAATGGGCTAATTATCCTCTTTTAGAGGAAAACAAGCTAAGTATATAATATTAATGAGCTAACCAAGGTTCTTATGCCATTTTGAGGTTATTATGGCATTTTGGATCTAAATGGGCTAATTAGGTCATTGTTGGGGAAATTAAGGCAAGGATAATATGAAAGAGGATAAGAAAGAGGAGGAGGAGGAGAAGAAGAAGAAATAAAGAAGAAGGAGGAGAAGGAGGAGGAGGAGGAGAAGGACTAGAAGGTCCTTGGCCTTCTCCTCCTTCTCCTCCTCCTCCTCCTTCTCCTTCTTCTCCTCCTCCTTCTTCTCCTTCTCCTTCTGTTCTCTTTCTCTTCTTCTTTTTGTTCTTCCTTTTCATTTCTCCTCTTCTCCTATTCTTGGAGCTAAATTAGCTAAGTATGTCTTCTTGGAGCTAAATGGGCTAATTATCCCATTTTAGAGGAAAACAAGCTAAGTATATAATATTAATGAGCTAACCAAGGTTCTTATGCCATTTTGAGCTTATTATGGCATTTTGGAGCTAAATGGGCTAATTATGCCATTGTTGGGGAAATTAAGGCAAGGAGAATATGAAATAGGAGAAGAAAGAGGAGGAGGAGGAGAAGAATAAGAAATAAAGAAGAAGGAGGAGAAGGAGGAGGAGGAGGAGGAGAAGGACTAGAAGGTCCTTGGCCTTCTCCTCCTTCTCCTCCTCCTCCTCCTTCTCTTCTTCATCTTCTTCTTTCTTTTCATAGGTACTATTTCTTCTCCTCTTCTCCTCTTCTTGGAGCTAACTAACTATGTCTTTTTGGAGCTAAATGGGCTAATTTTCTCATTTTATAGGAAAACAAGCTAAGTATATAATATTAATGAGCTAACCAAGGTTCTTATGCCATTTTGAGGTTATTATGGCATTTTGGAGATAAATGGGCTAATTATGTCATTGTTGGGGAAATTAAGGCAAGGATAATATGAAAGAGGAGAATAAAGAGGAGGAGGAGTAGAAGAAGAAGAAATAAAGAAGAAGGAGGAGAAGGAGGAGGACGAGGAGAAGGCCTAGAAGGTCCTTGGCCTTCTCCTCCTTCTCGTCCTCCTCCTCCTCCTCCTTCCCCTTCTTCTCCTCCTCCTTCTTCTCCTTCTCCTTCTCTTCTCTTTCTCTTCTTCTTTTTCTTCTTCCTTTTCATTTCTCCTCTTCTACTCTTCTTGGAGCTAAATTAGGTAACTATGTCTTTTTGGAGCTAAATGGGCTAATTATCTCATTTTAGAGGAAAACAAGCTAAGTATATAATATTAATGAGCTAACCAAGGTTCTTATGCCATTTTGAGCTTATTATGGCATTTTGGAGCTAATTGGGCTAATTATGTCATTGTTGGGGAAATTAAGGCAAGGAGAATATGAAAGAGGAGAAGAAATAGGAGGAGGAGGAGAAGAAGAAGAAATAAAGAAGGAGGAAAAGGAGGAGGAGGAGTAGAAGGACTAGAAGGTCCTTGGCCTTCTCCTCCTCCTCCTCCTCCTCCTCCTTCTTCTCTTCTTCTTCTTCTTCTTTCTTTTCATAGGTCCTATTTCTTCTCCTCTTCTCCTCTTCTTGGAGCTAAATTACCTAACTATGTCTTTTGGGAGCTAAATGGGCTAATTATGTCATTGTTGGGGAAATTAAGGCAAGGAGAATCTGAAAGAGGAGAAGAGAAACTTACCGTAGTGGTCATCAAGGAGGAGAAACACCTGGAGAAGGGTCGTGCGATGCCGCTCGGGAGTTATTCTGCAGAATATATATTTTTGCAATGTCTTAGTCAGCATGATGACACTCAATTATTAATACTAGTTTATAATGAAATTCATCGTGCCAATCGAAGAGAAGATGGGCATCGGCGGAGGGACTTGACCGGTCTTCTCTCAGAGACCCTGAAGAGTGGGTCGTATTAGTTAGTAATGAAACACACATTACACACATGATTTGGCTAATGTGAAAAAAAACTTACCATAAAAAGCTCGTACACGACCCGTTGACCGGCCTCATTCCGGGACCTCTCCTACTCAATCAATCGTGCCGTGGTCTGGTCCCTCTCATCAAGAGCAGCCTGACTTGCCAATCTCTCTTTCTCAAGAGCAGCCTCAATAGCAGCCTGGCTTGCCAATCTCTCTTTCTCAAGATCAGCCTGGTTTGCCAATCTCTCTTTCTGAAGAGCAGCCTGAAACACCATTCCTCGTTACCAAAGTAATGATCTATGGTGACACACATAATGAAATGGATGAAAGTGTTCTTAGTCCGTACAACTAACCTCGATGGCAGGATCGACTGGCCGTGGACGACGCGTTATTTCAGGACAGCTGCTCGACTGGAGCGCCTTGATCTCCGGGAGAGTGAGTGGACAACGTATTATCCCATCTCCAATGGCTATCGAGCCATGGGGCCTCCCGCCACCAGATATCATCACCAGCTCTGGATCCAAAGGTTCCTGGCTAGGGTTAAAGTCATCCCCTTTCGTAGCCTTCCCCGCGTCCCTGTATGCCACGAGCTTATGGTGGGATGATATGTTGGTGAAGTTATTGGGATCATCCAAGTCAGACTCATAGAATGCCTTCGCCTTCTTGTACGAGGCAGTATGGGCCATGCCATAAAGGTCGTACAAGTGTGGCATCACCGTCTTATTATGATGCGCCTAAAAGAGAGGAACAAAATATTAGCATGAAGAATGAATTGCATGAATCATGAAGCAAATCACATACCCAGTTTCGTCCGAACTGAAGTAAGTTGGCACTGATTTGATGGTGTCGCACACCAACCATTTGGCTACGCCGATCCTTCGCATTCTCGTGGACGGCTCGCCAGCTGCCTGTGCACCACTCATCAACCAACGCCTCCCAACAATCCATCTTATCCGCACACCATCTTGGGGGCAGCGATAAGTTATTAGAAAGAATTTTGAGCGCTATGCCTATTAATGAAATCAATAAAACTACGTAGAAGGAATTAAGAATAGGTAATTACCTTCATGTATTGCTCCTTCTTCAGAAACTTTTCCGCGACAGTCCTTCTTCTGCTTCTTAATACCACGCGTGGCGTAGTAGTATCGAATAGCCTGAGGCCGAGCCTCGTGGCGTAAGTTCTATAGTAACCGCCTACACTCAGCCTCGAGAACCCTGGCCGCCTCCTCCTCATATCCATCCTCACACCTATAGAAGGTCTGCAATCAAACGTGAAAACACCGATTAGTACAATAATTAGCTATATTGTTAATTTCAGATTGTGTAAAAGGATAATTTACCCAAAAGCTCTTGATCACCATCTCGGCCCTCGTGTGGCACAAGACACCATCTATAATCTCCTCCGGCGGGGCCTGCGCAGTCTGATAGTGCTCCCAGGAAAATCCTAGTGTAGGAACCTGACCCTCACCAGGCAACGTGACAAACCCCGGGAAATTTGTCCCGCAAAGCACACCAAGGACAGAGTTCGGCCTGCGGACTCCAAGAGGGTGTACCCATCCCCTGCAGTATGATAAGGTCAACGCATTAGATATTTGAACAAACTTGAAGGCAAAAGCTAAAAAAAGAGTAAATGTACTTACCTATCTCGTTCAGGTTTAATCACCGGCCTCTGCTCGCGGGTAGCCGGCACGACCGGGAGACGTGTACTACCACGCTTGTACACGGTGGCCCCGTCCACCTGCACATCTCCCTCACTATTCGTAAGCTCATCCCTGCCATCCCTGCCCCCTGAGCAACCCGGACCCTCGGTACAATCGGGCAACTCGGTCCGATCCGGCTAGGTCTCCCATCCGAGCATTTCCACGTAGGGTGAAGCCTTCAGAATAGTAGTCTCATGGGCCAAGTGCACCTCGACCCAAGGCTTCTCCTAGACCAGTGTCTCATGGGACGAATGCCCGTCAAAACCAGGCTCCTGGAACGGAGCCCCCATAGCCTCCTCCGCAAACGGGTCGACCATAGTAGTCCTATGCTTGGGTGAATTAGCTGGTGGTGGTGGCATCGATGGCTCAACAGTCCTCCTGGGTCTTCCGCGACCACCACCTCTCCCTGTACCCTTCCCCTTCTTCTCTACCCAACCAGCACCTCTCCCAGTGGGCAATGACGCCGATGAACAAGAACCCACGGGTGTGTCGACACACTGTCTTCCAAGGCTCTACGGAGGGATAAGGGTGGAAGGGAAATACCACCCCTCGTGCGGGGCGCTTGGGAAGAATCCGTCGAGCGATGTGGACCAGCACCCACCATCTTTCAACACCTGGTGACCTGCCATGATAAAGATTAAAAGAAATTAGTACAACATAAAACATTTGAATAACTGACATGAATAATATTTGTTTAAAGTCATGATCTGAACGAGTCGCACATACACCCTAGCACATGTTCCTCGACGCTGAGGGCATCCTTTAAGCGCAACCGTTTTTCTAGCATTTCGTATTGGCTGTCTTGCGTTTCTAATAAGTTGTTTAACCGTTGGCATGTTGTATGTATATAGAAAAAATGGATTGGTTTAGATCCATCTTAACCTGATGATTGCTCATCATGAAGTCTTTCTATTTTCTATTAAATCGAGGAAAACACGAATTTAGCTGTGAAATAACTTTACAAGAAATCCGGACACTACCAATCCTTAAAATTTTCCGGAAACCACACTGGATCAGTATCGCAGTGCTTGTCAATCATTTCATCCCCTACAATATCGACAAGTCCATAAGCTTTATGTACATGAATAAAAAAGATTAATATATATATATAATTTAAGTTGTGAATCTTACAAACTAATAATCATCATCAATAAATGCATGATCATCATCACTATCACGCATGTCTTCATGAATGACGTGCTCGTCGGGTTCAACTGCGTGAAGTTGTGAAAAGCCTTTCTTTAATCGTTGAAGCATTGACAGGTCATCCGCATCAGTAACATCTACGAGTTCCAGGTCTGCTGGTTCCGGCTCAGGGCTGGAGTCGGATTCATTGTCCGTGTCTACTTCCATGTTCTTGGGTGAAGCACGGCGATTCTTGAAACGTTTCTTGGAAAGACGTGTTTCTTGGAAGAATTCTCCATCATATTTGTCTGGGTTAATGTGAGGTTCATAATCCTGTTCATTTGGGAGAGGTGGTCTGACATGTGGCGGCACTTCATAAACAACATACCAACCTTCCAGATTCTTATCTGTTTGGCATGCCCACGGTAGATAGAAAACTTGGGTCGCCTGTTGAGCTGTAATATAGACATCGGGAACATCTAAATGGGTGTTTGGATTGATTTCGACTAGTCCTATATGTTCATGAGTCCTTCTAGTCTCCTTCGGCTGGAACCAATAACATTTGAAGACTACAACATTCGGTGGGTTTTCAACATAGAATTTAAGTTCATAAATTGCTTCAACTCTTCCATAATACTCGATAACACCTTCGCCGATAGCAGAGACACCAGAATTTGTAGATTTCCGGTCGGGCATAGATAGCTCTTTGCCAAATGTACGAAATAGATACCCATTGATGTTGTATTTCTCAAATGAACGAACCTTATAGTCAAAACCATTAGCGACTTGTCTCAATTCGGCGTCCATAGACTCTGAATTAGCTTACAAGTTTAATACGAAACGATTGTTACATTAGCCGCAAGTTAGACCAAGAAATGAAATGGTCCACTATTGATAATTACCGTTTGTTTGAACGAAGAGATGATGCCGGGATAGCCGCCTCCTGTCTTTGACAGAAGCTCATACTCTTCGACGGAATCATTTTCGATCACCGCTCCATCCGAGAATTTGGCGACGTAACGGCTGTTTGAAATATCCGGGAATAAGAGCAGTTCAAATGAATTAGAAGTTACGGGAAAATGTGCCGAGAACTCACTCGATGTACGGCCGCACTTCTGTTAGGTTGTTGAAGATATACAACGAAATGTTCCGCCATTCTTCGACATACAACATTATTGGTTTCGAAGCACCGGCTGGTGCGAGCTTCCCTTTGAATAGGTTGAGGTTGGACCCACCTTTTTAGGGTCTGCATCATTGTGTCGAGGCTTCGGATTATGCAAATGATGATTTTTGGCTTCGTAGTGTGTTGTCACAAAGTTTGCCACCTCCTCAGTAATGAATGCCTCAGCCATCGATGCTTCAATTCTATGCTTATTTTTACATTTAGCTCGAAGGTTCTTCTGCATCCTCTCACTTGCATAACACCAACGATCTTGCACGGGCCCACCCAATCTTGCCTCGGTCGGTAGATGTAAAATCAAATGCTGCATTGGATTAAAGAAGCCCGGTGGAAAGATCTTCTCTAACTTGCACAACAACTCCGGTGCAAACTCATCCATGTCTTCTACCACGCCAGGCGATAATTCTTTCGCAGAAAGACCACAAAAGAAATAGCTCAGCTCCGACAGTACTAGCCATTCATCCTCAGGAATAAAGCCACGTAACATCACGGATATTACCCGCTCTAGCCATATGTGCCAATCATGACTCTTGAGACCAAGGATTTTTATTTTTTCAAGACTCGCTCGCCTCTTTAGATTCGCTGCAAACCCATCGGGGAACATCAAGTGCATTTTGACCCACAAGATAATTTCCCTCATAGCTGGCCTAACAAGATTGAACCAGGCCTTTGGCTTCGACCACTTCTGCTTTCCTTCGCCTTCTCGCATGTTTTGTAACGGTCTATGACATAGTGTCTCTTGATCGACTCTGGCCTTAGTATTATCCTTTGTCTTCCCATCTATGTCGAACAATGTACCAAAAATAGCCTCTCCGATATTCTTTTCAGTGTGCATCATGTCAATAATGTGTGGAAGAAGGAGGTCTTTGAAGTAAGCCAGATCCCAGAAGCATGGCTTGTGAGTCCAGGCGTGTTTTAAATTATAAGCCTTGAAATACCCTGGATGCTCTGGATCAGGCTCGAGGGCGTTTAACTGATCCAAGATCTGTTGGCCTGTCAACGCAGGTGGTGCCAAGTTTTTGACAACTTTACCTTTGGTAAAGTTCTTGTTGTCTTTTGTGAACTGATGGTCACGATCCAGGAACTGTCTATGCAAGTCAAAGCAGGAATACTTCCGATCCTCCTGCAACCAATGAAACTGAAGAGCTGCCTTGCATTGGGGGCATGGGAACCTTCCATGCACACACCATCCAGAGAATAGCGCATACGCTCGCAAGTCATGCATAGAGTACATGTACCACACATGCATTTTGAAGTTTTCTATTCTAGCGACATCGTATGTCTTGACCCCATTATCCCAAGCTTCTTCCAATTCATCCTTAAGAGGTTGCAGGTACACATTCATATTCTTCCCCGGATAATTGGGCCCTGGAATTATCAACGTCAGAAATATGTTCTTTCTTTGCAGACTCAAGGATTCCTTGGATCTGCCGCTTTATCCTGATGCAATCCATCGAAATGTTTCCACGCTTCCCCATCCAATGTGTGTACCACCATCTTATTCCCATCCGCATCTAGTTTGGTTCTTTTGCCCAATTTGTGCCATGTCATTTGTCTGGCTGTCTCTTCGACCATGAAAAGACGTTGAAGTCTTGGTACGATTGGCATATACCGAAGAACACTGACTGCGATTTTGGTCTGCCTCTTCTCACCCATACCGTTGTCTACCACAAAATACCTGCAAGACTCACAATTGGGACAATAGTCCAAGTGTGCATACTCCTTCCTAAATAAGACACATCCTTTCTCACATGCATCTATCTTCTCATAGGGCTTCTTAAGTACACGAAGTATTTTGTCCGACTGGTACAGGTTTGCAGGCATGACATGGCCTTTGGGTAGGAAGCGTCCAAGTAGTGTCATCATCGTGTCGTAGCATTCTCTTCCCAAGTTGAACTGAGCCTTTAGAGCCATTACTTGTGCAATTGCATCCAGCTGACAGAGCTCAGTGTGCTCACGGAGAGGACGTTTTGAAAACTCCAACATTTCATAAAAGGCCTTTGCAGATTCCTCCATCTCATCTTCCGAATCCCGAGCATCATCAAAGTCTTGCACCATGTCTTCGATCCCGATACCATGCTCGTTCGTGCCACGACGGACCACCTCAGGTCTTGTGCGTTGTATAGACTCACCATGAAATGTCCACACAGTATAATTAGGCTTAAAACCCCTCCTCTACAGGTGTTTAATCATTACAGCCTCTGTCGTCTTTTTATAGTTGTCGCATCCAGGACAGGGGCAATAGTTTCTTTCCTGGCCAGTTGCGAATGCGGCTTTCACAAATTCCTTTGTTTTTACAAACCATTCTTTCGTCATCTCTTTCTGACTAGGGTGACTGGTATACATCCACGCACGATCACTCATCTTGCCTAGCTACTAAAGACAGAAGAAATATATTTATATATAATTTAGTATTTATATTCATCGGTTAATCAGGTTCGCCATTTTTATTACGTCCAGGCAACCTACACGCTAATAGGTAAAGATAGGTCCTAATCCCACCCGAGTATGTGTAGATTGGGTTCGTTTTCCCATGCTCTGCTCTGGATCCAACGCAAAATTTCCGCAGCACCTCCCCGCTGTTCTCCTGATACACGTCTCCGCAATAAACAGAGAGGGTGTGCATCCGGAGAACAACAGGGAGGCACTGACGAAATTACGCATCGGATCCAGAGTACAGCATATGGGAAAACGAAGCCAACTACACATACTCGGGTTGTCCATGGATAATGTTGGACAATTCGAAAGGATGGCAGTTATAAATATGCAAAGACATGCATATTTATAGATGTCACCCTTTCGAACGGGAGACGCATACTGGTCACACATCCGATAAATTAATTTAATTACCTAAATCTAGAAAGTTTCATCCGGAAACCGAGCCACAATAAATGAAGGGGCGGGGAGGGGATGAAATTTGTACTGACCCATGAATGCAGGGGCAGAGCTCGTACAACGCACGGGCAGGTCTTCGCACAACTGACCTCACAGCGATGAGACAACTATCACATGTAAATCCACCCGATCAACACAAATATTCTAATTATGTAATTTTAGTGGAAAACAAGTTAAGAATATAATATTCATGAGCTAACCAAGGTTTTTATGCCATTCTGTAGCTAAATGGGCTAGTTATCTCATTGTTGGGGAAAATAAGGTAAGGAGAATAAGATAGAGGAGAAGAAAGAGGAGGCGGAGGAGAAGAAGAAGAAATCAAGAAGAAGGAGAAGGAGGAGGAGGAGAAGAAGGAGGAGAAGCTCTAATTTCTTCTTCTCTTCTTATTTTCTTCTTCTCCTTCTTATTTTTGTCTTCTCCTCCTCCTCCTCTTCTTCTTCTTCTTCTTCTCCTCCTCCTCCTCCTCCTCTTCTCCTCTTCTCCTCCTCCTCCTCTTCTGCTTCTTCCTATTCTTTCTATTAAGCTAACTAACCTAACTAACCAAGCTAACTAAACCTACCGCTAAACATAGATAGCACTAAACAGCAAAAAAATAACAAAAACAGAATCTACCACTTCGTAACTAAAAAAGAATCTAGCAACCACTAAATACCAAACAATAAAAAATCAACTTCTTCTTCTTTTTTCTCTTCTTCTCCTTTTTATTTTTTTCATATTCTCTTCTTCTCTTCTTCTTTACTTCTTCTCCTTATTTTTTCTTCTCTTCTTCTTCTTCTTCTTCTTCTTCTCCTTCTTATTTTTTTCTTCTCCTCTTCTTCTTCTTCTGGTTATTTTTCTTCTCCTCCTCCTCCTCCTACTCCTCTTCTTCTTCTCCTCTTCTCGTCCTCCTCCTCCTCCTCTTCTCCTCCTCGACCTAACTAACCAAGCTAACTAACTAACGTAACTAAAACTACTAACCTAACTAAATCTACCACTAAAACTACTAACAATAACAACTACTAAAACTACTAAAAAATAATGCGGGTGGGGGGGGGGGGGGTTGGGGGTGTGGGGGCTCACCAGGAGCGGCGGCTGTGGAGAGGCCGGGGTGTTGGGGGTGGCGGTGCGGCGCCTGGGGCGCCAGGGGTGGCGGCGCGACGGTGGTGGATCAGCGGCAGCGGGGACGAGGTGGGGCAGCGGCGGGACGGTGGTGGTGGCGCGACGATGGTGGCGGGGGCGACAGGGGCTGCGGTAAGGGCGACAGGGGCGGCGGCGGGGGCGACAGGGGCGGCGGCGGGGGCGCGACGGGGGCGGCGGCGCGACGGTGGTGGCGGCGGCCGGTGGGCGTCGGGGATTGGGAGAGAGAGAGGGGCGCGCGGGGTTTGCCGTTATAGAGAGAGAGAGGCGGGGTGGGGGAAAGGAGCCGTTAACGGAGTTAGCGGTTTGCCGTCTGCCGGTGGACGGCAAAGAGTCTAGACTCTTTGACGTCTGCCTCCGGACTCTTTGTCGTCCGCTAGCAGACGACAAAGAAGGGACTCCAGTTTGACCTAATCACCCCGCGGTTAGGTGGGCCCATCTACATCTTTGCCGTCTGCCTATGGACTCTCTGCCGTCCGCTAGCAGACGACAAAGATTTGACTGATGGCAAAAACACTCTATGGCATCAGCCTGTGCTTTGCCGTCTGTTTTGCTGAAGCTGACGGCAAAGACACTCTTTGCCATCAGCTAGCAGACGACAAAGACTGGGTTGAGGGCAAAAAACTGTTTTCCAGTAGTGATAGTCACCTAGTTACATTGTGACGTTTGATACACACAAGGTATTCCTCCGGTGTCAGTGAGTTATATGATCTCATGGTCATAGGAATAAATACTTGACACGCAGAAAAACAGTAGCAACAAAATGACAAGATCAACATGCTACGTTCATTAGTTTGGGTCTAGTCCATCACATTATGCTCCTAATAATGTGATCCCGTTATCAAGTAACAACACTTGCCTATGGCGAGGAAACCTTGACCATCTTTGATCAACGAGCTAGTCAACTAGAGGCTTACTAGGGATAGTGTTTTGTCTATGTATCCACACAAGTATTGTGTTTCCAATCAATACAATTACAACATGGATAATAAACGATTATCATGAACAAAGAAATATAATAATAACTAATTTATTATTATCTCTAGGGCATATTTCCAACATCTCTTGCTACAAGAATTTGATTTGCATGTTGTTGATAGGAAGGGTACTGAGAACCCCGTAGCAGATAACTTGTCTAGGTTGGAGAATGTTCTTGATGACCCACAACCTATTGATGATAGCTTTCCTGATGAGCGAATGAATGTCATCAATGCTTCACGTAGTACACCGTGGTATGCTGATTATGCAAACTATATCGTTGCCAAATATATACCACCTAGTTTCACATACCAGCAAAAGAATAAATTCTTCTTTGATTTGGGACATTACTTTTGGGATGATCCTCACCTTTATAAAGAAGGAGTAGATGGTGTCATTAGACGTTGCGTCCCTGAGCATGAACAAGAACATATCCTACATAAGTGTCACTCCGAGGCATACGGAGGACACCGTGCAGGAGGTAGAACTGCACACAAGGTATTGCAATCAGGTTTCTATATATTGGCCCACTCTCTTCAAGGATGCCCGTAAGTTTGTCTTGTCTTGTGACGAATGTCAAAGAATAGGTAATATAAGTAAACGTCAGGAAATGCCTATGAATTATTCACTTGCCATTGAACCATTTGATGTTTGGGGTTTTGATTATATGGGACATTTTCCAAAATCCAACGGGTATACTCATATCCTAGTTGCTGTTGATTACGTTACTAAGTGGGTAGAAGCTATCCCAACTAGTAGTGCTGATCACAACACCTCTATTAGAATGCTTAAATAAGTTATTTTCCCTAGATTTGGAGTCCCTAGATATCTGATGACTGATTGTGGTTCACATTTCATTCATCGTGCTTTCCGTAAAACGCTTACTAAATATGATGCCAACCATAGAGTTGCATCTCCCTGTCATCCTCAGTCCAGTGGTCAAGTAGAGCTAAGTAATAGAGAGATTAAACTAATTCTGCAAAAGACTATTAATAGGTCTAGAAAGAATTGGTCTAAGAAGCTTGATGATGCACTGTGGGCTTATAGAACTGCTTATAAGAATCCCATGGTCATGTCTCCATATAAAATGGTTTACGGTAAAGCATGTCATTTACCTCTTGAGCTGGAGCATAAGGCTTATTGAGCAATCAAAGAACTCAACTTTGATTTCAAACCTGCTGGTGAGAAGAGGTTATTTGATATTAGCTCGCTTGATGAATGGAGAGCTAAGGCATATGAAAATGCCAAGTTGTTTACAAAAAAGGTTAAGAGGTGGCATGATAAAAGGATACAGAAACGTGAGTTCAATTTAGGTGATTATGTCGTGCTATATAATTCTCGTTTAAGATTTTTTTGTAGGCAAGCTTCTCTCTAAATGGGAAGGTCCCAACATTGTTGAGGAAGTATATCGTTCCGGTGCCATCAAGATCAATAACACGAAAGGTAATTTTCCGAGAGTGGTAAATGGGCAAAGAATCAAGCATTATATCTCAGGTACTCGAATAAATGCTGAAAGCAATATTATCATTACCATAACTCCACAGGAGTACATAAGGGATATTTAGGAGCCTGTTTCAGACTCCGAAAACGAAGAGGTATGTGATTCGGTAAGTAAACCGACTCCAAAACTTTTCCAGTAGGAATTTTTCTCCGTTTTGGAATTTTTAGAAAAATAGAAAAATTTAAAGAAGTCCGGAAAGCGCACGAGGAGGCGACAACCCGGCCAGGCATGGGCCATCCCCCTAGCCGCGCCTGGGGGGCTTGTGACCACCTCGTGTGCCTCCCGCACTCTGTTTTCTTGCGGAGTACTCCTTCTGGTCGGAAAAAAACATTATATATTCTCCTGAAAGGTCTCACCCTCGTATCACGCAGATTTCCTCTGTTTTCGTTTTGAGCTATTATGCAGACAGATCTAGATTGCTGTGGCGTACCCAAAAGCTCTGAAGTACAAGTTCTTCGAGAAGGTCATCAATCCCTACCTCACGGGAGTGCTGCAACACCCTCAATCTATCGATGTGAGAGGGGTGCTGCACATCCGTGATGTTGAGGGTCCCAAGAAGACCAGAAGCATGGAGGCGAGGCTTGAAGCAATGGAGCAGCAAGTCTTCAAGTGCCAAGGGATGGGGGAATGCGGACTCAACGCCAACCACATGATGATCACGGAGTTCACCAAGAAGCACAAGATCGATGCCAATGACATCGGGAAGCACCTCTCCAGGCTCTATGACGGGGTTGATCAACTCCAGGGCCAGATCTATGACCTGCAGAACCAAAACTGTGAGTATGAGTAGAGATTTAAATCAATACGATTGGCTGCAGATTTGAGGATTCCGGAGGCTCGGTCATCTTTCCATGATGGAGCACCTCTGCCTTGCTAGACGGAGGATCAAACCCAGGTTGCAACAACTCCACCACCATCACCTCCGAAGGAAGACAACTAAGCACGGGTATGGGCAATCCCCTTGGCTTGTGCCAAGCTTGGGGGAGTTACCCCGGTATCGTATCGCCATCACATATTTTGCCTTTACCTTTTCTTAGTTCGATCCTTTTTGGTTTTATCTTTCTCTAGTAGAATAAAATTCTTAGTGTTCTACGCTTGAGTTTTGCTTTGTGTCACCCCCGATGTATTCGAGTTCATGAGTCATATAATAAAGAGAGTTTTAGTTAAGGGCCTTGCTTCATGCCATGATCTGAAAGAAAAGAATGATAAAAGAACAAAAGCATGAAAGATCATGTAATGATCTTATGGGAAGTGATGACTTCACATATAAAAAGAATGTTGATTGAAACTTGTTGTGGGTGGACAAATGTAGACCTTGGTCATTGCTGCAATTAATAGGAAGTAATAAAGAAGGAGAGGTTCACATATAAATATATCATCTTTGATACCATCTATTATTGTGAACACTCACTAAACTATTACGTGCTTAGAAGTAGATGTTGGACAAGGAAGACAACATAATGAATTGTGTTTGCTTGGTTCCAAACAATGATTAGCATGTGACGATTGCTTCCACCTCATATCAGCCAAAACTTCCGCACTAAGTAGAGATACTACTTGTGCATCCATAAACCTTCAACCCAGTTTTGCCATGAGAGTCCACCATACCTACATATGGATTGAATAAGATCCCTCAAGTAAGTTGTCATCGGTGCAAGCAATAAAAATTTCTCCCTAAATATGTATGATCTATTAGTGTCTGGAAAATAAGCTTTGTACGAACCTGTGATGAGGAAGACATAAAAGCGACAGACTGCATAATAAAGTTCTTTATCACGGGAGGCAATATAAAGTGACATTCCTTCACACTAAGAGGACACACATCCAAACCTCAAAAGTGCATGAAATCCTCTGCTACCCTCTGCGAAGGGCCTATCTTGTACCTTTACTTTTTGCCCTTGAAAGAGTCATGGTGATCTACACCAATTCCTTATTTTGCATTTATCTTGGCTAACGTCATATGCTAGGGAAAGATCTATATTCATATGTCAACTTGGAAGTAAGTATTCATGAATTATTATTGTTGACATTACCCTTGTGGTAAATAGTTGGGAGGCGAAACTATAAGCCCCTATCTTTCTCTGTGTTCAACTGAAACTTTGATCTCATGAGTACCACGTGAGTTGTAGCAATTGTAGAAGACGAAAGGATGATTGAGTATGTGGATTTGCTTTACAATATTTTATTTGACTCTTTCCGATGTTATGATAAATTGCAATTGCTTCAATGACTAAAGGCTATTGGTTGTTAATTCTCAATAAGGTTCATGATCCACACTTTACTTTGTGAAGGAATTAGCACTTTAGCATAAGAGTTTATATGATGATATTTCTATTCTGATTATGATCATGATGCCTACATGTCCGTATTTTGTTTTGTCCGTATTCTGATTATGATCTCGGTTTCTGCATGAGGACAAGCGAAGTCTAAGCTTGGGGAAGTTGATACGTCCATTTTGCATCATGCTTTCATGTTCATATTTATCGCTTTATGGGCTGTTATTATACTTCACGGTACAATACTTATGCCTTTTCTCTCTTATTTTGCAAGGTTTACATGAAGAGGGAGAATGCCGGTAGCTGGAATTATGGCCTGAAAAAGGAGCAAGTTGAGATACCTATTCTACGCAACTCCAAAAGCCGTGAAAATAAATGAGGAATTATTTTGGAATTTATAAAAAATACTGGGTGGAAGAAGTACCAGAGGGGAGCCACCAGGAGGCCACAAGCTTGCTAGGCGCGGCCTACCCCCTGGTCACGCCTAGAGGGCTTGTGGGCTCCCTGTTGGCCCTCTGGCTCCCCTCTTTTGCTATAAGGAGGGTTTCGTTCCAGAAAAAATCAGGAGCAGGCTTTTGGGAGAATCGCCGCCGCCACGAGGTGGAACTTGAGCAGAACCAATCTAGAGCTCCAGCAGGGTCGTCCTGCCGGGGAAACTTCCCTCCCGGAGGGGGAAATCGTCGCCATCGTCATCACCAACACTCCTCTCATCGGAGGGGACTCATCACCATCAACATCTTCATCAGTACCATCTCATCTCCAAACCCTAGGTCATCTCTTGTAACCAATCTCCGTCTCGCGACTCCGATTGGTACTTGTATGGTTGCTAGTAGTGTTAATTACTCTTTGTAGTTGATGCTGGTTGGATTACTCGGTGGAACATTATATGTTCAGATCCTTGATGCTATTCAATACCTCTCTGGTCATGAATATTATTATGCTTTGTGAGTAGTCACTTTTGTTGCTGAGGACATGGGATAAGTCATGCTATAAGTAGTCTTGTGAATTTGGTATTTTTTTGATATTTTGATGCGTTGTATGTTGTTTTTCCTCTAGTGGTGTTATGTGTACGTCGACTACATAACACTTGACCATTATTTGGGCCTAGAGGAAGGCATTGGGAAGTAGTAAGTACATGATGGGTTGCTAGAGTGACAGAAGCTTAAACCATAGTTTATGTGTTGCTTCGTGAGGGGCTGATTTGGATCCACTAGTTTAATGCTATGGTTAGACTTTGTCTTAATTCTTCTTTCGTAGTTCCGGATGCTTGCGAGAGGGGTTAATCATAAGTGGGATGTTTGTCCAAGTAAGGTCAGCACCCAAGCACCGGTCCACCCACATATCAAACTATCAAAGTAGCGAACGTGAATCATATGAACATGATGAAAACTAGCTTGACAGAAATTCCCATATGTCCTCGGGAGCGCTTTACCTCCTATAAGAGTGTGTCCAGGCTTTTCCCTTGCTACAAAAGGGATGGGGTCACTTTGCTACACCTTTGTTACTTGATACTTGCTATGAATCATCTTTTCACACAACTATCTGTTACCGATAATTTTAGTGCTTGCAGAGAATACCTTGCTGAAAACCATTTGTCAGATCCTTCTGCTCCTCGTTGGGTTCAACACTCTTACTTATTGAAAGTACTACGATAGATCCCCTACACTTGTGGGTCATCAAGCCTCATCTGGTACACAAGATAATTGTCAAAAGTCTCCCTAAGGTCTTCCAAAAGTGACTCTTTCTTCTGGGATTTGACCACTATATCGTCAACGTAGGCTTGAACATTGCACCCAATGTGGCTGTGCAGGCAATTCTGCATGCAGCGCTGATAAGTCGCCCCGGCACTCTTGAGCCCAAACGACATAGAAAGATAATAGAAAGCTCCAAAGGGAGTTATAAATGACGTTTTGTCCTGATCCGCCGGAGCCATCTTGATCTGGTGGTACCTAAGTAAGCGTCCAGGAAGCATAGCCGCTCGTAACATGCCGTAGAGTCAATGATTTGATCGATGCGGGGGAGGGCAAAAGGGTCCTTTGGGCAGGCCCAGTTGAGGTCGGTGTAGTCAATGCACATGCACAAAGTAATGTTCTTATTGAGCATTTAGATCGGGTTAGCCAACCACTCAGGGTGAAAAACTTCAACAATGAATCCAGCGGCCAAGAGTCGGGCGACTTCCTCTCCAATTGCTTTACGCCATTCTTCATTGAAACCGCAAAGATATTGCCGAACCGGCTTTTTTTAGGTCAATGTTAAGGTGGTGCCCAGCGAATTATCTCGGTACACCTGGAATGTCAGAAGGTTTCCATGCACAGATGTTCTGATTCTCATGGATGAATTCGATGAGCGCGCTTTCCTATTTGGGATCCAGACCCGTCCCAATGGTGGTGAACTGTTTGGATGAGTTGCCAGGCGTGAAGTCTACCACCTTCATGTCATCCGTTGGTTTGAACTTGAGGGGTGGCTCTGAATCGATTGTGCGTCTCTTGAGTGGCGTCATATCCGCCGGGTCAACATTAGCTTAATAAAATTTGAGTTCCTCAGCCGCGTAGGCCGACTCGGCATAAGCTGCGTCTCCTGCCTCGCATTCTTGACGTATTCTCCTGTCCCCATTGATCGTGATGGTTCCCTTAGGGCCCGACATTTTGAGCTTGAGATAAACATAGCATGGGCGGGCCATGAAACGAGCGTAAGCCGGCCTTCCAAATAGTGCATGGTAAGGGCTCCTGATCTTGACCACCTCAAACATGAGCTCATGTAATTAGACTCCGTGCCAAAAGCCTCATTAAGCTTGATCCGCCCAACAGGGTATGCCGAATTACCCGAATCAATGTCGTGGAAAACCATGGAGGAGGGCATCAAATCGTTTTCCGAGAAATTCATCCGCTAGAAGGTATCGAAATGTAAGATGTTGACGCTGCTGCCCTCATTCCTAAGGACCTTGGACAGGGTGTAGCCCCCAACCTGGGCGCCAAAGCCAAGTCGCCAGGATTATCAACCCGGTGCGGGTGATGCGACCTACTTCAAACAATGGGCTACTCAGACCAATTGAGATACCTGGGAGCGCCGGCTCAATCACGCCGAAGGCTCTGCGTCTCACCTTCTGGTCCCTTTTTCAAGTGTTGGTGGTGAACACGTGATATTGCGTGCTGTTTAACTGCTTAGGGTTATTCCGGAAGCCGTCGTTACCGTCCTGCCGCTGGGAGCCGCTTTGAGATGGTGGATGTTGGAAAACACCATGTTCGTCATGTTGCTGATTGTTTCGAGCCTGATGCTGCCCAGTATTAGCCTATGACCCGCCCCGCGGGACTGCGTTAGGGAATCCGCCAAACAGATTTCTATGTTGCCCGGCCGCGCCAAGGAGTTCTTGTTGACCGTTGTGGTGGCCTCCCTGCCCCCCTTTGAGCGCTTCCGTGCGGAACTCCTGCATCAAATAACAATCCTCCCAAGAGTGGGTAGACGGGTCGTCTGCGGGGGCGTGTTGCGGGCAAGGGCCTTTGAGCATCTCATAGCAGTTGCGTGGTTTCTTCCCGCTAAAATCCCTTTTCATCTGACGCTGGTTTCCGTTGCCGGCACTAGTGTTAGCGACGAAATCAGTGACGCCTTCCTGCTGCCTCCTTTTGCCTTGTCCCTCGGGGTTGTGGTTGCCTCGCCCTTGGAATTGAGAGTGGCCTCTTGAGGACTCGCCTCTCCTGGCGGTGCTGATTTTGTCGTCATCCTCCCCGGAGTCTTTGGTGTCCTTTGACTCGGCATACCTAGTCAAGGTGTCCATCAATTCTCCCATGTCCTGCACTTTGCGTTTGAGCCGCCAAAGCTTTAGTACCAAAGGCTCGTAGTGACAGTTTTTCTCTAGGATCAACATGGCCTGAGCCTCCGAGATGCCCTCTGATGAATGGATCACCTCCACAACTCGCCGCGTCCAATGATGGGCCGACTCATCTCGGCGCTGGACACAGTGTTGTAGGTCGACGATGGTCATCTGACATTTGCAAGTTCCTTTGAAGTTCTTAACAAATCGTTCTTTTAGCCCGGCCCAGGTGTTGACGGAGTTGGGCAGCAAGCTCTTCAACCATGTGTGCGGTGTTCCTTCGAGCATCATGGTGAAGTACTTAGCGCAGACCGCCTCGCTCACGTCGAGCATATCCATCACAAGCTCGTAACTCTCAATCCATGCGCCAGGCTCCAGGTCTCGCGTGTAATTGGGTACCTTTCGTGGGCCTTTGAAATCCTTTGGCATACGCTCGTTGTGAAGGCCGGGCATTAGACAGGGCATCCCGACGTGCCTACCACCAGTCTCGGTCAACGTGGGAGAAGGCAGGGTGTAAGCCGGATAGCCCTGAACCGCTGCAGTTGTTGTTTCCATCAGGCGGGTGGCTCGTGCCGCATCCACAAAATCCTGAGCCCGCTTGTCGGGCATCCCGGGCGGTTTGGTCTCCGGCAAACGCCGTTGCTCGCTGGTCATCTCGGGCAGGTCATCATGGCGACTCCTGGTGTGACTCGCCTGGGGCATGGAGTGTAGGAGCTAGCGGCTATGTGAATACTTACATGTTGTACCACCGCCGTTTTCAGCATCTTGGTGGCTAATACGTCTCCAACGTATCTATAATTTTTTATGGTTTCATGCTATTATCTTGTCAAACTTTGGATGTTTTGTATGCCTTTTATATCTTTTTTGGGACTAACTTATTAACTCCGTGCCAAGTGCCAGTTCCAGTTTTTTCTGTGTTTTTACCCTTTTCAGAGCAGGATTTTAAACGGAGTCCAAACGGAATAAAACTTCCGAAAATATTTTTTCTAAAACAGAAGACGATCGGGAGACTTGAGAACCAAGGCAGAGGGTCCCTAGGGACCCCCACAAGCCCTCATGGGGTGGCCAGGGGCGCTCGCGCCTCCCAGGCTTGTGGGCTCCCTGGGCCTCCCTGCCCTAGTTCTTTCGCCTATATATTCCCTAAAATCCCAGAAAAAATCAGGAGATCATCGAAAGTACTTTTCCGCCACCGCAAGCTTCTGTCTCCGCAAGATCCCATCTGGGCACGTTCTGGTGCCCTACCGGAGGGAGGATTCGGATACGGAGGGCTTCTTCATCAACACCATGACCTCTCCAATCATGCGTGAGTAGTTCACCATAGACCTACGGGTCCATAGCTAGTAGCTAGATGGCTTCTTCTCTCTCTTTGATCTTCAATACAAAGTTCTCCATGATCTTCATGGAGATCTATCTGATGTAATCTTCTTTTGCGGTGTGTTTGTCAAGATCCGATGAATTGTGGATTTTTGATCAAATTATCTATGAATCTTATTTGAGTTTCTTCTGATCCCTTATATGCATGATTTCATATCCTTGTAATTCTCTTCGAGTTGTGGGTTTTGTTTTGCCAACTTGATCTATGATTCTTGCAATGGGAGAAGTGCTTGGTTTTGGGGTCATACCGTGCGGTGACCTCACCCAATGACAGAAGGGGTAGCGAGGCACGCATCGTGTTGTTGCCATCAAGGGTAAAAAGATGGGGTTTTCATCATTGGTTTGAGTTTATCCCTCTACATCATGTCATCTTGCATAAGGCGTTATTCTGTTCGTCATGAACTCAATACACTAGATGCATGCTGGATAGCGGTCGATGTGTGGAGTAATAGTAGTAGATGCAGAAATTGGTCTACTTGTCTCGGACGTGATGCCTATATGTATGATCATTGCCTTAGATATCATCATGTCTTTGCGCGGTTCTATCAATTGCTCGACAGTAATTTGTTCACCCACCGTAATATTTGCAATTTTGAGAGAAGCCTCTAGTGAACACTATGGCCACCAGGTCTACTTCACACCATATTTTCAGCCTTACACTTTTCCTTCGTTGCACTTTCCACCTTCACATCTCACTTTGCAATCAATCTTGAAGGGATTGAAAACCCTTTATAGCGTTGGGTGCAATCTATTTAGTGTTTGCGCAGGTACTCTGGTCTTGACGAGATTCTCCTACTGGATTGATACTTTGGTTCTCAAACTGAGGGAAATACTTACTGCTCCTGTGCTGCATCACCCTTTCCTCTTCAAGGGAAAAACCAACGCAAGCAAGTCTCCATCAACGTGTCAATTTTTGGAGTTGTTGTTTGAGAAGTAACAGAAGGATTTATGGCGTTGTTGCCGGGGAGGATCAAGTCAAGAACTCCTCCAAGTAAGTGTCGCAAAATCATCTCTTGCATTTATTTGTTTGCCTCTCGTTTTCCTCTCCCCCACTTCTGAAAAACAAAAATTTACAAAAATATTTGCCCTTTTGTTCATTTTCCCTTTTCTTCGTTTGCCTTTTTGTTCGCCCTTTTCTCTCGCTTGCTTTTTGGTCGCTTGTGTGCTTGCTTGCTTGCTGAAGTAACCATGACTGAAATCGCCAAACTTTGTGACTTCTCGAATACTAATAATAATGATTTTATTAGTACTCCGGTTGCTCCCGCCACTAGTGCGGAATCATACGAAATCAATGCTGCTTTGCTGAATCTTGGTATGAAAGATCAATTCTCCGGATTTCCTAGTGAAGATGACGCATCCCATCTTAATACCTTCATTGAGCTTTGCGATATGCAAAAGAAGAAAGATGTGGATAATGATGTGATTAAATTGAAGCTTTTTCCTTTCTCGTTGCGAGATTGAGCAAAAACTCGGTTTTCGTCTTTGCCCAAAAATAGTATTGATTCTTGGAATAAGTGCAAAGATGCTTACATATCCAAGTATTTTCCGCCGGCTAAGATTATCTCTCCCCGTAATGATATCATGAATTTTAAGCAACTTGATCATGAACATGTTGCACAATCTTGGGAGAGAATGAAATTGAAGATTAGAAATTGTCCCGCTCATGGCTTGAGTCTTTGGATGATTAGGCAAATCTTCAACGCTGGCTTGAATTTCGCTTCTAGAAATATCTTGGACTCCACCTCAGGTGGAACGTTCATGGAAATCACATTAGGAGAAGCCACGAAACTCCTAGACAATATCATGATGAACTACTCTCAATGGCACACTGAAAGGTCACCTACTAGTAAGAAGGTACACGCTATAGAAGAAATTAACTCGTTGAGTGCTAAGATGGATGAGTTAATGAATTTGGTTGCTAGTAGAAGTGCTCCTTTAGATCCTAATAATATGCCCTTGTCTTCCTTGATTGAGAGTAGCAACGCTAGCTTGGACGTTAATTTTGTTGGTAGGAATAATTTTGGCAACAACAATGCTTTTAGAGGAAACTATGTTCCTAGGCCTTTTCCTAGTAACTCCTCTAATAACTTTGGCAACTCCTACAAAAATACTCATGGAAAGTACAATAGATTACCCTCTGATTTAAAGAGTAATATCAAAGAGTTTATCAACTCACAAAAGATTTTCAATGCGTCCATACAGGAAAAACTACTCAAAATTGACGATTTGTTAGGAGCATTGATAGAATGTCTAGTGATATTCATGCTTTGAAAGTTAGATGTGCTCCTCCCAAGATCAATATGGATGAAACTTTGGAAGCTATGCGTGTTTCCATGAGTGAAAGCAAAGAAAGAACAGCCCAAATTCGTGCTAGACATGAATGGCTTAAAAAGGCGTGTTTTCGTGATAAAAATCACGAAGATCTTAAAGTGCTTGGTGTGACTCCCATTGAATCTTTGTTTTCTTGTGTCAAATCTAATGATGATGTGGCTGGATATGAATCCACTTTGGTTGAAAAACTCCCCAATGATTCGGAGTCCATCTATCTTGCTGCTAAAAGCATTGAAAGTGGAGTAGAAGATATTAAAACCTTGAGTAGTAATGAAATTACTACTTTGGATTTCAAGGAATTCAATTATGATAGTTGCTCTTTGATTGAATGCATTTCCTTGATGCAATCCATGCTAAACTCTCCACACGCTTATAGCCAAAACAAGGCCTTTACCTATCATATCGTCGAAGCTATGATAAAATCTCTTGAAGAGAAACTTGAATTGGAAGTTTCTATCCCTAGAAAGCTTCATGATGAGTGGGAACCTTATCACACCCTGATTCTGCTATCACTTGTCTTTATTGTAAAATTCTGAGCTTGTTAAAACTTTTTCAAAACTAACGTTGTGAGTGCCATGATGACATCGTATGCTTGTATGCTTGATCATGTGAGGTTTTAAAACCCTAAATTTCCTTTTTGGTATTTTACTGATTTCCAAAAACCTTTCATAACCAAGGTAAAACCACCTTGAGATTGCACTGCATGTCTTTGATAACGAGCAGTGCTACTACTCATATTTGGTAGTCTGATTTTTACCTATCTTTATATTTCAAAACCACAAAAATAATTATTTTTGTGAGTATTTTCCTAATTAAATAACCTGTCCATTTCTAACGCCAGAATTGGTGTTCCAGCATGGAAAAATACTTTTCTGCTTCGGAAAAATCTGATTAAATTTGGGGATGATCAGAAGGACATATATTTTCCATACATAGGATTTTAAACCCCATTTTATATTAGATTTATTCATTAAAACTATGAAATCTATTTCTGTCTGTTTTGGCATTTTGAGATATTTCCAAAGGAAATATTCTCAATAAATTCCTAGAAAATTCCAGTGATGTCCCTAAGCCTTGTTTGGTTACCACATAATGTTTCACCTTGATCAAAGGTGGATAAGGACCCCAAATAACCCAAAAACCATGTCTGTCCAGAATCAAGTTAGAGCAACTCTACATAGCAAAGTTTGTCCAATGAGGCTAAAACTTTGCAGGAGTGCCTAATACCTCAAACGAGGGTTCTACACCAAAAATGGGATTTGTGGGACTTAGTTTTCCCACACTCCCTTTGGAAGGAACAGATCTGGTCATATTGGAGTGATTTCAAGTTTACAAAGCTAAACTTGTCCATTGGAGCTCGAATTTGGTGGAACTCCATGGTTTATCCACAAAACCAAACCTGTTAAGTATCAGCACCAGTGGCGGGGTGCAACCCCATGTGACCATTGTTGAACACCTTTTGACAGATAGGAAGAAGGCACCTTAGCCACAGCTAAACCCAACTTCTTTGCTTCAAACTCTTAGATTAAGCAGCAAGCACCTGTAGCTAACCCCAGTCAACTGGCCCCTCACTGGTTCAAAGTGGAAAGGCCAAAAACCATAGTTTAGACCTTAGTTCATGACTGACAGCACCAGTATTTCTTGCCTCCTTTGACCAGCCGAAGCTCCCACTAAAACCAAACGGCTAGCCACACCCCCAGCAAGTGCCAGGACATGCTCGACACGTCCAATGTGCCTTAGAGCGCACCAGCATGTCGTGGCATGCCAAAACTGCGCTCTGGGCGCGCTACAAGGAGTCACCAAGGTGGGGGCGACACCCTCGGCCAGTTCCAGCCTCCCCCGAGATGTCCAACCTCCTCCCGGACAGCCCCTCTGCGTCGGGCAAGCCTGAGGGCCCCTCTTCTCTCGCGCTAGAGCTCGCGCGACGCGTGCCCGCGCGCTCCAGATTCGGCCAAGCTTGCGCGGCCACGAATCCTCGGCTCTCCTCTCTCTCTCTCTCTGCAGCACACAGTTCGGGCAGTTCAATACCACGTCCTGAGACTGTGGTTTCAACCCCAACGTCTCTCTGCACCCCCATGCGCGCCACGGTGAGTCACCGACGCTCCCGATTCTGCTCATCGTCGCAGGCCTATAAATAGCCCTCCCCCTCGCTCCAGCACCCCTCAGATAGCTTCGCCGCATCCACTAGCACCTCCCTAGCCACCCGAGCATCCCAGTAGAGCCCCGGTGCTCGAGACCGACCGAGGCCCCTCCGCCTCGGAGCTCAATTCGATCTCCGGCTACACGACGGCACCTGCGCCCCTCGACCCACCAAACTGACCCACTTGACCACATGAAGCTTTCCCCTAACTCGCCCGAGCTTTTCCGTGTCTCTAGCCACCCCCTCGAACACTTCCCGAAAATCCTCCGCCACGGCCTCCTCAACGCCGGTGAATCCCTGCCTCCCCGTCGTTGTTTCAACCACCAGCAGGTAGGCGACGGTCTGGCAAACCCATTCCTGTGCTCATTGGAGCTTGAGCACGTCGGCAACCACGCCGGCATCCTCCTCGTCCTCTCTGGCAGGAGGTAGGTGACCACCCCGACAGGTGTGCCCCACCTGTCAGTGGCCCAGCCTCCTCCCCCACGCTGGCCTCGGCCACTGACCGCAGGGCCCCACGCATCAGGTTCAAACCCGACGGCGTGCGCCTGGGCAGGCCGTCGGCTGGCCATGGGCCAGCCCATCTCTGGGCAGAGCCAGGCCAGGAGCTGGCCTGTTTTTCTTTTATTTTTAAACCTAGATTTCTAAGATTTTTATAAAAACATTTAACCAGTGTAAAAATATAATTCTTCCACTGTTATTCTTCTAAAAATGTGTAAATTTAATGATATGCTTACATGAATTTTTCCAGCAACTAATCTATTTTACAATATTAAAAAGGCTAAAATGGAATAGTTTTGCTTCTACTTGGTTGTTTGAAAAATATTCCTTCAAGGAAAATTAAGGCAAGTATTTTTAAAATGATATCTTAGATTGATCAGAAATAGGGAACATTTTTAAAATGACTTTGTGGACTGTTTTTGTGTGAGCTATTTCTTATTTATTGTTTTATCGATGATAGAAAACCCGTGTGACGAGGGAATCAGAGCGGAAGACCTCGAAGACCCCGGATACTTAGCTGACCAAGGCAAGCATCCCTTTGACCATGACTGAGCATTTGTTACTTTGCACGTTATAATAGCAAGGATACCCGTTGCATATGATCATAAGTGCCGGTACTCATCTGACATGATGTTACCGAAGGCTCCTCCGGAGCACATGCATTGAGCTTGACTCTACCTTTAGGGTCATGCTAATACCATGTTGACAAGTAAAGGTATAAGTTGCATCATCATGAGCATGTTGTTGACACAAAGTAAGAGTTTATGAAAACCCCGTCGGGTGCAACTAATGCCCGAGGGTGATGATGAGTTAGGTGGTCACTTTTGGTGAAGTGATGCACCCGGTATTTTGTGTGAGGAAGGATTCGGAAATGGTATTAGATTTATGATGTGTCGACCGTCCCAACCTTACCAGTACGACCACGTTACCCTTTATGGGATGGGGCTATGTTAATTACTTTGGATAGTGCTAGCAAAGAGCCACATTACTAGTGGCGGGAGTAATATGTGGTCACTCTCGTGATGGGGTCGTGCCGGGTAGGACGACTATGCCATTTTTATGAGCTCCAGTCACACCGTTGGTCCCCGCATGGTTGGTACTATCCAGAGTTGGTGCTCGCAAGACGTACAACATGTGGGCTGGGTTCCATTCGAGCGGACCTTTTTGTCTAGTATCATCAGGGGAAAGGCATTGATCGGGTATTTACCCCGGGTATGTGATATACCGCGAGTCGTGGATGACACGAAAGTTTCCCGGATCTCGTGGGTCCAGCGTACTACCTCTGTAGAGTGTAAACTATTTGAATAGTTGTGTCCACGGTCAAGGACAGTTGGGTAATCCTGCTTAAACTAAGTCCGGATATTTCCGCATAAACCAAGTCTGCGTACCGTGAGTATGTGTATGGTGATAAGAAAAATGTTGCTATGAAAGCATTTCTATGACCAAGTTTGGTGACTTGGCATATAAGGTGAACTCGGGTGGTTCATCCCTCAACAGATATGTTGATATCTGTAACCTGCTCTTCAAGAGTAATTCTTTAACTTGATGCATAAGCAATGATCATTCCACCCCGATGAGTTATACTAGAAATGCATGATATTGTTATCCTTCACTTTCATTGTTCATATCATGGGTTGTTTGCGAGTACATTCAAATTACTCATTGGCTTGCCACTGGTTATGTTATTGACCAGACATGGAAGGACCGGAGTTTGGATATGAGTACGTCTTCAGTGACACCCCTGCGAACAAGGACGCTTCCGAGTCAGAATGCCTGTCGGTGTATGCTTCATGGCATGGGCACCCGCTTAGCCCCTTAGACCCTTCGGTCACGTGTTGTAATAATCGGTACTCGGATGTAAGACTCTTTATTCAATATCTGTGTTTGGTGAGTATTGATCTCTGGGATCAGTGAGCACGGCGATTCTCGACTGGTAAGTTGGAGTCCCCATAGAGCTGGTATCTGAGCCATCCTAACTATAGGAAGCCTTAGGTAGCATGGGCGATAGCCAGACCATTAGTGCACATAGGTTGACCCGAGAACCGCACCCACTATATATTTCTAACCCTCTCCTCTACACCTTGTAGATGGCTGCCGTACCCGAGATGCTTCTGGAAACAGGCTTTCCTCTGCTTTTGAGTGATAGCCTCAAGAAATGTCAAGTGCGTCGCACTCCCGTCTTTCTCTACCACGAACACTGGGTCAACGCCGACACCAAGGAGTATCACGTGCATGTGATAGTGAAGGCTAATGACTCCCCAACTGGTTGGTTCTTTGAAGGGCCACAAATGGAGGATCTGATGTTGGTCATGGAGACTGCAGCACGAGAGGCACTCGTGCGACTCCGGGACATCCTTCCTCAGATGGCGAATGAACCCGCTACTCGTGTCTTACCTTTTGTTAAGGATAAGATAGACGGAAGCTGGACACTCAACCCCACATCTGAGGATGGGATGCCATTAAGGTTTCAGACCTACTTCAGCCTCTTCTGAGACACCTTGACGCATCTTTTGATCAAGGTGTCAACTAGGATTCGCCAAGAGCTGCACCAAGTTAATAGCTACTTCGTGTGGAGAAGATGAAGAACAGCAAGGTGAAGAAAGAAGGAGCACCTTTGATATCACCTGGCTTTGCTTTCCGAGGAGGAATACCCCCGCTTCAGGCTGTTCCTCTTCAGAGTCGACGCTTAACCGCAGAAGAGTACACCAAGCTTTTCGCTACCTCACCAACCAAGTGACATCGAGATGGTCTACTTCCTTCCCCTACGCCTTCGAGGAAGGGAAGCACTAATGAAGATGAAGACAAAGATGAAGATGAAGACGAAGATCCCACAGAGCCAGCTTATGAGACCGCGCAGTCGATCGCGTAGCAGCGTAGGATGTACCGAACATAGGAGTTCTTGTATCAGGATGTTATGACCCGGATGTTGTATGAACCTGTTGGATGCAAGTCGCATTCTGCCTTGAGTAGCTTGTGAGCGACTGCATCGCTTGCTTTAAATTAATGCAGTAGTTCTTTCAAGAACCTTTGTCATAAAACCTTGCACACTAGGACACACCAGACCCCCTCTTTACTAGAACGTCATCCCTTTCGAGTACAACCGGTTCAGCAGAATTTGACCTGTCTAATCCCCTGACAGGATGGTGAATGCAACTCGCAACAACACTTTCGGCAACCCCGGCTCTGCCTCTTCAGGACAGCAGCAGGGAACCAGAGGGCAGCTCAAGCTGGAGATCACCATGTGCAGCAAGACGATGTACCTCCGCTACCGCTTCCCCCTGAAAGCTTGACGATGGCTTAGTTCCTTCAAGCTCTTCGGGAGGAGCGTCAATCCAAAAATGCCGCTATCCGGCAGCTGGCTCAAACTTTGGTGAACCACCCGCCGCAGAACGGGAATGGCAACGGTCCCTCAACTCTCTCCGAGTTTATGCAGACTACGCCGCCCATATTCACGGAGACGACTGAACCCTTGGATGCTGATGACTGGATCCGCACTATCAAAGACCTTCTCGCGTTGGTCAAGTGCACTGACAACAACAAGAAAGTTCTCTATGCAACCCACTGTCTCGGAGGCACATCCAGAGCCTGGTGGGATGGATTTCAGATCATGCGAGCGGGGCAAGTCATCACTTGGGCCGTGTTCAAGGATGGATTCCGCGCCGCTCACATTCCTTCGGGGATGATGACCATTAAGAAGTGGGAATTCCGAGCCTTAAGGCAAGGCAGTGGATCAGTCAAGGAGTATTTGCAGAAGTTCAACCTTCTATCAAGGTATGCTCCTGAAGATGTCAACACTGAGGCTGCCAAAGTGGGGCGCTTCATGGAAGGACTACAGCAGTCACTCCAATATCAACTGGTTGTTTGTGAATGTCGGACCTTTAGTGACCTGGTTAATAAGGCTCTTATGTTGGAAGACAAGTGTCGTGCAATGGATGACACCCGTTAGCGCAAGCTAATAAGTAGTGAAGGACCGATCAACTCAAAACCAAGACCATGGCAGTCAGCCCTAGCAAGACCCAACTATCAGCAGCAGCAGTACAAGCACCCAACATTTCGCCAGAATTACCAACCTCAGCAAGTCAGCCACAAGCGAGCAAGCACTCCGCAGAACAACGGTGGGAGCAAGACCAATCCTCCAGCGCAAGTTACCTGTTTCGGGTGTGGACAACCAGGGCACTTCTGCAGGCAGTGCCCCAATAAGAAACCCGATGTTCCGCGCCCCAATGCGCCAAATCCAGGCCAAGGAGCACCAGGCAGGAACCAGGCTCCCCGCAATCAGCAGTATCACAGCAAGGGGCAGATTAATCATATTTCCGCGAAAGAGGCACGGGAAGACCCGGACTGCATTCTAGGTACGTTCCTCGTCAACTCTACCCCAGCAACAGTACTGTTTGATTGTGGTGCTTCGCATTCCTTTGTTACGCAAAAGTTTGTGGAAAAGTGTGGACTAGAACCTACCTTGCTTCATGGGCGTATGGCAATTCAAACCCCGGGAGCAGTTTTGAGAACCAACCTAGGGTGTAGGAAGGTTGGGATAGTTATCAATGGGACGAGCTTCTCAGCTGATCTCATTGTGCTTAAGTCGCAAGGCCTAGAAGTAATCCTCAGTATGGACTGATTGGTCAAGCATCAGAGTATCTTGGACTATGCTAGCACGGCCATTACCATGATAAGTGACCAAGGGGTCAAAGTCGAGTATGTCTCTGAGCCAGTACCCACTCGAGTGCCACGAATTAACAGCCTATCAGAGGAAGGACTCGAACCGAGTGCCAATAGTTTGTGAGTACCCGTATGTCTTTCGTGATGAGCTACCAGGGATGCCTCCTGACCGAGACATCGAGTTCATCATCGAACTCATGGCCGGATCAAGGCCTATCTACAAGAAGGCTTACAGGATGGGATCTGAAGAGCTAGTGGAGTTTAAGAAGGAACTAGATGAACAACTCAGGAAGAGGTTTATTCGTCCAAGTGCGTCGCCTTGGGGATCACCTGTTCTCTTCATGTCCAAGAAGGATGGGACAATCTGACTATGCATCGATTACCGATCACTCAATGAGGTCATGGTCAAGAACAAGTATCCACTCCCCAAGATTGAAGACTTGTTTGACCAGCTTAATGGAGCAAAGGTATTCTCTAAGATCGACCTTCGATCTGGATATTACCAACTAAAGATTCGATCCGAAGACATTCCGAAGACGACATTTGTCAGTCGGTACGGTCTGTACGAATGCACTGACATGTCCTTCGGATTGACAAATGCCCCAGCTTACTTCATGTACCTCATGAATAAGGTCTTCATGGCGTATTTGGACAAGTTTGTCGTTGTATTCGTTGACGCCATATTAATCTTTTCCAAGTCTGAAGAAGACCATGAGCAACACTTGAGGTTAGTATTGGAAAAGCTTCGAGAGCACCAACTGTATGCCAAGTTCAGCAAATGCCAGTTTTGGCTGAACGAAGTTGGATTCCTAGGTCATACCATGACGGCAAGTGGATTGGCAGTTGATCCCTCTAAGATTACCACGGTAACCAACTGGGAATCGCCAATCAACGTGAAGGAAGTCAGGAGCTTTCTCGGACTCGTAGGGTACTACCGCAAGTTCGTGGAAGGATTCTCCCGCATCACATGACCTATGACTCAGCTCTTGAAGAAAGGCAAGAAGTTCGAATGGACGCCAGAATGTGAGGCAAGCTTCCAAGAGTTGAAGAAGAGGCTAACCACTGCCCCGGTATTGGCCACTCCAGATATCAGCAAGGAGTTCGTGATATACTGTGATGCCTCCAGGACCGGGCTAGGTGGGGTTCTAATGCAGGATGGCAGGGTCATGCCATACTTGTCGCGGAAACTGCGCCCACATGAGGAGAATTATGCCACCCCTAATCTCGAGTTGGCAGCAGTAGTGCATTCCCTGAAGACATGGCGATATTACCTTCTGGGGAAGCGATGTGAAATATACACCGACCACAAGAGTCTGAAGTATATTTTCAGCCAAAGGGAATTGAATATGAGGCAACGGAGATGGTTGGAGTTAATCAAAGACTATGACCTCAGCATTCATTATCACCCCGGTAAGGCCAATGTAGTGGCCGACGCCTTGAGTCGGAAGACCAGCCCCTTAAACGTCATGCTTAAGGAAAGGCAGCCCGCCTTATACGAAGAATTGGAGAACTTCGGATTGGAACTGGTGGAACCAGGATTCCTAGATAATCTCGAAGTCAAACCAACGCTGGAAGACGACATCAAGGAGGCCCAGAAGGGTCACAAGAGCATCGAAGGTATCAAGGAGAAGATTCCAGAAGGCAAGGCCCCAGGATTCTTGGAGGATGATCAAGGAGTGGTGTGGTTTGGGAATCGTTTATGCGTACCCAACAAGGTCGAACTCAAGGAACTCATCCTACGGGAAGCTCACGATACACCCTACTCCATTCACCCCGGTGGTACCAAGATGTATCAAGATCTCCGAGAAAGATTCTGGTGGCACAGCAAGTTAAGGCTGAGAATCAGCGACCCGCAGGAATGCTACAACCTCTCTAGGTGCCGGAATGGAAGTGGGACAAGGTAGGGATGGATTACATTACCGGTCTACCAAGGTCTAGCAAGGGCCATAACTCGATATGTGTCATTGTCGACCATTTGACCAAGGTGTCCCATTTCATCCGTGTAACACCACATATGACGGTAACAAGTTGGCTAGTCTCTATATCGAGCACATAGTAAGCCTTCATGGAGTTCCCTAGGAGATTGTATCTGACTGAGGCACGCAGTTCACCTCAAGGTTTTGGAGGAAGCTTCAGGAAGCCCTCGGTACCAAGCTCTCTTTCAGTACCGCCTTCCACCCACAGACGGGAGCACAGACGGAAAGGGTAAATCAGATACTCGAAGATATGCTCCGCGCATGTGTCCTAGCGCATGGAGCCAAATGGGAAGACTGTCTGCTGTTCGCTGAGTTTTCATACAACAACAGCTACCAGTCTAGTCTCCAGATGGCCCCGTTCGAAGTGTTGTATGGATGAAAATGCCACACCCCGCTCAACTGGTCTGAAACCGGACGCGGGCTGATTTTCGGACCAGAAGTTTTGCACCGGGCAGAAGAGAAGGTGCAACTAGTCCAAGAAAATCTGAAGGCAGCCAAGTCGCGACAAAACAGTTATGCGGACTCTCGCCGCAGGAATGAGGAGTTCATTCCCGGAGATCTGGTGTACCTCTAAGTCACACCTCTTAAGGGAACCAAGCGTTTCCATGTTAATGGGAATCTCCCTCCAAGGTTCATTGGGCCATTCAAGATGACGACAACGCGTGGAGAGATCGCTTATCAGTTGAAGTTACCTCCGGAACTTTCAGGTGTGCACAACGTTTTTCACGTGTCACAGCTTCGGAAGTGTCTCCAGACGCCAAGTCGTTCCGATCCTTATAAGGACATTCTGCATTCAAGATGAAGCAGAGCGATGCACTCGAAGCCACACCATCAAGTATTTCAAGGTTCAATGGAGCAACCACACCAAAGCCGAAGCTACATGGGAGCGTGAAGACTATCTCCGATCTGACTTTCCAGACCTTTTTAGCACCTAGCTTAGGAATCTCGGGGACGAGATTCTTGTAAGGGGGATAGGTGTGTCACACCCTGATTCTGCTATCACTTGTCTTTATTGTAAAATTCTAAGCTTGTTAAAACTTTTTCAAAACTAATGTTGTGAGTGCCATGATGACATTGTATGCTTGTATGCTTGATCATGTGAGGTTTTAAAACCCTAAATTTCCTTTTTGGTATTTTACTGATTTCCAAAAACCTTTGATAACCAAACTAAAACCACCTTGAGATTGCAGTGCATGTCTTTGATAACAAGCAGTGCTACTACTCATATTTGGTAGTCTGATTTTTAGCTATCTTGATATTTCAAAACCACAAAAATAATTATTTTTGTGAGTATTTTCCTAATTAAATAATATGTCCATTTCTAAGGCCAGAATTGGTACACCACCATGGAAAAATACTTTTCTGGTTTGGAAAAATATGATTAAATTTAGGGATGATGAGAAGGACATATATTTTCCATACATAGGATTTTAAACCCCATTTTATATTATATTTATTGATTAAAACTATAAAAGTTATTTATGACTATTTTGGCATTTTGACATATTTCCAAAGGAAATATTCTCAATAAATTCCTAGAAAATTCCAGTGATGTCCCTAAACCTTGTTTGGTGTCCACATAAAGTTTTACCTTGATCAAAGGTGGATAAGGACCCCAAATAACCCAAAAACCGTGTTTGTCTAGAATCAAGTTAGAGCAACTCTACATAGAAAAGTTTGTCCAATGAGGCTAAAACTTTGCAGGAGTGCCTAATACCTCAAATGATGGTTCTACACCAAAAATGTGATTTGTGGGACTTAGTTTGCCCACACTGCCTTTGGAAGGAATAGATCTGGTCATATTGGAGTGATTTCAAGTTTACAAAGCTAAACTTGTCCATTGGAGCTCAAATTTGGTGGAACTCCATGGTTTACCCCCAAAACCAAACCTGTTAAGTATCAGCACCAGTGGTGGGGTGCAACCCCGTGTGACCACTGTCGAACACCTTTTGACAGATAGGAAAAAGCCACCTTAGCAACAGCTAAACCAAACTCCTTTGCTTCAAACTCTTAGATTAAGCAGGCAGCACCTGTATCTAACCCCAGTCAACTGGCCCCTCACTGGTTCAAAGTGGAAAGGCCAAAAACCCCAATTTAGACCTTAGTTCATGACTAACAACACCAGTATTTCTTGCCTCCTTTGACTAGCCGAATCTCCCACTAAAACCAAACGGCTAGCCACACCCCCAGCAAGTGCCAGGACATGCTCGACACGTCCAAAGTGCCTCAGAGCGCACCAGCATGTCGTGGCATGCCAAAACTGCGCTCTGGGCGCGCTACAAGGAGTCACCAAGGTGGGGGCGACACCCTCGGCCAGTTCCAGCCTCCCCCGAGATGTCCAACCTCCTCCCGGACAGCCCCTCTGCGTCGGGCAAGCTTGAGGGCCCCTCTTCTCTCGCGCTAGAGCTCGCGCGACGCGTGCCCGCACGCTCCAGATTCGGCCAAGCTTGCGCGGCCACGAATCCTCGGCACTCCTCTCTCTCTCTCTCTGCAGCACACGGTTCGGGCAGTTCAATACCACGTCCTGAGACTGTGGTTTCAACCCCAACGTCTCTCTGCACCCCCATGCGCGCCACGGTGAGTCACGGACGCTCCCGAGTCTGCTCATCGTCGCAGGCCTATAAATAGCCCTCCCCCTCGCTCCAGCACCCCTCAGATAGCTTCGCCGCATCAAGTAGCACCTCCCTAGCCACCCCAGCAACCGAGCAGAACCCCGGTGCTCGAGATCGATCGAGGCCCCTCCGCCTCGGAGCTCCGGTCGATCTCCGGCTACACGACGGCTCCTGCGCCCCTCGACCCACCAAACTGACCCCCTTGACCCGAGGAAGCTTTGCCCTAAGTCGCCTGAGCTTTTCGTGTCTCTAGCCACTCCCTCGACCACTTCCCGAAACGCCTCCGCCACGGCGTCCTCGTCACTGGCGAACCCCTGCCTCCCCATCATTGTTTCGACCACCAGCAGGTAGGCGACGGTCTGGCGAACCCACTCCCATGCTCATTGGAGCTTGAGCACGTCGGCAACCACGCCGGCGTCCTCCTCCTCCTCTCTGGCAGGAGGTAGGAGAAGACCCCAACTGGTGTGCCCCACCTGTCGGTGGCTCAGCCTCCTCCCCCGCGCTGGCCTCGGCCACTGAACGCAGGGCCCCGCGCGTCAGGTTCAAACCTATTGGCGCGCGCGCCTGGTCAGGTCCTCGGCTGGCCATGGGCCAGCCCAGCTCTGGGCCGAGCCAGGCCAGGAGCTGGCCTGTTTTTCTTTTATTTATAAACCTAGATTTCTATGGTTTTTATAAAAACATTTAACCAGTGTAATAATATAATTCTTCCAATGTTATTCTTCTAAAAATGTGTATTATTTAATGATATGCTTAGATGAATTTTTCCAGCAACTAATCTATTTTACAATATTAAAAAGGGCTAAAATGGAATAGTTGTGCTTCTACTTGGTTGTTTTTAAAAATATTCCTTCAAGGAAAATTAAGGCAAGTATTTTTAAAATGATATCTTAGATTTATCAGAAATAGGGAACATTTTTAAAATGACTCTGTGGATTGTTTATGTGTGAGCTATTTCTTAATTATTGTTTTATTGACGATAGAAAACCCGTGTGACGAGGGAATCGGAGCGGAAGACCTCGAAGACCCCGGATAATTAGCTGACCAAGGCAAGAAGCCCTTTGACCATGACTGAGCATATGTTACTTTGCACGTTATAATAGCAAGTATACCCGCTGCATATGATCATAAGTGTCGGTACTCATCTGACATGATGTTACCGAAGGCTCCTCCGTAGCACATGCATTGAGCTTGACTCTACCTTACATGTAAAGGTAGAAGTAGCATCATCATGAGCATGTTGTTGACACGAAGCAAGAGTTTATGCTCGAGGGTGATGATGAGTTAGGTGGTCACTTTTGGTGAAGTGATGCACCCGGTATTTCGTGTGAGTAAGGTTTTGGAAATGGGATTAGATTTATGATGTGTCGACCATCCCAACCTTACCAGTACGACCGTGTTGCCCCTTATGGGACGGGGCTATGCTAATTACTCTGGTCGATGCTAGCAAAGAGCCACATTACTAGTGGCGGGAGTGATATGTGGTCACTCTCGTGATGGGATCGTGCCGGTTAGGACGACTATGCCATTTTTATGAGTTCCCGTCACACCGTTGGTACCCGCGAGGTTGGTACTATCCAAAGTTGGTGCTCGTAAGACGTACAACATGTGGGCTGGGTACCAATCGAGTGGACCTCTTTGTCTAGTATCGTCAGGGGAAAGGCATTGATCGGGTATTTACCTCGGGTATGTGATATACCGCGAGTCGTGGATGACACGGAAGTTTCCCGGATCTCGTGGGTCCAGCGTACTACCTCTGCAGAGTGTAAACTATTCGAATAGCCGGGTCCACAGTCAAGGACAGTTAGGTAATCCTGCTTAAACTACGTCCTGATATTTCCGCATAAACCAAGTGTGCGTAGCGTGAGTATGTGTATGGTGATAAGAAAATTGTTGCTATGAAAGCAATGCTATGACCAAGTTTGGTGACTTGGCATATAAGGTGAACCCGGGTGGTTCAGCCCTCACAGATATGTTGATATATGTAACCTGTGCTTGAAGAGTAATTCTTTAACTTGATGCATAAGCAATGATCATTCCACCCCCGATGAGTTATACTAGAAATGCATGATATTGTTATCCTTCACTTTCATTGTTCATGTCATGGGTTGTTTGCGAGTACATTCAAAGTACTCATTGGCTTTCCATTAGTTATGTTATTGACCAAACATGGTAGGACCGGAGTTTGGAGATGAGTACGTCTTCGGCGACACCCCTGCGAACTAGGACGCTTCCGAGTCAGAATGCCTGTCGGGGTAGGCTTGATGGCATCGGCACCCACTTAGCCCCTTTATTTTCTGCTATTAGTGTACTCGTGTGATTTGGCCTTAGGCCCTATCTGGTGAACTTGACCCTTCTGTCACGTGTTGTAATAATCGGTAATCGGATGTAAGACTCTTTATTCAGTATCTGTGTTCGGTGAGCATTGATCTCCGGGAACACTGAGCACGGCGATTCTCGACTGGTAAGTCGGGGTCCCCACAAACCTACTATCAAAATCAAAATCAAAAACTATCAATGCAATGCTTTGTGTGATTTGGGTGCTAGTGTTCCCGCGATTCCAAAGTCTTTATGTGATGTTTTGGGTTTTAATGAGATTGAGGAGTGCTCTCTTAATTTGCATCTTGCGGATTCTACTATCAAGAAACCCATGGGAAGGATCAATGATGTTCTTATTATTGCAAATAGGAACTATGTACCCCTGGATTTCATTGTGCTTGACATTGATTGCAATCCTACATGCCCTATTATTCTTGGTAGACCTTTTCTAAGGACTATCGGTGCTATTATCGATATGAAGGAAGGGAATATTAGATTTGAATTTCCTTTCAAGAAGGGTATGGAGCATTTAGCTAGATAGAAAATAAGATTGCCTTATGAATCTATGATGAGGGCTACTTATGGTTTGAGCACCAAAGACGACGATACGTGATTCTATCGCTTTATGCCTAGCAAAGGGCGTTAAACAATAGCGCTTGTTGGGAGGCAACCCAATGAATTTATCTTTTTCTTTCTGTTTTGTTGCGTCCACACCATCATAATTCTATTATGATAGTGTCTTTTGTGTTTCTTTTTGTGTTTGAGCCAAGCAAAACCTTTATGACTAGTCTTGGTGATGGTTGTTTGATCCTGCTGGGAAAAGACAGAAACTTTTCGCTCACGAGATTATTTTTGATTTTTATTCAGAAAGAGATTTTGATTTCACTCACATTGCTTCTGGTTGATGTGCCTTTTTCCCAAGCAGTCGTAAATTTTCATAATTTTTGAGGTACCAGAAGTATACGAAGTATAAAGATTTCTACAGACTGGTCTGTTTTTGATAAATTCTGTTTTTGTTGAGTTGGTTGCTTGTTTTGATGAAACTATGGATAGTATCGGGGGGTGACTAGCCATGGAAAAGTGAGAATACAGTAATCTAACACCAATATAAATAGAAATCAAGATTGCTACAGTGCCTAAAGAGGTGGTAGTTTGTTTTCTTGTGCTAATGATATCACGAGTTTCTGTTTAAGTTTTGTGTTGTGAAGTTTTCATGTTTTGGGTGAAGTTCTCATGGACAAAGGGGTAAAGAGTGGAAAGAGCTCAAGCTTGGCGATGCCCAAGGAATCCGAAGCCAAATTCAAGGACACCAAAAAGCCTAAGCTTGGGGATGCCCCGGGAAGGCATCCCCTCTTTCGTCTTCAATCCATCGGTAACATTACTTGGAGCTATATTTTTATTCACCACATGATATGTCTTTTGCTTGGAGCGTCTTGTATCATAGGGGTCTTTTCTTTTTGTTGTGTCATAATCATCCTTGCTGCACACCTTTTGAGAGAGACACACACTCATCATGATTTTGCTAGAATGCTCATTGTGCTTCACTTATATCTTTTGAGCTAGATAATTTTGCTCTATGTGCTTCACTTAGATCTTTTAAGGCATGGCCGTGCGTGACTTGGTAGTTGGCTTGTGCGATGAAAGTAGTCCCAAAGGTGATAGGTAACCAAAGATGATACAAAAACCTCCATCTTCATGTGCATTGTGTAGAAAGAGAAGTTTTGATTCCTCTCAATTAGTTTTGAGACGTGGATTTGGTAATATTAAGAGTTATGTTAGTAGGGTGTTGTGAATCTAGAAATACGTGTGTTGAAGTTAGTGATTCCCGTAACATGCACGTATGGTGAACCGCTATGTTAGGAAGTCGAAGCATAATTGATCTATCGATTGTCATCCTTTGTGTTGTGGTCGGGATCGCGCGATGGTTAACACCTACCAACCCTTCCCCTAGGAGTATGCGTTTAGCACTTTGTTTTGATTACTAATAAAAACTTTCGCAACAAGTATGTGAGTTCTTCATGACTAATGTGAGTCCATGGTATAGATGTACTTCCACCTTCGACCATTGCTAGCCTCTTTAGTGCCGCGCAACTTTCGCCGGTGCACAAAACCACCATATGCCTTCCTCAAAACAGCCACCATACCTACCTACTATGGCATTTTCATAGCCATTCCGAGATATCTTGCCATGCAACTCCCACCGTTCCATCTCATGACTTGTGACGTCACTCTCATATTGCCATTGAATGATCGTAAGATAGCTAGTGAGATGTTTCAACGTCATACGCCAAGCTATATCGTTGCACATCCTGGTACACTGTCGGAGGCATTTCCTATAGAGTCATCATCGTTAATAGCTTTGAGCTGTGAGTAAATAAAAGTGTGATGATCATCATTATTAGAGCATTGTCCCATGTGAGGAAATAAAAAAAAGGCCAAAGTTTCCCACAAAAAAAGAGAGATATGGAAAGAAGCCAAAGAGCCCAAATAAAACAAAAAAGGGAAAAAAGGGAGAAGGGACAATGCTACTATCTTTTTCCACACTTGTGCTTCATAATAGCGCCATGTTCTTCATGAGTGAGAGCTTTTCGTTTCGTCACCACCATATGCTAGTGGGAATCTTTATTATATAACTTGGCTTGTATATTACAATGATGGGCTTCCTCAAAAGTGCCCTAGGTCTTCGTGAGCAAGCAAGTTGGATGCACACCCACTAGTTCTCCTTTTGAGCTTTCACATACTTATAGCTCTAGTGCATCCTTTGTATGGCAATCCCTACTCATTCACATTGATATCTATTAATGGGCATATCCATAGCCCTTTGATACGCCGAGTCAATGTGACCATCTCCTTTTTTGTCTCACAACCACCACCACACTCTATTCCACCTATAGTGCTATATCCATAGCTCACGCTCATGTATTGCATGAGAGTTGAAAAAGGTTTGAGAAAGTAAGAGTGCGAAAACAATTACTTGGCCAATGCTGGGGTTGTGCATGATTTAAATTAGTCATGTGAGGATGATGGAGCATAGCCAGGCTATATGATTTTGTAGGGATAACTTTCTTTGGCCTTGTTATTTCGATAGTTCATGATTACCTTGCTAGATTGCTTGGAGTATTATTGTTTTCATGTCAATAGCAAACTATTGTTTTGAATCTTACAGATCTGAACATTCATGTCACATGAAAGAAGTTACAAAGGACAACTATACTAGGTAGCATTCCACATCAAAAATTCAGTCTTTATCACTTCCGTGCTCGAGGACTAGCAGGAGTTAAGCTTGGGGATGCTTGATACGTCTCCAACGTATATATAATATTTGATGGTTTCATGCTATTCTCTTGTCAAACTTTGGATGTTTTGTATGCCTTTTATATCTTTTTTTGGACTAACTTATTAACTCAGAGCCAAGTGCTAGTTCCTGTTTTTTCCGTGTTTTTGCCCCTTTTCAGAGGAGGATTTTAAACGGAGTCCAAACGGAATAATACTTCCGAAAAGATTTTTTCCAAAACAGAAGACGATCGGGAGACTTGTGAACCAAGGTAGAGGGTCACCAGGAACCCCACAAGCCCTCATGGCGCGGCCAGAGGGCCCGCGCCTCCGAGGCTTGTGGGCTCCCTGGGCCTCCCCTGCCATAGGTCTTTCGGCTATATATTCCCTAAAATCCTAGAAAAAATCACGAGATCATCGAAAGTACTTTTCCGCCGCCGCAAGTTTCTGTCACCACAAGATCCCATCTGGGGCACAATCTGGTGCCCTGCCGGAGGGGGGATTCGGATACGGAGGGCTTCTTCATCAACACCATAACCTCTCGGATGATGCGTGAGTAGTTCACCATAGACCTACGGGTCCATAGCTAGTAGCTAGATGGCTTCTTCTCTCTCTTGGATCTTCAATACAAAGTTCTCCACGATATTCGTGGAGATCTATCCAGTGTAATCTTCTTTTGCGGTGTGTTTGTCGAGATCCGATGAATTGTGGATTTATGATCAGATTATCTATGAATCTTATTTGAGTTTCTTCTAATCTCTTATATGCATGATTTCGTATCCTTGTAATTCTCTTCGAGTTGTGGGTATTGTTTGGCCAACTTGATCTACGATTCTTGCAATGGGAGAAGTGCTTGGTTCTGGGGTCATACCGTGCGGTCACCTCACCAAGTGACAGAAGGGTAGCGAGGCACGCATCATGTTGTTGCCATCAAGGGTAAAAAGATGGGGTTTTCATCATTGGTTTGAGTTTATCCCTCTACATCATGTCATCTTGCTTAAGGCGTTACTCTGTTCGTCATGAACTCAATACACTAGATGCATGCTGGATAGCGGTCAATGTGTGGAGTAATAGTAGTAGATGCAGAAAGTATCGGTCTACTTGTCCCGGACGTGATGCCTATATGTACGATCATTGCCTTAGATATTGTCATGACTTTGCGTGGTTCTATCAATTGCTCGACAGTAATTTGTTCACCCACCGTAATATTTTTTATTTTGAGAAAAGCCTCTAGTGAACACTAGGGCCCCCGGGTCTACTTCACACCATATTTTCAGCCTTACACTTTTACTTTGTTGCACTTTCCACCTTCAGATCTCACTTTGCAATCAATCTTGAATGGATTAACAACCCCTTTATAGCGTTGGGTGCAAGCTCTTTTGTGTTTGCGCATGTACTCTGGACTTGACGAGATTCTCCTACTGGATTGATAACTTGGTTCTCAAACTGAGGGAAATACTTACTGCTCCTGTGCTGCATCACCCTTTCCTCTTCAAGGGAAAAACCAACGCAAGGAAGTCTCCGTCAACGTGTTAATTTTTGGCGCTCTTGTTTCAGAAGTAGTAGTGGCGTTACTCGCCTCCACCTCAGTCAGGGAGTTTCCGTGAATCGGGAGAGATTCAAGGTTGTGGGTTGCCGCTAGCACATTTTCCACGGCGTTTGGAAGCAGGGCACACGAGCCTCCATCGGCTGAAGCAGTTGTGGGTTAAGCGGTGGCCGAACCGGATCGCCGATTGAGTTAAGATCGGCCGGCAGGCGGCCGTGATGCCTCCTCTGGTGGATCGCATCGAACACATGCTGCTGTCACTCAAGCTGCCAGCCTTCAGTATTCAAACGCTCTGTCTCCGCGGCGATCTGGGCCTGCTGTGTTGCCATCCTGGCGGCTTCCGCTTCTACGTGCCGCTGAATCTTGGACATCTCCTCCCTTAGTTTAGTTAGTTCAACGTTGACCGTTTCCTTTTTCTGTGTCGTTACAGTGATCGCCATGAGTTTGGTCGTCTCTGCTGCCAGGTCTGCCATGGCTTGAGCCGGGGTCTTCCCCGACCCGCCAGCTTCATTTTTGCCCACCGGGTTTGGTTGAGGCGGCGCTGCCCCTGCAATGTAGATGTCGACTTGTCGGTGCGGTCCCGCAAAGTCCTCAGGGATTACTGCCTCCGGCAACCCCCCGAGTTGTTCCTCCTGGAGAGGGTAGATTAAATTTGTATCACCCATGGATTACTCGTCGTCCGAGTTTACGGGGGTGCTCTCCTGGATTATCAGCCCGTACGATAGGTCGTTTCCCTACGTAAAACCAACGAAGACATGATGTTCTCTAACCCGATGTTTGGCAGGATAGGTGTACCGGGCCAGCTCAACGATCGCGGTGAAGGTGTCCGGCTCAGGTACGGGTTCCCTAATCTCACCGATGAAAACGTGGATCTTGCCGAAGGGGACCCTGTATCCAGATTCGATTGAATTGGCCTCAGATCCCCACTCCGAGTTGTCGATGTAGTATTTTCCACGGCGGCTCTTTGTCATGATGCTGACCGGGTAGCTTCCTGACCCTGGAAGGGCTCCCTTTGAGAACTCAACTCCACCGTGTGCAAGCCTCACGATGGGTGCCAACTGTCGTTGTTTTGTCACGGCAAATGTCCTGGTGAAAGGACTTATAGATGGAGCCATCGCACCTTGGTGGCGACTCAAAGGGGGTGAGCGAAAGCGAGACTCAAGTTTACCCAGGTTCAGCCCCTCTCGTGGAGGTAAAAGCCTACGTCCTGCTTCGTGTGTATTGATGGTGAATTCGATTACAAGGAGGGCATAACTTGCCTGACATAGCTCTCGATGATTTCTAACTTAATCTATCAACCATAGAGACTCGCCTTTATATACAGGTCGAGGCCCTAGGGTTTACAAAGTCCTGAACGCGTAACAAATCATGGCCTTCCATATATCTAAGTTGTCGTGTTTGCCAAGCCAGGAAACCTCCTTGGCGACTCATCTTCTTCATCGATCCCGAACCGCCATCTGGCTCATGGGCCCTGACGGCCTTCTAACAAAGATATCTCAACATGCCTCAGGCCTGGGCAAAGTCTTACATTGACCATGTACGTATGAGTCGTCGCTCAGGCATGGGCCAAGGCTTACATTGACCATGTATGTATGAGTCGCCTCTTTCCTGACCCAGCACAATAGGGATGGTCATACCATAGGTAATATCCCCAACACACGGGATGATTTGTTATGGAACTAGTAAAGAGACTTGCCGGTAACGAGATTGAACAAGGTATATGGATACCGACGATCGAATCTCGGGCAAGTATCATGCAGGTAGACAAAGGGAATTGCATACGAGATTGATTGAACCCTTGACATCGTAGTTCATCCGATGAGATCATCGTGGAACATCTGGGAACCAAAATGGATATCCATATCCCGCTGTTGGTTATTGGCCGGAGAGATGTCTTGGTCATGTCTACATGTCTCCCGAACCCGTAGGGTCTACACACTTAAGGTTCGATGATGCTAGAGTTCTAAAAGAATGGTATGTGGTTACCGAAGGTTGTTCAGAAACCCGGATGAGATCCCAGATGTCACGAGGAGCTCCAGAATGGTGCGAAGGTAAAGATTGATATATAGGAAGTCCTGTATTGGTCACCGGAAAAGTTTCGGACTCATCGGCACTGTACCGGGAGTGTCGGGAGGGTGGCGGAGGACCCCCGGAGGGGTGTGATGGCCAAAGAGGTGCATGGGCTGTTAGAGGAGGTGTACCAGCCCTTATTAGGCTGGACAAGGCCTACCCTAAAGGCCTATGCTCATAGGGATAAAAGAGATAAGGCAAGGAAGCTTAAAAGGAAAGGAGGAAGAGTCCTACCAATGTATATATATTGTGGGAGGTGGACAACTCCCTAGCTTTGGCCGAAGCTCCTCCTCCTTGGAGGAGGGGCCAAGGCAGCCTCCCTCTCCCTCCACCTATATATATATATATATTGAAGTGTTTTTGTCTTCTGGAGACACACAATTGATCTCCCACGGCGCAGCCCTACCTCTCTTTTCTTCCTCCTCCGAAGTGCTTGGCGAAGGCCTGCCGAAGAACCACATAGCTCCACCGCCGCCACGCCATCGTGCTGTCGGAGCTCTCCCTCAACTTCTCCTCTCTCCTTGCTGGATCAAGGAGGACACGTCACCGGGCTATACGTGTGTTGAACGCGGAGGTCCCGTGATTCGGCACATAGATCGGAATCTACCGCGATCTAAATCGCTGCGAGTACGACTCAATCAACCGCATTCATAGTAACGCTTCCGCTCAGCGGTCTTCAAAGCTATGGAGATGCTCTACAACCTCTCTCATTGCTGGTTTCTCCATAGATAGATCCTTGTATGGCGTAGAATTTTTTTTGAAATTACAACGATCCCCAACACTGAGTCCCTGGGGCGCTGCCCCAATGTGCCTCGTCGGGGCCCCCTAGGTCACCTCGTTGGTACCCCGGGCCATGCCCCCAGCCCTGGTTAGCCCAACCTCAGGGCAATGGTGGGTACCCGAACACCTGCTGGCTATAGAAAGAAGCCTGCGCTTGCGACATGGGCGGCTGTTCCACCCTCACTCCCCAGGCGGGCGTCGCGTGCCCTAGAAGCAGGGGTGGATATTCCACTCCCGGACTCCAGGTTGGGATCGTCTCGCCTGGGAACATGGGCGTGTGTTCCACCCTCAGTCCCCAAGCTGGGGCCTCTCGGCCTCGACACAAGGGTGCGATCACCCTGTCCAAGACGAGAGGTCCCCGGTCCCAAGACCAAGGCGTCTTCCCGAAGCAGCTCCCAACTAGCAGGTGTGCCCCACGAGGACACCCGCGATGTGCGTCCCCGCGAAGCCACATCCTTGGGCCACCCCACGGTGTTGTTCATACCTGTTTGCGCGGGGGCTGCCCACGGAGTCGCATGCGCAGGGCAGGGCGTAGGAAGTTGTTCTTGTGGCACCTACACCAATTGAAGTAGAAGTTGATGATAGTGATCATGAAACTTCGGATCAAGTCACTACCAAACCTCGTAGGTCGATAAGGACGCATACTACTCCAGAGTGGTACGGTAATCCTGTCTTGAAGGTCATGTTGTTGGACAACAATGAACCTACGAGCTATGGAGATGTGATGGTGGGCCCGGATTCCGACAAATGTCTCGAGGCCATAAAATACGAGAGAGGATCCATGTATGGAAACAAAGTGTAAACTTTGGAAGAACTACTTGATGGTCGTAAGGCTGTTAACTACTGATGGATCTTTAAAAGGAAGACAGACGATAATGGTGAAAAGTCACCATTAAGAAAGGTCGACTTGTCGCAAAGATGTGTCCAAAAGAGTTCAAAGAGTTGACTACGATGAGACTTTCTCACTTGTAGCAACTCTAAAAGTCTGTTGGAATTATGTTAGCAGTTGCTGCATAATTTATGAAATCTTGCCGATAGGACATTAAAACATAGTTTCCTCGATGGTTTCCTTGAGGAAAGGTTGTGTGTGATACAACCGGAAGATTTTGCCTATTCTAAAGGATGCTAACAAGTATGCAAAGCTCCAGCGATCCTTTGAAGGACTGGAGAAAGAGTCTTGGAGTTGGAATATACGCTTTGATGAGATGATCAAAGTTTTTGGGTTTATACGAGGTTTATGAGAAACTTGTATTTCCAAAGAAGTGAGTGGGAGCACTATAGAATTTCTGATAAATATATGTGGTTGACATATTATTGATCGGAAATGATGTAGAATTTCTCGAAAGCATATAGGTTTGTTTGAAAAGTGTTTTTCAATGGAAAACCTGGATTCATCTACTTGAACATTAAGCGTCAAGATCTATGGAGATAGATCAAAATGCTTAATAGAACTTTCAACGAAATACATGCCTTGACAAGTTTTTGAAGGAGTTCAAAATAGATCGGCAAAGAAGGAGTTCTTGTCTACGTTGTAAGGTATGAATTTGAGTAAGACTCAAAAGCCCGACCACGGCAGAAGAAAGAGAAAGGACAAAGGTCGTCCCCTATACTTCATCCCTAGGCTCTATAATTATGCTATGCTGTGTACCGCACGTGAAGTGTGCCTTACCATGAGTCAGTCAAGGGGTATAAGAGCAATCCAAGAATGGATCACTTGACAGTGGTCAAAGTTATCATGAGTAACTAGGGGACTAAGGAGTTTTTCTTTATTATGGAGGTGATGAAAGATTTTGCTGTAAAGGGTTACGATGATGCAAGCTTTGTCACTAATCCGGATGACTTTGAGTAATAAACCAGATTCGTATAATGGAGCAATCATTTGGAATGGTTCTAAATGGCGAGTGGTAGAGTCATCTATAGGATGATATAGAGATTTGTAAAGCACACACGGATCTAAAAGGTTCAGACCCAGTGACTAAAACCTCTCCCACAAGCAAGACATGATCAAACCCCAGAACTGTATGGGTGTTAGATTCATTACAATCACATAGTGATGTTAACTAGACTACGGACTCTAGTGCAAATGGGAGATGTTGGAAATATGTCCTAGAGGCAATAGTATATTGGTTATTATTATATTTCCTTGTTCATAATAATCGTTTATTATCCATGCTAGAATTCTATTGATTGGAAACTCAAATACATGTGTGGATACATATACAACATACTATCCCTAGTGAGCCTCTAGTTGACTAGCTCGTTGAACAAACATGCTCAAGGTTTCTTGGCCATAGACAAGTTTTGTCCATTGATAACAGGATCACATCATTAGGAGAATGATGTGATGGACAAGACCCAAACTACAAACGTAGCATATGATCGTGTCAGTTTATTGGTAATGTTTTCTGCATGTCAATGTATCTATATGACCATGAGATCATGCAGCTCTCGGACACCTGAGGAATACCTTGTGTGTATCAAACGTCGCAACGTTACTGGGTGACTATAAAGGTGCTCTACATGTATCTCCAAAGGTGTCTGTTGGGTTGGCATGGATCAACACTGGGATTTCTCACTCCGTGTGACGGAGAGGTATCTCAGGGCACACTCAATAATACAACATCACAAAAAGCCTTGAAAGCAATGTGACTAAGGAGTTAGTTATGGGATCTTATACAACATGACAAAAAGCCTTGCAAGCCTTACAAGCAAGCAAGGTTCGGTGACGTTTCGGTATAGTTAATTTATAGGTGTTGGTGACCGAAGGTTGTTCGGAGTCCTGGATGAGACCCTCGACGTCACGAGGATCTCCGGAATGGTCCAGAGGTAAACATTGATATATAGGAGGTCATGTTTTGGTCACCGGAAAAGATTCGGGCTCATCGGTAGTGTACCACGAGTGCCGGGAGGGTACCGAGGGGCCATCGAGAGGGGTGTCTTGACCCAAGAGGCCTCATGGGCTGTGGGAGGAGTCAAACCAGCCCCTAGTGGGCTGGCCAAACCAACCACTAAGGCCCATGCGGCAAGAGGTGGGAAAACCCAAAGGAAAGTAGGCACTAGTAGAAAATGGCCCATTTGTCCCGGTTCCAGAGGCCCATTAGCCCCGGTTCTTGAACCGGGACTAAATGGTCGGGACTAAAGCAGAAAATCTTTAGTCCCGGTTCGCTTATGAAGCGGGACCGAATGGTCTCCACATGGCCGCTACGGCGAGCCCGGGCAGGAGGTTCTTTAGTCTTGGTTGGTTACACCAACCGGGACAACATGGCATCCACGTGTCAGCATCTCGACGCAGCTGGGTTTTTTTGAATGGGGGAGGGGGTGGGTTTGGGGGGGGGGTTGGAGCGTTAATTTAGTGGTTTCATATTGTGTTAGCTAGCTAATAGAGAGAAGTGTCCTCTGTTTCTCCATGCTTGGTCGAACAACAAGTTTTTGTATATCTATCGATCGCTATTACATATATACAATATAAAATCTTTTACAAATTAATCCAAAACATCATCTAATTAAGTTCCAATGACAAATCCACATGACGTTCTCCGTCTTTAGGTATGACGTGGTGAACAAAGAATCCCGCCAATTCCTCCTGAATTGCTCTTATGCGATCATATGGTAGGAGTTGATCCCGCATCTCACAGATCTAATTTAAAGAAGGGGGTCAATACATGCATAGATCTAATTTAAAGAAGGGGGTCAATACATGCATCTCACAACTCAACACAATTGTGAATATTATTTACGTACTTGAAATTGTTTCTCACAGAAGACCCGCTCAGAGGTGGAGTGGCGAATGAACTCGCATACGTAGTGTGCACATAAAACAGTGTCTTCTTTCTGGTAAATACATTGTACGAGAATAGAGTTCAATCAAACTAATAAGCAAGCATGGTAATGATATATTGATGAAAATTTGAATCAATTAGAGATGCGCGGAACTATCTAGTACTACTTACTTTGGGGTGCGTAAATTGCAACTCTTTGTTTAGAACGGGAACCATATTGGCGAAATTCGTCCAAACCCTGCGAGGCAAAGAAAATGATTAATTGATATCAGGAAATTAACAAAAGTTGCATGCCTATATGATCTCGGTATATTGACTGGACTTACTTCTTGAGCATGTCAGTAATGTCCTCATAATCCTCTTCGGCTTGATGTCTCGAGTCTAAGACATTTACTACTGCCATGCCAACGTTAATGGATACCAGAATAAAGTGGTCCCTGCGCACGCGTATATAACTCATCAATTACATTACTTAATTAACCTCGAGTAAGCAAAACCAAGTTTACAAATAGGACAATAACACTCACTTGAAGTTTTAAGGAAAGATTTTTTCCACTTTTTTTATGTATAATGAACGAGTTTAGCAAGTTCTCCTCGGTCTCTTTTATTTAGTTTCGTACCGTCAATTCATTTAAGGCATCTGGGCTAATGAACCCAACATCGACGATTCCTGCTTTTTTACTTCGATGATCTTCTATCTGCATAATATATATAGAAGATGATCTTCTATGTTCTACCACATACATAGCTTTTTCCCAGACTCCGTGCAGGTTTTCATGTACTACTCATGCAATCTGTGCATCATCGTTGTTAGAGCAGGATAACCAGGTTTGATGAGAGGCTTCCGTGCACGTATTTATATTGTTCTTTTTTTATATCATCCCCCAAGTAATCATCAGGATTGGTACCGGGCACCATCCCCGAATGATTAGCGACGATGAAATCGAGCTCGGGAATTGTTTTCCCACTTGTTTGTTCTGCTAACCTTGAATCACTATAAGTAGTTCCCAACCGCACCGCTTGTGCATATGTCTTTTTAAGAATGCGGTCATAGTTGGAATTCGGTGGAGGCGATGGTGGACGTTGCAGTTGATTGATAGTGCGCTCCACTCTCACCGGATCTAGCTTCTCCTTAGGAGGTGGAGTTTTCTTTGTAAAATGGGCCCTCAATTCGGCAGGACATATCTCCTCGTTTTCCTCCTTGGTCCTCTCATATGGTAACTTTTCCAGAGGCTTGAGAGATGGACCGAATTTCCCGCCTTTGCTTGTAATGCTAGCCGCCGGAGAGAAGGAGGCGTATCTCTTCCTCTTGGGATAAGGAGGCGAATTACTCTAACGCGCCGAACGAGCCGGAGCGGCAGCATTTGTCTTCCGACATTGCCGACGAGGCGAAGGAGGAGGCAGACTGCTCTGACGTGCCGGAGTAGGCGAAGTGCCCTCACGCGTCGGAGGAGCTGGAGAAGGAGGCAGAGTGCCCTGATCACTCGCTAGAGGAGGAGGAGGAGGAGTGGGAGGAGGCGGAGTACCCTGACTCGTTGGAGGAGGAGGAGGAGGCAGAGGCGTCCAGTTTGGAAGCTCGATGAACTCCTTCTGCCAAAGACATGTACTCCCCACAGCAAGAACTAGGTGAATCACACCTTCACCTGTAGGGTGGTCAAGCTCGAGCTGCTCAAAATTATTCATTACTTCCTCCACCATCACAACAGCATAGCCATGTGGAATCGGAAGGCAGTGAAAAGCTCCGTTGGGTTGAGTAGGTTCAACAGAGCCAACAGCCGCCATGAAAGTGAGGTTCCGAAATTTCATCATAAGCTCGCAACGTTGAGCCTTTGTGATAGTATCCACGGGGTAGCTAGGAGCCGTGAAGTCATGCTGAACGGGCTCCATGGAAGCCACGCTGTTTCTCCGCTGAGATGGTGGGGTACGTTCTAGGGTAGCTTCGTGCCGCTGAGATGGTTGGCGGCAGATCGCTGGCTCTCAAGTTTATCTAGCTTTTGCAGTCTTGCCTTGTTCTGTTGCATGTCGCTCAGCTCCGCTTTCCTCTTTCTCTCCTGTCTTGTGTAACAACTTGCATTAGGAAACCCAAACTTCCACGGAAGGGAGCCTGGTGTGCCTCGTGTTCGTCCAGGGTGCTCAGCATTCCCTAGTGCCTCAATCAACTCGTCATTCTCTCTGTCTGGAATGAACGTCCCTTCCCGCGCTACGGTGATACACTTCTGAAGCTTGATCATGGGTATTGCAAGTTGCTCGTCCGTCCAACAACACTTCCATGTTTGAGGGTCCAAAGTTCCCCCAACCCTGAAGAACCAAGTCCTTGAACGCTCTGGCCAGTTCAATGTGTGTGGTTGGACCCCTTTAGCAATCAGGTCATTCTCAGCTTTGTCCCAGAATGGTTGGGCTTTGATGTAGCCACCTGACCCCGTGTGATGGTGATACTTCTTCTTTGCGGCATTGTTCTTGTTTGTCTCTGTCATTTTCTTACTCTTCTTCGATGACTCGTAGTCCACAAATGCGGTCTAGTGATCTCTTATCCTCTCAAATCGACCGACGAATTTTGGAGTGTTCCCTTTGTCGACAAACATTTATTTCAAATCATTCTTCCAATTCCCGAATAGATGTTGCATCTTCTTCAGAGCACACGACTTGACAAGTGGCTCTACAACTGGCTTATTCGGATCTTCCTCTGGTAGTAGGGTGAAATTTGCCTTCAGCGCGGTCCAAAGATCATCTTTCTGCCTATCGGTGACATAATCACCTTCAGGGACGTCGTCGCCATTAGGCTTTTCCATTGCTTGACGCTGATCGGGATGTTGTCCCTAACAATAGCTCCACACTGAGCAGAAAATGCGTCCTTGGTCAACTTGGGTTCAATCGGTAGGCCATCGGCCGCGATTGCTGTGATCGTGAAATTTTCATCCATGCGCAACCTTCTCTTCAGGCGTCGTCTCTTTACCGAAGTTTGGCTCGATCCGGAGGGCTATAAAAGAAGAAAGAATGAAGTGTTAATATATGTACATACCTTCGGGCTTAATTAATATATATATATATCTCACCGACCTTGCAACATCTCCCTCCTCCGTTCGGTCACCGGAGTCGTCATCATGGTCTCCTTCTTCCTCCGGCCTTCGGTCACTGGAACCATCATGATCATGTCCTTCCTCCTCCATTGTTCAATCATCTGAGCCGTCATCCTCTCCTTCCAGACCATCGGTATCGTTGCGATACGACAAATAATCACCGACTGTAACACCCAGTTTTTGGCCTTCCTGACAACTTTACTAATTTCAAAATTTAGGACCAATTAAAATTTTTTGTGAATTCTTGTGATGCTTGGAGTGACTATTGTTTGCCTGTTTGCTTGAGTGCATGTGATTGCTCCCCAATAATTGTCTCTATCTTCCAACTCACCTCCTCATTCCATGATCTCCTGTCTAATGATCATGCCATGTCTTTAGGATAAATATCTATTTCTACCAAATATTATTTTCACCAAAAAGCATTTCTTTGAATTAAACTTTCAAACCCCTGAGATGAGGTTTGTACTACAAGTCCTCAAATTAGGGAATTTCTTTTGCATCAATTATTTTATTTAAAACCTATTATCGAAATGTCTTCCAGAAAACACCATAATATTATTTTAAAGGTTATTTTATTATTTTATTTAAAAGACCTTCTATGAGGCCAGAATTGGTCTCCTATGAAGGAAAGTTATTTTTATTGCTTTCAAAATATTTAAGAAAATTTAGGGAAACTTAGTGGATATATTTATTCCATATGTATGAGTTACAACACATGGTCATGTTCAAAATATTGGGCAAATCCCTCCAAAACCATTCCTGCCTATTTCAAGCTTTTGAGATATTTCTATAAGAAATATTCTTAATAAATTCCAGTAAAAATGTAGCATGTCATATATGATATTCTTAATGATATTGCCAAGTTTCATTTTAATCCAAGTTGATTTGACTCCCCTAATCACTCTAAAACCCTATCTGTCCAGAATCAAATTTGAGCAACTCTACATTGTGAAGTGTCTCCAATTGTGCTCAAATTTGGTGGACTTGTTCCAATACTCCAATAAGGCATCCACACCAAGTTGTACATCAAGGAGAATAGAGGAACTTGTCCTAAGACCCCCAAAACCGTTTCTGTTGATTTCTGACTTTGGTAAAATTTACATTATAAAGTTTCTCCAATTAACCTCAAACTTTTGTGCATGCCTTAATACTCAAATAATGCCCCTACACCAAATATTGGATTTGTGGGAATTGATTTGAATAAGATTGTAAGCAGAAAGCCATTTCTGCCCATTTCATGGGTTTTCCAAGTCTACATTGGAAAACTTCTCCAGCAAATCCCAACTTTGGTGTGCAAGCTTATTTTCATATATCATTTGACCCTGTTAAATTTCATAGCCATTGGAATCCATCTGGTAGCCTAACCACAGATCAAACACCTTGTGTGCACTCACTAAATTGGCTTCTTTGACCCCTTCCACTTTTACCCTTGAGCTCAATTTTCTACCACAGCCTCACATAGTTGTATTTTACCTCCAGTACCTTCCCCATGGCCACTGGTCAATTATTGGAGAAGGACCCTTTGTAAATTTCTCTCAATTTCACCCTTGGCAGCACTGTTTTACCCTTCTTCCCATTCTTCTGCTTAACCCAAGGCTCCCAACTCGTTCCAGAGCATCTATTCTATGCCAAAGCTTCATTTAAACCAAGATATGACATGCTCATGTGGAGAAAATGAGCAGCACCTCCTCAAGTTGGTTTCTGGCTGAAATGTGGCTTTGTACAACAAGTACTAACTACACTTGCTTTCTTGAGATGAAAGTTTGTAGTCTTGTAGTCCTTCTATTAAAAACACTGCTAGACAGGGTTTCACCTCAATTATCTCTTTGTGCAAACCAGTTTTGCTAGCCGTAAGTTTGCTGCTGCAAACATAAGCATGGTCCAAACCCATTCAAACCTCTTTCACTTGGCTCCAAACTCCACGAGTGACCTCTGGCAAGCATGCCTTGCATGAGAGACATCTTTAGGTCAAACGGTCACCCTGGACACACGTGGCCATGGTGACTACGCTATCAGCCTGCACTAATGGTGCTCTGCACCATTTCCTTGTGTCCTAGCTCATGCTCCGCAGCGGTAGTGTGCCCCAGAGCGCCAGAGCATCCCTTCCTCCACCTTTGACCCCCACGACGCTAGCAATACTCCAAGAAGGCTCAGGGACGCGTGGCCGCCGTGCCGTCGGTGCACCAGGGAGCCCCGAGGTCCTTCTCGGCTCTTCCTTCCCCACACAGAGCCTCCTCGAGTCCCTACTTCCCCTTCTAGGTCCGTCTCCCTTCTGCAAATCTCCAGACGCCGCCAATTTCTTCTCCCATGCCCCATTTCCACCCCATGGCCGAAGCTCCCTCAGGGGCCTCCGCTCGAATCCAAGCACCCCGGGACGCTCCCCCTCTCCCTTGAGCCTTCCACAGTCACCCTGAACCCCGGGGCCTTCCCTGGACCTTTCCTCTCCTCCTCTTCTTCAAAGTGGGGGGATGCGGTCTGAGCCGCTGTCGGCCGGCCGCTGTGACCAGGGCCCCTGCTCGCCCTCGCTCCACCTGCAAGAAAAGACGCCCAGGCCGACGCGGCACCTTCCTCTTAGTGCCCTGGTGGCCGGAGCAGTGCCTGCAGCACCCGGGGCCACCGGAATCGGCGCCGGACTTTCGGCCTGACCCGCCTTACCCTCTATCAGCCCGAGCGGGAGGTTGACGGCAAAGCTGACGGGTGGGGCCCCTCGTCAGCCGCACACCGGTCGGGCCCGCCCCTTTAAGTGGAGGTGCCCCAGCGCCTTACGCTTTCCCTGAGCGGAAGCTTATTCAAGGGAATACGCCTCCTGCGTGGCTGCGTTTATCCAGGCCTAGTCAGTGGGACGGCCCAATCCCTCTCGTCCGCCTCGGGCGCAAGATAACCCCGAGGCTAAGCCTTGACCCTTTTTCCTATTTGGTTAAACTTATAAATTCCATTATAAAATCATTCTAACTCCGAATTACTTGGTTCAAATTTCTACAGGTTCCTAAATTCAAGCTCTATCCACCTATGTGCCTTGCACATTTTTCCAAGACATGTTTCTGTGGTGTTTTATTTCAAATCCAAATCTGGATATTATTATCCCCATCTTTCAAAAATCCCATAGGCTTCAAATCTACTCCAATTGGAGTGATTCAAATTTCCACAACCTTCTTATATCATGTTCAAATTATTGAGCCTTGGTCAACATTTTTATCAAGCTCCATTCTGTTGCTTATAATAAATAGCTTCCTATTGCTATTAATTCCACATTAGAAAACTCCTAGAATATTCATACCAACTCCAAATCCAGTGAAACCACTTCCTAAATATTTCTAAAATCATTCTCTGTTAAATGGGTGTATCCACTCATTTTTAACAAAATGATTTCTGTTGGCTTCTTCAATGATCGCCTATAGCTCTTTCCATCCATTCAAAAATCCTTGATGATTCAAATCTCCTATATCAAGATTCAGGTATTTTTCTTATGACCAGAGAGGTCCAAGAAAAATATAACTTCTATTTTTGTGGCACTTTTATTCTGCTTGCTATGTGGCTTACTATGGTTGTTTCCGACAATAGTTACGAGTAGACGGAGTATTCGGAGTTGGAGCGGAAGACCTCGAAGACCCTGAGGACATACGTGAGCAAGGCAAGCAACCCTTTGACCATGACTGAGCATATGTTACCTTGCATGTTAAAATAGCAAGTTATTCCCGTTGCATGTGATTATCAGTGTCGGTAATCATTTGATATTATTTTACCGAAGGCTCCTCCGGAGCATTTGCATTGAGCTTGACTATAACCCTTGAGGGTCATGCTAATACCATGTTGACAAGTAAAGATAGATGTGGATTCATCATGAGCATGTTGTTGTCACAAAGCAAGAGTTTATTAAAACCCCGTCGGGTGCCACTAATGCCCGAGGGTGATGATGAGTTAGGTGGTCACTTTTGGTGAAGTGATGCACCCGGTATTTGTGTGAGTAGGGTTCGGAAATGGGATTATATTTATAATGTGTCGACCGTCCCAACCTTACCAGTACGACCACGTTACCCCTTATGGGACGAGGCTATGTTAATTACTCTGGTCGGTGCTAGCAAAGAGACACGTTACTAGTGGCCGGAGTGATATGCCGTCACTCTCGTGATGGGGTCGTCCCGGTATTTTTATGAGTTCCACTCACACCGTTGGTCCCCGCATGGTTGGTACTGTCTAGAGTTGGAGCTCGTAAGACATACAACATGTGGGCTGGGTACCAAACGAGTGGACCTCTTTGTGTAGTATCTTCAGGGGAAAGGCATTGATCGGGTACTTACCTCGGGTATGTGAAATACCATGAGTCGTGGATGACACAGAAGTTTCCCGGATCTCGTGGGCCCAGCATACTACCTCTACAGAGTGTAAACTATTCGAATAGTCGTGTCCACGATCAAGGACAGTTGGGTAATCCAGCTTAAACTACATCCTGATATTTCCGCATAAACCAAGTCTGCGTGAGTGTGTGTGTGTGGTGTTGGAAAAATGGTGTTGTTATGAAAGTAATAATATGACTAGGTTCGGTGACTTGGCACATAGGGTGAACCCGGTTGGTTCAGCCCTCAACTAATATATTGAGGATATGACCAAGTTCAGTGACTTGGCATATAGGGTGAACCCGGATGGTTCAGCCCTCGACAGATATATCGATATATGTAACCTGTTCTTCAAGAGTAATTCTTTAACTTGATGCATAATCATGCTCATTTCCACCAAGATGAGTTACACCAAAGATGCATGATATTGTTATCCTTCACTTTCATTGTTCATGTCATGGGCTGTTTGCGAGTACATTCAAAGTACTCATTGGCTTGCCACTGGTTATTTCATTGACCAGGTATGAAAGAATAGGATATGGTGAAGATTAACTCGGTGACGTTCTTGCGAGCTAGGACACTTCCCAGTCAGAATGCCTGTAGGTTAAGGCTGATGGCATGGGTTCACGCTTTCAACCAATGATTCCGCTATTGGCCCAGTTTGGAGCGTTGGCCTTTAAGGCCCTATATATGTAAGGCTCCACCGAAGTGGTCATTTATTGTATCAAATGGAATGTATGGATGTAAGACTCTTTTATTCGGTATCTATGTTCAGTGAGCATTGATCTCTGGGATCACTAAGCTCGGCGATCTCGACTCGTAAGTCGGGTTCCCCACAGAGCTGGTATCAGAGCCATCCTGACTCTAGGAAGCCCTTAGTTAGCACGGACGTTAGTTAGGATAAAACTGCTTTCCAGATCCTCCAAAAACACTTACAAAACCTATACATTTTCTCGACTCTCCTAAATCTTCGAAGAAATTGAAGGTTATGCTCTAGCCTTCCACTCTTATTTTCATGACACTCCTCGTCTACTTTTTCAAAACTTGCAAATGGTTGCTAGTAACTTATGCTCTCTGATCCCGGGATAAATTGAAATCCTCGTGGGCTGCCCGGAAGGAAGTAACCTTCCAGGCAAACACCTGTGCTGAAAGACAGAGAAGACAACTCTGCAACCAGACGACACCAACAGAAGTACCTCCATGAGGAACAAGGACATCAAGGCTTAGAAGATGGTGAAACCCTGGGCACTGTTCCAGAGTGATGCCACTTTCGCCTACGATAATCTGGACATAATGTATGCAAACCTTGATCTGCATCACTAATAGGGCGACCCTGTCAATTATAAGGAATTGTGTCGACCACCACCGGTGGATGAGAACCTCGCCAGTTGGTCCGGCTCAACTTAGTGAGCAGGAAAACGGTTATCATCTTCCCCCGCTCTAGGTGTCGATATTGCGATTAGTATGATTGACACATCAAAATTCTATCATGTCTTGCAAAAAAATTGATGCATGAAGATGTCCACTTGAGACTCTCGAGGCCTCAGAAGACAAGAAGCGATTACAGGATGATGAAGACAACAGAAGACCCTGTCAATGACAGCCGTGAAGAACCACCTTTGTCAGCGAATTCCCAGACGAGAAGACAACAAGAGTTCTTTACAACTCAAGTGAATTGCTTCGGCAAGCGACAACAAGAGGCGTGGCAACACCATGAGAAGGTCCAGAAGACTTAGCGAACTCCCCTCCGGAGCACGAAGCAAGCACGACCGTCGAGTCCAAGAACATAGGATAGGATGAGTCGTGAATTCACTATGCGAAGTCGAGTCCGTGAAATGATTCGGATGGACCAAGTTGTCTGTTGCTTATTTTGTTGTTTGTGCTATGATATAAGTCGCACTTTTGCGTAGGCAACGAGCATGCAGATATATCACTCGTCTTATTTTTGATGTTCAAAATAATTTTAGCACTTGTTTGGGTTGAATTTCCAACGCTTGTTTAATTGCACTAAAGCCCTTAGACACCCCATTTGTGCTCTCTCTCTCACCCCTCTCGACAACTGAAAACGGCAAGGCAAGATGCACCAAGGATCCACTTCAAAGGACGACTGACACTGAAGACACTGATTGTGCTATGCTTAATCACACGCAACCCGTAGGAGTGCGTTTTCCCCTTAAGATTGGAAAACCACACTAGACTACACTAACCTCCACAAGCCTTTCCGGCTCAATTTTTCTGGTCACGTGTCTAGTACGTGGATTTGCCAGAACACATGTAGGTCCCTGATAAACCCCGCTTAGCACCGGGTTCCTTATGGAATGAGTGATCATCGTGAACAAGTATCCTTAAATCTTAAGCTAGCACTGTAATCTTGATGCCATAAGAGGATCGTTCTCAGATATAGAGTATGAGACTAAAGATTGTCTTGATGATATGTGTCCTGAGGATATAACTAGACTATATTGGTGGATCTTGAGACCCTGATGAAGGTAGGCGAACTTGGTGTAACGAGTTGATATAGTAGCGTAACATACATATCCTTGGAGTAAGATTGGATTTAGTAGGACGATCATTATCGCGAATGAACAATATTTCGGTGGTATACATGACTTTAGAAATAGTTGGCATGATTTGGTGCCTTTACCATGATGAAATGGAGTATCAAGTAGAAGTCTTATTGGACTTGAGGCTTGGATTTAAATAGGTAATCTTGGGATAGTATTGAGGATGACAGAAACCACCTGGTTCTGAGTAATTGGATTTAGCCCGATGATCTCGATCATGATACCATGTTTCTCGGTGGATATAGAGTGCGTGTACTTGGAGTTGTAGATTGGTTTACAACCTATGTAGTTCAGCCTTGGAGATTAGATGGCCGTGATTATTGAAGTTGGTGGTTATACTATGACATAATCCTTGCAGAAATATGTGAATTATGAGGACTCTAGAAATTATGTAGAACCCCATCAATGTTGGATTTGTAGGAGTGACACGTCGAGTAATGATGGATTGGATTGATGGATCTTGATCGGATTCATAGGGAGGAAACAAGATATTGGATTGGTATACTATGTGTTTCCTTAATATAGTAACGTAGTACCCTGTCCATTGGATGATTTGATGGACATTTGGATTTGTTGTGTCTTAAATTCAATCATAGGAACTTGTATGTCTCCCCGAGGCTCTTGCATAAGAATGCATGTGCATCGTTACCACACCCTGCTTGTAGTGTTTGGGTCTAGCTTTTCCCTCAACCCGGAGTTGGCTAGCAAGAGCGGTGTGGAGTTGACCATGTGGGATGGTATGTTTGATGAGATGAGGTGATGTTGTCCCGAGTTAGAGGTCAAACTACTGGCATCTAAGGAATGTGCTTAGAGATAAGGTGATAACTGTTCACCCACATCCTGAGTTCCTTGCGACCCTAAGGCTTCACCCAACCATAAGGTGGTTGGATTACGGCCATAGAAAAACGACTCTAAGTCGTTGGAATATGGCCAGTACTTCGCCCAACTGCCACCCATCATGTCTATGAAGACCATGGGCATGAAGGACCAGGTCATGTGGACCATAACCCCCCCCCCCTCGGCCAGCAACCCACCATAGAAAGTTCAGTTCTCCTCATCGGACTCATGAGCATTCTGCTTATGTCATGTACGGGGTAAGTATGTTGTCATCGTCACTGATGACATACTTATTCACCCAGTAAGAGGAAGAACACACCTTAGTCCTGTTTGGACGAGCCCAGGAACGCCGATTGTTATGCCTCTCGAGGGTACAGTGTTATCTCGAGAAGGCAGGCTTCTCGAATCAACCCCAAGACGACGGAAGTCTACCCTATTCAAGACAAGACGAAGGACCATCATGGTTGGGAAACCATGGCAACGTGGAAGAAGCAGAGGACGTCAACCGACTACATCAACGATGTCCAGAAACCTCGACGAATCAAGATGATGACGCCTTTGGACAGCCGAAAGAATCAGACGACCTCTCCTTGTCCAAATCAAGGACGGGAGTACTAGTAGGTCGTGGTGAAACCTACCTAAGGTGAACCACCCACTCGCCGGGTCGCATACCTTATGAATAGATGAATGGTCTATACTTTTGGGTAGCCAGCTCATCCAGGAACCCTTGCAAACCCCCAAGATGGCATGACCTGTTCTCGACTCTGAGCCTCCGAGCTTAGACTCATGGGTGAGACCCAACCTGGACCCTTTCACGAGAAGCCTTTGAAGACTATTTGCGACCATAGCTTGACGGCCGAAAGGGAGTCAAGGACTTCCCCATAAGCAGGAAGCTACCCGAAGACTTTGGTAGTGCATTCTAACATGAGACATCTAGATGTCACTAACCGGCATGCGAAGCCCCAAGACCAGAGACCAGACACACCATCTTGCCACGTATTCTGACTTTGGAATACACTTGCAAGCCAGAGCCTTGCACAGACTTAGCTAACCAAACCCTTGACCTCGGTCAAGTATAACTTATTGCCAGACCCCACCCACGATCAGGCAAGGACGTGCGGACATTCGAAGTTGTATCATCAAGCACCTCAAAACCACAACAACAACATGGGGACATGAGGACTACCTCGGACTCAAGATTTTGTATCTCACCAACCCTAGCCTAGAAATCTCGGGGAAGAGATTTTCTTAAGGGGGTAAGGTCTGTAACACCCAGTTTTTGTCCTTCCTGACTACTTTAATTATTTCAAAATTTAGGACCAATTAAAAAAATTTGTGAATGCTTGTGATGCTTGGAGTGACTATTGTTTGCCTGTTTGCTTGAGTGCATGTGATTGCTCCCCAATAATTCTCTCTATCTTCCAACTCACCTCCTCATTCCATGATCTCCTGCCTGATGATCATGCCATGTGTTTAGGATAAATATCTATTTTCACCAAATATTATTTTCACCAAAAAACATTTCTTTGAATTAAACTTTAAAACCCCTAAGATGAGGTTTGTACTACAAGTCCTCAAATTAGGGAAATTCTTTTCCACCAATTATTTTATCTAAAACCTATTATCAAAATGTCTTCCAAAAACCACCATAATATTATTTTAAAGGTTATTTTATTATTTTATTTAAAAGCCCTTCTGTGACGCCAGAAATGGTCTCCTATGAAGGAAAGTTATTTTTATTGCTTTCAATATATTTAAGAAAATTTAGGGAAACTCAGTGGATATATTTATTCCATATATATGAGTTTCAACACATGGTCATGTTCAAAATATTGGGCAAATCCCTCCAAAACCATTCCAGCCTATTTCAAGCTTTTGAGATATTTCTATAAGAAATATTCTCAATAAATTCTAGTTAAATTCAAGAATGTCATCTATGATATTCTTAATGATCTTGCAAAGTTTCATTTTAATCCAAGTTGATTTGACTCCCCTAATCACTCTAAAACCCTATCTGTCCATAATCAAATTTGAGCAACTCTACATTGTGAAGTGTCTCCAATTGTGCTCAAATTTGGTGGACATGTTCCAATACGCCAATAAGGCATCCACACCAAGTGGTACATCAAGGAGAATAGAGGAACTTGTCCTAAGACCCCCAAACCCTTTCTGTTGATTTCTGACTTTGGTAAACTTTACATTATAAAGTTTCTCCAAATAACCTCAAACTTATTGTGCATGCCTTGATACTCAAATAATGCCCCTACACCAAATATTTGATTTGTGGGAATTGATTTGAATAAGATTGTAAGCAAAAAGCCATTTCTGCCCATTTCATGGGTTTTCCAAGTCTACATTGGAAAACTTCTCCAGGAAATCCCAAATTTGGTGTGCAAGCTTATTTTCATATATCATTTGATCCTGTTAAATCTCATAGCCATTGGAATCCATCTGGTAGCCTAACCATAGATCAAACACCTTGTGTGCACTCACTAAATTAGCTTCTTTGACCCCTTCCACTTTTACCCTTGAGCTAAATTTTCTACCACAGCCTCACATAGTTGCATTTTACCTCAAGTAACATCCCCATGGCCACTGGTCAATTATTGGAGAAGGACCCTTTGTAACTTTCTCTCATTTTCACCCTTGGCAGCACTGTTTTACCCTTCTTTATGTTCTTCTGCTTAACCCAAGGCTCCCAACTCTTTCCAGAGCATCTATTCTATGCCAAAGCTTCATTTAGAACCAAGATATGACATGCTCATGTGGAGAAAATGAGCAGCACCTCCTCAACTTGGTTTCTGGCTGAACTATGGCTTTGTACAGTAAGTACTAGCTACACTTGCTTTCTTGAGCAGAAACTTTGTAGTCTTGTAGTCCTTCTATTAAAAACACTGCTAGACAGGGTTTCGCCTCAATTATCTCTCTGTGCAAACCAGTTTTGCTAGCCTTAAGTTTGCTGCTGCAAATTTAATCGTGGTCCAAACCCATTCAAACCTCTTTCACTTGGCTCCAAACTCCACCAGTGACCTCTGGCAAGCTTGCCTTGCAAGAGAGACATCTTTGTCAGGTCAAACGGTCACCCTGGACACGCGTGGCCATGGTGACCACGATGTTAGCCTGCACTAATGGTGCTCTACACCATTTTCTTGTCTCCTAGCTCCTCCTCCAAAGCGGAAGTGTGCCCCAGAACGCCAGAGAATCCCTTCCTCCACCTTTGACCCCTCCACGACGCTAGCAATACTCCAAGAAGGCTCAGGGACGCATGGCCGCCGTGCCCTAGGTGCACCAGGGAGCCACGAGGTCCTTCTCGGCTCTTCCTTCCCCACTCAGAGCCTCCTCGAGTCCCTACTTCCCCTTCTAGGTCCCTCTCCCTCCTGCAAACCTCCAGACGCCCCCAATTTCTTCTCCCATGCCCCATTTCCACCCCATGGTCGAAGCTCCCTCGGCGGCCTCCGCTCGAATCCAAGCACCCCGAGACGCTCACCCTCTCCCTTGAGCCATCCCCAGTCACCCAGAACCCCGGGGCCCTCCCTGGACCTTTCCTCTCCTCCTCTTTTTCGCAGTGGGGGGCTGCCGCCTGAGCCGCCGTCGGCCGGCCGCTGTGGCCAGGGCCCCTGCTCGCCCTCGCTCCAACTGAAAGAAAGGACGCCCCAGGCCGACGCGGCACCTTCCTCCGAGTGCCCTGGTGGCCGAAGCAGCGCCAACAGCAGTCGGGGCCACCGGAATTAGCGCCAGACTTTCGGCATGACCCGCCTTCCCCTCTATCAGCTCAAGCGGGAGCTAGATGGCAAAGCTGACGGGCGGGGCCCCTCGTCAGCTGCACACCGGTCGTGCCCGCCACTTTAAATGGAGGTGCCCCAGTGCCTTACGCTTTCCCCGAGCAGAAGCGTATTCAAGGGAATACGCCGCCTGCGTGGCCGCGGTTAGCGAGGCCCAGTCAGTGGGCCGGCCCAATCCTTCTCCGCCGCCTCGGGCGCAAGATAACCCCGATGCTAATCCTTTACCCTTTTTCCTATTTGGTTAAACTTATAAATTCCATTATAAAATCATTCTAACTCCAAATTACTTGGTTCAAATTTCTACAGGTTCCTAAATTCAAGCTCTATCCACCTATGTGCCTTGCACATTTTTCCAAGACATGTTGCTGTGGTGTGTTATTTAAAATCCAAATATGGATATTATTAGCCCCCTCTTTCAAAAATCCCATAGGCTTCAAATCTACTCCAATTGGAGTGATTCAAATTTCCACAGCCTTCTAATATCATGTACAAATTTTTGAGCCTTGGTCAACATTTTTATCAAGCTCCATTCTGTTGCTTATAATAAATAGCTTCCTATTGCTATTTATTCCACATTAGAAAACTCCTAGAATATTCATACCAACTCCAAATCCAGTGAAACCACTTCCTAAATATTTTTAAAATCATTCTCCATTAAATGGGTGTCTCCACTCATTTTTAACAGAATGATTTCTGTTGGCTTCTTCAATGATCACCTATTGCTCTTTCCATCCATTCAAAAATCCTTGATGATTGAAATCTCCTATATCAAGATTCAGGTATTTTTCTTATGACTAGAGAGGTCCAAGAAATATATAACTTCTATTTTTGTGGAACTTTTATTCTGGTTGCTATGTGGTTTACTATGGTTGTTTCCGACAATAGTTACGAGTAGACGGAGTATTCGGAGTTGAAGCGGAAGACCTCGATGACCCTGAGGACTTACGTGAGCAAGGCAAGCAGCCCTTTGACCATGACTGAGCATATGTTACCTTGCATGTTAAAATAGCAAGTTATTCCCGTTGCATGTGATCATAAGTGCCGGTAATCATTTGATATGATTTTACCGAAGGCTCCTCCGGAGCATTTGCATTGATCTTGATTCTACCCATTGAGGGTTATGCTAATACCATGTTGACAAGTAAAGATTGATGTGGATTCATCATGAGCATGTTGTTGTCACAAAGCAAGAGTTTATGAAAACCCCGTCGGGTGCCACTCATGCCCGAGGGTGATGATGAGTTAGGTGGTCACTTTTGGTGAAGTGATGCACCCAGTATTTGTGTGAGTAAGGTTTCGGAAATGGGATTAGATATATGATGTGTCGACCGTCCCAACATTACCAGTATGACCACGTTACCCCTTATGGGACGGGGCTATGTTAATTACTCTGGTCGGTGCTAGCAAAGAGCCACATTTCTAGTGGGACGAATGATATGTGGTCACTCTCGTGATGAGGTCATGCCGGGTAGGACGACTATGCCATTTTTATGAGTTCGAGTCACACCGTTGGTCCACGCATGGTTGGTACTGCCCAGAGTTGGAGCTCGTAAGACATACAACATGTGGGCTGGGTACCAATCGAGTGGACCTCTTTGTCTAGTATCGTCAGGGGAAAGGCATTGATCGGGTACTTACCTCGGGTATGTGAAATACCGCGAGTCGTGGATGACACGGAAGTTTCTCGGATCTCATGGGTCCAGTGTACTACCTCTGTGGAGTGTAAAATATTCGAATAGCCGTGTCCACGGTCAAGGACAATTGGGTAATCCTGCTTAAACTACGTCCTGATATTTCCGCATAAACCAAGTGTGCGTGCATGTGTGTGTGTGGTGTTCGAAAAATGTTGTTGTTATGAAAGTAATAATATGACCAGGTTCGGTGACTTGGCATATAGGGTGAACCCGGTTGGTTCAGCCCTCAACTGATATATTGAGGATATGACCAAGTTCGGTGACTTGGCAGATAGGGTGAACCCGGATGGTTCAGCCCTCGACAGATATATCGATATCTGTAACCTGTTCTTCAAGAGTAATTCTTTAACTTGATGCATAATCATGATCATTTCCACCAAGATGAGTTAGACCAAAGATGCATGATATTGTTATCCATTACTTTCATTGTTCATGTCATGGGATGTTTGTGAGTACATTCAAAGTACTCTATGGCTTGCCACTGGTTATTTCATTAACCACGTATGAAAGAACAGGATATGGTGAAGGTTAACTCGGTGACGTTCATGCGAGCTAGGACGCTTCCCAGTCATAATGCATGTAGGTTAAGGCTGATGGCATGGGTTCACGCTTTCAACCAATGATTCTGCTATTGGTCAAGTTTGGAGCGTTGCCCTTTAAGGCCCTATATATGTAAGGCTCGACCGAAGTGGTCATTTATTGTATCAAACGGTATGTATGGATGTAAGACTCTTTTATTCGGTATCTGTGTTCGTTGAGCATTGATCTCTAGGATCACTGAGCACGGCGATCTCGACTCATAAGTCGGGGTCCCCACACCGACCATTATCTCCCCCAACAACTGTTCTCTTTGTTCCATATATAGTTTCTGCAAATAATCACCGAGCATTATCTTCCCCAACAACTTTTTTATATTTCATTTTCAAATGTTGAATATTTCATAGGTTTCTGAAATTTTATATATTAAGATTTTGTTAAATCTCACGTACCTCAAATATTTCGATGCTAGCAACATACAGATATAAAACAACAGCAGTAGATCTGGCGAGCTACATTAAAATAGATAATTTGTATCTTTCTTATATTATCCGTTTTGTGCTACATGACTAGCATAGATAACTTTTTCTCTTTCACCTACAAAAATGCCATTTAAAATGCCGTTTGATATGTATTTTTTCTAGACTTTGGTATGTGCCTCCCTAGAGCTGGATGACACTGTTTGGATGCTGCACCATTAGGATCTTTTGTCGAACCGACGAATCCTAATTTATACTTTAATCTCGAATACTTCTGTAGTATAATATATATATGAACAAAATTTGTATAATAGCAATATGCAGGGGCGGCGACAACGACAAGCAGAGCACGCGCAGAGGAGGAGCTCACCGGGGCCGACGGGCTCGAGGCAGCGACAACGACGGGCTCGGTGTCGCGACGATGACGGGCTCGGGGCGACGGAGATGGGATTGGGGGCGGCGACATCGACGTTCTCGGGGCATCGATGGCGGTGAGGAGGACTGGCTCGGGGGCGGCGGCGATGGCGACGTGCTCGGGGCGACGGCAACGGGCTCGGGGACGACGGCGACGATGAGGAGGACTGGATCGGGGGCGGCGATGACGAGGATTGGCTCGGGCGGCGGCGGAGAGCAATGGGAGAGTTTCGACGGAAATTTCGACAACTCCCGCCTATATGCGAAAACCTTCTGTCCCGGTTGGTGGCCAGAACCGGTACCAATACCACCCTTTCATCCCGGTTGACTCGGTAAACCGGTACTAAAGGTCAATTTTCAGTTACAAAATGGCAGGGAAGAATATCTCTTTAATCCCGGTTTGCGGAAACAATCGGGACGAAAGGGTGACATTTGTCCCGGTTTGCACCAGCAACCGACCCTAAACTCTGCCTCAGGTCCCGGTTTGTGCCATAAACCGACACGAAAGGCCTGTGCCTGGCAGAGCCGCGGTGCGGATAGATGTTTAGTCCCACCTCGCTAGTCGAGCTAGAAGTTTGGTTATTTATAAGCGTTTGTGCGCACACTGAATCGAGCTCCTCTCATATGCAGGCTTCCGGACCTAAACTGCCACTAGGTGTTGGGCCTTCTGCGGGCCTGAATCCTCGCCAAACTTTCTAGTTTGGTTTCTAGTCGTATTCAAGCCGTGGTGGCCCATTAGTTGATATTTTTTTAAAGAATATAGTTGTTTGTTCCTACTTACTCTTTTTAAGTGGTTCTTTCATTTTTTTGTTATTATTTGAACTCCAAACCTTTTGTGTGTTCAAAATGCACCATTCAAAGCCAAATCATCAATTTTCAACTATTTCTGACTTCATTTGCTATTTTTCATGCATTTATTGATTTCTTTGAGCTAAATGACCCAGAAATTGAAAAGCACTACAAATGAACTATGAATAGGTTGAAAGTTGGCATGGTATCATCATTTCACCCACACATCATGTGCTAAAAAGTTAAGAGGGTTGCGGCAAAAACTGGATGCATTTCGTGTACAAATCGGACAATCTCTTTCGAAGTATCAGGGTTTCATACAAAAACTCATCTGTTACAAAAGGGATTTCATTTTTTGGAATTATTTGAACTCCAGACCTTTTGTTTGTTCAAAATGCACCATTCAAAGCCACATCATCAATTTTCAACTATTTCTTACTTCATTTGGTATTTTTCATACATTTATTGATTTTTTTTGAGCTAAATGACCCAGAATTTGAAAAACAATACAAATGAACTCTGAATAGGTTGAAAGTTGGCATGGTATCATCATTTCACCCACATAGCATGTCCTAAAAAGTTTAGAGGGTTGCGGCAAAAACTGGACGCACTCCGTGTACAAATCAAATAATCTCTTTCGAAGTATTCAGGTTGCATACGAAAACTCATCTGTTACAAAAGGGATTTCATTTTTTGGATTATTTGAACTCCAGACCTTTTGTGTGTTCAAAATGCACCATTCAAAGCCATATCATCAATTTTCAACTATTTATGACTTCATTTGGTATTTTTCATGCATTTATTGATTTTTTTAGCTAAATGACCCAGAAATTGAAAAGCACTACAAATGAACTCTGAAAAGGTTGAAAGTTGGCATGGTATCATCATTTCACCCACATAGCATGTGCTAGAAAGTTAAGAGGGTTGCGAAAAAAACTGGACGCACTTCGTGTACAAATCAGACAATCTCTTTCGAAGTACGAGGGTTTCCTACGAAAACTCATGTGTTACAAAAGGGATTACAGTTTTTGGAATTATTTGAACTCCAGACCTTTCGTGTGTTCAAAATGCACCATTCAAGGGCACATCATCAATTTTCAACTATTTGTGACTTCATTTGGTATTTTTCATGCCTTAACTGATTTTTTGAGCTAAATGACCCAGAAATTGAAAAGCCCTACAAATGAACTCTGAATAGGTTGAAAGTTGGCATGGTATCATCATTTGACCCACATAGAATTTTGTGTTTGCGCCAAGTAAGACGTTTGGGATGGTCTATGGTGTTGGGGGTATTATCTGTTGGGTTACCTGCCCTAGTTGGGACGGGTCACCCAAGCTGGCGACTCATCTCTAAGTGGTTCCGGCCTTGGCCCAACGGGGCCGGGAGTCGGATGACGATTCGGGGCCTTCAAGAGAAGGCCATTGTTGGGAAGATCTCCAAGTCCTGGAAAGATAGGAAGAATCACGATTTGTGTAAAGGAAAGGACTCTTGTAAACCCTAAGGGCTCGACCTATATATAAAGGAGAGTCTCAGGGAAGGAGAGGGTAGGTTAGAAATCATCAAGTGCTTGGTCAGGCGAGTTACACCCCCCTTGTAATCGAAAACACCATCAATACAAACACCAAGCAGGACGTAGGCCTTTACCTCTTCGCGAGTGGCCGAACCTGGGTAAATCTCTGTCTCATTCCCACATAACCCCTTTGATTCGCCACCAAGGTGCGATGGCTCCAACACTAAGTCCTTTCACGAGGACATTTGCCGTGACAAAACCACGACAGTTGGCGCCCACCGTGGGGCCTACGCACGGTGGAGTTGAGTTCTCAAAGGGAGCCCTACCACGGTCTGGGAGCTACGCAGCGGGGCTCATGACCCGGATCCGCCACGGGAAATACTACATCAATAACTTGCTATGGGGGCCCGAGTCCGATTTGATCAAATCCGGCTACAGAATCCACTTCGGCAAGATCAACGTCTTCGTCGGCATGGTTGGATCGCCTATGCCTGAGCCGGACATCTCCCCCGACATCGTCGAGCCAGCCAGGTACGTCCGCCCTGTCGCGACACCAAACCTAACCCGTCCGGTCTTTGTTGGGTTCACGCAGGGATCTGAGGAACCAGAACAATCAGCGACCGAGGAGACCACGCCGGTCAACACTGATGATGAATCATCAATGGGCGATTCGGATTCAATTCAGTCTTTACATGGGGGCTGCCTTGGGGGCTTGTCACTAGCCATGGACCCCAAGGTTCTTGACCGGACCCGCCATCAGATCACCGTTTACATGGCAGGGGAGACTCAGCCCTCGCCAAACCCGGCAGGCAAAGATGGGGCTGGCGAAACGTCTAGAAACCCGGCCATGATCTTGGTGGAGTTAGCGGCGGAGATAACAAGCCTCATGGCGACCCCCATAACGTCAGAAAACTAGGACACGATAAACACGGAGCTAACAAAACTAAGAGATGGGGTGGCAAAGGCTCACCGAGACGCTAAGGTGGAAGCCGCCAGGATTGAGACCCGACAGGCTCAAATTACCGCCGAGGTAGCTCGCTTGAATACCGAAAACTGGCGGCTCAAAAGGAATCAGCACGCATTTGACACCGTCCATCAGCGGAGGCATCAGGGTCGTTTACCCCCTGATCTCAACCTGACCCGCCTTTTCGACACTCCACAAACTCCCGGGGAAGGAGACGCCCCGGGGGGAGGGCCGGCCAAGCCACCAAACTCGCCATTTCAGCCAGCTATGGATCTCGTTCCCCGATTCCAGACACCTCAAGGTCACTTTTCCAACCCGGTGGACAACGTCCTTGCCGCAACTCGCCATTTAGAATCCCTTCCGATTCATGGCAACACTCCAGCTGAGATAGAAGCAAGGAACGCCATTGAGATGCTGAAGACGGCGGTGGTTCAAAATGCCCAGTTCTCACACAACCTAGATCGGCTGCACTCCACTCCCCAGGCAAGCCGCACCAGGAGTCGACCGGAGGACCAGCCCGCCAAAACCAGCGGACCGCGACCCTTTCCCCAGGTCAACTCTCCTGATCACCGAGACCCGCCAGGTCGGGATCACCCGGACACCCGAGTCGCCCCAGCGCCTCTTGTTGAAAGCGGCAGACAAGTGGGGGTGCCATGCTTGGCCCCCGCCCTTCGCAATGAGCGAATGCCTAAGGATTTTAAAGGACCAAGAAAGGTGCCTAACTACACTCCAGACCTTGAGCCGGCTTCATGGGTCGAGAGTTACGAAATTGCCATGGACATGCTCGATGTAAGCGAAGCAGTCTGCGCCAGATACTTCACAATGATGCTCGAAGGGACGGCGCGTACTTGGTTAAAGAACTTGCCCCCCAACTCCATCCAGTCTTGGGCCGAATTAAAAGAGTTTTTCGTCAAAAATTTCCGAGGGACCTGCAAGCGCCCGATGACAATAGTCGATTTACAGCACTGCGTTCAACGCCCGGATGAGTTGGCCCACCGCTGGACGTGGCGGGTCGCAGAAATCATTCATTCGTTGGATGGTATCACGGCTGCTTAGGCTGTGCTAATCCTGGAGTAGAACTGCCACTATGAGCCCTTGGTGCAGAAGTTGGGACGACTCAAGCGAAAGGTTCAAGATATGGGGGAGCTAATGGACACCGTCACCAGGTATGCTGAGGCAGACGACACCAAAGATCCAGGAGAAGACGATGGTAAGGCCAACTCGCCTAGGAAAGGAGAGTCATCCAAAAACCACACCCGGTTCCAGGGACGCGCCCGCCATAATCATGGAGCGAATGGCAAAAGAAGGCAGTAGGAAGAGTCTTCGGACTTAGTCGCCAACACCAACGTCAACAATGGCAACCAGCGCCAGAAGAAGAATAGGGGTTACAGTGGCAAAAAGCCACGCAACTATAATGAGTTACTCAAGGGCCCCTGCCGGCACCACGCCATGGCAGACGGGCCAGCGACTCATTCCTGGGAGGAGTGTTACGTGATGCGGGAGTTTCGGGCGGAGGCGATCAAAAAAAGGCAAGGCGGCGACCCGGACCAACAGACGGAACAGTTTGGCGCGTCTAATCAACGCCAGAACCCCTTCGGCGGCTTCCCCGAACCCGGGGCACAGGGCGGCCCGCAGCCAAGCAGTGGCCAGTATCCGGTGGACCACCAACGGAGGTATAACCCGACGGGGGTCTTTCAACAACCAACCCCAGAGGGGGCTCCGCAGGGGCAAGATGACATTGGTGGCTTCCGCAGCAACCCCAAGCAGTTAAGCAACGGACAGTACCACGTTTTCACCACCAATGCCTGCAGGGGTGATAAAAAAGTGAGTCACCGAGCGTACAGTGTATCTGAGCTGGCACTCCCTAGATATCTCCACTGGTCCGAGCAGACTATATCATGGAGTAGGGAGGATCACCCGCCGAGAGTTAACAATCCCGGCGACTTAGCGTTGGTCGTGGCTCCTCAAGTTGGAGGATATACCTTATCAAAGGTACTGATGGATGGTGGTAGCAGCATCAACATATTATACTTCGACACCTTTCGAAGGGTGAACCTGTTGGAGAAAGATTTGATGCCCTCAACCATGGTATTCCACGGGATTGTCCCAGGTAAATCGGCATACCCCATAGGCCGAATTAGGCTCACAGTCGCGTTTGGAACAGCGTCTAACTACAGAAGTGAGCTGCTCATGTTTGAGGTGGTCAAGTTAAAAAGACCCTATCATGCACTGTTTGGGCGGCCGGATTACGCCCGATTCAAGGCTCACCCCTGCTATGTTTACCTTAAACTCAAGATGCCTGGCCCTAAAGGATGCATCACAGTTGATGGTGATAGGAGGATTGCAAGAGAGTGTGAAGAAGGGGATGCTGCTTACGCAAAAGTCGCCTGTGCTGCAGAAGATCTTAAATATCACCAGGCCAATGTTGATCCGGCTGACATGTCACCTTTAAAGAAGCCAACGACAGACACTGAGCCACTCCTCAAGTTCAAACCAACAGACGACACTAAGACATCGGATTTCGTCCCTGGCGACTCAACCAAGCAGTTCACTATCAGGGCGGGTTTAGACCCCAAATAGGAAAGCGCGCTCATCGAATTCATCCATGAGAATCGGGACATCTTCGCATGGAAACCTTTTGACATGCCTGGTGTGCCGAGAGAATTCGCTGAGCACCATCTTAATGTTGACCCAACGGCAAAACCGATTCAGCAATATCTTCGCATGTTCAATGAGGAACGGCGCAAGGCAATTGGGGAAGAAGTTGCCCGTCTCTTGGCCGCCGGATTCATCGTAGAGGTCTTCCACTCCAAATGGTTGGCTAACCCGGTCCTGGTGCTCAAGAAGAACGGTACCTTCCGCATGTGCATTGATTACACAGATCTTAACAGAGCTTGTCCAAAGGATCCTTTCTCCCTTCCCCGCATCGATCAAATTATTGATTCGGTGGCGGGATGCGAACGTTTGTGCGTCCTGGACGCTTATTCCGGATATCACCAAATCAAGATGGCCGTGCAAGATCAGGAGAAAATAGCTTTTATAACCCCCTTCGGGGCTTTTTGCTATGTGTCCATGCCATTTGGACTCAAGAGTGCAGGGACGACTTACCAGCGCTGCATCCAAAATTGCCTCCGTGGCCAAATCGGACGCAAGGTTCATGCTTACGTTGATGACATTGTGGTTAAAACTCACAGGAAGGAAACACTACTCGGAGACCTAAAGGAAACTTTTGATAATCCGCGGGTATACCAGATGAAGCTTAATCCCACCAAGTGTGTCTTTGGTGTTCCTGCAGGAAAATTGTTGGGTTTCCTGGTATCCGAGCGCGGCATTGAAGCTAACCCGGACAAAATCGAGGCGGTTCCTTCCCTTGGGAAACCAGCGAATATTAATCAAGTTCAACGGATGGCGGGTCGTATTGCACCCTTAAGTCGCTTCATAAGCCGTCTGGGTGAAAAGGCTATTCCGCTTTATCAATTGCTTAAAAAATCTGACCATTTTGTTTGGACAGACGAAGCCAATGAAGCTTTCGAGGCCTTAAAACAGCAACTGGTCAACCCGCCAGTTTTGGCCGCCCCGACTGAGAAAGAGCCTATTCTTCTATACATTTCGGAAAACTCCAAAGCGGTGAGTGTGGCAGTGGTCGTCGAAAGAAAGGAAGAAGGGAAGGAATATCCAGTGCAACGCCCAGTATATTTCGTTAGCGAGGTGCTAACTCTCTCCAAGCAGCGATACCCACACTGGCAGAAGTTAGTATATGGGGTTATGGGGTTATAGTCCCAGGGTAGGGTCATAGGCCTGCCCTATAGGTCCTACCCAAGGACTACCCTTCAGAAAGGACAAGGCTCTTAGACAGTTCCGACTGAACTAAGGACTCCCCCATCATCCAGTCGGTGATGACTCCCCCATCATCCAGTCCGTGACGAGCATTCGGAGCGTATTAAATGTACCGACTGGATTCCACTCTGTACATCGTAACCTCCCTGGAGGGCAATGGTCATACGTTTTCATACACCATTATTAGTATTTAAGGCATACGTTACCTGTAACGTAGGCATTTACTCGCCACTATTCCACCCCTGTCCACCGAGTCGTTGTGAAGGGCAGCGCACTCTATATAAGCCGCCCTTCCCCACTGGTGCGGGGGTTGTCTTACACTGTAATCCTATATTCCACTCGACATAAGCTCCCAAGAGCACTGAGACGTAGGGCTTTTACCTCCACCGTAGAGGGGCCTGAACTCATACAACCTCGCCGTAGCTAAGGCTCTGCCCATCCTTTCATACCCTACACATCTACTGTCAAACTTATACTCACGACAGTTGGCGCCCACCGTGGGGCTCAAACCCACGACCACAAGGTTAAGAGTGTTGTGCTCTACCAACTGAGCCACCTTCTTGGCAGTCTGACAGTAGATGTGTAGGGTATGAAAGGATGGGTAGAGCCTTAGCTACGGCGAGGTTGTATGAGTTCAGGACCCTCTACGGTGGAGGTAAAAGCCCTATGTCTCCGTGCTCTTGGGAGCTTAGTGTCGAGTGGAATATAGGATTACAGTGTAAGCCAACCCCCGCACCAGTGGGGAAGGGCGGCTTATATAGAGTGCGCTGCCCTTCACAACATCCCAGTGGACAGGGGTGGAATAGTGGCGAGTAAATGCCTACGTTACAGGTAACGTATGCCTTAAATGCTAATAATGGTGTATGAAAACGTATGACCGTTGCCCTCCAGGGAGGTTACGATGTACAGAGTGGAATCCAGTCGGTACGTTTAATACGCTCTGGATGCTCGTCACCGACTGGATGATGGGGGAGTCGTCACCGACTAGATGATGGGGGAGTCGTTAGTTCAGTCGGAACTGTCTAAGGGCCTTCTCCTTTATGAAGGGTAGTCCTTGGGTAGGACCTATAAGGCAGGCCTATGACCCTACCCTGGGACTATAACCCCATCAATAGTCCCCGAATGGATCGGGGTTGGAACGATGAAGTGATGCTTGGAGTACGGATCCGACTGGTATGAATGTGACTTCAGTGTTGTTTGCCTCGATCCATTCTATCCTTTCAACCAGTGACCCGAGTGAATATACCAGTGAAACGAACCGTCAGGGACCGAGTGCTTCCGCGGAATCTTTCGATGTGACCGGTCAACTGACAGCGATGGATTTTCTGGGATCCTCAAATTTTGGTTGCCGCGCGCTCAGCGGGGATGACGACATCGTCATCGAGTAGTTTCTACCGCCTCGATTACCGCGCCTTTATCTCCTCCACTAATATCGCAGTAGCCGGTCGGGAGATAAGATTTCGAGGCCACCTGTTAGTGACCCAGTCGGAAGCTTATTTAAGCCTCTCCAGCGGGGGTTTCTTGTTGCGCTGCCCTGGTTACTCGCACTCGCCTCGCTTCTCCCGTAGCTCCCTGCGCGCTCCAAGCCTCCTCCTTCGTCTCCTCCTCTGCGGATCTGCTGCCTTCACCATGACGAAGGGGCAGACGACCAAGCTCGAGTCGCTGAAGAACAAGAAGAAGAAGAAAGCGGCGGCTCCTGCTCAACGGCGACAGCGGGCCCTGCTGGTGGGTTGGATCCAGGGGGATTTCCTCCCCTCCACGGTGACGGTGGACGACCTGCTGGAGCTGGTGGAGGAAGGCATGATTGCCAACAAGTCGTGGAGGCTGCCGACGGAGGGCGAGACGGAGCCGGCACCGGAGGAGGGAGAGCGCGTCTTGCTGCTCAGCCACGTGTACAGGGGCTTCTCGCTGCCTCCCCACCCCTTCTTCACAGGTATTATGAACCACTTCGGGGCGCAGCTCCATCATTTTCCTCCAAACGCGATAGCCCATCTCGCCGCATTCGTCACCCTTTGCGAGTGCTTTATCGGATGTCCCCCCCCCATTGGGGGCTCTTTAAGTACACCTTCTCCGCTAGGTCCGAGACTGTCAAAAAGCTTAGCCAGTCGGACGACAAAACCCATCTCCTCCAACTCTGCGGGGGCTTAGGCTTCCAAAAGAAAACGAAGAGTAGCTACACCCTCTCTCCAGTTGTCCGAGTCAGTTAGGAACTGGCAGTCGACCTGGTTCTACTGCCAGGACATAGCTTGTCCGAATGCTGCGACTGGGTTGCCACCCTTTAGCCTAGACCGTCCGGCCCCTCCCAGGCAGCTTGCGCTCACAAAGGTGGAGAAGATCCAGATCCAACCTCTGGTCGACGCACTGATTGCTGTCGTCCGCAAGGGGGTCACCAGCATGGATTTGCTGGAGACTTTCCTCGGTCGGCGCATCCAGCCGCTGCAGGCCCAACACCATGCCATGTGGTACTACACGGGGCCTGAGGACTCCACTCGGACTCATCCAGAATGCGTGACCGGGGAGGTTGTGGCAGCATGGGTCCGCGGCATCACAGGCGCCCGCGATAATCCCAGAGGAGCCCGACGAGTGAAGCCCTTCCGCGCAGACAATCCTCCTCCGAATGAGGTGAGCACATCTTGTCGAGTGCTTTCAATCTTCTTAGATTCATCGCTTTTTCTTGTACCACCGCCTGACGTCTGATGTTGTCGACTGTATTTTGTGGAGGAGTGGACCAACTGGTATTCTCCCGTCTCAAACGGGAATCCAGCTGAGGAAGAGGAGGGCAGCCAGGAGGGCAGCGTGGACAGCGCCGAGTACGTCTCCGACAGTGGGGAGACGGAGGAGGAGACCGAAGAGGAGGAGGGGGAGGTTGGGGAGCAGAGCTCGCCACCTCCACCATCTGAGCCTCGAACCAAGCGCCGTCACGAACCTGCGACTCCGTCGGCTCCTCCAGCGGCCCTGAGTGCTCCGCCAGCTCCTCCCGTGGCTCCGAGTGCTCGGAGCGTGAAGAGGACCAGGGACTCTGCTGCCGAGCCCACGGACCAACCGTCCAAGGTGGCCAAACTGAGTGGTTCCAAGCCTGGAAAAGCTTTGCCTCGGATGAGGATCGTTGTTCCAGTCGCCTCAGCGTAAGTGTCTTGTTCTCCTATCTTCTTTCAGCATTTGAATGAACTCATGCTTATCGGTCGAGTGGATTTTACTCGATAGAGCTGCTACCTCCGCCACCTCTCTGACACGCCAGGACGATGATCCCATGGATACGGATAACGCTGCTACATCCCAGCAAGGTACGTTGTGACGACTCCGAGAGTTTGCATTATTGTTTCGTGAGTGCTGTCTTTAATCTTTCCCTTTTTTTGTAATCTCATGTTGTTCAGTCGGGCTTCCTTCGGAGGTGATTCATCTAGAGGAGGACGACCAGAAAGGGTCTGGGCAAACTTTGGCGCGTGTCCTTGAGGCTATTCCATCTGCTGCTGCTCCCAGCATGGACGCGCCGCCGACCGAGATGATGCCGTTGACTGAGGCGGTGCCCCTCGCGGCGGAACCGACTGGAGTGGGACTTGGGATGCCCAAGGAGTCTCCTGTCGTGCTTGGTCTGTCGACCGTCCAGTACGACGCCCGACACCTCCAGGAAGACCAAGTGGGAGACGCCAAGGAGGCCATGGTGCAGGTGGAGTTGATGGTGGGTGATGCCAAGGGAGCGTACGACTCCATCGCATCTTTGTACAAGAGAAGCCTGGAGCTCCGGGACGATATCCGAGTTAGTGCGCTAGTAAGTGTTTACTTTCCTCTTGTAACCCACTGGTGGTTCAAGTGATATACTCGGATACAGTAGGATTATTTTGCAGTGGGTTCACTCCGAGTGAACCTAGTGGGTGTAGTCCCCGAGACTTCTGTCGAGTGCTTGCACCGGCAGTTGTCTTTATATACATTTTCTGTGACTTGATCGGATCAGAGCTGATCTGCCCGAATGGTACCAGTGGGGGCACTCCGAGTGCACCCACTGGAAGTAGTTCCCGAGAGTAGTTTTACTCAGGTCGGGTAATAGTAGTCTCATAGGCTTGTCTGTTTGTCATGTAGCTCAATAGGGCGGACCTGTTCGAGCTTCATGCCAGTGGGGTCACTCTTAGTGAACCCACTGGGTGTAGTCACCGAGACCGCTGTCGACTGCTTGCGTCGGCAGGGGTCTGAAGAACTTTGAGCTTTTATTGTTTTCCTTGTTGAATGTGTCTGATCACCCCTTTGCGCTGATTTGCAGAAGACTTGCGAAATGGGATCCGCGTACAATGCTCTGAAGGCTGAAAAGATTCAGCTTGCTACGGAATTGGAGGTGGCTGTGAATGACTTAGCTGGTGTGAAGGGGGCTCTTGCTGACCGAGCGAAGTCTTTGGAGGAGTCCCGGGAGACCAACAAGGCATTGGTGGCCGAAATTGAGAAAATGGGAAGCAAAGAACTGAACTGATGGGTCAAATGAAGTTGATGAACAGTCGGTGCATTTCGCATGAGAAGTACTTCAGCGACTGGGCAAGGAAGATGATTGCACTGCTCGGTGGTAAGTTTTTTGCCGAGTGCTTCCTGACTTTGTAGTTCATTCTGCGCTTACTTTCTGCTTGTCTTTTCTTCACAAATTTTTGTATGGACGCTGAGGCTGAAGTAGCTGACGTTGAGCGGTCGGTTATTCCGAACGTTCCACTCGGCGACGAAGCCAATCGGGACATGCTCCGAGCGCATATTCGCCTTGGCAGAGTGGGACCTTTCATCTGCCGCTTGAGAGAAGTCATCGGCCGGATCGACAAGGAGCTGTGGCCCGAAGACGATTCCCGGCGGGAAATAGAAGGGTTGATGGCTCGGCTGGAGGACGTCCCGAACAGAGTGCAGGCGTGGAACAAGTCTGCCGCTCGTTGTGGTGCGGACGTGGTGCTATCGCTGGTCTGAGTGCATTGCAAGGAAGCTCGCGAAGAAAAGCTGAAGGCGTTGCAGGTCGCCAACACCAAGAAGCTTCGATTCGAAGATTTCATGGAGACCTTCCTTGAGACAGCCACTCGCATCATAGACGGGATCGACCTTGACACTTTTGTGGAGCCTGCCAATCCCGGTGCCAGTCCTGGTGATGCTTGAAAAACTTTACCTCGGTATGTCGAGTGGTATCTGTATCAAACTTTGGCCAGTGCTGTTGGCCGTCACATTCGTGGTTCGGTGTGGATAAGCTTGATCCACACCGAGCCGACTATCGTTGAACCAACTTTGAATATTTGCTCTTCTTTCGCCAAAAAAAAATTGACACGATTTTGGCTCGTGGTTTTTGTTTGGCGTTTCTTGGTGCAGCCAGTGGCAAACATGCGGAGCATGTAGTTGTCAGTTGTCTTCACATCCACATGAGCCTCAATGAGGGTCTGCCAAGTCTCCGAGTGCGCACTCGAAGCGAGCTTTTACTTAGGCGACTCTTCATCGCGGCTAAGTCTCCGAGTGCGACTGTTAGTGCACACTCGGAGCGAGTTGTTACTCATGTAATTGTCAGTTGTCTTCACATCCAGATGAGCCTCAATGAGGGTCTGCTAAGCCTCCGAGTGGATCTCTGGGATACACTCGAAGGAAGCTTTTTACTTAGGCGATTCTGGATCGCAGCTAAGTCCCCGAGTGCGGCTTTTAGGTTGCAGTCGGAGCTAGTTTTTTACTTAGGCGATTCTGGGTCGCAGCTAAGTCCCTGAGTGCGGCTTTTAGTGCATACTCGGAGTGAGTTTTTACTTAGGCGACTCTGGGTCGCAGCTAAGTCCCCAAGTGTGACTTTTAGTGCACACTCGAAGGAAGCTTTTTACTTAGGCGATTCTGGATCGCAGCTAAGTGTCCGAGTGCGGCTTTTAGTGCGCACTGGGAGCGAGTTTTTTACTTAGGCGACTCTGGGTCGCAGCTAAGTCCCCGAGTGCGACTTTTGGTGCACACTCGGAGAGAGAGTTTTTACTTAGGCGACTCTGGGTCGTAGCTAAGTCCCCGAGTGCGACTTTTTAGTGCACACTCGGAGAGAGTTTATACTTAGGCGATTCTGAGTCGCAGCTAAGTCCCCGAGTCCGCCTTTTAGTGCACACTCGGAGAGGATTTATACTTAGGCGATTCTGGATCGCAGCTAAGTCTCCGAGTGCGGCTTTTAGTGCACACTCGGAGAGAGTTTGTACTTAGGCAATTCTGGATCGCAGCTAAGTCCCCGAGTGCGGATTTTAGTACGCACTTGGAGCGAGTTTTTTACTTAGGCGACTCTGGGTCGCAGCTAAGTCACCGAGTACGACTTTTAGTGCATACTCGGAGAGAGATTGTACTTAGGCGATGCTGGATCGCACCTAAGTCCCCGAGTGTGGCTTTTAGTGCACACTCGGAGAGAGTTTTTTACTTAGGCGACTCTGGGTCGCACCTAAGTCTCCGAGTGCGACTTTTAGTGCACACTCGGAGAGAGTTTGTACTTAGGCGATACTGGAACGCAGCTAAGTCCCCGAGTGCGGCTTTTAGTACACACTCGGAGCGAGTTTTTTACTTAGGCGACTCTGGGTCGCAGCTAAGTCCCCAAGTGCAACTTTTAGTGCACAATCGGAGAGAGTTTGTTCTTAGGCGATGCTGGATCGGAGCTAAGTCCCCGAGCGCGTCTTTTAGTACACACTCGGAGAGAGTTTTTTACTTAGGCGACTCTGGGTCACAGCTAAGTCCCCGAGTGCGACTTTTAGTGCACACTCGGAAAGAGTTTCTACTTAGGCGATGCTGGATCGCAGCTAAGTCCCCGATTGCGGCTTTTAGTGCACACTCGGAGAGATTTTGTGCTTAGGTGACTCTGGGTCGCGGCTAAGCCCCCGAGTGCGCCTTTTGAACTTGCAACCGGAGTCTGCCAACGCGGAAGAATTTTGAACTTTCAAGAAAGCAATCTCCTTTGTATTACCTCAATGATACTTGTTTGTTTACATTGCCTCCGTCGGCGGTCACGTGTAGAAGCGCTTCAGGAGATCTCTGCTCCATGCTTGCGGCTCGTCTGTTTCCCTATCGAGGTTGTAGAGTCGATGAGCTCCGTTGTTCAGCACCTTGGAGATGATGAAGGGTCCTTCCCAGGCGGGAGCCAACTTGTGAGGTCTCTGCTGATCCACTCGGAGCACCAGGTCGCCTGCTTGGAATGTACGACTCCTGACGTGCCGCGCGTGAAAACACCGCAGGTCTTGTGGGTAAATTGTTGAGCGAGTCAGTGCCATCTCGCGCTCTTCTTCAAGAAGACCCACTCCGTCTTGCCTGGCTTGCTCTGCTTCGGCTTCGGAGAAGGGCTCGACTTGTGGAGAGTTGTGAAGCAAGTCACTTGGAAGGACTGCTTCTGCTCCATAAACGAGGAAGAACGGGGATCACCCTGTAGATCTATTAGGAGTTGTGCGGAGGCCGCACAACACCGAAGGCAGCTCGGTGACCCATGCGCCGGCGGCATGTCCAACTTCTCGCAGGAGTCCAGGCTTCAACCCTTGAAGAATAAGTCCATTTGCCCGCTCTGCTTGCCCGTTTGTTTGGGGATGCACCACAGATGCAAAATCCACTCGGATACCTTGGCGAGTGCAAAAACCTTTGAATCTGTCCGAGTCAAAGTTTGTGCCATTGTTAGTGATTATGTTGTGCGGAACCCCGAATCTGGCGATGATGTCTCTGACAAACTTGATGGCTGTAAGGGCGTCGAGCTTCTTGATGGGCTTGGCTTCAATCCACTTGGTGAACTTGTCGACTGCTACCAACGGATGAGTGAAACCCCCTTGGCCTGTTCTGAATGGTCCGACTGTATCTAATCCCCACACTGCGAACGGCCAAACAAGAGGGATTGTCTTGAGCGCGGATGTTGGCTTGTGGGACTTGTTCGAACAGAACTGACAGCCTTCGTATCGGTCGACCATATATTTCGCCATTTCATTCGCCTGCAACCAGAAGAAGCCAGCTCTGAATGCTTTGGCGACGATTGCTCTTGAAGAGGCATGATGGCCGCAGGTTCGTGAGTGAATTTCTTCCAGGATTAACTGTCCCTCCTCAGGGGAGAAGCATCGCTGAAGGACGCCTAAAATACTTTCTTTGTACAACTGGCCATCAATGATGGTGAAGGACTTCGACCTGCGGACGATCTGCCTAGCTTGGACTTTGTCTTCTTGTAATTCTTGCCTTAGGATGTACGGAATGAGCGACACAGTCCAATCGGGGATGAGAGCAAGAATCTCCATGATCAAATCAACCATAGCAGGGACCTCGACTTCAGTAGGATCTATTGAGCTCTTCGGTTGTACTGGTTCCTCTGTAAAAGGATCTTCTTTCACCGAGGGGAGATGTAGGTGCTCGAGGCAGACATCACTCGGGACTGGTCTCTGAGTGGATCCAAGATTTGCCAATTCATCAGCTGCTTGGTTTTTCAGTCGCGGAACATGGTGAAGTTCCAGACCTTCAAACTTCTTCTCGAGTTTCCTTACTGCGTTGCAGTATGTAGTCATGGTGGGTTTCCTTACATCCCACTCCTTCCTCACTTGATTAAGCACCAAATCTGAATCGCCATAGACCATCAGGCGACGGACGCTGAGTGTGATGGCCATGCGCAATCCATAAAGTAGAGCTTCATACTCTGCCTTATTGTTGGAGGAGTCGAAATGTATCTGCAACACATACTTAAGTTTATCACCTTTTGGCGATATGATCACTACGCCAGCGCCGGAGCCATTCAAGATCTTGGACCCATCGAAGAACATAGTCCAATGAGCCGAGTAGATGTGAGTCGGTTGTTGTTGTTCTACCCATTCTGCTATGAAGTAAGCTAGAGCTTGAGACTTTATTGCCTTCTTGGCTTCGAACTTGATGTCGCAGTATAACATCTCCATTGCCCACTTCGCCACTCGGCCTGATGCGTCCCGATTGTGGAGGATCTCCGACAATGGAGCATCAGAAACGATAGACACCGAGTAGTCTTGGAAATAATGAGCCACATACTTCGCAGTCATGTAAATCCCGTAAATAAGCTTTTGATAATGGGGATACCTCTGCTTGGAAGGAGTCAGGACTTCGGAGACATAATATACTGGCCGCTAAACCTTGTACGCTTTGCCTTCTTCTTCGCGTCCGACTGTGAGAACAGTGCTCACGACTTGATTTGTAGCCGCGATGTACAGAAGAAGGGGTTCTTTACTGAGCGGGGCAGTAAGAACCGGCTGCGTGGAAAGCAGGGCTTTGAGGTCGTCGAATGCAATTTGGGCTTCGTCTGTCCACTCGAAAGTATCTGATTTCTTCATGAGTCGGTACAGATGTAGCGGCCTTCTCGCCGAGTCGACTGATAAACCTACTCAAAGCCGCTAGGAAACCTGTGAGCCTTTGAACATCATATATTCTGACCGGCCGCTCCATTCGGACGATGGTCCCGATCTTTTCGGGGTTGACATCGATCCCTCGTTCGGAAATGAAGAAACCGAGTAACTTTCCGCTGGGGACAGCGAATGAACACTTGGCAGGGTTGAGCTTGATATCGTACCTATGAAGGTTGGAAAATGTTTCTGCCAAGTCAGTCAGCAGGTCGGAACCTTTGCGTGACTTGACTACAATATCATCCATATACGCCTCCACATTTCGACCGATCTGGTCAAGGAGGCATTTTTTGATCATGCGCATAAAAGTTGCTCCTGCATTCTTCAAACCGAATGGCATAATGATGTAGCAGAAGCACCCGAATGGGGTGATGAAGGCTGTTTTTAATTCACCGGGACCATACAGAGGGATCTGATGATAGCCCGAGTAGGCATCAAGGAATGACAAACGCTCGCAACCCGCAGTCGAATCAACAATTTGATCGATGCGGGGGAGCTGGGAATGGTCTTTCGGGCAGACCTTACGGAGATGCTTGAAGTCGATGCACATTCGGAGAGACTCGTCCTTCATGGGCACCATGACAACATTAGCGAGCCACTCGGAGTGGTGTACCTCGCGAATGAAGTTGGCTGCCAAAAGTTTAGCCACCTCCTCTCCGATTGCCTTCCTCTGGTGCGCGGCGGACCGACGCAGGCGTTCTCGGACGGGCCGAGCAGTAGGATCCACATGCATTCGGTGCTCAGCCAACTCCATGGGTACACCTGGCATGTCAGTGGGCTTCCATGCGAAAATGTCCCAGTTCTCAGGGAGGAATTGGATGAGCTCGGCTTCCTATTTTGGATCCAGGGTGGTGGAGATGTTCGTCAGGGCAGCAGTGTCGTACGTCGGGTGGATGCTGACCTTCTTCATGTCTCCCGCCGAATAGAATGCGGATTCTGAAGCTGGCTTCTTCGAACGCATCAAGTCAGCGGGGTCGGCTGTCTTCTTGTACTCGTCGAGCTCGAGGATAGCCATATGTTGATCGGCGATCCTTGACCCCTGCTGCAGACACTCCTCGGCCCGCTGCCCATTGCCTGTGACAGTGATCACACCATTGGGGCCCGACATCTTCGGCTTCAGATACACGTAACATGGACGGGCCAAGAAACGCGCATACGCCGGACGGCCCAGAATCGCATGGTATGCACTCTGGAAGTCTACCACCTCGAATGTCAGCTTTTCCTTGTGGAAGTTCTTGTCGGAGCCGAAAACGACGTCCAACGCGATCTGGCCGAGTGGCTTGGCCTTTCGTCCTGGGACGACTCCATGGAACTGCATGCTGCTCTCGCTAAGTTTGGACATCGGAATGCCCATCCCCTTGAGAGTGTCGGCGTACATGATGTTCAAGCCGCTGCCGCCGTCTATGAGGACTTTGCACAGTCGGACTCCTTCCACCACCGGGTCGACAACAAGAGCCTGCCTCCCTGGGGTGAGCACGTGTGCTGGATGATCCGACTGAACAAAGGTGATCGTAGTCTGAGACCATTTGAGGAACGTGGGGTTGGTTGGGGTGGCCATGTTCACCTCCCTGTTCACCAGCTTCAGTCGACTCTTGCTTTCCACATCAGCAAAAATCATCCGAGTGGAAGCAGGACCATCGTCTCTCACCCCGAGTGCTTCGGTCGGGCCATCCATTCAGCTGACATCCCTTCCAACTTCCGATTGGCGACGGCGATCAGCAAGTTCACAGGAGAATTCAAGCTAGAAACGTGGCTGGACGACTACCGAGTGGCAGTCCAGATCGGTGGCGGAGATGATCAAGTCGCCATGAAACATCTCCCCCTGATGCTCGACGGCTCGGCAGGAGCGTGGCTGAACCAGTTGGCCCCTTCAAGCATCTACAGCTGGACAGATCTGGCCCGAGTCTTCATCAGGACCTTCGATGGCACGTGCAAACGCCCTGCTGGTCTCGTGGAGCTCTAGCACTGTGTCCAGAAGCAGAATGAGCCCCTGCACGATTTCATACAGCGCTGGACCACCCTCTACCACACGGTGGAGAACGTCACAGAGCACCAAGCAGTCTGCGCCTTCAAGGCAGGCGTGCGGTACAGAGATTTGTACCTGAAGTTCGGTCGGACAGGCGACATCTCCATGAGCAAGATGATGGAGATATCCGCACGCTATGCAAATGGCGAAGAAGAGGACCGCATATGTAGCGGCAAGCACAAGGCAGTCGCCGATGGAGACGGGAACAACAATCAGAAGCAGAAGCAGAAAGCTCCGTCCACTCCGCAGGCAGAGGCAGCGGTCGTTTCGAATGCCAAGTTCAAGGGCAAAGGGAAAGCTCAGTTCACCCCCAAGAAAAAGCAATTCGGAAGCTCCATCCTGGATCAGCCATGTCCAATCCACACAAAGATGTTCGAAGAAGGCAATGCCATATTCCTGAAGCACACCACTCGGCAATGTCGCCTCCTGATCCAAGGGTTTGGTGAAGGGCAGCCGAGTGAAAAGGACAATGAACAGGATGATGAGGACAAGGAGGATCCGCTGCCCCAAGTCCATGCAACACTGATGATTTTTGCTGACGTGGAAAGCAAGAGTCGACTGAAGCTGGTGAACAGGGAGGTGAACATGGCCACCCCAACCAACCCCACGTTCCTCAAATGGTCTCAGACTGCGATCACCTTTGATCAGTCGGATCATCCAGCACACGTGCCCACCCAGGGAGGCAGGCTCTTGTCGTCGACCCGGTGGTGGAAGGAGTCCGACTGCGCAAAGTCCTCATGGACGGCGGCAGCGGCTTGAACATCATGTACGCCAACACTCTCAAGGGGATGGGCATTCCGATGTCCAAACTTAGCGAGAGCAGCATGCAGTTCCACGGAGTCGTCCCAGGACGAAAGGCCAAGTCACTCGGCCAGATCGCGTTGGACGTCGTTTTCGGCTTCGACAAGAACTTCCGCAAGGAAAAGCTCACATTTGAGGTGGTGGACTTCTAGAGTGCATACCATGCGATTCTGGGGAGTCCGGCGTATGCGCGTTTCATGGACCTTCCATGTTACGTGTATCTGAAGCTGAAGATGCCGGGCCCCAAATGTGTGATCCCTATCACAGGCAATCGGCAGCGGGCCGAGGAGTGTCTGCAGCAGGGGTCGAGGATCGCCGATCAACAGATGGCTATCCTCGAGCTCGACGAGTACAAGAAGACAGCCGACCCCACTGACTTGATGCGTTCGAAGAAGCCAGCTTCGGAATCCGCATTCTAGACGGCGGGAGACACGAAGAAGGTCAGCATCCACCCGACGGACGACACAGCTGCCCCAACGAACATCTCCACCACCCTGGATCCGAAATAGGAAGCCGAGCTCATCCAATTCTTCCGTGAGAACTGGGACATTTTCACACGGAAGCCCGCTGACATGTCAGGTGTACCCAGGGAGTTGGCTGAGCACCGACTGCATGTGGATCCTGCTGCTCGACCCGTCCGAGAATGCCTGCGTCGGTCCGCCGCGCACAAGAGGAAGGCAATCGGAGAGGAGGTGGCTAAACTTTTGGCAGCCAACTTCATTCGCGAGGTACACCACTCCGAGTGGCTCGCCAATGTTGTCATGGTGCCCAAGAAGGACAAGTCTCTCCAATGTGCATCGACTTCAAGCATCTCAATAAGGTCTGCCTGAATGACCATTTCCCGCTCCCCCGCATTGATCAAATTGTTGATTCGACTGCCGGTTGCGAGCATTTTTCATTCCTTGATGCCTACTCGGGCTATCATCAGATCCATCTGTATGGTCCCGATGAATTAGAAACAACCTTCATCACCCCATTCGGGTGCTTCTGCTACATCACTATGCCATTCGGTTTGAAGAATGCAGGAGCAACTTTTATGCGCATGATCCAAAAATGCCTCCTTGACCAGATCGGTCGAAATGTGGAGGCGTATATGGATGATATCGTAGTCAAGTCACGGAAAGATTCCGACCTGCTGACTGACTTGGCAGAAACATTCACCAACCTTCGTAGGTACGATATCAAGCTCAACCCTGCCATGTGTTCATTCGGTGTTCCCAGCGAAAAGTTACTCGGTTTCTTCGTTTCCGAACGAGGGATCGATGTCAACCCCGAAACTATCGGGACCATCGTCCGAATGGAGCGGCTGGTCAGAATACAAGATGTTCAAAGGCTCACAGGTTGCCTAGCGGCTTTGAGCAGGTTTATCAGTCGACTCGGCGAGAAGGCGCTACCTCTGTACCGACTCATGAAGAAATCAGATACTTTCGAGTGGACGGACGAAGCCCAAATTGCATTCGACGACCTCAAAGCCCTGCTTTCCACCCAGCCGGTTCTTACTGCCCCGCTCAGTAAAGAACCCCTTCTTCTATACATCATGGCTACAAATCAAGTCGTGAGCACTGTTCTCACAGTCGAACGCGAAGAAGAAGGCAAAACATACAAGGTTCAGCGGTCAATATATTATGTCTCCGAAGTCCTGACTCCTTCCAAGAAGAGGTATCCCCATTATCAAAAGCTTATTTACGGGATTTACATGACTGCGAAGAAGGTGGCTCATTATTTCCAAGACCACTCGGTGTCTATCGTTTCTGATGCTCCGTTGTCGGAGATCCTCCACAATCGGGACGCATCAGGCCGAGTGGCGAAGTGGGCAATGGAGATGTTATACTGCGACATCAAGTTCGAAGCCAAGAAGGCTATAAAGTCTCAAGCTCTAGCTGACTTCATAGCAGAATGGGTAGAACAACAGCAACCGACTCACATCTACTCGGCTCATTGGACTATGTTCTTCGATGGGTCCAAGATGTTGAATGGCTCTGGCGCTGGCGTAGTGATCATATTGCCAAAAGGTGATAAACTTAAGTATGTGTTGCAGATACATTTCGACTCCTCCAACCATAAGGCAGAGTATGAAGCTCTCCTTTATGGATTGCGCATGGCCATCACACTCGGCGTCCATCGCCTCATGGTCTATGGCGATTCAGATTTGGTGGTTAATCAAGTGATGAAGGAGTGGGATGTAAGAAACCCCACCATGACTACATACTGTAACGCAGTAAGGAAACTCAAGAAGAAGTTTCAAGGTCTTGAACTTCACCATGTTTCGCGACTGAAAAACCAAGCAGCTGATGAATTGGCAAAAACTCAAGGCCTTTATGGACTGGTCTCCGAGTGATGTCTGCCTCGAGCACCTACATCTCACCTCGGTGAAAGAAGATCCTTTTACAGAGGAACCAGTACAACCGAAGAGCTCAACAGATCCGACTGAAGTCAAGGTCCCTGCTGTGGTTGATTTGATCATGGAGATTCTTGCTCTCATCCCCGATTGGACAGTGCCGTTCATTGTGTACATCCTAAGGCAAGAATTACTAGAATACGAAGTCCAAGCTAGGCAGATCGTCCGCAGGTCGAAGTCCTTCACCGTCATTGATGGCCAGTTGTACAAAGAAAGTGTTTCAGGCGTCCTTCAGCGGTGCATCTCCCCTGAGGAGGGACAGTTAATCCTGGAAGAAATTCACTCGGGAACCTGCGGCCATCATGCCTCTTCAATAGCAATCATCGCCAAAGCATTCAGAGCTGGCTTCTTCTGGTTGCAGGGGAATGAAATGGCGAAATATATGGTCGACCGATGTGAAGGCTGTCAGTTCTATTCGAACAAGTCCCACAAGCCAACATCCGCGCTCAAGACAATCCCTCTTGTTTGGCCGTTCGCAGTGTGGGGATTAGATACAATTGGACCATTCAGAACAGGCCAAGGGGGATTCACTCATCCGTTGGTAGCAGTCGACAAGTTCACCAAGTGGATTGAAGCCAAGCCCATCAAGAAGCTCGACGCCCTTACAGCCATCAAGTTTGTCAGAGACATCATCGTCAGATTCGGGGTTCCGCACAGCATAATCACTGACAATGGCACAAACTTTGGCTCGGATAGATTCAAAGGTTTTTTTACTGACCAAGGTATCCGAGTGGATTTTCCCACTGTGGCGCATCCCCAAACAAACGGGCAAGCAGAGCGCGCGAATGGACTTATTCTTCAAGGGTTGAAGCCTCGACTCATGCGAGAAGTTGGACATGCCGCCGGCGCATGGGTCACCGAGCTGCCTTCGGTGTAGTGGGGCCTCTACACAACTCCTAATAGATCTACAGGGCGATATACGTTCTTCCTCGTTTATGGAGCAGAAGCAGTCCTTCTGAGTGACTTGCTTCACAACTCTCCACGAGTCGAACTCTTCTCCGAAGCCGAAGTAGAGCAATCCAGGCAAGACAGAGTGGATCTTCTGGAAGAAGAGCGCGAGATGGCACTGACTCGCTCAACAATTTATCAACAAGACCTGCGGCATTTTCATGCGCGGCACGTCAGGAGTCGTACATTCCAAGCAGGCGACCTGGTGCTCCGAGTGGATCAGCAGAGACCTCACAAGTTGGCTCCCGCCTGGGAAGGACCCTTCATCATCTCCAAGGTGCTGAACAACGGAGCATATCGACTCTACAACCTCGACAGGGAAACGGACGAGCCGCGAGCATGGAACAGAGATCTCCTGAAGCGCTTCTACACGTGACCTCCGACGGAGGCAATGTAAAGAACAATTATCATTGAAGTAATACAAAGCAGATTGATTTCTTGCAAGTTCAAAATTCTTCCGCGTTGGCAGACTCCGGTTGCAAGTTCAAAAGGCGCACTCGGGGGCTTAGGTGCGACCCAGAGTCGCCTAAGCACAAACTCTCTCCGAGTGTGCAGTAAAAGCCGCACTCAGGGACTTAGCTGCGATCCAGCATCGCCTAAGAACAAACTCTCTCCAAGTGTGCACTAAAAGTCGCACTCGGGGACTTAGCTGCGACCCAGAGTCGCCTAAGTCAAAAACTCTCTCCGAGTGTGCACTAAAAGCCGCACTCGGGGACTTCACTGCGATCCAGCATCGCCTAAGTACAAACTCTCTCCGAGTGTGCACTAAAAGTCGCACTCGGGGACTTAGCTGCGACCCAGAGTCGCCTAGGTGAAAAACTCGCTCCGAGTGCGTACTAAAAGCCGCACTCGGGGACTTAGCTGCGATCCAGCATCGCCTAAGTACAAACTCTCTCCGAGTGTGCACTAAAAGTCGCACTCGGAGACTTAGCTGCGACCCAGAGTTGGCTAAGTAAAAAACTCTCTCCAAGTGTGCACTAAAAGCCGCACTTGGGGACTTAGCTGCCATCCAGCATCGCCTAAGTAGAAACTCTCTCCGAGTTTGCAATAAAAGTCGCACTCGGGGACTTAGCTACGACCCAGTATCGCCTAAGTAAAAAACTCGCTCCGAGTGCGTACTAAAAGCCGCACTCGGGGACTTAGCTTCGGTACAGAATCGCCTCAGTACAAACTCTCTCCGATTGTGCACTAAAAGCCGCACTCGGAGACTTAGCTGCGATCCAGAATCGCCTAAGTATAAATCCTCTCCGAGTTATGCACTAAAAGGCGCACTCGGGGACTTAGCTGCGACTCGGAATCATCTAAGTACAAACTCTCTCCGAGTGTGCACTAAAAGTCGCACTCGGGGACTTAGCTGCGACCAAGAGTCGCCTAAGTAAAAAACTCGCTCCGTGTGCATACTAAAAGCCGCACTCGGGGACTTAGCTGCGATCCAGAATCGCCTAAGTACAAACTCTCTCCGAGTGTGCACTAAAAGCCGCACTCAGAGACTTAGCTGCGATCCAGAATCGCCTAAGTATAAACCCTCTCCGAGTGTGCACTAAAAGGCGCACTCGGGGACTTAGCTGCGACCCAGAGTCGCCTAAGTAAAAACTCTCTCTCCGAGTGTGCACAAAACAGTCGCACTCGGGGACTTAGCTGCGACCCAGAGTCGCCTAAGTAAAAACTCTCTCTCTGACTGTGCGTCAAAAGTCGCACTAGGGGACTTAGCTGCGACCCAGAATCGCCTAAGTAAAAAACTCTCTCCGAGTGCGCACAAAAAGCCGCACTCGGAGACTTAGTTGCTATCCAGAATCGCTTACGTAAAAAGTTTCCTTCGAGTATGCACTAAAAGTCACACTCGGGGACTTAGTTGCGACCCAGAGTCGCCTAAGGAAAAACTCGCTCCTAGGATGCACTAAAAGCCGCACTCGGGGACTTAGCTCTGACCCAGAATCGCCTAAGTAAAAAACGAGCTCCGAGTGCGCCCTAAAAGCCGCACTCGGGGACTTAGCTGCGATCCAGAATCGCCTAAGTAAAAAGCTTCCTTCGAGTGTATCCTAGAGATCCACTCGGAGGCTTAGCAGACCCTCATTGAGGCTCATGTGGATGTGAAGACAACTGACAACTACATGAGCAACAACTCGCTCCGAGTGTGCACTAAAAGTCGCACTCGGAGACTTAGCCGCGACGAAGAGTTGCCTAAGTAAAAGCTCGCTCCGAGTGCGCACTCGGAGACTTCGCAGACCCTCATTGAGGCTCATGTGGATGTGAAGGCAACTGACAACTACATGCTCCGCATGTTTGCCACTAGCTTCACCAAGAAACGCCAAACAAAAACCACGAGCCAAAATCGTGTCAAAAAAAATTTGGCGAAAGAAGAGCAAAATATTCGATTCAAATTAAAAGTTGGTTCAATGATAGTCGGCTCGGTGTGGATCAAGCTTATCCACAGCGAAGCACGAATGTGACGGCCAACAGCAGTGGCCAAAGTTTGATACAGATACCACTCAGCATACCGAGGTAAAGTTTTTCAAGCGTCACCAGGACTGGCACCGGGACTGGCAAGCTCCAGAAAAGTGTCAAGGTCGATCTCGTCTACGATGCGAGTGGCTGTCTCAAGGAAGGTCTCCATGAAATCTTAGAATCGAAGCTTGTTGGTGTTGGCGACCTGCAACGCCTTCTGCTTTTCTTCGCGAGCTTCCTTGCAGTGCACTCGGACCAGCAATAGCGCCACGTCCGCACCACAATGAGCGGCAGACTTGTTCCATGCCTGCACTCTGTTCGGGACGTCCTCCATCCGAGTCATCAACCCTTCTATTTCCCGCCGGGAATCGTCTTCGGGCCACAGCTCCTTGTCGATCCGGCTAATGACTTCTCTCAAGCGGCCGATGAAAGGTCCCACTCTGCCAAGGCGAATATGCGCTCGGAGCATGTCCCGATTGGCTTCGTCGCCGAGTGGAACGTTCGGAATAACCGACCGCTCAATGTCAGCTGCTTCAGTCTTAGCGTCCATACAAAAATCTGCAAAGAAAAGACGAGCAAAAAGTAAGCGTAGAATGAACTACAAAGTCAGGAAGCACTCAGCAAAAAGCTTACCACCGAGCAGCGCAATCATCTTCATTGCCCAGTCGCTGACGTACTTCTCCTGCAAAATGCACCGACTGTTGATCAACTTCATTTGACCCATCAGTTCAGTTCTTTGCTTGCCCATTTTCTCAATTTCGTCCATCAATGCGTTGTTGGTCTCCCGGGACTCCTCCAAAGACTTCTCTCGGTCAGCAATAGCCCCATTCACACCAGCTAAGTCATTCACTGCCGCTTCCAATTCCGCAGCAATGTGAATCTTATCAGCCTTCAGAGCATTGTACGCGGATCCCATTTCGCAAGTCTTCTGCAAATCAGCGCAAAGGCGAGATCAGACACATTCAACAAGGAAAACAATAAAAGCTCAAAGTTCTTCAGACCCCTGCCGACGCAAGCAGTCGACAGCGGTCTCGGGGACTACACCCACTGGGTTCACTAAGAGTGACCCCACTAGCATGAAGCTCGAACAGGTCCGCCCGATTGAGCTACATGACAAACAGACAAGCCTATGAGACTACTATTACCCGACCTGAGTAAAACTACTCTCGGGAACTACTTCCAGTGGGTGCACTCGGAGTGCCCCCACTGGTACCATTCGGGCAGATCAGCTCTGATCCGATCAAGTCACGGAAAATGTATATAAAGACAACTGCCGGTGCAAGCACTCGACAGAAGTCTCGGGGACTACACCCACTGGGTTCACTCAGAGTGAACCCACTGCAAAATAATCCTACTATATCCGAGTATTTCACTTAAACCCCAGTGGACAAGAGGAAAGTAAACACTTACTAGCGCACTTACTCGGATATCGTCTCGGAGGTCCAAACTTCTCTTGTACAAAGATGCGATGGAGTCGTACGCTCCCTTGGCATCACCCACCATCAACTACACCTGCCCCATGGCCTCCTTGGTGGTTCCCACTTGGTCTGCCGGGAGGTGTCGGGCGTCGTACTGGACGGTCGACGGACCCGACACGACAGGAGACTCTTTGGGCATCCCAAGTCCCGTTCAAGTCGGTTCCGTCGCGAGGGGCACCGCCTCAGTCGACGGCATCGTCTCGGTCGGCGGCGCGTCCATGGCGGGAGTAGCAGCAGATGGAACAGCCTCAAGGACAGGCGCCAAAGTTTGCCCTGGATCCTTCTGGTCGTCCTCCTCCAGATGAATCACCTCCGAAGGAAGCCTGACTGAACAACATGAGATTACAGAAAAAGGGCAAGATTAAAGACAGCACTCGCGAAACAATAATGCAAACTCTCGGAGTCGTCACAACGTACCTTGCTGGGATGTAGCAGCATTATCCGTATCCATGGGATCATCATCCTGGCGTGGTAGAGAGGTGGCGGAGGTAGCAGCTCTATCGAGTAAAATCCACTCGACCGATAAGCATGAGTTCAATCAAATGCTGAAAGAAGATAGGAGAACAAGACATTTATGCTGAGGCGACTGGAACAGCGATCCTCATCCGAGGCAAAGCTTTCCGAGGCTTGGACCCACTCGGTTTAGCCACCTTGGACGGTTGGTTCGTGGCCTCGGCAGCAGCGTCCCTGGTCCTCTTCATGCTCCGAGCACTCGGAGCCACGGGAGGAGCTGGCGGAGCACTCGGGGCCGCTGGAGGAGCCGACGGAGTCGCAGGTTCGTGATGGCGCTTTGTTCGAGGCTCTGATGGTGGAGGTGGCGAGCTCTGCTCCCCAACCTCCCCCTCCTCCTCTTCGGTCTCCTCCTCCGTCTCCCCAGTGTCGGAGACGTACTCGGCGCTGTCCACGCTGCCCTCCTGGCTGCCCTCCTCTTCCTCAGCTGGATTCCCGTTCGAGACGGGAGAATACCAGTTGGTCCACTCCTGCACAAAATACAGTCGACAACATCAGACGTCAGGTGGTGGTACAAGAAAAAGTGATAAATCTAAGAAGATTGAAAGCACTCGACAAGATGTGCTCACCTCATTCGGAGGAGGATTGTCTGCGCAGAAGGGCTTCACTCGTCGGGCTCCTCTGGGATTATCGCGGGCGCCTGTGATGCTGCGGACCCATGCTGTCACAACCTCCCCGGTCACGCATTCTGGATGAGTCCGAGTGGAGTCCTCAGGCCCCGTGTAGTACCACATGGCATGGTGTCGGGCTTGCAGCAGCTGGATGCGCCGACCTAGGAAAGTCTCCAGCAAATCCGTGCCGGTGACCCCCTTGCGAACGACAGCAATCAGTGCGTCGACCAGAGGTTGGATCTGGATCTTCTCCACCTTTGTGAGCGCAAGCTGCCTGGGAGGGGCCGGACGGTCTAGGCTAAAGGGTGGCAACCCAGTCGCAGCATTCGGACAAGCTATGTCCTGGCAATAGAACCAGGTCGACTGCCAGTTCCTAACTGACTCGGACAACTGGAGAGAGGGGTAGCTACTCTTTGTTTTCTTTTGGAAGCCTAAGCCCCCGCAGAGCTGGAGGAGATGGGTTTTGTCGTCCGAGTGGCTAAGCTTTTTGACAGTCTGGGACCTAGCAGAGAAGATGTAATTAAAGAGCCCCCAATGGGGGGACATCTCATAAAGCACTCGCAAAAGGGTGACGCATGCGACGAGATGGGCCATCACGTTTGGAGGAAAATGATGGAGCTGCGCCCCGAAGTGGTTCATAATACCTCTGAAGAAGGGGTGGGGAGGCAGCGAGAAGCCCCTGTACACGTGGCTGAGCAGCAAGACACGCTCTCCCTCCTGCAGCGCCGACTCCGTCTCGCCCTCCGCCGGCAGCCTCCACGACTTGTTGGCAATCATGCCTTGCTCCACCAGCTCCAGCAGGTCGTTCGCCGTCATCGTGGAGGGAAGGAAATCCCCCTGATCCAACCCGCCGGCAGGGCTCGCTGTCGCAGCTGAGCAGGAGCCGCCGCTTTCTTCTTCTTCTTCTCCGAATCGAGCTTGCTCGTATGCCCCTTCGTCATGGTGAAGGCAGCAGATCCGCAAAGGAGGAGAGGAAGGAGGAGGCTTGGAGCGCGCAGGGAGCTATGGGAGAAGCGAGGCGAGTGCGAGTAACCAGGGCAGCGCAACAAGAAACCCCCGCTGGAGAGGCTTAAATAAGCTTCCGACTGGGTCACTAATAGGTGGCCCCGAAATATTATCCCCCGACCGGCTGCTGCGATATTAGTGGAGGAGATAAAGGTGCGGTAATTGAGGTGGCAGAAACTACTCGATGACGATGTCGTCATCCCCACTGAGCGTGCGGCAACCGAAATTTGAGGATCCTAGAAAATCCGCCGCTGTCAGTTGACCGGTCACATCAAAAGATTCCGCGGAAGCACTCGGTCCCTGACGGTTCGTTTCACTGGTATATTCACTCGGGTCACTGGTTGAAAGGATAGAATGGATCGAGGCAAACAACGCCGAAGTCACATCCATACCAGTTGGATCCATACTCCAAGCATCACTTCATCGTTCCAACCCCGATCCATTCGGGGACTAATGATGGGGTTATAGTCCCAGGGTAGGGTCATAGGCCTCCACTATAGGTCCTACCCAAGTACTACCCTTCATAAAGGACAAGGCCCTTAGACAGTTCCGACTGAACTAAGGACTCCCCCATCATCCAGTCGGTGACGACTCCCCCATCATCTAGTCGGTGACGAGCATTCGTAGCGTATTAAATGTACCGATTGGATTCTACTCTATACATCGTAACCTCCCTGGAGGGCAACGGTCATACGTTTTCATACACCATTATTAGCATTTAAGGCATACATTACCTGTAACGTAGGCATTTACTCGCCACTATTCCACCCCTGTCCACCGGGCCGTTGTGAAGGGCAGCGCACTCTATATAAGCCGCCCTTCCCCACTGGTGCGGGGGTTGGCTTACATTGTAATCCTATATTCCACTCGACACTAAGCTCCCAAGAGCACTGAGACGTAGGGCTTTTCCCTCCACCATAGAGGGGCCTGAACTCATACAACCTCGCCGTAGCTAAGGCCCTGCCCATCCTTTCGTACCCTACACATCTACTGTCAGACTTATACCCACGACATGGGGTCTTTATGGCAAGCCGAAAGCTCAAACACTATTTCCAAGACCATCCCATCACGGTGGTTAGCTCCGCCCCCCTCGGGCACATCATCCAGAACCGGGACGCAACGGGGCGAATCGCCAAGTGGGCGATCGAACTTGGGCGCACCATGTGCGATACACCCCTTGCACGGTATCAAATCTCAAGCCCTGGTAGATTTCGTCAATGATTGGACCGAGTTACAGATCCTGGAAGATAGGCCCGACCTTACATACTGGACTATTTATTTTGACGGGTCTAGACAGTTGGAAGGCTCGGGGCTGGTGTGGTGCTGATATCGCCTCAAGGAGACAAATTCTGTTATGTCCTCCGACTCATGTTTCCGTGTACCAACAACGCTGCGGAATACGAAGCTTTACTTCATGGCTTGAGACTCGCCAAGGAGATGAACCTTACACGGGTCAGATGTTTTAGCGATTCTGATTTGGTGGCTCAGCAAGTTTCAGGTACTTGGGATTCTCGGGACCCCCTGATGGCGGCTTACAGGAGGGATGTCTCTGATGTGGAGGGTCACTTCCATGGTTATCAGGTCGATCATATCGACCGACGCCTTAACGAAGCAGCTGATGCCCTGTCACGTCTCGGTTCGCAGCGTAAGCTGGTCCCCCCAATGTCTTTCTAGATACTTTGCATATTCCTTCCGTAAAGTTACCGTCGGAGGAGGAGTTGGTAATACCAGACCCTGAGTCCCAGTTCATGGCGGCTCTCCATGTTATGCCAGATTGGGTTCTTCCGTATTTGGCATATCTCACCCGAGGTGAGTTACCTTCGAATGAAGTATTGGCTCGCCAAATCATTGGGCGAAGCAAATCCATGGTGATCATCAGTGGCGCATTATATAAACGAAGCACTTCCGTGGTTTTCCAAAGATGTGTTTCCTCTGAAGAAGGATGCGTAATTCTAAACGACATTCATTCCGGAGATTGTGGACATCACGTCGGGTCACGTTCCTTGGTTTCAAAGACGTTTCGTCATGGTTTCTTCTGGTTGACGGCCCATGCAGATGCAGAAGAGATAGTTCGTCAATGTGACCGATGCCAGCGTTATGGACGACAGGCCCATGTGCCGGCTCAAGAGTTAAGGATGATACCTATCACTTGGCCTTTTGCTGTCTGGGGGTTAGACATGGTTGGCCCCTTTAAGATGTCGTCCAACAAAAAAACTCATGTGCTGGTGGCGGTTGATAAATTTACCAAGTGGGTCGAGGCAGAACCTGTTGGAGCTTGCGACGCAGAGACAACGGTCAAATTTTTGAAAAAGTTGATCTTCCGGTTCGGATATGCACACAACATTATTACTGACAATGGCACTAATATGTCTCAAGGAGCGATGTAGGAGTTTTGTCATCGTGAGCATATACAACTTGATGTTTCTGCAGTAGCTCATCCGCAATCTAATGGGCAGGCCGAGCGGGCGAATCAGGAAGTGTTGCGAGGAACCAAACCCCGACTCATGATTCCCTTGGAACGCACCCCGGGGTGTTGGGTTGAGGAGTTGCCTTAAGTACTATGGAGCATCCGGACCACCCCGAACCGTTCTACGGGTTTTACTCCCTTCTTTCTGGTATATGGAGCAGAAGTCGTTCTTCACACTGACATTAGCCATGACTCGCCCAGAGTTGCCGCTTATGTGGAACAGGACAATGAGTTGGCGTGTCAGGATTCTTTGGACGCTTTGGAGGAAGCACGCGATTTGGCTGCAGCCCGTTCGGCAATTTATCAGCAGGACTTGCGGCGTTATCACAGCCGCCGGGTCAAGAGCCGAACCTTTCAGGAGGGCGACTTAGTACTTCGAATGATACAAGATCGTACTGGCATGCATAAGTTATCACCACCATGGGAAGGACCGTTCGTCGTCAGCAAAAGCCTTCGCAACGGGTCCTACTATCTGGTGGATCTATGGCCTCATCGGCCAACCACGGAGGCTGAGTCAACTCGCCCCTGGAACATAGCCCACTTGTGGCCTTATTACACTTGAGCTAATTAGCTCTGCCTTTTTGTAAGTTTTTTCATTTCTTATGAAGCAATAAAGTTGATGCCTACAAGCTTGGGGGTTTTCGTGCTAGTTCATCTTATTGAAAGTATGGATATTTATTTTACTCTTCAACAAGTCGCCCAATCATGGACGCTATCTATACCAAAGAGCTTAAGTCGCCATGATGCGCTTATTACAAAACTGGGTATCAATAAGCCAAAGAGGATCAAAGTCGCTATAAGCGCGCGATTCAAACATAGGCGCATTATATGATTCTGGGGATTAAGCCGGCTTACTTGAGGGCAGTTTGTTCTCAAGTCGTTTTGTGGTAATAGCGTATACGCTTCCACAATCCTATGACAAGTTTTTTTCCTTAATCATAGGTCACTTGGGGGCTTCCTCTCACTGAGATCAGCCTTCCTACCCATTTGGCCTGCGAAAATTTACCGCATTACAAATGGTTATACTGGACTGTGTGTTGGCCGAATCGCCATATGGACACATGAACTCTTGGCGAGTTACTCCGCTTTATGGACCCTGAACTCGCCTTGGTTAAAACACGTCTGGTACCGGCTAGCGCCCCACATGGAAAATATAGAAACCATTGGATCACCGAACCCGCTTCACTAAAGCTTGACTCATGCCTGATCAGCCGGTCTAAATACTTGAGCTTTTTATGCAAAAGTCTCCCTCGGGTAGCACTTGAGTTTATATAACTCGTCCTATCCTGTCGCGACCTTATGAGCCGACGAAATTGCTATTTTTCTAACTCGCCTCAAATATCTTGGGTCGGTTATTATTTATTATCATCCATTACTCATTGAGATGATTTGATGTATGTTTTTAAGCTTAACAGGCTGATGATCAAAATCATTATAGCCACGGCGGGTCAAGCATCATAAAACGCCTTAAGGGCGGGTCAAGCATTCTAAAGCGCCTTAAGGGCGACATAAGGGTTTTTTTAAGACATCACAGAAGAAGTTTGATTTCTATAAAGGACTTATTACATGGCTCTTATGGCCAAATCCGTAAAGGATTATTCTACTGATGTCCTCGGGTCAGCCTGCTGCGAGCTCTGGCCGACTTCAATTTGCAAGTCGCCCAGTACCCGGTTACACTTGGATAACGCGGCGAACTCATCTTCATCGTTCAACACTGATGAGAGATCCACCTCCAAGTCAAAAGGATTCTTGGGTCGACGCGGAGTTAAGCTGGTTGTCACAAAGGTTGGCTGCTTAACTTTCTTGTTCTTGTTGTCATAGGCGGCTTGGTATTTCGATAAATCCAAGCTTGCTGCAAGCTGAGTCGCTGCCAAACGGGATTCTTTGACAACACGCTGGTAATCTTCTTCAGCGAATTCTGACCCGTCATCCTTGAGCTGGGGAAAGCCTGCCGCTACTCCTTCAAGGTTTATTTCTAGAGCATACGCCAGACACCGACTCAGAGTAGTCAGTGCTCCTTTTCGGGCAGCGGACCGAGTTAGCTCACCAATTTGAGGAGGAAGAGTAGATAAGCAGCTAAGCATCTTCTTTATGGATGTTATGGGTTCCTTGGCACCCATCACTGCTTTCATGGTCAGCACACTTCCGGTATACAGCTGCTCCGTTAACGTGTAAATCGCCTTCAGCATCAGGACACAATCATTCTGAAGATTGATGGCTCTTGGACCTTCATAAGGAGTAATGATGGTTAGCAATTTCTACATACTAAGTTATTTATTTACAAAGTACAAGGTCAGGGTTTGGTTTTTTACCAAAGATGGCTTGTGCCATGTTGGAGATATGTCGCTTTAAGCCGGCCAGCTCTTGTTGCACAGTATCCAACTTAGCTTCGGCTTTTTCTGCTCGCTTTATCAGGGCATCTTGATCAGCTTGAGCCTTTTTCAAGTCGGCTTTTAGCTTCTCCATCTCAGATAAGATCAGTTGACACTTCTCTTCTGATTTTCCCCGGGCATCCCGCTGATCGGTTAATTTTTTTCTTCAAATCGCCAAATGCTGATTCAGCTTGGGTAAGTGATTCCTGTCAAAATATATGGTCAAGGGGCAAGTCTCAGAATTATTGCAAGCAACATCCTTGACACTTGGGGGCTAATGTATAATTTTTTAGATAAATTATACAGTATCAAGACCCGGTTCATCTTTTTACCGATGACCCGGCCCTTGGGGGTTACAGGTCGAAAGTTTTCTTCAAATTATCAAGACCCGGCTCATCTTTTTATAGATGACCCGGCCCTTGGGGGTTACAGGTCGAAAGTTTTCTTCAATTATCAAGACCCGGCTCATCTTTTTACAGATGACTCGGTCCTTGGGGGTTACAGGTCGAAAGTTTTCTTCAATTATCAAGACCCGGCTCATCTTTTTACAGATGACCCGGCCCTTGGGGGTTACAGGTCGATAGACTCATTTTACTATTAAGACCCGGCTCATCTTTTTGTAGATGACCCGGCCCTTGGGGGTTAATAAGGATAATACGATATGCAATAAGACGTACCTCATGTTTGTTCTTCAGCATAAGAAGTAGACTTTTTTCCATTTCATAACTCGCCTCCAGGCGACTTGCAAAGCCCGAGCAAAGTTCTGTGAATTCAAGATTTTCATACTGGGAGAGCTTAGCCTTGGAAAGTTCATACTCAATAGCAGGTTGAGCTGATGATGATACATGCTTCGACAAAACTGCTGAGTCCGGCTTAGAAAAGCGAGTGCCGGTGATGACCACAGCGTCTGGGTCTTCTGCTGTTTTAATGGACTTGGTGGATTAGGCGTTTCCATGGTTTCCTTGGGCGAGCTTGGGAGATCCACTTGATCTTCAGGTTTATCTTGGGCCGGGTTATCTTGGGTCGGCGCCGATTTTTCAATAGGCTCCGAAGCTGTAATGGGAGCTGACCCGCCAGTTTTCCTTTTCTTCGCCTGAGCCCTAAAAGGAAAAAGGAGTGCGCTTAAAGAAACAGAGATTACCATCATCAGTATAAGGTAAGTGTTATAAAAGACTTACCCTGGGACACGGATCATCAGTTGAAGTGCTGACATCACTGAGTCGTGTGATGAAGGAGGAGAACTGTGCAAAATAAACACTTCAAGATGTGAGCGAGTTATAAATGCGATCCAAAAGGAAATGAAGAGGTGCTATTAAAATATACCTCATTTTGCCTTTTCTTGGTTTTTGTTGGTAACCCGGACACCAAGTCTCCAGAATGACTCCGAGTTTTCCGATTGGAAGCATGTTGCGCTTTCTTCAAAAGGAAATTTGGATCCAAACAAGCATTTGGGTGTGAGAAGGGAACTTTCCCGCAAATTTGCCTGGCCGGCTTAGGAGGAGGAGAAGATGAGTCGGAGGAAACATAAATTACCTCTATGGAGTTTTCCTGGCTTTCATTGTCCTCATTCTACACAAGAGATACAAGAGGCGTAAACACAAAGTTATCAACAATGAATGGCGAGTTAAACAAGATGGATTTTTACCTCTGAAAGTATGTTGCCGACTTGGGATTCGTCGGCGTCAGATGGCTCAGTAACGGCGGCTTTGCCCTTGCCCTTGGATTTATTTTTTGGAGGCGGCTTGGCTTGCTTCTAGGCCATCTTTTTTGGCCTCCTGGACCAGAATTTGTCACCTTTCTGAAAAGGCATTTTTTATTATAAGAGGTAATAGCTCAAGTAAGACGGAAGGAATAAGGTAAAAGCGGGTTAAGTTATTTACCTTTGGTGCCGGGTTGATCTTGCAGAACGGCTTAATACCTATTTGGCCGCACTTGGCCATGGGTTCGCCGTTCAATTTCTTGATGATGGTTACAATATCATTTTCTATTAGTGCTGTGTGGAAATAGCACTGGGGGTGATCCAAGGTACCATCAAAATCACACATTAATCCGTCCCGGCGACTTAAGGGGAGGATACGCCATTCGACCCAACAACGGATTAAGTCAACCCCAGTAAGACCGTTTTTTGTTAGAGATCTTAACTCGGATAGTACTGGGATAAAATATGACTCCTCTTCTTCGGTGAGCTTGTCCGGGAGTTTGAAATTTGTTGGAAGATGCTCCTCCCTATAGCCAAGAAGCTTGTTTTCACCCTCAGGCGAAGTTTCCTGGCAGTAAAACCAAGACTCGCCCCAGCCTTTGGGATGGCTTCGCAAGGCGAGTGACGGGAATGATCTATGCCTACGGCGTTGAACATTAACACCTCCAAGCTCCAAGCTAGGACCGTTGGAAAATTCTGTCTGGCGATTCGAATGGAAGAAAGACCAGAATAAAGGAACTGAAGGTTCCATCCGCAAGTAGGCCTCACAGAACACTTGGAACTGACATAAATGGCTTATCGAGTTGGGTCCTAAGTCCTGGAGGCGGACATTCGCGAAGGTCATGGCATCTCTGAGGAATTTTGATCCGGGCGGTTTAAAACCCCGTGCAAGGTGTTCAACAAAAACAACTATTTCCCCTTCCTTCGGGTTGGGGATCTCCTCTCCTAACCCGGAATGCCAACCGATAACCTCTTGAGGGTCCAGATTCCCGTTTTCACACAGTTGTTAAGGAGAGTATCATCAACCTTGGTCGGGAGCCAATCATTTTTGAAAACGGTGCCCATGCTACAAAGGGAAAAATTACGGGTAAATTAATTCGCCAAGCACCTACTAAATGGTTAAACAGATTCATTTGACTCGCCAAAAAATTTGCCTGATAGCTAAGGGAGTTTTTTTGACTCGCCGATAAAGGGTCGAGTTAGAATACAAGGGCGACTTATGAAATTCTTAATACTTAAAGGAAAAATGGTTCAGAGCTTCAGAAGTGTCCGCCAAAATGGCGAAGTATGAATCTATAAACAGGTTTCACGCGACACGCAGTAATATGTGGATCTACAGAACAGGCAGAAATGAATGCAAAAGGTCTGGGTAAAACAACCTATGACTAAGATGAAAACAGTACAGTTGATCTGGTGAAATCCTTTCTAAGTCTTCAAATCAAGGCTAAGCAACTAAGGGTATGGAGAATGTTGTCGTACTCACTATCGTCACCACTAACTAGCCGGGAATTACAAGGTAGTTCGAGATGTTCTAAAGAAACGGTGGACATGAACCTCGAGAAGCTTAGATCTGCCTTCAATGGCAGGAGGCTGACCTGGTAAATGCGGCTGGAGGCCTCCGAAGAATGATTCGCAGCGAGCGTCGCACGTTCAGCAGCTCCTGGACGGCAGCGAAGATCTCGGACGACGATGAAGATCTCGGACGGCAGCGAAGTTCTCGAAGCGGCGGCGAAGCTCTCGGGCGGCGACAAAGTGCTGGAACGACGGCGAAGCTTTCGGGCGGCGACGAAGTTCTCGAGCAGCAGCGCAGCTCTCGGCGGCGACGAAGTGCTCGGGCGGCGACGAAGCTCTCGGGTGGCGACGAGGTTCTCGGTGCGACGGCGAGGAAGAAGGGGGCGACAAGATGGGTAGGTGGAAATACGCCATGCCCCCTCCTCCCGCCTATTTATCGGGTGAGGCTCTGAGATCGAGGCGCCACGAGCAGGAACTGCCAAAAGATAAAGATTCGCCATGATGGCGCCCAAAATTTTTGGGATATCGATGTCGAAGGATCCGTTGGAGATTACCTCGTCATCTTTTCCGTGATTAAAGGGATAATAAGGCACCAAAAAGAAGTGGTTTGGTGACTTGAGTTTTTCGGCAACGGATGGCGGTTTAAGTCAATGGTGCATAAGAAGAGTGAGATGAATCGCACCTAACTAAGTGAGGACATTGGCGTGAAAAAATTCAAGTCAATCTGGGGCCTAATGTTGGGGGTATTATCTGTTGGGTAACCCGCCCTAGTTGGGCCGGGTCACCCAAGCTGGCGACTCATCTCTAAGTGGTTCCGGCCTTGGCCCAGCGGGGCCGGGAGTCGGATGACGATTTGTGTAAAGGAGAGGACTCTTGTAAACCCTAAGGGCTCGACCTGTATATAAAGGCGGGTCTCAGGGAAGGAGAGGGTAGGTTAGAAATCATCGAGTGTTAGGTCACGCGAGTTACGCCCCCCTTGTAATCGAAAACACCATCAATACAAACACGAAGAAGGACGTAGGCCTTTATCTCTTCGCGAGGGGCCGAACCTGGGTAAATCTCTGTCTCGTTCCCACATAACCCCTTTGAGTCGCCACCAACGTGCGATGGCTCCAACACTAAGTCCTTTCACGAGGACATCTGCCATGACAAAACCACGACATATGGTGTTTGCAATTTAATTTTGCTGAAAAACAGAAACTTTCGACCTCAGTAAAGGAATTTTTTATATTCACTGGAACGTGCTTTTGATCTCAATTTTTTACACAAGATTAATTTGCAATTTACACACACTATGTTAATTTTTCATAATTTTTGGAGTTACATAAGTATTCGAATTATACAGATTACTTCCGACTATTTTGTTTTTGACAGATTCTGTTGTTTGCTTATATCGATGTATCTATGTGTTGTATCGGGGGGTATGAACCATGGAGAAGTTTGAATATAGTAAATATTAAACCAATATGAATAAAAAATTAGTTCACAACAATACCTAAAGTGGTGATGAAGAAAGAAAGGGCTAAATAACCTTTCAAATTTGGAAACTCTATTTAATGGCACAAACAGAAACTAGATATATATAAATTGGTCCAAGAAGTACATAATAATACATGCAAGCAGTACATAATAATAGCTAGCATATATATATATATATACAAGTGTTCGCCGTTCTGAACACTACTCGTCTGTATCTGAATCTGCTTCAGAATGTACCAAAGCTGGTTCTTCGAGGTGACGCTGGCCATATCTCACGGTCCTAATCTTGCGGTACAACTCGTATGCAAGATATGCATCTTTTGCTGCATACTCAAGGTTGATAGGGTCAAGTGGGTTCTTCCCCCACTTATTATGCTGAGCCTTCGGAAAAGCATTCTTCATATCATGGCACTCCTCGTCGATCAACGCGACAGCCATATCATCCATCGAAGTCCTCAGATAATCAAGCTGGAATAGGCCTTGGAGATCAATGTGGCACGCAGCTCGTATCTCAATACCAAAGCTGCGCCTCATATTCGTCTTGTCATTCGTTATGTCAACGCTAGTGAAATGTATGCCGCTGCGAAAGAAGTCCATGAGTTCTGGACATTGCTTGTCACTACTGCAACATCAACAAATTAAAATGAAACAGATGTTACATACTACTGCAACAAGGAAAAATGTTTCAATACAACTAAAGAGAAATTTATCATAACTATTCAAATGGAACATATTGCTATTCCATGCAATTTTCATATCCTATGAATTGATCTTTATAGGATTCCAATATTGTAACATATTGCTATCCGATGCAACTTTCATATCCTTCGATCAAAGAAAGCCTATGTTGTACTATATCCAATGGAACCTAGGAAGATCAATATATGCTATCCAGTGGAACCTAGGGAGATCAATATATCCAAAGTTGTAACACATATTGCTACCCTATGCATTTTTCATATTGCTATCAAATGGAACACATAAAGAAAGTCCATATTGCTATCAAATGGAACCTGGATAAGATCAATACATGCAATTTTCATATCCTTGGAGCAAACAAAGCATATGTTGTAATATATCCAATGGAACCTAGGGAGATCAATATATGCTATTTATGACCACAAGCATAGATGATCAATCGTAGTCCTTTCAATAAGTAAGAGTGTCAAACCAAACGAGGGGCAGAAGGATCTGACAAGTGGTTTTCAGCAAGGTAAAATATGCACTCACTGAAATTGTCGGTAACAAGTGATTGTGTGGTGAGATGATTCGTAGCAAGCAGCAAGTAACAAAAGTAGCAACAGTGCAGAAAGGTGGGCCAATCCCTTTTGTAGCAAGGGACAAGCCTGGACAAAGTCTTATAGAAGGAAAAACGCTCCCGAGGACACACGGGAATTTCTGTCATGCTAGTTTCATCATGTTCATATGATTCGCGTTCGTTACTTTGATAGTTTGATATGTGGTTGGACCGAGGATTGGGTACTTCCCTTACTAGCACAAGCATACCACTTATGATTAACCCCTCTCGCAAGCATCCGCAACTACGAAAGAAGAATTAAGACAAAGTCTAACCATAGCATTAAACTAGTGGATCCAAATCAGCCCCTTACGAAGTAACGCATAAACTAGGGTTTAAGCTTCTGTAACTCTAGCAACCCATCATCTACTTACAACTTCCCAATGCCTTCCTCTAGTCCCACGTAATGGTGAAGTGTTATGTAGTCGACGTTCACATAACACCACTAGAGCAAAAACAACATACAACATATCAAATTACCGAACGAATACCAAATTCACATGACTACTATTAGCATGACTTATCCCACGTCCTCAGGAACAAAAGTAACTACTCACAAAGCATAATCATATTCATGATCAGAGAGGTAATGAGTAGCATCAAGCATAATCTGAACATAAACACTTCCACCAAATAATCCAACTATCATCAACTAATCCAACTATCACCAACTACTCACAAAGCATAATCTGAACATAAACTCTTCCACCAAATAATCCAACTATCATCAACTAATCCAACTATCATGAAAAAAAGTAAGTACTCACAAAGCATAATATGAACATAAACTCTTCCACCAAATAATCCAACTATCGTCAACTACAAGGAGTAATCAACACTACTAGCAACCTAACAAGTACCAATCGGAGTCGCGAGACGGAGATTGGTTACAAGTGATGAACTAGGGTTTGGAGATGAGATGGTGTTGATGAAGATGTTTATGGTGACGAGTCCCCTCCAATGATAGGAGTGTTGGTGATGACGATGGCGACGATTTCCCCCTCCGGGAGGGAAGTTTCCCCGACAGGATCGTCCTGCCGGAGCTCTAGATTGGTTCTACTCAAGTTCCGCCTCGTGGCGGCGGCGAAACCACGAAAAAGCTCCTCCTTGATTTTTTCCTGGACGAAACCCTCCATATAGGAAAAGAGGGGGGCCAGTGGGCTGCCCACAAGCCCCCATGGCGCGGCCTAGGGGGATGGTCGTGCCGTGCAGGCTTGTGGGCACCCCCTGGTGCCCCTCTGGCACTTCTACAACCCAGTATTTTTGATAAATTGGGGAAAAAATCCCCGTTGATTTTCACGGCATTTGGAGTTGCGCAGAATAGGTATCTCAACTTTGCTCCACTTTCAGGCCAGAATTCCAGTTGCCGGTATTCTCCCTCTTCATGTAAATCTTGCAAAATAAGAGAAAAGCCATAAGAATAGTACCGTGAAGTGTAATAACAGCCAAAGAAGTGATAAATATCAACATGAAAACATGATGTAAAATGGACTTATTAGCTATCCAATGGAACCTAGGGAGATTAATATATCCAATGTTGTAACACATATTACTATCCTATGAAATTTTCATATTGCTATCAAATGGAACATATAAAGAAACTCCATATTGTTATCAAATGGAACCTAGAGAATATCAATACATGCAATTTTCATAACCTTGGATCAAAGAAAGACACAAAACTTACCACGCCCATTGGACGATCAAGACATGCTGTTTGAAACACAGCTGGATGACGGCAACACCTTGATGGTTGGGCGTCAACTCCACATCAAGCCCCAAGAACGCATCATGCTCCGGCACAGCGTCAAGCCACTCCCGGAACCGTGACAGAAAATTTGGCACCACCCTACTCTCGTTCGTGTACCCGCACATGAGCCAGGTCATGCCATGTGCGTGCACCTCTCCGACTAGATATGTCATGGTGGAAGAAGAATGGAGAAGAGAGGGGAAGAAGAGAGGAAGAAGAAGAACATAAGAGAGGAGAATAACAGAGAATGGCAAGAGACTCTGCTTTGGTTGCAATTTTCATCGCTGGAAACGAAGCGGGAGAGCGAACCGCTTGGACCTTTAGTCCCGGGTTGGACGACAAACCGACACTAAAGGGGTGATTCGAAGGGTCAGCACCCCGGTTTGATTCACCAACCAGGACTAAAGGTCCATACGAACGGTTGCACGAATGCCCGCCACCACACCTTAGTCCCGGTTTGATCCACCAACCGGGACTAAAGGGGATACGAACGGTTGTCGGCCTATTAGTCCCGGTTCTTGACTAGAACCGAGACAAAAGGGGTGAGACGAACCGGGGCCAATATCCCATGATGCTCGGCCGGTGCCCTGGCCTCACGAACCGGGACCAATGTCACCATAGGTCCCGGTTTGTATGTGAACCAGGACTAATAGGACTTCATGACCTAGACCAAAGCCCTCTTTTCTACTAGTGAAGATTGGAGATGGACTCTTCCACCTCCAGCTATTTCAGCCGAACCCCTAAAGGGATTTGTGGCAGTGTCCTCCCCTCCGTCCCTCCTATATATACTAGAGAATTTAGAGGGAAAATCTAACCCTTGTTGCCACGTGCTCCCTCTACTTCTCTCTAGATATGTTCTTCCTCTAGATCAGTTTTCCGCAGTGCTTAGGCGAAGCCCTGCTCGATTAGTTCACCACCACCACCACGCCGCCATGCTGGAGAACTCATCTACCTCTCCGCCACTCTTGCTGGATCAAGAAGGCATGAATCGTCATCGAGCTGTATGTTTGCTGAACACGGAGGTGTCGTCCGTTCGGCACTAGATCGGGATTGATCGTGATGGGATCGCGGGACGGATCGTGATGAGATCGCGGGACGGGCTGAGATTTGAATTGCAAAGATGTTCCACTACATCAACCGCATTATATACGCTTCCGCTTAGCGATCTACAAAGGTATGTAGATTCACTCTCCCCTCTCGTATATGATCATCACCATGGATAGGTATTGTGTGTGCGTAGGAAATTTTTTGTTTCCCATGCAACGTTCCCCAACAGTGGTATCAGAGCTAGGTTAATGCGTAGATGATATCTCGAGTATAAGACAAAAGAGTTTGTGGGCGTTTATGTTCAATTTTCTGCCCTCCTTAGTCTTTTCTTGATTCGGCTGTATTGTTGGATTGAAGCGAGCCAGACAAACTTTACTCATACGCTTACGAGAGACCTGTTTCATTGACCGACAAGTAACTTGTTGCATAAAGATGACTGGCGGGTGTCTGTTTCTTCAACTTTAGTTGAATCGAATTTGACCGAGGCGGTCCTTTGAGAAGGTTAAATAGAAATTTGCGTATCACCGTTGTGGCTTTGCGTAAGAAAGATGCGATCATTCTAGATACCCATAGCAGCCACGTAAACATGAAACAACAAATTAGAGGACGTCTAACTTGTTTTTGCAGGGTATGTTTGTGTTGTGATATGGGCAAGACATGATATGATATATTGGATGTATGATATGATCATATTGTAATAGTAAAATGTCGACTTGCACGTCGATGCTACGGCAACCGGTAGGAGCCACAGGGTTGTCTTTAAATTTATTTTGCGCTTGCAGATGCTCTTGCTATATCGCTAGGCAGTAGCTTTAGTAGTAACAACATAGATAGCACGACAACCTCGATGGCAGCACGATGATGTAGATCATGATGATGGACATCATGGTGCGGCGCCAGTGGCGATGGAGATCATGCCGGTGCTTTGGTGATGGAGATCAAGAAGCACAAGTTCATGGCCATATCATGTCACTTTTGATTTGCATGTGATGTTAATCCTTTTATCCACCTGATTTTGCTTAGGACGACGGTAGCATTATAAGGTCATCCCTCACTAAAATTTCAAGATAAAATTGTGTTCTCCCCGACTATGCACCGTTGTGACAATTCATCGTTTCGAGACACCATGTGATGATCGGGTGTGATAGAGTCAACGTTCACATTCAACGGGTGCAAAATAGTTGCACGCGCGGAACACTCGGGTTAAACTTCACGAGCCTAGCATGTACATACATGGCCTCAGAACACAAGAGACCGAAAGGTCGAGCATGAATCATATAGTTGATATGATCAACATGGAGATGTTCACCACTGAAACCATACTCAACTCACACGATGATTGGACTTGAGTTAGTGGATTTGGATCATGCGCCACTCGAATGGCTAGAGGGATATCTATTTGAGTGGGAGTTCTTAAGTAGTATGATTAATTGAACTCATTATCATGAACATAGTCAAAAGGTCTTTGCAAATTATGTTGTAGCTTGCGTTGTAGCTCTATTGTTTTCGATATGTTCCTAGAGAAAATTTAATTGAAAGATGATAGTACCAATTATGTGGACTAGGTCTGTAAACTGGTGATTATCCTCATTGCTGCAAAGAAGGCTTATGTCCTTAATGCACCGCTCGGTGTGCTGAACCTCGAGCGTCGTTTGTGGATGTTGCGAACACAATACTAGGGAAAACTCTAGTAGTAGCGCTGGGTTTAGCCTTATTAGTAGCGCTGCGGCCAGCGCTACTGCTAACTCGCTACAGCTAACTCTTAGCAGTAGCGCTGGATTGAAAGCGCTACTCATATCTATGTTAGCAGTAGCGCTCGAATAAGTAGAGCACTACTGCTAAGCCAGCACTACTGCCAATATTCCTGCTTTTAATATGTAATCCGCATCGTATATATGTCCCCTTACGTATTTGTGCATGCTCTATACAATGGTTTCATCATATCATAATAAACATGCATAATTTGCATCACATCATACACATAAACTACTCCCTTCGTCCCAAAATTCTTATCTGATATTTGTTTAGATACGAATGTATCTAGTAAAATTTAGTATTTAGATACATCCATTTCTAGACAAAAGCTAAGACAAGAATTTTGGGACGGAGGGAGTATCATGTCATATAACACATCATCTTCTTACGTACTCATCTAACAACTCATCATCATCTTAATCATATACTAAGTTATCATATGATACACATAAAGTAAAACAGAGAAACATCATAATAGTCATCATATGCATGCATCCTAATCGATCATGTCAAGTTAATATAAAACAGAGAATAACTTGTCTCACATAAGACCTAGTCCTCGCTCTTAGGTATAATGTCATAAAACAAAATAACACCTATGTATCCATGATGAATCACAGAGATCCAACGGTCTCCAACTTGTGGCTTGCGCTCCTTCTTTATTTCTCTCCATGCTTCAATTTGGAGCCTTTTTTATTTTGATTTGAGGTTACTCGAGTATGGAGCATCAAACTCAGCCATCAGCGGGCTTTTAATTTTCATTTCAGCTTCTATGTACATCAACAGAGGCACTACATCATGTGGCAGTTGTTGTTGAAGAACATAATAATAACCTAGTTAGTAATGTAATCAACACCATTTATGCAATAGTAGAGCGTACTTAATTAGGAAACTCTTACCATGATATTTCGGCGAATGTCATCCGACCTCAACCTATGCACTAGTGGAATGTCAAATGTATAATTTTGGCCAATTACAAAATTATACGGGAAGGTATCCCAAGAAACCACAGCACCAACAACAAGAAAGTGGCGAAGAACATCCTTCTCCAACCAATTTAGATGTGATCCATACTTGTAGTGTGTCGTGTCAACTAATTTCCGCAATTCACTCGAAGAAACGAAATAAGCTGTAAATTACAATTTAACAAATTTAGTATATGGATGAACACCAACTATATCAAAATATAAATGCAAATTACTTAACAAATATGGTTGAGAAACTCACATGGAGGTAAAACAGGAAGCATATCATCGACTACCACCCAAATATCGATGTTGCCTGGCATATTATATTCATGACAAACATCGAAGGTTATTTCCATACCCTCCTGAAATCCATATGCCTTGCAAAGGTCTTCCCACTTTGGGCACCCAAATTCTGTTTGAAAAACTGAATTAAATACTTTGATAACAAATGTGTGACCATGTATAATCCTCAGGTTAGCGCTCCTCGTCTCAATTCTTTCATGGTCTTCGAAACCAAGCCTCTCCAACACATATATTCTTGCATGGCAAGGGAGAAACATATCTCCATTCTCATCAAGGTTCATGTTGAAGAACCTACCGTCTCGCAGGTGAGGCGTGTCGCACATACCACAACAGTTGCCGCAATATTCACACTCCCAATATTCATCGTCACACATTTCCTGTTTTAATGTGGGAAATATGTAAACAACAATCGTGACACTATATCGAAAGAATTGAACATCTATATATAAACAGAAGCATGAATAGTAAAAAGGGACCTATGTTTTTCTGGAATGTTGATTCATTACCCTTTCCGGCAATTCCCAAGCACTCCATATGTCCTAGTTTCTAGCACTAGTCATGACGAAATTCACAGAAATTTTCGGCATGACCTTTGCTAAATACTAGACATAAGGTGCGCCTGAAATTTGCCGGAATGGAAATGAATCAACATTCCGGTAAAACATAGGCCACTCGGACATTCTAGCAACACTCGAATAATAATGTGTACTACATTTCAAATACAACATTTGCTAGATGCCAGGTAAGAAAAAACATGAGCTTAATTTTTGGTTTCTCACCAAATTGTCATAAGTACCTGCTTTGCAGCAATATTTTGAGAGAACTTCAACTCTTATGAAGCTTCTAGGGTCTAGAAAAATAAGATTTATGTTTTAAACCTAAATTATGCAAGAGGTGTTTCTTACTAAGTTTAAGTACTTGAAATCATCAACCTTTAGGTGAACAACACCAAGAATTTTAGATGATCAAGGATCATCTGACAAGGGTTATTTTCCCCAAGTTTAGATGAGCAATGATCAACATGGCAGAATATGAACTAAATCCATATATGTGGTCACAAACAATGAAGAAGTTGTCTTATCATTTTCATTATATATAAACTAATAAACATACTACTCCATGTGTCCCTTGTGGAATAAACATGAGACTGTCCAGAAAGGACGCATTGAACATAGATGTGTACAAATCTAACAATGTATCTTTTATAATGACCTTATGCAGGGTTGTGATGCCTCCATTCTGCTGGACCCAACCACCAGCAACCAACAAACTGAGAAAACAACAATCCCTCTACGTGGGTACGAGGTCGTGAACAAGATCAAGGCTGCTGTGGGGGCTTACCGGAGCGGGAGGGGGCGGTGGCGACGACAAGGGAGGCCGCGGCGAGGGGGCGGTGGTGGCGACGAGGGAAGGGGGCGATGGAGACGACGAGGGAGGTGGCGGCAACGACGACAACAACGGCGAGGGAGGCGAGGGAGGCAGCAACGTCTTGAGATCGAGGAGAGGGGGTGGGGCAGAGGGGGAGTTAGGCAATTTCGAGGCCGCGGTGGGGGTTCTAACTGAACATAGCAATAGCGGTGGTACCTGCAGAGCGCTACTGCTATTGTGCTTAGTAGTAGCGCTTTCACCAAGCCGGCACTGCTACTACAACTACTGTGGTTACGTCGTTGGGCCCCTTTTATCAGGTGCGCTGGATACTACGCAGCGCTACTGATAATGTCCTTAGCAGTAGCTCATGTTTAGGAATAGCGCTGCTACTATAGCTACTACGGGCGGCCTCGTTGGTCCCTATTTAACAGTAGCGCAGATTATGAGGCATGCGCTACTGCTAAGGACATTAGCAGAAGCGCTACGTGATGTCCAGCGCTACTGCTTAATAGGAGCAGTGCTTTATACTTTCCAGCGCTACTAATAGGCTCCTACCTGTAAGGTTTTTCCTAGTAGTGACATCTGACATACACATTTCTTATGACTACGTGATAGTTCAGTGCGTAATGCTTAACGGCTTAGAATAGAGGCGCCAAAGACATTTTGAACGTCACGGAACATATGAGATGTTCCAACAGATGAAATTGGGATTTCATGCTCGTGCCCTTGTTGAGAGGTATGAGACCTCCAACAAAATTCTTTGTCTACAAAGTAAGGGAGAAAAATTAAATCGTTGATCATCTGCTCAGATTGTCTGAGTGCTACAATCACTTGAATCGAGTGGGAGTTAATCTTCCAGATGAGATAGTGATGGTTCTCCAAAGTCACTTCCACCAAGCTACTAGAGCTTCATGATGAACTATAACATATCAAGGATAGATATGATGATCCTTGAGCTATTCGCGATGTTTGACACCGTGAAAGTAGAAATCAAAGGAAGCATCAATTGTTGATGGTTAGTAAAACCACTAGTTTCAACAAGGGCAAGGGAAAGAAGGGATACTTCATGAAACAGCAAACCACTTGCTGCTCTAGCGAAGAGACCCAAGATTGAACCCAAACCCGAGACTAAGTGCTTCTGTGATGAGGGGAACAATCACTGAAGAGGAACTACCCAAGATACTTGATAGATGAGAAAGCTGGCAAAGTCGACAAAAGTATATTGGATATACATGATATTCATGTGTACTTGAGTAGTACTCCTAGTTGCACCAAGGTATTAGATACTGGTTTGGTTGCTAAGTGTTAGTAACTCGAAATAAAAGCTATGGAATAAACAGAGACTAGCTAAAGGCGAGGTGACAGTATGTGTTGGAAGTGTTTCCAAGGTTGATATGATCAAACATCGCACGCTCCCTCTACCATCGGGATTAGTGTTAAACCAAAATAATTGTTATTTGGTGTTTGCGTTGAGCATAGACATGATTAGATTGTGTTTATCGCAATACAGTTATTCGTTTGAAGAGAATAATGGTTACTCTGCTTATTTGAATAATACATTCAATGGTCTTGCACCTAAAATGAATGGTTTATTGAATCTCGATAATAGTGATACACATTTTCATAATATTGATGCCAAAAGATATAAAGTAGTAATGATAGTACCACTTACTTGTGGCACTGCCACTTGAGTCATATTAGTATAAAACGCATGAAGAAGCTCCATGCATATGGATCTTTGGACTCACTCGTTTTTGAGAAGTTTGAGACATGTGAACTATGTCTATTGGTATAAACGCATGAAGAAACTCCATGCAGATGCATCATTTGGACTCACTTGGTTTTGAATCACTTGATTCATGCCAATCATACCACATGGGCAAGATGACTGAAGGCATTGTTTTAATGTGAGATAGAACAAGAAAGTAACTTTTTGGAAGTAATACATTTTGATGTATGCAGTCCAATGAGTATTGAGGCATGATTGCAATCTCTGGCGATGGCTAGACGAATGCTGATCACAACAAACCTTCCCCTGCAACAGCACCAGAAGAATGCTGCTAGCACTCCCCAGTAATGAAACTAGAAGAATGTTGTTGATGGCCCACCAGCGCGTGGGTTCGCAGCAGTTTTCGAGGGTAGAGTATTCAACCCAAATTTGTTGGTACGCCAGACAGGAGGTGAGACGATACTCTCGAGTATTAGCAGCTGAATTTGTCAGATTCAACCGCACCTGAAAGATTAGTATCTGGAAGCAAAGTAGTAACAGCAAAGTAGTATGATAACAACGGTGTCAGAAACGATCTGTTGACGGCACACTATTCCTAACGATTGTATCAATGGCGCCAAGTTGCCTCGTTCACGGAAATTGTCAGTTCCCGTCAACGATCGGTGAACCAAAAGTGTAGCACTTAGCAGCAGTGTAATGAGTAACAGCAGTGGCAACGAACAGCAGTAGTGACAGAAGTAGCAAGTAGCAACAGTAGCAAGCGACAGTAGTAACAGCAGCAGCAACAGTAGTAACAGCAGCAGAGCAAGACAAGTAACAGCTGTAGTAGGACAAACTCGTAGGCAATGGCTCGGGGATTTGTTTGGATGATATTCATCATGCAACAGCTATAACACGGAGAGATATGTGGCTAGCTCTCGTTCGTCAATGTGATGTAGGCATGCATTCCGTGTGTCGTCATACGTGCTTAGGGAAAAGAACTTGCATGACATCTGTTGTCCATCCCTCCCATGGCAGCGGGATCCGAAAGGAAACTACGAGATATTAAGGTTCTCCTTTTAATAAAGAACCGGACCAACGCATTAGCACTTGGTGAACACATGAACTCCTCAAACTATGGTCATCACCGGGAGTGGTTCCGGTTATTGTCACTCCGAGGTTGCCGGATCATAACACATAGTAGGTAACTACAACTTGCAAGATCGGATCTAAAACACACATATATTGGTGACAACATAATAATTTCATATCTTAAATCATGGCACTCGGGCCCTAGTGACAAGCATTAAGCATGGCAAAGTAGTAGCAACATCAATCTCAGAACATAGTGGATACTAGGGATCAATCCCCATCAAAATTAACTCGATTACATGATAGATCTCATCCTACTCATCAGCGCCCAGCGAGCCTATGAATTGATTACTCACGAACGTCGAAGAGCTTCATGGAATTGGAGAGGGAAGAAGGTAGATGATGACGATGGCGACGATTTCCCCTCTCCGGAGCCCAAGACGGACTCCAGATCTGCCCTCCAGATGAAGAACAGGTGGTGGCGGCGCCTCCGTATTGCAAACGCGACAAAAACTTCTCTTTTTTTTTTTCTGGGACGAAAGGGAACTTATAGACCTGAGATTGGGGGCGGCAGGGCTGTGTAGGCCCCACAAGCCTGCCCATCGCCACTAGGGGGGTGGTGGCGGAGCCAGGGCTTGTGGCCCACTAGCCCACCCCCTGAGGTGGAACTTGGCGCATATATTTTTCATATTTTCAAAAAATGCTCCCCGTAAATTTTCAGGACGTTTGGAGAACTTTGATTTCTGCACAAAAATAACACCAAGGCAATTTTGCTGAAAACAGCGTTAGTCCAGGTTAGTTCCATTCAAATCATGCAAATTAGAGTCCAAAACAAGGGCAAAAGAGTTTGGAAAAGTAGATACGATGGAGACGTATCAACTCCCCCAAGCTTAAAACCTTGCTTGTCCTCAAGCAACTCAGTTGACAAACTAAGAGAGAAAGAAAACTTTTGACAAACTCTGTTTGATCTTATTGTTGCAACTATGTCTAACTCATAAGCAGAATTTCAGCAAGATCACAAGTTAACCACATAAGCAAATGACACAAAGGTCTCATGGTAAACTAATATCAATGGCATAATCAGCTAACGAGCAAATAATAATGAGTTTCAAATACCAACATTTCAATCAAAACAAGCATGAAGCAATATGAATAGGTGGTATCTCGCTAGCTCTTTCTGAGACCGCAAAACATAAACGCAGAGCACTTTCAAAGATCAAGGGCTCACTAAACATTGTAATTCATAGCAACAAAGATCCAGTCATAGTCAAACTCAATATCAATCAAAATCAAAGCATACAAATTACAAAGGTGCTCTCTAATTGGTGCTTATATAAGAAGAGGATGACTCAACAGGAAAATAAATAGACAAGCCCTTTGCACAGGGAAGCAGTGATTTGCAGAGGTGCGAGAGCTCAAGATTTTAAAACAGAGATAATAATTTTGGGTGGCATGCTTTCATTGTCAACGCAATGACCAAGAGTTCTCAATATCTTCCATGCTACTCATGCTATAGGCGGTTCCCAAACAGAAAAGTAAAGTTTTAACTCCCCACCACCAATCAATCACACTCCACGGCTAGCCGAATCGTCGGGTACCGTCCATACTAACATCAATCCGGGGGGAGTCTTGTTTTACAGTTATGTTTTCGATTTAAGCATGGAACTGTGCATTCCAATTACCGGCCCCTTTCTCGTGAATGACTGTGAATAAACACGTGTCGAGGATAACACTCCTAGCATGGAAGATACCAATAGCCCTTTGTCACCACATGAGCGGTTTGGGCATGCAAAACAGATTATTTCTTGAAGGTTTAGAGAGTGGCACATGCAAATTTACTTGGAATGGCAGGTAGATACCACAAATAGGTAGGTACGGTGGACTCTCATGGAAAAACTTTTGGGTTTATGGAAGTGGATGCACAAGCAGTATTCCGCTTAGTACAAGTGAAGGCTAGCAAAAGACTGGGAAGCGACCAACTAGAGAGCGACAACAGTCATCAAGATGCAATGAGTTTGACTAACATTGAATGCAAGCATGAACAGGATATAAATCACCATGAACACGAACATCATAGAGGCTATGTTGATTTTGTTTCAAATACACGCATGAACATGCGCCAAGTCAAGCCACTTGAATCATTCAAAGGAGAATACCATCCTATCATACTACATCATAGTCATCTCAAAATCTATGTTCGCATTCAAGACAAACCATTATAAACTCTCAGCTAACTAAGCATGGCATCAGAAACTATGATCTCTAAGTTGTCATTGTAAACATGGTTCTCTCACAACAAAGCTAAATCTGGGTCGACAAGCTAGTCATATTTACAAAAACAAAATAGATAGAGTTCATACCATCTTTTCACTCTCAGACACTTCATCATATATCATCATTGTTGCCTTTCATTTGCACGATCGAACGATGTGAACAACAATAAGCGCATTGGACTTCATCATGCGCAGGCAAACACAAAGGAGAAGACAAAGTAATATGGATCTTTGAAAGCTAAACAGGTAAGCATGTAAGAACCAATGAACATTGTATCCAATATCTTCTACGTTGACACAAAGAAAAAGAAAACTATTTACACGGGAAAGCTCCCAACAAGAAAAAGAAGAAAGAAAAATCTTTTTGTATTTTCTCAAAAGGACACAAAACAAGAAAACAAGAAAACAAAAAGAAACTAGCATGGATAATACAGTGGTAAAGTGTAAACACCGGCTAACAAAGTAAAAGCATAAGCATGAATGTAAAGTCGGTGAGAACACGTACTCCCCCAAGCTTAGGCTTTTGGCGTAGCTTGGTCTACTCCCAAGGATGGTCCTTGCGAAACCCAAAATCATAATGGGTGTTATACGGGAGTGCTGCAGCCACTGCCTGAATAGCTACCTCACGAAGTCGAGCAGCCGTCGCCTCCCTCTCATACTCCTCTGCCTCTCGTATGGTTATGTAGTATATTCGTTTTACCTGAAAGTCAAAGAAAGCAGGATCAGGAAGGGTAATATGGAAAACACACTGCCGGTTAAATATCAAGCGGTATAGGAGGGATCCATGATCTCTCTCAAGGAACTGGTAGCGTGTTAGAGCGACACGATCAAGGTAGGCTGTACAGAGAGGAGGGTCTTCTGGACGGATGGATACCCCAAGAAAACTTGCTAAGCGTGTAGCATAAACTCCACAAAAGAAATCCCCCTCACTGCATTTTTATTCAGCCTCCTTGCTATAATAGCTCCCATATTGAACCTCTTGTCACCTATTACTGCGCTCTTAAGGATACTAAAGTCGGAAGCGCATAGGTGATAGTGTGCACCCTTGCCATTAATGCACCTACCTATGAAGAGGGCAAGGTAGTGCAAGGCAGGGAAATGGATGCTTCCTATGGTGGCTTGCGTGATATCTGTGGTTTCTCCAACAGTTATACTGGAGACAAAGTCTCTGACCGAAGACTTAGGAGGATCATTAACACTACCCCCATCGGCTATCTTGCAAATCCTATTGAAATCCTCCACACCCACGGTATGTGATTTATCATACAGATCAAACAGTATGGATGAGTCACGACCAACTGAGAATTTAAATGTACGCACGAAAGAGGCAGTGAGCATAGCATATTGTTCACATTTATGTGAGAGGAATTCTTCTAACCCGGCATTGCAGACAAGTGTATCAAACTCGTCCTTGAAACCTACTTCGATCATGAACTCATCGGAAGGCCATTCACATGGTTGTACCGGTGCGTCCCTTAGTTGAAAAGGTTCGGGCTCCCGAAAAGAGAGATGAGGACCCTTCTTACTTGAGGAACCACCATGAAACTTTCTCCCGAACATAATTTCCTTATGCTAAATTTTTGAAGTTCAAAAGAAATGTGAATAAAGACCCACCACACCTTGTAGCAACTACTCTTACTAGTGCCAAGAGACCGTATCACGCGCTAAAACTACTTGCGACCAGCTAAAACCAACATTTCTAGCTCAAGAACAGGGTCACCAAGGTAGCAAGAATACGCGAAGGATAAAGCACTAGAGCAAAAACTAATTGGACCAATGGAGGAGTCACTTACCAAGGAGTAATTTCCACAAAACAGTTCGGAGAATGGTGCTTTGAGCAAGGAGATCAAAAATCACAGCCAAATGAGCAAGAACACGGGTTTGAGCTGCGAAACAATTTCTTCTGGAGGTGGAAGAAGAGGCTGGGAGCTGGAATGAGTGGAGGGGGTTCCTGTGGGCCCTACAAGCTTGCACCCCGCCACCAGGGGGATAGGTGGCGGTGGCAGGGCTTGTGGCCCACTGGTCTAGCCCCCATGCCTGCTCTCAGGCTCATAAATTTTCAAAAATTCCAGAGAAAATCATACTAAACTTTCAGGACCATCGAAGAACTTTTATTTTCGAGGTATTTTTCTCCAAGACGCTAAAATAGAAAACAGGAAAAACTAAAGTAATTCAATCATTTTTCTTCTAAGCAAAAGAAAAGGAAAGCTCAAAACAGAGATATGTGACTCTTTGATTCTCCGTTTCATGGTCATCGAAAGAAATCCGTCAATGGGATCGATCAAGTCCTTATGACAAAACCTTCTCGAATCGCAAGAGAGAATGGAGAATTTTCAAATAGCCACTAAGTCACCTCAATGGGGATATGTATCTCCCCAACAAGCAAATCATACTTCATCTTGACACGAGGAATAGGGCATTCAAAGCTCCCAATGAGAATCGATGAAGTCTTTTCGATAGCATTGATGCAATGTACTTGATATCGTTTCTTCGGAAAGTGCACTGTGTGCTCATTACCGTTGACATGGAAAGTGACAATGCCTTTGTTGCAATCTATAACAGCCCCTGCAGTGTTTAAAAAGGGTCTTCCGAGGATGATAGCCATGGCATAGTCCTCGGGAATATCCAAGATAACAAAGTCTGTTAAGATAGTGGTATCAGCAACCACAACAGGCACATCCTCGCAAACGCCGATAGGCAAAGCAGTTGATTTGTCGGCCATTTGCAGATAAATTTTAGTGGGTGTCAACTTATCCAATTCAAGTCTACGATAAAGAGAAAGTGGCATAACACTAACACTAGCTCCAAGGTCACATAAGGCAGTTTTTACGTAGTTTCCTTTAATGGAGCAAGGTATAGTGGGCACTCCGGGATCACCAAGTTTCTTAGGAGTTCCACCTTTAAAAGTGTAGTTGGCAAGCATGGTGGAGATCTCAAGATCTGGTATCTTCCGTTTATTAGTCACGATATCTTTCATGTACTTGGCATACGGAGACATCTTGAGCATATCAGTTAACCGCATCTGCAGAAAGATGGATCTTATCATCTCAATGAGGCGCTCAAAATCTTCATCATCCTTTTTCTTGGATGGCTTAGGAGGAAAGGGCATAGGTCTCTGAACCCATGGCTCTCTTTCTTTACCATGCTTCCTAGCAGTAAAGTCATTCTTGTCGTATCTCTTAGTTTGTGGATTATCAGGATTAACCGTAGGTTCAATCTCCACATCCTCATCATTGTTAGGTTGAGCATTATTATGAACATCACTGTCCATATTGTCACCAGGTTCATGTTCATCAACAGATTGTGTTTCTGCATCAGACGCAGAAATATCATTAGGTTCTTCTGGTGTGACAGTATTTGGTGAACTGGCGTGCAGGTTTCTATCATCCTTCTTCTTCTCCTTAGGATGACTAGGTGTATCAGCATTGATTCCTTGAGAATCTTGATGAATTCTCTTAGGATGACCTTTAGGATACAAAGGTTCCTGAGTCGTGTTGCCTCCTCTAGTAATGACTCTGACAGAGTTGTCATTCAATTCATTGAGCAAGTCATTCTGAGCTTTAAGTACTTGGTCTACCTGAGTAGTAATCATAGAGGCATGTTTACTCAGAAGCTTCAGATCATTGACATTTCTGTCTACACAAGCACTTAAATGGCTAAGCATACGAGCACTTTGTTCCAAATGTCTGCTAACATAATCATTGAAACTCTGTTGTTTGGCAACAAAGTTGTCAAATTCATCAAAGCATAAGCTATCAGGTTTATCAAAAGGAATATCACTCTCATCAAACCTACGCAGATAATTCACTTCTACTACCTGTATCGGGTTATCGAGACCATGGATCTCTTTGATAGGTGGCAGATTTTTGACATCTTGAGATCTAATGCCTTTCTCTTGCATAGATTTCTTGGCTTCTTGCATATCTTCGGGACTAGGAGTTGGCTTAGGAGGTGGTTCGGGAATAGTCCAAGCATTATCGTTGATCAAGATGTTAAACAGTAGAGTCTCAGCTTGTTCTACAGTCTGTTCCCTAAAAACACTACCGGCAAAACTATTTAGGTGGTCTCTAGAGGCATCGGTAAGTCCGTTATAGAGGATATCAAGTATCTCGTTCTTCTTAAGAGGGTGAACAGGCAAAGCATTTTGTAGCTGGACGAGCCTCCCCCAAGCTTGTGGAAGACTCTCTTCTTGAAGTTGAGCAAAGTTGTATATTTCCTGCAAGGCAGCTTGCTTCTTATGGGCAGGGAAATATTTCTCACATAAGTAATAGACCATCTCCTGGGGACTACGCACACATCCAGGAGCAAGAGACTTTAGCGTCATCCTTTAGAGAGAAAGAAAACAGCTTAAGGATATAGTAGTGGCGGATCTTCTCCTCATTAGTGAAGAGGTTGGCTATTTCGGATAGTTTGGCAAGATGGGCTATCACCATCTCAGACTCATAACCGTGAAAAGGATTAGATTCCACTAGAGAGATTATCTCAGGATCGATAGAGAATTCATAATCCTTATCGGTGACAAAGATAGGCGAAGTGGCAAACTTCGGATCATTTTTCATCCTAGCTTCCCGAGATTTTTCCTTCCACTTGAGAAGTAATTTCTCAGCTTCATAGGCATACTTACACGCAAGAAAATCCTCAGCTATCTCTCCCTCCATAACGTAACCCTCAGGTATATCAGGCAATTCATATCTAGGTGAGCTAGATCTAACAGGAGCAAAAGTAGGTTCTATCTCAATAGTATCGGCAGTATCAGAAGCATCACGAGCATTGGCAGTAACTCTAGCAATATGAGCATCAAGGAACACTCCTAGTGGAACATTAGGCAAAGGAGTATCTCTCGCAGTATCAAGCATAGCATCATCACGCAAAATAGCATCTCTAGCATCATCAGGCAAAGCAGTATCAAGCACAGCATCTCTAGCAGTATCAGGCATAGTATCATCAGGCATAATATCAAGCATAGCATCTCTAGCAGTATCAGGCATAGTATCAAGCGTAGCATCTCTAGCAGTAGTATCACAAGCATCATCAAGCACAGGCGACATATCAAGATTTCTAGCAGGAGGTGATGTCGCAAACTTACTCATAACTGAAGGTGAATCAAGTGCAAAGCTAGATGGCAATTCCTTACCTCCCCTCGTAGTTGAGGGAAAGACTTTGGTCTTCGGAACCTTCGTATTCTTCATAGTGATCAGGAGAAATAAATCCCAAGTGACTCAGAGAATATAGCAATATCTCCCCGGCAACGGCGCCAGAAAAATGCTGATAGCAATCTCTGGCGATGGCTAGACGAATGATGATGACAACAAACCTTCCCTTGCAACGGCACCAGAAGAATGCTGCTAGCACTACAAAGTAATGAAACTAGAAGCATGTTGTTGACGGCCCACCAGCGCGTGGGTTCGCAGCAGTTTTCGAGTGTAGAGTATTCAACCCAAATACGCCAGACAGGAGGTGAGAGGATACTCTCGAGTATTAGCAGCTGAATTTGTCAGATTCAACCGCACCTGAAAGATTAGTATCTGCAAGCAAAGTAGTAACAGCAAAGTAGTATGATAACTATGGTGTCAGAAACGATCTGTTGACGGCAGACTATTCCTAACGATTGTATCAACGGCGCCAAGTTGCCTCGTTGAAGGAAATTGTCAGTTCCCGTCAAGGATCGATGAACCAAAAGTGTAGCAGGTAGCAGCAGTGTAACGAGTAACAGCAGTGGCAAGGAACAGCAGTAGTGACAGCAGTAGCAAGCGATAGTAGTAACAGCAGCAAGAACAGTACTTACAGCAGCAGAGCAAGACAAGTAACAGCAGTAGTAGGACAAACTCGTAGGAAGTGGGTCGGTGATTTGTTTGGATGATATGCATCATGCAACAGCTATAACACGGAGAGATATGTGGCTAGCTCCCATTCGTCAATGTGATGTAGGCATGCATTCCGTGTGTCGTCATACGTGCTTAGGGAAAAGAACTTGCATGACATCTATTGTCCATCCTTCCCGTGGCAGCGGGGTCCGAAAGGAAACTACGGGATATTAAGGTTCTCCTTTTAATAAAGAACTGGACCAACGCATTAGCACTTGGTGAACACATGAACTCCTCAAAGTATGGTCATCACCGGGAGTGGTTCCGGTTATTGTCACTCCTGGGTTGCCGGATCATAACACATAGTAGGTAACTACAACTTGCAAGATCGGATCTAAAACACACATATATTGGTGACAACATACTAATTTCAGATCTGAAATCATGGCAATCGGGCCCTAGTGACAAGCATTAAGCATGGCAAATTAGTAGCACCATCAATCTCAGAACATAATGGATACTAGGGATCAATCCCCATCGAAACTAACTCGATTACATGACACATCTCATCCTACTCATCACCGCCCAACGAGCCTACGAATAGATTACTCACGAACGTCGAAGAGCTTCATGGAATTGGAGAGGGAAGAAGGTTGATGATGATGATGGCGACGATTTCCCCTCTCCGGAGCCCAAGACGGACTCCAGATCTGCCCTCCAGATGAAGAACAGGTGGTGGCGGCGCCTCCGTATCGGAAACGCGACGAAAACTTCTCTTTTTATTTTTTCTGGGACGAAAGGGACTTATAGACCTAAGATTGGGGGCGGCAGAGCCGTGTGGGCCCCACAAGCCTGCCCACCCCCACCAGGGGGTGTGGTGGCGGAGCCAGGGCTTGTGGCCCACTGGCCCACCCCTGAGGTGGAACTTGGCGCAGATATTTTTCTTATTTCCAAAACTGCTCGCCGTAAATTTTCAGGACGATTGGAGAACTTTGATTTCTGCACAAAAATAACACCAAGGCAATTCTGCAGAAAACAGTGTCAGTCCAGGTTAGTTCCATTCAAATCATGCAAATTAGAGTCCAAAACACGGGCAAAAGAGTTTGGAAAAGTAGATACAATGGAGACGTATCCAGGCACGTAGTGGATATCGGTACGATCTAACTTCACAGATGATTTGAGTAGATTCTAGTGTATTTGCTTGGTAAAACGCACGTCTGAATAATTGAAAGGTTCAAGTAATTTCAGAGTGAAGTTGAAGATCGTCGTGACAAGAGGATAAAATGTCTACGATATGATCATATAGATGAGTATCTGAGTTGCCAGTTTGGTACACATTTAAGATAATGTGAAACTTGTTTCACAACTCATGCCGCCTAGAACACCATAGTGTGATGGTGTGTTCGAACGTCATAGTCGCGCCCTATTAAATTATCACTATCGTTTTTGGGTTAGGGATTAGAGATATCCACATTCACTTTAAATAGGGAACCATGTAATTCGGTTGAGATGACATTGTATGAACTATGCGTTGGAGAAACCTAAGCTGTCATTTCTTAAAAGTTTGGGGCTGCGACGCTGATGTGAAAAAGTTTCAACGTGATAAGCTCGAACCCAAAGCAGATAAATGCATCTTTATAGGACACCCAAAACAGTTCGGTATATCTCCTATCTCATATCTCGAAGCAAAGTGTTTGTTTCTAGAGATGGGTCCTTTCTCGAGGAAAAGTTTCTCTCAAAATAATTGAGTGGGAGGATGGTGAAACTTGATGAGGTCATTGAACCATCACTTCAACAGCTGTGTAGCAGGGCGGTGAAAGTTGTTCGTGTGGCGCCTACACCAATTGAAGTGGAAGGTGATAATAGTGATCATGGAGCTTCTGATCAAGTTACTGCAAACCTAGTAGGTCGACAAGGTCCCATACTGCTCCAGAATGGTACGGTAACCCTGTCTTGAAGGTCATGTTGTTGGACAACAATGAACCTACGAGCTATGGAGAAGCGATGGTGGGCCCGGATTCCGACGAATGGCTAGAGGCCATGAAATCCAAGAGAGGATTCATGTATGAAAACAAAGTGTGGACTTTGGAAGAACTACTTGATGGTCATAAGACTATTAAGTACAGATGGATCTTTAAAAGGAAGACAGACGATGATGGTGAAAAGTCACCATTAAGAAAGCTTGACTTGTCGCAGAGATGTTTCCGACAAGTTCAAAGAGTTGACTATGATGAGACTTTCTCACTCGTAGCGATGCTAAAAGTCTGTTGGAGCTATGTTAGCAGTTGTTGCATTATTTATGAAATTTTGCAAATAGGATCTCAAAACATTGTTTTCTCGACGGTTTCCTTGAGGAAAGGTTGTATATGATACAACCAGAAGGTTTTGTCGATCCTAAGGATGCAGACTAGTATGCAAGCTCCAGCAATCCTTCTATGGACTAGAGCAAGCATCTCGGAGTTGGAATAAATACTTTGATGGTTGATCAAAGCTTTCGGTTTTATACAAAGTTTATGAGAAAGTTGTATTTCCAAGAAAGTGAGTGGGAGTACTATAGAATTTATGATGAGTATATGTGGTTGACATATTGTTAATCGGAAATGATGTAGAATTTCCGGAAAGCATATAGGGTTGTTTGAAAAGTGTTTTTCAAAGAAAACCTGGATTGAGCTACTTGAACATTGAGCATCAACATCTATGGAGATAGATCAAAACGCTTAATAGAACTTTCAACAAAATGTATGCCTTGACAAGGTTTTGAAGGAGTTCAAAATAGATCGGCAAAGAAGGAGTTCTTGGCTATGTTATAAGGTGTGAATTTGAGTAAGACTCAAAAGTTCGACCACGAGAGAAGATAGAGAAAGGACAAAGGTCGTCCCCTATGCATTAGATGTAGGCTCTAAAGTATGACATGTTGTGTATCGCACCTCATGTGTGCCTTGCCATAAATCTGTCAAGGGATACAAAAGTGATCCAGGAATGGATTACTGGACAGCGGTCAAAAGTTATCCTTGGTAACTAGTGGACTAAGGAATTTTTCTTGTTTATGGCGGTGCTAAAAGAGTTCGTCGTAAAGGGTTACGTCGACGCAACCTTTGACACTAATCCGGATGGCAATGAGTAGTAAACCGGATTCGTATAGTGGAGCAGTCATTTGGAATAGTTCCAAATAGCGCGTGGTAGCAACATCTATGGGATGACATAGAGATTTGGAAAGCATACACAGATCTAAAATGTTCAGAAGCGTTGACTAAAAACCTCTGTCACAAGCAAGACATGATCGAACCCCGTAACTGTATGGGTGTTAGATTCATTGCAATCACATAGTGATGTGAACTAGATTATTGACTCTAGTACAAGTGGGAGACTGTTGGAAATATGCCCTAGAGGCAATAATATATTGGTTATTATTATATTTCCTTGTTCATAATAATCGTTTATTATCCATGCTAGAATTGTATTTATTTGAAACTCAAATACATGTGTGGATACATAGACAACATAATGTCCCTAGTGAGCCTCTAGTTGACTAGCTCGTTGATCAAAGATGGTCAAGGTTTCCTAGCCATAGACAAGTGTTATCAATTGATAACAAGATCACATCATTAGGAGAATGATGTGATGGACAAAACCCAAACTATAAACATAGCATATGATCGTGTCAGTTTATTGCTACTGTTTTCTGCATGTCAATGTATCTATTCCTATGACCATGAGATCATGCAACTCCCGGACACCGGAGAAATACCTTGTGTGTATCAAACGTTGCAACGTTACTGATTGACTATAAAGGTGCTCTATAGGTATCTCCAAAGGTGTCTGTTGGGTTGGCATGGATAAAGACTGGGATTTGTCACTCCGTGTGACGGAAAGGTATCTCGGGGCCCACTCGATAATACAACATCACAACAAACCTTGCAAGCAATGTGACTAAGGAGTTAGTTACAGGATCTTGTATTACGGAACGAGTAAAGAGACTTGCCGGTAACGAGATTGAACTAGGTATGGAGATATTGACGATCGAATCTCGGGCAAGAAACATACCGAAGGAAAGGGAACAACATACGGGACTAACTTAATGCTTGACATAGAGGTTCAACCGATAGAGATCTTCGTAGAATATGTAGGAGGCAATATGGACATCCAGATCCCGCTATTGGTAATTGATAGGAGAATGTCTTAGGTTATGTCTACATAGTTCTCGAACCCGCAGGGTCTGGACACTTAAGGTTCGGTGACGTTTCGGTATAGTTGAGTTATAGGTGATGGTGACCGAAGGTTGTTCGGAGTCCCGGATGAAATCCTAGACGTCACGAGGAGCTCCGGAATGGTCCGAAGGGAAAGATTGATATATAGGAAGCCCTGTTTTGGTCCCCAGAAAACTTTTGGGCTCATCGGTAGTGTACCTTGAGTGTCGGGAGGGTACCGGGGGGCCATTGGGAGGGGTGTCTCGACAAAATACGCCTCACGGCCTATGGGAGTAGTCAAACCAGCCCTAGTGGGCTGGCCAAACCAACCACTAAGGCCCATGCGGCTAGAGGTGGGAAAAAAGGAAAGGAAGGGACGAAGTCCAAGTAGGAAAGGAATCCTACTTGGAGTAGGATTGGAGGTGGACTTTTCCACCTCCACCTATTTTGGCCAAACACCTAGAGGGTTTTGTGGATGCCTCCTACCCTCCCTCCCTCTTATATATACTAGAGAATTTCGAGGGAAAATCTAACCCTAATTGCCACATGCTCCCTCTACTTCTCTCTAGATATGTCCTTCCTCTAGATTAGTTTTCGACAGTGCTTAGGCGAAGCCCTGCTCGATTAGTTCACCACCACCACCACCACATCACCATAGAACTGATCTACCTCTCTGCCCCTCTTGCTGGATCAAGAAGGCGGGGATCGTCATCGAGCTGTATGTGTGCTGAACGCGGTGGTGTCGTCCATTCGGCACTAGATCGGGATGGATCGTGATGGCAACGCGAGACGAATCGTGATGAGATCGCGGGACGGGCTGCGATTTGTATCGCGAAGATGTTCCACTACATCAACCGCATTATATACGCTCCGCTTAGCGATCTACAAGGGTATGTAGATTCACTCTCCCCTCTCGTAGATGATCATCACCATGGATAGGTCCTGCGTGTGCGTAGGAGACTGTTGGAAATATGCTCTAGAGCGAATAATAAATTGGTTATTATTATATTTCCTTGTTCATGATAATTGTTATTATTCATGCTATAATTGTATTAACCGGAAACCGTAATACATGTGTGAATATATATGTCACAATGTGTCCCTAGAGAGCCTCTAGTTGGCTAGATCCTTGATCAATAGATGATCATGGACATTGCATGTCATTATAACAGGATCACATCATTGGGGAATGATGTGATGAACAAGACCGAATCCTAAGCATAGCACTAGTTTTGTTGTTCGTCTGCTAAAATATTTTCTAATGTCAAGTATCATTTCCTTAGACCATGAGATTGTGCAACTCCCAGATACCGAAGGAGTGATTTGGGTGTATCAAACGTCACAACGTAACTTGGTGATTGTAATGGTGCAGTACAGGTATCTCCGAAAGTGTCTGTTGGGTTGTATGAATCGTGACTGGGATTTCTCACTCCGTATGACGGAGAGGTATCTGTGGGCGCACTCGGTAATCCATCATCATATTGAGCTCGGTGTGACTAAGGAGTTATCCACGGGATGATTTGTTATGGAACGAGTAAAGAGACTTGCCAGTAACGAGATTGAACAAGGTATAGGGATACGGACGATCGAATCTCGGGCAAGTATCATACCGGTAGACAAAACGGGATTGATTGAATCCCCGAGAGCATGGTTCATTCGATGAGATCATCGAGGAACATGCAGGAACCAACATGGATATCTAGACCCTGCTGTTGGTTATTGACCGGAGAGCTATCTCGGTCATGTGTGTGTTGGGGAACGTTGTATGGGAAACAAAAATTTCCCTACGCACACGAAGACCTATCATGGTGATGATCATCTACGAGAGGGAGATCGGATCCACATACCCTTGTAGATCACTAAGCGTAAGCGTTAATAAACGTGGTTGATGTAGTGGTACGTCTTGATGAAGTGACGAACGGGCGGCACCTCCGTGTTCCGCACACGTACAGCTCGATAACAATCTCTGCCTTCTTGATCCAGCAAAATAGACAGGGATGTAGATGAGTTCCCCGGCAACATGACGGCGCTCCGCTGGTGGTGGTGATCTATTCCCGCAGGGCTCCGCCCGAGCTCCGCAGAAATTCGATCTAGATGAATAACTACGAAGTAGAGGTTTAGGGTTGCACGTGGCAAAGTTGTTGTCTCAAAAGACCCTATACTTCTAGTATATACAAGAGGAGGGAGGAGGCGGCCTTGCGCCACAAGGGAGGATCCCTTGGGTCGGCCGAAGTGGAGGAGGGAGGAGTCCTCCTCCAATCCCACTTGGATTAGGACTCCTTCCTAAATTGCCCACCTCTTTTCGATTTTCCACCTTCTTCCTCATGGGCTTTCCTTGGATGACTTGCCAGCCCATTAAGCCTTATTGCGCATCAAATAAACCCATGTGGACCCCTTGGGGCGTGGTGGGCCCACCCAGTGGGCCTCCGGAATCCATTCGTCACTCCCGGTACATTGTCGACAATGCACGAAAACCTTCCGGAATCCAAATACCAACTTCCTATATATCAATCTTTGTTTCCGGACCAGTCTGGAACTCCTCGTGATGTCTGGGATCTCATCCATGACTCCAAACAAAACTTCGGTCACCAGTACATATAACTCAACTATACTGAAACATCACCGAACCTTAAGTGTGGAGAACCTGCGGGTTCGAGAACTATGCAGACATGACCTGAGACGATCTCCGGTCAATAATCAATAGTGGGACCTGGATGTCCATAGTGGCTCCCACATATTCTATGAAGATCTCTATCGGTTTAACCTCTATTTAAAGGATTCAGTTAATCACGTATGTTGTTTCCTTTGTCCTTCGGTATGTTACTTGCCCGAGATTCGATCGTTGGTATCTCTATACCTAGTTCAATCTTGTTACCGACAAGTCTCTTTACTCGTTCTGTAATACAAGATCCTGTAACTAACTCCTTACTCACATTGCTTGCAAGGCTTGTTGTGATGTTGTATTACCGAGTGGGCCCCGAGATACCTCTCCATCACACGGAGTGACAAATCCCAGTCTTGATCCATGCCAACCCAACATACACCTTTGGAGATACCTGTAGAGCACCTTTACAGTCATCCAGTTACGTTGCGATGTTTGATAACCCACAAGGTATTCCTCCGGTGTCCGGGAGTTGCATGATATCATGGTCATAGGAACATATACATTAACATGCAGAAAACAGTAGTAATAAACTGACACGATCACATGCTACGTTCATAGTTTTGGGTCCTGTCCATCACATCATTCTCCCAATGATGTGATCCTGTTATCAAGTGACAACACTTTTCTATGGTCAGGAAACCTTGACCATCTTTGATCAACGAGCTAGTCAACTAGAGGCTCACTAGGGACAGAGTGTTGTCTATGTATCCACACATGTATTTGAGTTTCCAATCAATACATTTCCATCATGGATAATAAACGATTATCATGAATAAAGAAATATAATAATAACCAATTTATTATTGCCTCTAGGGCATATTTCCAATAGTCTCCCACTTGCACTAGAGTCAACAATCTAGTTCACATCACTATGTGATTGCAATGAACCTAACACCCATATAGTTATGGAGTTTGATCATATCTTGCTTGTGAGAGAAGTTTTTAGTCAATGGGTATGAACCTTTCAGATCTGTGTGTGCTTTACAAATCTCTGTCATCCTATAGATGCCGCTACCACGCACCATTCGTAACTATTCCAAATGACTGCTCCACTATAGGAATCCTGTTTACTACTCATAGTTATTTGGATTAGTGTTAAAGCTTCCATCGACGTAACTCTTTACGACGAACTCTTTAATCACCTTCATAATTGAGAAAAATTCCTTAGTCCACTAGTTACTAAGGATAACCTTGACCTCTGTTCAGTGATTCAAACCTAGATGACTCTTTGTACCCCTTGACAGACTCATGGCAAGGCACACATCAGGTGCGGTACACAGCAGGGCATTCTTTAGAGCCTACGGCTAAGGCATAGGGAATGACCTTCGTCCTTTCTCTTTCTTCTGCCGTGGTCGGGCTTTGAGTCTTACTCAAATTCACACCTTACAACACAGCCAAGAACTTCGTCTTTGCTGATCTATTTTGAACTCCTTCAAAAACTTGTTAAGGCATGCATTTCCTTGAAAGTTCTATTTAGCGTTTTGATCTATCTCTATAGATCTTGGTGCTCAATGTTCAAGTAGATCTATCCAGGTTTTCCTTTGACAAATTCCTTTCAAACAACCCTTTATGCTTTCCAGAAATTCTACATTACTTCTGATCAACAATATGTCAACCGAATATACTTATCAGAAATTCTATAGTGTTCCCACTCACTTCTTTGGAAATACAAGTTTCTCACAAACCTTGTATAGACCCAAGAACTTTGATAATCTCATCAAAGAGTATATTCCAACTCCGAGATGCTTCCTCCAGTTCACATAAGGATTGTTGGAGCTTGCTTACTTGTTAGCATCCTTACGATTTACAAAACCTTCTAGTTGTATCACATACAACCTTTCCTCAAGGAAACCATCGAGGAAACAATGTTTTGACATCCTATGTGCAATATTTCATAAATAATGCACCAACTGCTAACATAATTCCAACATACTTTTGGCATCGCTATGAGTGAGAAAGTCTCGTCATAGTCAACTCTTTGAACTTGTCGGAAACATCGTTGTGACAAGTCGAGCTTTTCTTAATAGTGACTTTTCACCATCATCGTCTGTCTTCCTTTTAAATATCCAGCTGTACTTAATAGTCTTATGACCATCAAGTAGTTCTTCCAAAGTCTACACTTTGTTTCTATACACAGATCCTCACTCGGATTTCATGGCCTCCATCCATTTGCCGAAATACGGGCCCACCATCGCTTCTCCATAGCTCGTAGGTTCATTGTTGTTCAACAACATGACCTCCAAGATAGGGTTACCATACCACTCTGTAGCAGTACGTGACCCTATCGACCTTCGAGGTTTGTAGTAACTTGATCTGAAGCTTAATGATCACTATCATGAGTTTCCACTTCAATTGGCGTAGGCGCCACAGGAATAACTTCCTGCACCCTGCTACACACTCGTTGAAGTGACGGTTCATTAACCTCATCAAGTACCACTACCCTCCCACTATTCTTTCGGGAGAAATTTTTCCTCAAGAAAGGACCCGTTTCTAGAAACAAACACTTTTCTTCCGGATCTGAGATAAGAGGTATACCCAACTGTTTTGGGTGTCCTATGAAAATGCATTTACCCGCTTTAGGTTTGATATTATCATCCTGAAACTTTTCCACCTAAGCATCGCAGCCCCGAACATTTCTGAAATGACAGCTTAGGTTTTTGCAAACCAAAGTTCATATTGTGTCATCTCAACGAAAATACGTGGTGCCTTATTTAAAGTGAATGCGGTTGTCTCTAATGCATAACCCATAAACGATAGTGGTAATTCTATAAGAGACATCATAGTAAGAACCATATCAAATAGGGTGCGGCTATGATGTTCGGACACACCATCACATTATGGTGTTCTAGGTGGCACGAGATGTGAAACAATTTTCACATTTGTCTTAATTGTGTACCAAACTCGCAACTCAGATATTCATCTCTATGATCATATCGTAGACATGTTACCCTCTTGTCATGACGATCTTAAACTTCACTCTGAAGCTACTTGAACCTTTCAATAATTCAAACGTGTGTTTCATCAAGAAAATACACTAGTATCTACTCAAATCATCTGTGAAGTAAGAACATAACGATATCCACTGCGTGCCTCAATACTCATTGGACTGCATACATCCAAATGTATTACTTCCAATAAGTTACTTTCTAGTTCCATCTCACTGAAAACGAGGCCTTCAGTCATCTTTCCAATGTGGTATGATTGTGTTGTCTCAAGTGATTCAAAATCAAGTGAGTCCAAATGATCCATCTGCATGGAGTTTCTTCATGTGTTTCTACCAATAGGTATGGTTTGCATGTCTCAAACGTTTCGAAAATGATTGAGCACAAAGATCCATCAGCATGGAGCTTCTTCATGCATTTTATACCAACATGACTCAAGCGGCACTCCCACAAGTAAGTGGTACTATCATTACTACTTTGTATCTTTTGGCATCAAAATTATGAACATGTGTAGCACTACGATCGAGATTCAATAAACCATCGAAGGTATTTATTCAAGCAAATAGAATAACCATTATTCTCTTTAAATGAATAATCATATTGCAATAAACATGATCTAATCATGTTCATGCTCAATGCAAACACCAAATAACAATTATTTAGGTTTAACACAAATCCCGATCGTAGAGGGAGCGTGCGATGTTTGATCACATCAACCTTAGAATTACTTCCAACACACATCGTCACCTCACCCTTGCTAGTATCCATTTAATCCATAGCTATAATTTTGATTTACTAACACTTAGCAACTGAACCGGTATCTAATACCCTGGTGCTACTAGGAGTACTAGTAAGGTACACATCCATACGAGGTATATCCAATATAATTTTGTCGACTTTGCTAGCCTTCTCATCTACCAAGTATCTAGGGTAGTTCCGCCTCAGTGACTGTTCCCCTCATAACAGAAGCACTTAGTCTCGGGTTTGGGTCAACCTTGGGTTTTTTCACTAGAGCAGCAACTGGTTTATCGTTTCATGAAGTATCCCTTCTTGCCCTTGCCCTTCTTGAAACTAGTGGTTTTACTAACCATCAACAATTGATGCTCCTATTTGATCTCTACTTTCGTGATGTCAAACATCGTGAATAGCTTAAGGTTCATCATACGTATCCTTGATATGTTATAGTTCATCATGAAGCTCTAGTAGCTTGGTGGAAGTGACTTTGGAGAACCATCACTATCTCATCTGGAAGATTAACCCCCACTCGATTCAAGCGATTCTAGCACTCAAACAATCTGAGCTCATGCTCAACGATTGAGATTTTCTCCCTTTCTTTGTAGACAAAGAATCTTGTCGGAGGTCTCATACCTCTCAACAAGGGCACGAGCATGAAATCTCAATTTCATATCTCGGAACATCTCGCATGTTCCGTGACGTTCAAAATGTCTTTGATGCCTCAATTCTTAGTCGTTTAAGCATTACACATTGAACTATCATGTAGTCATCAAAAACGTGTATGTCAGATGTTCGCAACATCCACACACGATGCTCGATGTTCAGCACACCGAGCGGTGCATTAAGGACATAAGCGTGTTGCGCAGCAATGAGGACAATCCTCAATTTACGGAACCAGCCTGCATAATTGCTACTATCATCGTTCAACTAAATTTTCTCTAGGAACATATCAAAAATAGTAGAGCTACAACGCAATCTACAACATAATTTGCAAAGACCTTTTGACTATGTTCATGATAATTGAGTTTAGCTAATCATATTACTAATAACTCCCACTCAAAATAGACACCCCTCTAGTCATTCGAGTGGTGCATGATCCAAATCCACTAACTCAAGTCCGATCATCACGTGAGTTGAGTATAGTTTCAGTGGTGAACATCTCCATGTTGATCATATCAAATATATGATTCATGCTTGACCTTTTGGTCTCTTGTGTTCCCAGGCCATGTCTGTACATGCTAGGCTCATCAAGTTTAACCCGAGTGTTCCGCGTGTGCAACTGTTTTGCACCCGTTGTATGTGAACGTTGAGTCTATCACACCCGATCATCACATGGTGTCTCGAAACGACGAACTGTCGTAATGGTGCACAGTCGGGGAGAACACAATTTTATATCGAAATTTTAGTGAGGAATCACCTTATAATTCTACCGTTGTTCTATGCAAAATAAGGTTCATAAAAGGATTAACATCACATGCAAATCATAAGTGACATGATATGGACATGATCTTTTGCTTCTTGATCTCCATCACCAAAGTACCGTCATGATCTTCATCGTCACCGGCCCAACACCATAATCTCCATCATTGTGCCGCCATCGAGGTTGTCGTGCTACCTATGCTATTACTACTGAAGCTACTACCTAGCAATATAGTAAACGCATCTGCAAGCACAAACATTAGTTTAAAGACAACCCTATGGCTCCTGCCGATTGCCATAGCATCGACGTGCAAGTCGATATTTAACTATTACAACATGATCATCTCATACATCAAATATATCATATCATGTCTTTGGCCATATCACATCACATGCATACCCTGCAAAAACAAGTTAGACGTCCTCTAATTTTTTGTTGCATGTTTTACATGGCTGCTATGGGTATCTAGTATGATCGCATCTTAGTTAAGCAAAGCCACAACGGTGATATGCAATTTGCTATTTAACCTTCTCCAAGGACCGCCTCGGTCAAATCCGATTCAACCAAAGTTGAAGAAACAGAAACCTGCTAGTCATCTTTATGCAACAAGTTGCATGTTAGTCGATGAAACCGGTCTCTCGTAAGCGTACGAGTAAGGTTGGTCCGGTCCACTTTAATCCAACAATATCGCCGAATCGAGAAAATACTAAGTAGGGTAGCAAATCGAACATCAACGCCCACAAACTCTTTTGTGTTCTACTAAGATACCATCTATGCATGAACCTAGCTCTGATACCACTGTTGGGGAACGCTGCATGGGAAACAAAATATTTCCTATGCACACGAAGACCTATCATGGTGATGATCATCTATGAGAGGGAGATCGGATCCACATACCCTTGTAGATCACTAAGTGGAAGCGTTAATAAACGCGGTTGATGTAGTGGTACGTCTTCACGATCCGTCCAACAAACTGTCCCATGATCCATCCCATGAACCGTCTCACGACCTGTCCCACGATCCATCCCGATCAAGTGCTGAACGTACGGCACCTCCGCGTTCCGCACACGTACAGCTCGATGACGATCTCCGCCTTCCTGATCCAGCAAGAGAGACAGGGATGTAGATGAGCTCCCCGGCAGCGGGACGACGCTCCATTCATGGCGGTGATCTATTCCTGCAGGGCTCCGCCCGAGCTCCGTAGAATTCCGATCTAGAGGAAAAACTACGAAGTAGAGGTTTAGGGTTGCACGTGGCAAAGTTGTTGTCTCAAAAGGCCCTAAACCTGTAGTATATATAGAAGGAGGGAGGAGGCAACCTTTGCGCCACAAGGGAGGCTCCCTTGGGTCGTCCGAAGTGGAGGAGGGACGAATCCTCCTCCAATCCCACTTGGATTAGGACTTATTCCTAAATTGCCCACCTCTTTCGGATTTTCCACCTTTTTCCTCTTGGGCTTTCCTTGGATGACTTTCCAGCCCATTAAGAATTACTGAGCATCCAATAAACCCATGTGGACCCCTTGGGGCATGGTGGGCCCACCCAGTGGGCCCCCAAAACCCATTCGTCACTCCCGGTACACTGCCGGCAATGCCCGAAAACCTTCCGGAATCCAAATACCAACTTCGTATATATCAATCTTCGTTTCCGGACCATTTCGGAAGTCCTCATAACGTCCGAGATCTCATCCGGGACTCCAAACAAAAATTCGGTCACCAGCACATATAAATCAACTATACCGAAACGTCACCGAACCTTAAGTGTGTAGACCCTACGGGTTCGAGAACTATGCAGACATGACGTGAGACGCTCTACGGCCAATAACCAATAGCGGGACCTGGATGACCATAGTGTCTCCCACATATTCTACGAAGATCTCTATCGGTTGAACCTCTATGTCAAGGATTCAGTTAATCCCGTATGATGTTCCCTTTGTCCTTCAGTATGTTACTTGCCAGAGATTTGATCGTCGGTATCTCTATACCTAGTTCAATCTCGTTACCGGCAAGTCGCTTTACTCATTCCGTAATACAAGATCCTGTAACTAACTCCTTAGTCACATTGCTTGCAAGGCTTGTTGTGATATTGTATTACCGAGTGGGCCGCGAGATACCTCTCCGTCACACGGAGTGACAAATCCCAGTCTTGATCCATGCCAACCCAAAATACACCTTTGGAGATACCTGTAGAGCACCTTTATAGTCACCGAGTTACGTCGTGACGTTTGATAACCCACAAGGTATTCCTCCGATGTCCGGGAGTTGCATGATCTCATGGTCATAGGAACAGATACGTTGACATGCAGAAAACAGTAGCAATAAACTGACACGATCATATGCTACGTTCATAGTTTTGGGTCTTCTCCATCGAATCATTCTCCTAATGATGTGATCCTGTTATAAAGTGACAACACTTGTCTATGGTCAGGAAACCTTGACCATCTTTGACAACGAGCTAGTCAACTAGAGGCTCACTAGGGACATAGTGATGTCTATGTATCCACACATGTATTTGAGTTTCCAATCAATACAATTCCAGCATCGATAATCAATGATTATCATGAATAAATAAATATAATAATAACCAATTTATTATTGCGTCGAGGGCATATTTCCAACAGTCTGCATGTTTCCCAAACTCGTAGGATCTACACACTTAAGGTTCGATGGCGCTAGGGTTATGGAGAAATAGTGTATGTGGTTACCTAAGGTTGTTCAGAGTCCTTGAGGTAAAGATTTATATATAGGAAGTGTGGAATTGGTCACCGGAAGTGTTTCAGGCGACACCGGCAATGTACCGGGACCACCGGTGTGGGGACCCCGACTAGCAAGTCGAATTCGCCGTGCCCAGTGACCCAAGGATCAATGTTCACTTAATACAGATACTGAATAATAGAGTCTTACATCCAAGTACCAAAATTATTACATCAAACGACCAGAAGGTCGGGTTCAAGAGAGAGGCCTAAAGCGAATTAAACAGATACATCGGGTAGAGGAAACTCGTAAGGGCTAAGCGGTGCCCATACCATCAAGCCTACACCGACAGGCATTCTGACTTGGAAGCTTCCTAGGTCGCAGGTTCGTCTCTGAAGGCATACTCATCGCCAAACTCCGGTCCTTCCATGTCTGGTCAATAACATAACCAGTGGCAATCCAATGAGTACTTTGAATGTACTCGCAAACAGCCCATGATATGAACATTGATAGTGAAGAATAATAGTAACATGTATCTTTGGTGGAATGCAATTTGCTGGAATGATCAGGTATATGCAACAAGTTAAAGAACTACTCTTGAAGAACAGGTTACAGATATCGACATATCTGACAAGGGTTGAACACATCGGGTTCACCCTATATGCCAAGTCATCGAACTTGGTCTCCGGTTATTAACACCATTCACCGAACTCACACACACACACTTAGTTTATGCGGAAACGCTGGACATAGTTTAAGCAGCACCACCCAACTGTCCTTGACCGTGGACACGGCTATTCGAATAGTTTGACACTCTGCAGAGGTTGTGCGTTGTACCCACGAGAAACGGGAAACTTCCGTGTCATCCACGACTCGCGGTATATCACATATACCTGAGGTAAGTACCCGATCATCATCTTTCCCCTGACGATACTAAACAAAGAGGTCCACACAATTGGTACCCAGCCCACATGTTGTACGTCTTACGAGCACCCACTCTGGACAGTATCAACCATGCGGGGACCAACGGTGTGCCTGGAACTCATAAAAATGGCATAGTCGCCCTTCCTCGCACGACCCCATCACGAGAGTGACACCGATCACTCCCGCCACTAGTACTGTGGCTCTTTGCTAGTACCGACCAGAGTAATCAACAAAGCCCCGTCCCATAAAGGGGTAACATGGTCGCATAGGTAAGGTTGGGACGGTCGACACATCATAAATCTAATCCCATTTCCGAAACCACACACGCAAAATACCCGGTGCATCACTTCACCAAAAGTGATCACCAACTCATCATCACCCTCGGGCATTAGTGGCACCCGAGGGGGTTTTCATAAACTGTTTGATTTAACTCATCATCATGCTCATGATAATATGCTCTATCATTACTTGTCAACATGGTATTAGCATGACCCTCAAGGGGTAGGGTCAAGCTCAATGCAATGGTCCTATAACTCTACTAGTCAGCATGACAGTAGCATGATCCTCATAGATGGTAGGGTCAAGCTCATCATGCTTGTGCTCCGAGGAGCCATATGGATAACATCACCGTCGTGCAAGTGCTTCGAAGAAGCCTTCGGTACCATCACATCAATGATGAACCGGCACTGTGATCTCATGCAACGGAAAAGTACTTGCTATTCTAGCATGCATCAATGTATGTGCTCAAGTCATGGTCAAAGGGATGCTTGCCTTGGTCAACTAGGTATCCGGGGTCTTCGAGGTCTTCCGCTCCGATTCCTCCGTCACTCGGTAACTATACCGTCAAGAATGGAACAAATAAATAATAGCTCACACCAAAACAGATCACAAGGGGCTTTTAAAAATGTTGCAAAGCTTGAATAAATTCAGTTTATTATTTTGGAAAATGTTTCTTATGGTTTTTATTAGCTAAGCATATTTATTTAAAAGCAAACAGGAGCAAACAAATGCTTTTAATATCATTTTATTATACCAAAACAAATTCTATTTTTGAAAAATGTCAAACTCTACAGAATCAATTACCACACATTTTTAGAAAATTGTTGGTGGAAGAATCAAATTTTTCTACTGGCTAAATATTTTTATAAAGGCCAGGGGGGGACCCAACCGGCCCAGCCAGCAGACTGGCCACCAGGCGCGCGCGTGCCAGGTTCAAACCTGACATGCGGGCCCCTAGGGTCAGCGTCAGCGGCTGCGCGTGCTGGCTGCCCCAGGACACCGACAGGTGGGCTCCACCTGTCGGGTCCTTCTCCTACCTCCATCCAAAGAGGTGGAGACGGACGCCGGCGAGGCTACCGTTGCCCTCAAGCCAATCTAGGAGCGGGAATGGGTCCCTCGTTCCTCCGCCTACCTGCTCGTGGCCGGGACATCACCGGAGGTGGTCTGGGTCGCCGGCGACGAGGTGACCATGGCGGAAAGGTTTCGGGATGGTGGCGAGCCAGTGGCTAGGGGCACGGATTCGCTCGGGGAAGTTGGGGGAAATGATCCTAGCGTCAAGGGAAGTGCAATGGGAGGTCGGGCGACGCAGGATCCGGCGTGTAGCCGGAGATCGACCGGAGCTCCGAGGCGGAGGGGCCTCGGTCAATCTCGAGCACCGGGGCTCTGCGAGCTCGATTGGGTGGCTAGGGGTAGTCTAGTGGTTGTGCTGAAGCTGCCTGGGGGGTGCTGGGGCGCCGAGGAGACCTATTTATAGGCCACTGACGGTGAGCCAACTCGGGCGTGCCAGTGACTCACCGTCGCGCGCGTGCGTGCACAGTGAAGTGCTGGCCGCGAAACCACGGGTTCGGGACGTGGTTTAGGACCTTCTGGTGCATCGGCCGCAGAGGGAGAGCGAGTGGGGTCGAGCTGCAGCGTCCGTGCATGCTCGGCCGCGTCGGGTGTGCATGGGCACGCGTCGCCTGAGTTCTTGCGCGAGGAGAGGGGGCCCCTGATGGTAGCTTCGCACAGAGTGGTTGTCGGGGGAGCGTTTGGACACTACTAGGGAGGTTGGAACTGGCCGGGGGCGACGTCCCCTTGCTGGAGGTTCTCTGTAGCGCGCCCAGAGCGCAGTTGTGGCATGCCACGGCATGCTGGAGTGCTCTGGGGCACTTTGGACGCGTCCTCCATGTCCTGAGTGTTGCTGGGAGTGTGCCTAGCCGTTTTGTGCTAGTGGGAGCACGAGCTGGTCAAAGGAGGCAAGGAACACCAGTGTTGTCAGCCCTGGCCTGTGGCGCAAATTGAAGATCTTGTCACTTGTGCTTGGAGTTGGGGAGGGGCTGGTTGACTGAGTGCTCACGGTGTTCTGGGGCTCTATCTCACCAAGTTTGGGGCTTTGCCATTGGGTAAAACAGTGGCTAGGAGGGTTTTTACGTTCCTGTCAGAAGGTGTTCGAAAGTGATTTGGGGTGCTTCCACTCCACCACTGGAACTGACACTTAACAGGTTTGGTCTTGGGGTAAAAACATGGGGTTTCACCAAATTTGAGCTCCATTGAACAAGTTTAGATTTGTAAACTTGGAAATGCTTCAAAATGACCAGTTTTGTCCTTTACAAAGGAAGTGTGGCCAACCAGAGTCTCACAAATCTCATCTTTGGTGTGGAGTCCTCATTTGGGGTGTCAAACACCTCTGCAAAGTTTCAGCTCCATTGGAGAAACTTTGCAATGTAGAGTTGTTCCAACTCTTCTCTGGACAAAGAGGGTTTTGGGCTCATTTGGTGCACTTCCCCACCTTGGATCAAGGTGAGATTTTATGTGAGCACCTAATATGGCTTGGGAGGGCTCGTGTAATTTTAAGGGAATTTATTGAGATTATTTCCTTTGGAGACATCTCAAAAAGCTAAAACAGACAGAAATGGTTTTCGGGGTTTTACTCAAATAATATTAATATAAAATAGGGTTGAAAGACTTATATATGGAAAATATATGTCCCTCTTAGCTTCCATGAATTTACTCAGAATTTTCTAAGGCAGGAAAGCAATTTTCCTTGTGGGAATATCATTCCTGGCCTTAGAAACAGACATAAATATAAAATAGGAAAATAATATTTTAAATCACCAATTAATGTTTTTAATGAATGAAAATAATATTTGGATCAGATCACCAACTTTGGTTGGAAGTGCCACTTGGCTTCATGAGCTAGTAGTGTATCCCAACATGATGAAGGTGATCTTGATATAAAGGAAAAAGTGTTTTTGAAGAGAGCAAAATAATAAGTTTTTCATGGGTTTGAGTCATCAAGCAAGCAAGCATTCACTCATACAAGGGCTTACATTGCACTCACAACATTATTTGAAAAAGTTTTAACAAGCTCTGATTTTGCAACATAAAATACTTGTAGTGAAAAACAGGGTGTGACAACCGGAAGGGTTCCGGGGTCCTCCGGGAAGGGCCACCAGCCCCAAACTACTACATGGGCCTAAAGGTGTATGGGAACCAGCCCATATGAGGGCTGGTATGCCACCACAAGCACCGCAAGGTGCAGCAAGGGTTGGAGGGGGCAAAACCCTAGGCGTGGGGAGGCCACCTTGGGCCTCAAGGCCCACCCTACGGCGCCTCCACCTTGGCCGCCACCCCAAGGGCCATCTAGGGCTGCCGCACCCTTAGGGTGGGAAACCCTAAGGGTGGGCACCCTCCTCCCTCTCCTTTTATATATAGTGAGGGTTTTGGGGCTGATTTGAGACAACAATTGCCTCTCTCCATGGCACAGGCCTACTCCTCCTCCTCCTCGTCCTCCGTAGTGCTTGGCGAAGCTGTGTCGGAATAGCACGCAGCTCCACCGTCACCAGGCCATCATGCTGCCGGAGCTCTCCCTCAACCTGTCCTCTTGCCTTGCTGGATCAAGATGTTGGAGACATCACCGGGTTTCACGTGTGTTGAACGCGAAGGCATCGTTGTTCGGTGCATAGATCAGAATCCACCGCGGTCTGAATCGCTATGAGTACGTCTCCATCAACCGCGTTCTAGCAACGCTTCCGCTTAGCGATCTTCAAAGGTATGAAGATGCTCTACCGCTTTGCTCGTTTCTGTTTTCTCCATAGATAGATCCTTGTGTGACGTAGGATTTTTTTTTGAAATTAGAACGTTATCAACATGTAATACTCTTTTGCGGTGTGTTTGTCGAGATCCGATTAATTGTGAGTTTATGTTCAGATTATCCATGAATATTATTTGGGTTTCTTCTGAATTCTTATATGCATGATTTCATATCTTTGCAAGTCTCTTCGAATTATTTGTTTGGTTTGCCCAACTAGACTAATAATTGTTGCAGTGGGAGAAGTGCTTAGTTTTGGGTTCAATCTTGGGGTGTCCTCACCGGATGGAATAGTAGGGGTAGCGAGGCACGTATTGTATTGTTTCCATCAAGGATAAAAATATGGGGTTTTCGTGATATTACTCGATTTATCCCTCTACATCATGTCATCTTACTTAATGTGTTACTCTATTCTTCATGAACTTAATACTCTAGATGCAGGCACGAGTCGGTTGATGTGTGGAGTAATAGTAGTAGATGCATAATCGTTTCGGTCTACTTGATACAGATGTGATGCCTATATGCATATTGCCTGGGATATCTTCAAAATTATTTGATTTTCTATCAACTGCTCGACAGTAATTTCCTCACCCACCATATTATTTTCCTTTATGAGATAAGCCTCTAGTGAAACCTATGGCTCCCGGGTCTATTTTCCATATTATATTTTGAGATCTATAAACCAAAAATACCAAAATTACTTTGCTGCAATTTATTTACTTTTGTTTTACTTTTAAATCTATGACTATTTTATACCTATCTCTATGAGATCACATCCTTGCAAATAACTCTGAAGGGATTGACAAGTCCTTTATAGCGTTGGGTGCAAGTGTTTGATTATTTGTGTAGGTACTACTATTGGAGCCTTGCTTGTTCCTCTTACTAGATTGATACCTTGGTTCTCAACAAATTGAGAGAAATACTTATCTACTTTGCTGCATCACCCTTTCCTCTTCAAGGGAAAACCAACGCAGGCTCAAGAGGTAGCAAGCATCAGTCACAAACAGATTGGTTCTGTTCTTCATGATCCTTGTAAGAATGACAGATTGGTCCTTGGTCCTGAAAGGACGACCAAACATGTTCGCATCCTGAGGTTGACGGTATGGGTTACGCTTGTGGAACTCCACAAATTTAGCATTGGTCATCTCATCCGGGCCTCTGGGAGCCTTCTTCTTGTGGACAGTTCGTTGCACCTGTTGCTGAGGTTGTTTGGAACTAGCACTGGCTTCGGCAACTTCAAAAGTATGAAACCACTTGGAACCACCAGCCCGGCTAGGATTCACGCGACGAGGAGAGGTGGAGGCACCATCGGCTAGAACTCATAGAAAATAGTGGAAATAGATAAGACACAAGTGAATTCGAAGCAACAAACAAAAATTCAAGAAATAGAAAGGACTTAGAAAAAGAAAAACACAAAACAGAAGTTATGGAGTACCAGCAGTAGTACCGTGCTACATGAGTGGTACTTTCACTTGCGCGGTAGTACCGGTCAATGAGCAACGGTACTACCACCCAGGCGGCAGAAATGCTTCCACGACACGAAAACGGAACAATAGGTGAGAAAAATCTCACACTTTTGGAGAAAATCGAGAGTACACAATACATGGATACAAATACCGACCTACGCACGCCTAGAATCCGCTAATAAATCATGAAACCACCTCATGCATTGCCCAGAACAAGATGTGAAAAAACAAAGCCGATGGGAAACGAATATGGGCAATACCGGAGTCCATGGTACAAAGAGCAAGGAAAGGCCTAGATAAAGAATTTGGAACTGGCTTCCGGGGTGTTGCGGTCGCCTGTGGGAAGGAGAACAAGAGGGAGGAAGAGAGAGTGGGTATGGGGAACATAGAACCTCCCCTTCCCATCTCTTAACCACTGAGGCGTTTCCTGAAGCAGTAGCACAGTGGATATGAGAGGTAGTACCGCTTGCGCGGTTGTACAGGCCATGTCCGAGCAGAAGTACCGCTTCTTTCACAGGAACAACCCAGCCCAAACAACGATAAAAATGGCAAAAACCCACATACTTCAACAAAGAAAAAAGGAGAATATACTCCAAGGGAGTAAAGATACACACAAAGGAAGAGAAAAAAGACTAAGAATTGCGTGGTAAACAAAGAAGCTCTTAAAAAGAAAATGTCTCATGAGGAAGGGGCGGTGGCCGGGGCCACCTATATTTGAGTCAAGTGGTATGGCACCATGAAGACTTGAACCTTGGGCCAATGACAAAATCTCGTCTATGAAGCACTAGTACAAATGAACATGGTCAAAGTGAAAGACTTGATTGATTTATGCATAATAGGGAGGGAGAGTACATTGAGACAACAACACTCCCCCTAAATTCATGCTTACATCTAAACAAGATTGTATGATGAGAGTGGTGTGGTGTGCCTAGTTTTAGTTCACATTGCTCAAATCAATGATATTTAGCTCATGCCTTAACTCACAAAATCTTGCTTCATTCAATTGTTTAGTTAAAATATCTGCAAGCTGGTCATCAGTGTTGAGGTAAATGAGATAAATCTCCCCACGCTTATTATGATCCCGGATGAAGTGGTGACGCATACTAATGTGCTTCGTCTTGGAGTGTTGAAACGGGTTATTGGAGATCAAGATGGCACTTATATTATCACAATAAAGAGGTACTTGGTCACATGTGAAACTTTAATCCTTTAAAGTGTGCCTCATCCATGGCAACTGAGGACAGCAACTTGCAGCAGCGACATGCTCGACCTCTTTGGACGATAGTGTGACAGCCCGAGACCGACGTTCCGGAAGATTCCCCTTTATTTCTGTTTCCGTCGTGTTGTTATTTTATTGTGTGGCCTCTTCATTTAGTTTGCATCATGGCATTATGCATGGCATCATGTCATCCATGTTATTTGTCGGTGTTGCTTGTTGCCGTGTTTTTGGGGGTTAGTGCTTTGTGAGTGGCGTTGTTTTCGAGTGATGAGAGTGGGTGCGTGAGAGCCACCTCAAAACCCTGTTACACCGCAGACCTAAAACCTCCTCTCCCCTCTTATTTCGTTTTTGTGGTTTTGCTAAAGTTCAGTTTTAACCCCCTTCAAAAGATTCGTCTTCTTTTAAAAGTCCTTTTATTAAAGGTAGAGGCAACCCCTTGGGTATCCTTTTTTTTCTTTCTTCGTTTGTTTTATTTAAAAACTAGAGTCTCTTCTTATTTGTTAAAAAACTTTCATTTTATTCTTTAAATAAAAGGGGTTTGGTTTTATTCTTTTGTAAGAAAAGGGTTTAATTTTATTCTCTTGTTAAAAGGGTTTTATTTTAATTCTTAAAAGGGTTTCATTTTTTATTTGTTTAAAAATGCCCAAACTATTTCATAGTTGGGGTGTATTTTTTTCAAAGGGAGCCAAAAGCATTTTTCTATTTTTGTTAAAAACCTTTTTCATTTTGTTGGACTTTTCTGTTTTTTAAAAAGGGAAAAAACCCCAAGAAAGGAGAGGGAGCCAACCGGCCAGGCCGAGCAGGCCACCTACCGGTCCGTGCTGACCTAGGGATCCAACCCGATCTCTCGATCCCCCTCGTGCCGTCTTCCCCCTCGCGCAGCCTCCTCCTCCTCCCGATTCCCATGGCCTCACGCAGCATTCCCCTCCAGCCGATCACCTTGCTCTCCCCTCCGTCAGCCCGTGCCGCCAATCCCTTATGCCGTCGTGCTAGCTGCGCCATGGCCCCGATCCCCTCTTCACCGAGCCCCTGCCCGCGTGCTCTGCTCCGCGTCCAGAGCTCCACCCCGCGTGCCATGGCCTCTCCTCGCCTCTCCGCGCTACCAGCAGCCGGTGCCCCGCGCCCCGCCATGCTCGACCGCCTCGCCCTCGGCCTCAGCAGCCCCGTGTTCGCCTTCCCCGAGATGCCCGCCGCTGTGCGTGCCTGCCTGGCTGCTCTCCTCCGTCGGTGCCACCTCGGGACCAGCTCGTGCCGCCGGTGTGCTGTGTGGCCTTCCCGAGCCAGCCCTGTGCCGTAGTCCCTCGAGGCCCCGGCCTCCTCCTGCTTGCTGCCGCTGCCGTCGCGTTGCTGTGATGTTGCCCGCTGTTAGCTCCTGCGTGCTTGCCTTGCTGCTGCCATGCGCCGCGTTGCCTTGCCAATGTTGCTAGCCTGTCGCTGTTGCTGCCGTCGTGGCTGATTTCGTTGTCGTGCCGCGAGCTGCTGCTTGTTGTTTGCCCCCTCCTGCTTTGCTGCTGCTAGCTGTAGCGGCCTGCTAGGTGTTGTAGCGTGCTGCTGCTAGCTATTGTTGTCGCTGCTGATGTCGGTTGCCGTATGTTGTTTGCCTGCTTTGCTGCTAGCTGCTCCTAGGCAGCTTGGTGCTTGCTGCTGTTGCCAGTTTCTTAGGTGCTGCCGCTTGCCTCCATAGCTTGTTGTTAGTTGTTAGCTGAAGCCGGCTGCTGACAGATGTTGCTGCTTGCTGTTGCGTGCCTCGCCCTATTGTTGGGGAACGTCATAGGGGATGCATGAAGCGTAAGTTCATTATGATGCCAGTGTTGGGGAACGTCGCATGGGAAACAAAAAATTTCCTACGCACACGAAGACCTATCATGGTGATGTCCATCTACGAGAGGGGATGAGTGATCTACGTACCCTTGTAGACCGTACAGCAGAAGCGTTAGTGAACGCGGTTGATGTAGTGGAACGTCCTCACGTCCCTCGATCCGCCCCGCGAACTATCCCGCGATCAGTCCCACGATCTAGTGCCGAAAGGACGGCACCTCCGCGTTCAACACACGTACAGCTCGACGATGATCTCGGCCTTCTTGATCCAGCAAGAGAGACGGAGAGGTAGAAGAGTTCTCCGGCAGCGTGACGGCGCTCCGGAGGTTGGTGATGATCTCGTCTCAGCAGGGCTCTGCCCGAGCTCCGCAGAAACGCGATCTAGAGGTAAAACCGTGGAGATATGTGGTCGCGCTGCCGTGGCAAAGTTGTCGCAAATCAGCCCTAAAACCTCCGTATATATAGGGGGGAAGAGGGGAAGCCTTGCCTTGGGGTCCAAGGACCCCTAAGGGCTTCGGCCGAGCCAAGGGGGGGAGATCTCCCCTTCCAAACCGAGTCCAACTAGGTTTGGAAGGAGGAGTCCTTCCCCCTTTTCCCACCTCCTCTTTTTTTTCTTTTTTCTTTGATTTTCCTCCTATGGCGCATAGGGCCTTCTTGGGCTGTCCCACCAGCCCACTAAGGGCTGGTGCGCCACCCCCAAGGCCTATGGGCTTCCCCGGGGTGGGTTGCCCCCCCCCCCCCCCCCCGGTGAACTCCCGGAACCCATTCGTCATTCCCGGTAACTCCGAAAACCTTCCGGTAATCAACTGAGGTCATCCTATATATCAATCTTCGTTTCCGGACCATTCCGGAAACCCTCGTGACGTCCGTGATCTCATCCGGGAGTGCGAAAAACATTCGGTAACCAACCATATAACTCAAATACGCATAAAACAATGTCGAACCTTAAGTGTGCAGACCCTGCGGGTTCGAGAACTATGTAGACATGACCCGAGAGACTCCTCAGTGAATATCCAATAGCGGGACCTGGATGCCCATATTGGATCCTACATATTCTACGAAGATCTTATCGTTTGAACATCAGTGCCAAGGATTCATATAATCCCGTATGTCATACCCTTTGTCCTTCGGTATGTTACTTGCCCGAGATTCGATCGTCAGTATCCGCATACCTATTTCAATCTCGTTTACCGGCAAGTCTCTTTACTCGTTCCGTAATACAAGATCCCGAAACATACACTAAGTCACATTGCTTGCAAGGCTTGTGTGTGATGTTGTATTACCGAGTGGGCCCCGAGATACCTCTCCGTCACACGGACTGACAAATCCCAGTCTTGATCCATACTAACTCAACGAACACCTTCGGAGATACCTATAGAGCATCTTTATAGTCACCCAGTTACGTTGCGACGTTTGATACACACAAAGTATTCCTCCGGTGTTAGTGAGTTATATGATCTCATGGTCATAGGAACAAATACTTGACATGCAGAAAACAGTAGCAATAAAATGACACAATCAACATGCTACGTCTATTAATTTGGGTCTAGTCCATCACGTGATTCTCCTAATGACGTGATCCAGTTATCAAGCAACAACACCTTGTTCATAATCAGAAGACACTGACTATCGTTGATCAACTGGCTAGCCAACTAGAGGCTTGCTAGGGACAGTGTTTTGTCTATGTATCCACACATGTATATAAGTCTTCATTCAATACAATTATAGCATGGATAATAAACGATTATCTTGATACATGAATTATAATAATAACTATATTTATTATTGCCTCTAGGGCATAATTCCAACAGTCTCCCACTTGCACTAGAGTCAATAATCTAGCCCTCACATCATGATGCGAATTACATTGTAATAAATCTAACACCCATACAGTTCTGGTGTTGATCATGCTTTGCCCGTGGAAGAGGTTTAGTCAGCGGGTCTGCTACATTCAGATCCGTGTGCACTTTGCATATATTTACGTTCTCCCCTTCGACGTAGTCGCGGATGAGGTTGAAGCGTCGTTTGATGTGTCTATACTTCTTGTGAAACCGTGGTTCCTTTGCTAGGGCAATGGCACCCGTGTTGTCACAGAACAAGGTTATTGGATTCAGTGCGCTTGGCACCACTCCAAGATCTGTCATGAACTGCTTCATCCAGACACCCTCCTTAGCCGCCTCCGAGGCAACCATGTACTCCGCTTCACATATAGAATCTGCCACGTAGCTCTGCTTGGAACTGCACTAGCTTACCGCACCCCCATTAAGAATAAATACGTATCCGGTTTGCGACTTAGAGTCGTCCGGATCTGTGTCAAAGCTTGCATCGACGTAACCTTTTACGGCAAGCTCTTCGTCACCTCCATACACGAGAAACATCTCCTTAGTCCTTTTCAGGTACTTCAGGATATTCTTGACCGTCGTCCAGTGATCCACTCCTGGATTACTCTGGAACCTACCTTCCATACTTATGGCCAGGCTAACATCCAGTCTAGTGTACAACATTGCATACATGATAGAACCTATGGCTGAAGCATAGGGGATGGAGCGCATATGCTCTCTATCCTCATCAGTTGCTGGGCACTGAGTCTTACTCAATCTCGTACCTTGTAAAACTGGCAAGAACCCTTTCTTGGACTGTTCCATTTTGAACCTCTTCAAAACTTCATCAAGGTATGTGCTTTGTGAAAGTCCTATCACGCGTTTTGATCTATCCCTGTAGATCTTAATGCCTAGAATGTAAGCAGCTTCTCCTAGGTCCTTCATAGAGAAACTTTTATTCAAGTAATCCTTTATGCTCTCCAAGAACTCTACGTTGTTTCCAATCAGCAATATGTCATCCACATATAATATTAGAAACGCCACAGAGCTCCCACTCACTTTCTTGTAAATACAGGATTCTCTAACCACTTGTATAAACCCAAATGCTTTGATCACCTCATCAAAGCGTTTGTTCCAACTCCGAGATGCTTCCACCAGTCCATAAATGGATCGCTGGAGCTTGCACACCTTGTTAGCATTCTTAGGATCGACAAAACCTTCGGGTTGCATCATATACAACTCTTCCTTAAGGAAACCGTTAAGGAACGCCGTTTTGACATCCATCTGCCAGATTTCATAATCGAAAAATGCAGCTATTGCTAACATGATTCTGACGAACTTAAGCATTGCTATGGGTGAGAATGTCTCATCGTAGTCAACTCCTTGAACTTGTGAAAAACCATTTTCCACAAGTCGAGCTTTATAAACGGTCACATTGCTGTCAGCGTCCGTCTTCCTCTTAAAGATCCATTTGTTCTGAATAGCCTTGCGGCCCTCAGGCAGTACTTCCAAAGTCCACACTTTGTTCTCATACATGGATCCTATCTCGGACTTCATGGCTTCTAGCCATTTGTTGGAATCTGGGCCCACCATTGCTTCTTCATAATTTGCAGGTTCATTGTTGTCTAACAACATGATTGATAAGACGGGATTACTGTACCACTCTGGAGCAGCACGTGGTCTCGTCGACCTGCGTGGTTCGACAGAAACTTGAACCGGAGTTTCATGATCATCATCATTAACTTCCTCCTCAACCGGCGTGGCAACGACAGAGGTTCCCCCTTGCCCTGCGCCACCATCCAGAGGGATGAGAGGTTCGACAACCTCGTCAAGTTCTATCTTCCTCCCACTCAATTCTCTCGAGAGAAACTCCTTCTCGAGAAAATCTCCGTTTTTAGCAACAAACACTTTGCCCTCGGATTTGAGATAGAAGGTGTACCCAACTGTCTCTTTTGGGTAACCTATGAAGATGCACTTTTCCGCTTTGGGTTCCAGCTTTTCAGGCTGAAGCTTTTTGACATAAGCATCACATCCCCAAACTTTAAGAAACGACAACTTTGGTCTTTTGCCATACCACAGTTCGTATGGTGTCGTCTCAACGGATTTTGATGGTGCCCTATTTAAAGTGAATGCAGCTGTTTCTAATGCATAACCCCAAAATGATAATGGAAAATCGGTAAGGGACATCATAGATCGCACCATCTCTCATAAAGTACGATTACGACGTTCGGACACACCATTACGCTGTGGTGTTCCAGGCGGTGTCAACTGTGAAAAATTCCACATTGTCTTAAGTGAGCACCAAACTCGAAACTCAAATATTCACCCCCATGATCAGACCGTAGGAACTTGATCTTCTTGTTACGATGATTTTCAACTTAACTCTGAAATTGCTTGAACTTTTCAAATGTTTCACACTTGTGCTTCATTAGGTAGACATAACCATATCTACTCAAATCGTCAGTGAAGGTGAGAAAATAATGATATCCGCCGCGTGCCTCCACGCTCATCGGACCACACACATCGGTATGTATGATTTCCAACAAGTCACTTGCACGCTCCATTGTTCCGGAGAACGGAGTTTTAGTCATCTTGCCCATGAGGCATGGTTCGCACGTGTCAAGTGAATCAAAGTCAAGTAACTCCAAAAGTCCATCGGCATGGAGTTTCTTCATGCGCTTTACACCAATATGACCTAAGCGGTAGTGCCACAAAAATATGGCGCTATCATTGTTAACTCTAACTTTTTTGGTCTCAATGTTATGTATGTGTGTATCAATATCAAGATTCAATATGAACAATCCTCTCACATTGGGTGCATGACCATAAAAGATGTTACTCATAGAAATAGAACAACCATTATTCTCTGACTTAAAAGAGTAACCGTCTCGCAATAAACAAGATCCAGATATAATGTTCATGCTCAACGCAGGCACTAAATAACAATGATTTAAGTTCATAACTAATCCTGATGGTAACTGAAGTGAAACTGTGCCGACGGCGATTGCATCAACCTTGGAACCATTTCCTACGCGCATCGTCACTTCATCTTTCGCCAGCCTTTGTCTATTCTGTAGTTCCTGTTTCGAGTTGCAAATATGAGCAACAGAACCGGTATCGAATACCCAGGCACTACTAGGAGAGCCAGTTAAGTACACATAAATAGCATGTATATCAAATATACCTGATTTTTCTTTGGCCGCCTTCTTATCAGCCAGATACTTGGGGCAATTGCGCTTCCAGTGACCCATACCCTTGCAATAGTAACACTCTGTTTCAGGCTTAGGTCCAGCTTTTGGTTTCTTCGTAGGATTGGCAACAGTCTTGCTGCTTTTATTTGAATTACCCTTCTTGCCTTTGCCGTTTCTCTTGAAACTAGTGGTCTTATTCACCATCAACACTTGATGCTCTTTACGGAGTTCAGACTCTGCGACTTTCAGCATCGCAAACAACTCGCCGGGAGACTTGTTCATCCCTTGCATGTTGTAGTTCAACACAAAGCCTTTATAGCTTGGCAGCAGTGATTGAAGGATTCTATCAGTGATAGCTTCTTGCGGGAGTTCAATCCCCAGCTCAGCTAGACGGTTTGAGTACCTAGACATTTTGAGCACATGTTCACTGACAGACGAGTTCTCCTCCATCTTGCAAGCATAGAATTTATCGGAGGTCTCATACCTCTCGATCCGGGCGTTCTTCTGAAAGATAAACTTCAACTCCTGGAACATCTCAAATGCTCCATGACGCTCAAAGCGACGTTGAAGTCCCGGTTCTAAACCATACAAGACTTCACATTGAACTACTGAGTAGTCCTCCTTACGTGCTAACCAAGCGTTCTTAACATCCTGGTCAGCCGTAGCGGGTGGTTCATCTCCTAGTGCAGCATTAAGGACATAATCCTTCTTCCCAGATTGTAAGGTTAGCTTAAGATTACGAGCCCAGTCTACAAAGTTGCTTCCATCATCTTTCAACTTAGCTTTCTCTAGGAACGTATTAAAATTCAGGCTGACTGTCGCGTGAGCCATGATCTACAACACAAATATATTCAAAGTGGACTTAGACTAAGTTCAAGATAATTAGAGTTTAACTTAATCAAATTACTCACTAAACTCCCACTCAAAAAGTACATCTCTCTAGTCATTTGAGTGGTTCATGATCCACTTACACTAGCTCAAGTCCGATCATCACGTGAGTTGAGTATAGTTTCAGTGGTAAGCATCCCCATGCTAATCATATCATCTATATGATTCATGATCGACCTTTCGGTCTCATGTGTTCCGAGGCCATGTCTGCACATGCTAGGCTCGTCAAGCTTAACCCGAGTGTTCCGCATGCGCAACTGTTTTGCACCCCTTGTATGTGAACGTTGAGTCTATCACACCCGATCATCACGTGGTGTCTCGAAACGACGAATTGTACCAACGGTGCACAGTCGGGGAGAACACAATTTCGCCTTGAAATTTTAGTGAGAGATCACCTCATAATGCTACCATCGTTCTAAGAAAAATAAGGTGCATAAAAGGATTAACATCACATGCAATTCCTAAGTGACATGATATGGCCATCATCACGTGCTCCTTGATCTCCATCACCAAAGCACCGGCATGATCTTCTTGTCACCGGCACCACACCATGATCTCCATCAACGTGTCGCCATCGGGGTTGTCGTGCTACTCATGCTATTACTACTAAAGCTACATCCTAGCAAAATAGTAAACGCATCTGCAAGCACAAACGTTAGTTATAAAGACAACCCTATGGCTCCTGCCGGTTGCCGTACCATCGACGTGCAAGTCGATATTATCTATTACAACATGATCATCTCATACGTCCAATATATCACATCACATCGTTGGCCATATCACATCACAAGCATACCCTGCAAAAACAAGTTAGACGTCCTCAAATTTTGTTGTTGCATGTTTTACGTGGTGACCATGGGTATCTAGTAGGATCGCTTCTTACTTACGCAAACACCACAACGGAGATATATGAGTTGCTATTTAACCTCATCCAAGGACCTCCTCGGTCAAATCCGATTCAACTAAAGTTGGAGAAACTGACACCCGCCAGTCATCTTTGAGCAACGTAGTTACTCGTAGCGATGAAACCAGTCTCTCGTAAGCGTACGAGTAATGTCGGTCCGAGCCGCTTCGATCCAACAATACCGCGGAATCAAGAAAAGACTAAGGAGGGCAGCAAACCGCACATCACCCCCCACAAAAACTTTTGTGTTCTACTCGAGAAGACATCGACGCATGAACCTAGCTCTGGTACCAATGTTGGGGAACGTCGCATGGGAAACAAAAAAATTTCTACGCACACGAAGACCTATCATGGTGATGTCCATCTACGAGAGGGGATGAGTGATCTATGTACCCTTGTAGACCGTACAGCAGAAGCGTTAGTGAACGCGGTTGATGTAGTGGAACGTCCTCACGTCCCTCGATCCGCCCCAAGAACTATCCCGCGATCAGTCCCATGATCTAGTGCCGCACGGACGGCACCTCCGCGTTCAGCACACGTACAGCTCGACGATGATCTCGGCCTTCTTGATCCAGCAAGAGAGATGGAGAGGTAGAAGAGTTCTCCGGCAGCATGACGGCGCTGCGGAGGTTGGTGATGATCTCGTCTCAGCAGGGCTCCGCCCGAGCTCCGCAGAAACGCGATCTAGAGGTAAAACCGTGGAGATATGTGGTCGGGCTGCCGTGGCAAAGTTGTCGCAAATCAGCCCTAAAACCTCCGTATATATAGGGGGAAGAGGGAGAGCCTTGCCTTGGGGTCCAAGGACCCCTAAGGGCTTCGGCCGAGCCAAGGGGGGAGATCTCCCCTTCCAAACCAAGTCCAACTAGGTTTGGAAGGAGGAGTCCTTCCCCCTTTTCCCACCTCCTCTTTTTTTTCTTTTCTCTTTGATTTTCTTCCTATGGCACATAGGGCCTTCTTGGGCTGTCCCACCAGCCCACTAAGGGCTGGTGCGCCACCCCCAAGGCCTATGGGCTTCCCCGGGGTGGGTTGCCCCCCCAGTGAACTCCCGGAACCCATTCGTCATTCCCGGACATTCCCGGTAACTCCGAAAATCTTCCGGTAATCAAATGAGGTCATCCTATATATCAATCTTCGTTTCCGGACCATTCCGGAAACCCTCGTGACGTCCGTGATCTCATCCGGGACTCCGAACAACATCGGGTAACCAACCATATAACTCAAATACACATAAAACAACGTCGAACCTTAAGTGTGCAGACCCTGCGGGTTCGAGAACTATGTAGACATGACCCGAGAGACTCCTCGGCCAATATCCAATAGCGGGACCTGGATGCCCATATTGGATCCTACATATTCTACGAAGATCTTATCGTTCGAACCTCAGTGCCAAGGATTCATATAATCCCGTATGTCATTCCCTTTGTCCTTCGGTACGTTACTTGCCCAAGATTCGATCATCAGTATCCGCATACCTATTTCAATCTTGTTTACCGGCAAGTCTCTTTACTCGTTCCATAATACAAGATCCCGCAACTTACACTAAGTCACATTGCTTGCAAGGCTTGTGTGTGATGTTGTATTACCGAGTGGGCCCCGAGATACCTCTCCGTCACACGGAGTGACAAATCCCAGTCTTGATCCATACTAACTCAACGAACACCTTCGGAGCTACTTGTAGAGCATCTCTATAGTCACCCAGTTACGTTGCGACATTTGATACACACGAAGTATTCCTCCGGTGTTAGTGAGTTATATGATCTCATGGTCATAGGAACAAATACTTGACACGCAGAAACATTCCCGGTAACTCCGAAAACCTTCCGGTATTCAAATGCGGTCATCCTATATATCAATCTTTATTTCCGGACCATTCCGGAAACCCTCGTGACGTTCGTGATCTCATCCGGGACTCCGAACAACATTCGGTAACCAACCATATAACTCAAATACGCATAAAACAACGTCGAACCTTAAGTGTGCAGACCCTGGGGGTTCGAGAACTATGAAGACATGACCCGAGAGACTCCTCGGTCAATATCCAATAGCGGGACCTGGATGCCCATATTGGATCCTACATATTCTACGAAGATCTTATGGTTTGAACCTCAGTGCCAAGGATTCATATAATCCCGTATGTCATTCCCTTTGTCCTTCGGTATGTTACTTGCCCGATATTCGATCATCAATATCCGCATACCTATTTCAATCTTGTTTACCGGCAAGTCTCTTTACTCGTTCCGTAATACAAGATCCCGCAACTTACACTAAGTCACATTGCTTGCAAGGCTTGTGTGTGATGTTGTATTACCGAGTGGGCCCCGAGATACCTCTCCGTCACACGGAGTGACAAATCCCAGTCTTGATCCATACTAACTCAACCAACACCTTCGGACATACTTGTAGAGCATCTCTATAGTCACCCAGTTACGTTGCGACGTTTGATACACACAAAGTATTCCTCCGGTGTTAGTGAGTTATATGATCTCATGGTCATAGGAACAAATACTTGACACGCAGAAACATTCCCGGTAACTCCGAAAACCTTCCGGTATTCAAATGCGGTCATCCTATATATCAATCTTCATTTCCGGACCATTCCGGAAACCCTCGTGACGTCCGTGATGTCATCCGGGACTCCGAACAACATTCGGTAACCAACCATATAACTCAAATACGCATAAAACAACGTCGAACCTTAAGTGTGCAGACCCTGGGGGTTCGAGAACTATGTAGACATGACCCGAGAGACTCGTCGGTCAATATCCAATAGCGGGACCTGGATGCCCATATTGGATCCTACATATTCTACGAAGATCTTATGGTTTGAACCTCAGTGCCAAGGATTCATATAATCCCGTATGTCATTCCCTTTGTCCTTCGGTATGTTACTTGCCCGAGATTCGATCATCAATATCCGCATACCTATTTCAATCTTGTTTACCGGGAAGTCTCTTTACTCGTTCCGTAATACAAGATCCCGCAACTTACACTAAGTCACATTGCTTGCAAGGCTTGTGTGTGATGTTGTATTACCGAGTGGGCCCCGAGATACCTCTCCGTCACACGGAGTGACGAATCCCAGTCTTGATCCATACTAACTCAACGAACACCTTCGGAGATACTTGTAGAGCATCTCTATAGTCACCCAGTTACGTCGCAACGTTTGATACACACAAAGTATTCCTCCGGTGTTAGTGAGTTATATGATCTCATGGTCATAGGAACAAATACTTGACACGCCGAAACATTCCCGGTAACTCCGAAAACCTTCCGGTAATCAAATGCGGTCATCCTATATATCAATCTTCATTTCCGGACCATTCCGGAAACCCTCGTGACGTCCGTGATCTCATTCGGGACTCCGAACAACATTCGGTAACCAACCATATAACTCAAATACGCATAAAACAACGTCGAACCTTAAGTGTGCAGACCCTGGGGGTTCGAAAACTATGTAGACATGACCCGAGAGACTCCTCGGTCAATATCCAATAGCGGGACCTGGATGCCCATATTGGATCCTACATATTCTACGAAGATCTTATCGTTTGAACCTCAGTGCCAAGGATTCATATAATCCCGTATGTCATTTCCTTTGTCCTTCAGTATGTTACTTGCCCGAGATTCGATCATCAGTATCCGCATACCTATTTCAATCTCGTTTACCGGCAAGTCTCTTTACTCGTTCTGTAATACAAGATCCCGCAACTTACACTAAGTCACATTGCTTGCAAGGCTTGTGTGTGATGTTGTATTACCGAGTGGGCCCCGAGATACCTCTCCGTCACACGGAGTGACAAATCCCAGTCTTGATCCATACTAACTCAACGAACACCTTCGGAGATACTTGTAGAGCATCTCTATAGTCACCCAGTTACGTTGCAACATTTGATACACACAAAGTATTCCTCCGGTGTTAGTGAGTTATATGATCTCATGGTCATAGGAACAAATACTTGACACGCAGAAACATTCCCGGTAACTCCGAAAACCTTCCGGTAATCAAATGAGGTCATCCTATATATCAATCTTCGTTTCCGGACAATTCCGGAAACCCTCGTGACGTCTGTGATCTCATCCGGGACTCCGAACAACATTCGGTAACCAACCATATAACTCAAATACGCATAAAACAACGTCGAACCTTAAGTGTGCAGACCCTGGGGGTTCGAGAACTATGTAGACATGACCCGAGAGACTCCTCGGTCAATATCCAATAGCGGGACCTGGATGCCCATATTGGATCCTACATATTCTACGAAGATCTTATCATTTGAACCTCAGTGCCAAGGATTCATATAATCCCGTATGTCATTCCCTTTGTCCTTCGGTATGTTACTTGCCCGATATTCGATCGTCAGTATCTGCATACCTATTTCAATCACGTTTACCGGCAAGTCTCTTTACTCGTTCCATAATACAAGATCCCGCAACTTACACTAAGTCACATTGCTTGCAAGGCTTGTGTGTGATGTTGTATTACCGAGTGGGCCCCGAGATACCTCTCTGTCACACGGAGTGACAAATCCCAGTCTTGATCCATACTAACTCAACGAACACCTTCGGAGATACTTGTAGAGCATCTTTATAGTCACCCAGTTACGTTGCGACATTTGATACACACAAAGTATTCCTCCGGTGTTAGTGAGTTATATGATCTCATGGTCATAGGAACAAATACTTGACACGCAGAAACATTCCCGGTAACTCCGAAAACCTTCCGGTAATCAAATGAGGTCATCCTATATATCAATATTCGTTTCCGGACCATTCCGGAAACCCTCGTGACGTCCGTGATCTCATCCGAGACTTCGAACAACATTCGGTAACCAACCATATAACTCAAATACGCATAAAACAACGTCGAACCTTAAGTGTGCAGACCGTGCGGGTTCGAGAACTATGTAGACATGACCCGAGAGACTCCTCGGTCAATATCCAATAGCGGCACCTGGATGCCCATATTGGATCCTACATATTCTACGAAGATGTTATCGTTTGAACCTCAGTGCCAAGGATTCATATAATCCCGTATGTCATTCCCTTTGTCCTTCGGTATGTTACTTGCCCGATATTCGATCGTCAGTATCCGCATACCTATTTCAATCTCGTTTACCGGCAAGTCGCTTTACTCGTTCCATAATACAAGATCCCGCAACTTACACTAAGTCACATTGCTTGCAAGGCTTGTGTGTGATGTTGTATTACCGAGTGGGCCCCGAGATACCTCTCCGTCACACGGAGTGACAAATCCCAGTCTTGATCCATACTAACTCAACGATCACCTTCGGAGATACTTGTAGAGCATCTTTATAGTCACCCAGTTACGTTGCGACATTTGATACACACAAAGTATTCCTCCGGTGTTACTGAGTTATATGATCTCATGGTCATAGGAACAAATACTTGACACGCAGAAACATTCCCGGTAACTCCGAAAACCTTCCGGTAATCAAATGAGGTCATCCTATATATCAATCTTCGTTTTCGGACCATTCCGGAAACCCTCGTGACGTCCGTGATCTCATCCGGGACTCCGAACAACATTCGGTAACCAACCATATAACTCAAATACGCATAAAACAACGTCGAACCTTAAGTGTGCAGACCCTGCGGGTTCGAGAACTATGTAGACATGACCCGAGAGACTCCTCGGTCAATATCCAATAGCGGCACCTGGGTGCCCATATTGGATCCTACATATTCTACGAAGATCTTATCGTTTGAACCTCAGTGCCAAGGATTCATATAATCCCGTATGTCATTCCCTTTGTCCTTCGGTATGTTACTTGCCCGATATTCGATCGTCAGTATCCGCATACCTATTTCAATCTCGTTTACCGGCAAGTCTCTTTACTCGTTCCATAATACAAGATCCCGCAACTTACACTAAGTCACATTGCTTGCAAGGCTTGTGTGTGATGTTGTATTACCGAGTGGGCCCCGAGATACCTCTCCGTCACACGGAGTGACAAATCCCAGTCTTGATCCATACTAACTCAACGAACACCTTCGGAGATACTTGTAGAGCATCTTTATAGTCACCCAATTACGTTGCGACATTTGATACACGCAAAGTATTCCTCCGGTGTTAGTGAGTTATATGATCTCATGGTCATAGGAACAAATACTTGACACGCAGAAACATTCTCGGTAACTCCGAAAACCTTCCGGTAATCAAATGAGGTCATCCTATATATCAATCTTCGTTTCCGGACCATTCCATAAACCCTCGTGACGTCCGTGATCTCATCCGGGACTCCGAACAACATTCGGTAACCAACCATATAACTCAAATACGCATAAAACAACGTCGAACCTTAAGTGTGCAGACCCTGCGGGTTCGAGAACTATGTAGACATGACCCGAGAGACTCCTCGGTCAATATCCAATAGCGGGACCTGGATGCCCTTATTGGATCCTACATATTCTACGAAGATCTTATCATTTGAACCTGAGTGCCAAGGATTCATATAATCCCGTATGTCATTCCCTTTGTCCTTCGGTATGTTACTTGCCCGATATTCGATCGTCAGTATCCGCATACCTATTTCAATCTCGTTTACCGGCAAGTCGCTTTACTCGTTCCATAATACAAGATCCCGCAACTTACACTAAGTCACATTGCTTGCAAGGCTTGTGTGTGATGTTGTATTACCGAGTGGGCCCCGAGATACCTCTCCGTCACACGGAGTGACAAATCCCAGTCTTGATCCATACTAACTCAACGAACACCTTCGGAGATACTTGTAGAGCATCTTTATTGTCACCCAGTTACGTTGCGACATTTGATACACACAAAGTATTCCTCCGGTGTTAGTGAGTTATATGATCTCATGGTCATAGGAACAAATACTTGACACGCAGAAAACAGTAGCAATAAAATGACATGATCAACATGCTACGTCTATTAATTTGGGTCTAGTCCATCACATGATTCTCCTAATGACGTGATCCAGTTATCAAGCAACAACACCTTGTTCATAATCAGAAGACACTGACTATCGTTGACCAACTGGCTAGCCAACTAAAGGCTTGCTAGGGACAGTGTTTTGTCTATGTATCCACACATGTATATAAGTCTTCATTCAATACAATTATAGCATGGATAATAAACGATTATCTTGATACAGGAATTATAATAATAACTATATTTATTATTGCCTCTAGGGCATAATTCCAACACCTAGCGCCTTTCGGGAACGTCCCCGAAGACCGGTGCACCATCCCTGCCTGCCGTGAGTCATCGACAAATTCGACGAGTACCACGACGTCCTCGACGACCCCCGGACATCTTCGGAAAACGAGTTCGACTACCGACGCCGAAGACCCGAGAACCACGACGGCGAGCAAACGACTACCATCGACGAGACCGGTACTACGACTTCGATGACGTCCACGACGACCGTTGTTCCCCTTCACCGAACCGAACCGCTCCGATTCGCACGCGTCAAAGGTATACCGATGAGACATGGCCGAGAACCATATGTATATGTTGTATGAGTTGAATGTATGTATGCACCGTATGTTGCCCATTGCACGTTGTCCCTCTTATGTTTTGCCTCGAGACATGGGAACCCGAAAACCGGGATCACCCCATCCTTATTTAACGTTCCCGCACACGCTCCCTATTCGTTGCTATGTTATCTTGATGAGTTATCAGGATAGGAATGTTGCCGTGGCATCATTTCCATCTTATCTCCATGGTTCCCTCTCGCTCGCCGTGGCGACACATGTTTCTTTCTCTTCTTGCCCGTGTTATGAACTTGCATGCATAACGCATTCATGGCATATAATCTTGTGTTGCATGTTCTTGTACCGTAGCTCCGATCTATGCTCCGCGTGTTAACCGACTAGGATGTCAGGTAGAATCACTCGCTACACCCTTGCCATGTTAACAACAATTTAATCTTGCCGGTAATTTAACGGGAGTGAACTAATAATTAAACGTGGAGTTTCATCGATATGCAACTCGTTGCATATCGAGCTTCACTTAATGTGTAGAGTTTGTGTGAGGTGAATTGCCATGCCATCCCTTGCATTTTGATCTGATCATGCATCATATTAGGGTGTGCATCATGTCTTGCATTTGCCGTGGTGGATATATGTGTTGATGTTTGTTTCCGGTTTGCCCGTCTCGATAGAGTCCCACAAGCGTGTCGGAATGTGAGGACCCGCTCGACTACATTGGTTTGCCGACTTCACGGAGTTGTTCTTCTTCCAAGCGGGATCTCAGGCAAGATGACCATTTCCCCATATACCATTACTATCATTGCCATGCTAGTTTTATCGCTTCTACCGTTTATATCTCGTTGCCTACCACTTGTTCAATATCAGCCTCTCAACAATGCCATGAAACCTTCAACCTGTTCGACCTAGCAAACCAGTGATTGCCTATGTTACTGCTTGCTTAACCTTGTTGTTAGCGTTGCTAGTTGCAGGTGCAGTTGCTTCCATGTGATAACATGGGTTCCTTGTCATATCACCATACTATATGCTATTTAATTTAATGCACCTATATACTTGGTAAAAGGTGGAAGGCTCGGCCTTTCTAGCCTGGTGTTTTGTTCCACCTTTGCCCCCTTAGTTTTCGGCTACTAGTGTTATGTTCCATAAATGAGCGCTCCTAACGCGATCCGGGTTGTTATGGGGACCCCCTTGGTAATTCGTTTTAGATTAAAGCTGGTCTGGCAAGGCCCAACTTTGGTACTACATTTGCCTAATAACTAATGAACTGCATAGGGAGTAATTAACCCGAGGATAATTTAATCAACCCCCGTGCCAGTGCTCCTCATGAGTGTTGGTCCCACCTGAGCGATGTCCGGCGCCCCTCTGGTCACCCGGAGGTTTAGCAATCCCGGCGTCTAGCTCATCCGTCGTGTCCTGAGAACGAGGTGCGTGACTCCTATCGGGATCATCGACATGTCGGGTGGCCTTGCTGGATTAGGTTTACCTTTGACAGAATATCTTGTGCATCGGGATTCCGGTGATGCTTTGGTTACTCTCAGAGTTGAGGTTTTCCACTAGGAAATCCGACGAGATCGCGAGCTTCGTGATTGAGGATTTCTAAGCGGCTTGTAGTAATTTGTGATGGACTAGTTGGAGCACCCCTGTAGGGTTAAATCTTTTCGGAAAGCCGTGCCTCCGGTTATGTGGCAACATGGAAACTTTGTTTAACACTGGTTCTAGATAACTTGAATTTAATTAATTAAAAATATGACAACTGTGTGCGTAACCGTGACTGTCTCTTTCGTGAGTTCTTTCTCCGATCGAGGACATGGTGGGGTTATGTCTGACATAGGTAGGTGTTCAGGATCATTTATTTGATCAACAGTAGTTCACGTCCGCTATGCGTAGATCTTCCCCCTCTTATTTCTTGTACTCGTAAGTTAGCCACCAAATATATGCTTAGCCTCTACTGCAACCTCACCACTTAACCATGCCTCACCCATTAAGCTTTGCTAATCTTGATACCTTTGGAAATGAGATTGCTGAGTCCCATGTGGCTCACAGATTACTACAATACCAGTTGCAAGTACAGGTAATGGTCACTCGACACGAGCGCGTTGATTGTTCATTTGGAGTTGCTTCTTCTTCTTCTTCTTCATCGATCTAGGATGGGTTCCAGGCCGGCAGCCTGGGATAGCAAGGATGGACGTCGTTCTTCTTTTCTCGTTTGTTTTCGTCTGTAGTCGGACCCTGCTCTTCTTCATGATGATTATGTATTGTACTGATGTGACTCTCATGTAGCTTGTGGCGAGTGTAAGCCAACTCTATTTATATATCTCTTCTTTTCAGTACATGTACGTGTAACGATATGCATTCTTGTGACACGACGAGATGCGCTTCTATCCCTGACGAGGCCTTCGTGCCAAATTGAGGATAGGGTCGCATCTTAGGCGTGACAAGTTGGTATTAGAGCAGTGCCGACCTAGGAGCCCCCTGGATTGATCGAACTTGGCCGAGTCGAGTCTAGTGAAAAAACAATTTGAGTCCAGTTATATATCGGAGAGTAGGATTCTTTTTTCTCCTCTTCTATGCTCTGGTGAGGAATCTTGATGTAATATTTTAATTCTACTCCTCTTCTCACTCAAAAAAAATTAGGTTCACGCGGATATTTTTGGAATCTATATGATGTTGGAATTATGCCCTAGAGGCAATGATAAATGTATAGTTATTATTATAATTCCTGTATCAAGATAATAGTTTATTATCCATGCTATAATTGTATTGAATGAAGACTCATTTACATGTGTGGATACATAGACAAAACACCGTCCCTAGCATGCCTCTAGTTGGCTAGCCAGTTGATCGATGATAGTCAGTGTCTTCTGATTATGAACAAGGTGTTGTTTCTTGATAACTGGATCACGTCATTGGGAGAATCACGCGATGGACTAGACCCAAACTAATAGACGTAGCATGTTGATCGTGTCATTTTGTTGCTACTGTTTTCTGCGTGTCAAGTATTTATTCCTATGACCATGAGATCATATAACTCACTAACACCGGAGGAATGCTTTGTGTGTATCAAACGTCGCAACGTAACTGGGTGACTATAAAGATGCTCTATAGGTATCTCCGAAGGTGTTCGTTGAGTTAGTATGGATCAAGACTGGGATTTGTCACTCCGTGTGACGGAGAGGTATCTCGGGGCCCACTCGGTAATACAACATCACACACAAGCCTTGCGAGCAATGTAACTTAGTGTAAGTTGCGGGATCTTGTATTACGGAACGAGTAAAGAGACTTGCCGGTAAACGAGATTGAAATAGGTATGCGGATACTGACGATCGAATCTCAGGCAAGTAACATACCGACGGACAAAGGGAATGACATACGGGATTATACGAATCCTTGGCACTGAGGTTCAAACGATAAGATCTTCGTAGAATATGTAGGATCCAATATGGGCATCCAGGTCCCGCTATTGGATATTGACCGAGGAGTCTCTCGGGTCATGTCTACATAGTTCTCGAACCCGCAAGGTCTGCACACTTAAGGTTCGACGTTGTTTTATGCGTATTTGAGTTAGATGGTTAGTTACCGAATGTTGTTCGGAGTCCCGGATGACATCACGGACGTCACGAGGGTTTCCGGAATGGTCCGGAAACGAAGATTGATATATAGGATGACCTCATTTGATTACCGGAAGGTTTTCGGAGTTACCGGGAATGTACCGGGAATGACGAATGGGTTCCGGGAGTTCACCGGGGGGGAGCAACCCACCCCGGGGAAGCCCATAGGCTTTGGGGAGACACACCAGCCCTTAGTGGGCTGGTGGGACAGCCCCAAGGGGGGCTATGCGCCAAGAGAAGGAAATCAAAGGAAAAGAAAAAAAAAAGAGGGAAGAAGTGGGAAGGGAGGGGGACTCCTCCCACCAAACCAAGTCCAACTCGGTTTGGGGGGGGAGTCCTCCCCCCCTTGGCTCGGCCGACCCCTTGGGAGTCCCTTGGACCCCAAGGCAAGGTCCCCCTCCCTCCTCCTATATATATGGGGCTTTTAGGGCAGATTTGAGACGACTTTCTCACGGCTGCCCGACCACATACCTCCATAGTTTTTCCTCTAGATCGTGTTTCTGCGGAGCTCGGGCGGAGCCCTGCTGAGACAAGATCATCACCAACCTCCGGAGCGCCGTCACGCTGCCGGAGAACTCTTCTACCTCTCCGTCTCTCTTGCTGGATCAAGAAGGCCGAGATCATCGTCGAGCTGTACGTGTGCTGAACGCGGAGGTGCCGTCCGTTCGGTACTAGATCATGGGACTGATCGCGGGATTGTCCGCGGGGCGGATCGAGGGACGTGAAGACGTTCCACTACATCAACCGCGTTCTCTAACGCTTCTGCTGTATGATCAACAAGGGTACGTAGATCACTCATCCCCTCTCGTAGATGGACATCACCATGATAGGTCTTCGTGCGCGTAGGAAAATTTTTGTTTCCCATGCGACGTTCCCCAACAGTGGCATCATGAGCTAGGTTCATGCGTAGATGTCTTCTCGAGTAGAACACAAAAGGTTTTGTGGGCGGTGATGTGCGTTTTGCTGCACTCCTTAGTCTTTTCTTGATTCCGCGGTATTGTTGGATTGAAGCGGCTTGGACCGACATTACTCGTACGCTTACGAGAGACTGGTTTCATCGTTACGAGTAACCCCCTTTGCTCAAAGATGACTGGCAAGTGTCGGTTTCTCCAACTTTAGTTGAATCGGATTTGACCGAGGAGGTCCTTGGATGAGGTTAAATAGCAACTCATATATCTCCGTTGTGGTGTTTGCGTAAGTAAGATGCAATCCTACTAGATACCCTTGGTCACCACGTAAAACATGCAGCAACAAAATTAGAGGACGTCTAACTTGTTTTTGTAGGGTATGATTGTGATGTGATATGGCCAATGATGTGATGTGATATATTGGATGTATGAGATGATCATGTTGTAATAGAAATATCGACTTGCACGTCGATGGTACGGCAACCGGCAGGAGCCATAGGGTTGTCTTTATACTAACGTTTGTGCTTGCAGATGTGTTTACTATTTTGCTAGGATGTAGCTTTAGTAGTAATAGCATAAGTAGCACGACAACCCTGATGGCAACACGTTGATGGATGATCATGGTGTGGCGCCGGTGACAAGAAGACCGTGCCGGTGCTTTGGTGATGGAGATCAAGAAGCACGTGATGATGGCCATATCATGTCACTTATGAATTGCATGTGATGTTAATCCTTTTATGCACCTTATTTTGCTTAGAACGATGGTAGCATTATGAGGTGATCTCTCACTAAAATTTCAAGACGAAATTGTGTTCTCCCCGACTGTGCACCGTTGCTACAGTTCGTCGTTTCGAGACACCACGTGATGATCGGGTGTGATAGACTCAACGTTCACATACAACGGGTGCAAAACAGTTGCGCACGCGGAACACTCGGGTTAAGCTTGACGAGCCTAGCATGTGCAGACATGGCCTCGGAACACATGAGACCGAAAGGTCGATCATGAATCATATAGTTGATATGATTAGCATAGGGATGCTTACCACTGAAACTACTCTCGACTCACGTGATGATCGGACTTGGGATAGTGTAAGTGGATCATGAACCACTCAAATGACTAGAGAGATGTACCTTTTGAGTGGGAGTTTAGCATATAATTTGATTAAGTTGAACTCTAATTATCTTGAACATAGTCTAAGTCCACTTTGAATATATTTGTGTTGTAGATCATGGCTCACGCAAGTGTCATCCTGAATTTTAATACGTTCCTAGAGAAAGCTAAGTTGAAAGATGATGGAAGCAACTTTGTAGACTGGGCTCGTAATCTTAAGCTGATCTTACAAGCTGGGAAGAAGGATTATGTCCTTAATGCTGCGCTAGGAGATGAACCACCCGCTACGGCTGATCAGGATGTTAAGAACGCTTGGTTAGCGCGTAAGGAGGACTACTCAATAGTTCAATGTGCAGTCTTGTATGGTTTAGAACCGGGACTTCAACGTCGCTTTGAGCGTCATGGAGCATTTGAGATGTTCCAGGAGTTGAAGTTTATCTTTCAGAAGAATGCCCGGATCGAGAGGTATGAGACCTCCGATAAATTCTATGCTTGCAAGATGGAGGAAAACTCGTCTGTCAGTGAACATGTGCTCAAAATGTCTGGGTACTCAAACCGTGTGGCTGAACTGGGGATTGAACTCCCGCAAGAAGCTATCACTGACAGAATCCTTCAATCACTGCCGCCAAGCTATAAAGGCTTTGTGTTGAACTACAACATGCAAGGGATGAACAAGTCTCCCGGCGAGTTGTTTGCGATGCTGAAAGTCGCAGAGCCTGAACTCCGTAAAGAGCATCAAGTGTTGATGGTGAGCAAGACCACTAGTTTCAAGAGAAACGGCAAAGGCAAGAAGGGCAATTCGAAGAAGAGCGGCAAGCCTGTTGCCAATCGGCCGAAGAAACCCAAAGCTAGACCTAAGCCTGAAACAGAGTGCTTCTATTGCAAGGGTATGGGTCACTGGAAGCGCAATTGCCCCAAGTATCTGGCAGATAAGTAGGCGGGGCAAAGAAAAATCAGGTATATTTGATATACATGTTATTGATGTGTACTTAACCGGCTCTCGTAGTAGTGCCTGGGTATTCGATACCGGTTCTGTTGCTCACATTTGCAACTCGAAGCAGGAACTGCGGAATAGACGAAGGCTCGCGAAAGACGAAGTGACGATGCGCGTAGGAAACGGTTCCAAGGTTGATGCAATCGCCGTCGGCACAGTGTCACTTCAACTACCATCGGGATTAGTGATGAACTTAAATCATTGTTATTTAGTGCCCGCGTTGAGCATGAACATTATATCTGGATCTTGTTTATTGCGAGACGGTTACTCTTTTAAGTCTGAGAATAATGGTTGTTCTATTTCTATGAGTAACATCTTTTATGGTCATGCACCGAATGTGAGAGGATTGTTCATATTGAATCTCGATAGTGATACGCATATACATAACATTGAGACCAAAAGAGTTAGAGTAAACAATGATAGCGCCATGTTTTTGTGGCACTGCCGCTTGGGTCATATTGGTGTAAAGCGCATGAAGAAACTCCATGCTGATGGACTTTTGGAGTCACTTGACTTTGATTCACTTGACACGTGCGAACCATGCCTCATGGGCAAGATGACTAAGACTCCATTCTCCGGAACAATGGAGCGTGCAAGTGACTTGTTGGAAATCATACATACCGATGTGTGTGGTCCAATGAGCGTGGAGGCACGCGGCGGATATCGTTATTTTCTCACCTTCACTGACGATTTAAGTAGATATGGTTATGTCTACTTGATGAAGCACAAGTCTGAAACATTTGAAAAGTTCAAGCAATTTCAGAGTGAAGTGGAAAATCATCGTAACAAGAAGATCAAGTTCCTGCGGTCTGATCGTGGGGGTGAATATCTGAGTTTCGAGTTTGGCACTCACTTAAGACAATGTGGAATTGTTTCGCAGTTAACACCGCCTGGCACACCACAGCGTAATGGTGTGTCCGAACGTCGTAATCGTACTTTGTTAGAGATGGTGCGATCTATGATGTCTCTTACTGATTTGCCGTTATCATTTTGGGGTTATGCATTAGAAACAACTGCATTCACTTTGAATAGGGCACCATCGAAATCCGTTGAGACGACGCCATACGAACTGTGGTATGGCAAAAGGCCAAAGTTGTCGTTTCTTAAAGTTTGGGGATGTGATGCTTATGTCAAAAAGCTTCAGCCTGAAAAGCTGGAACCCAAAGCGGACAAGTGCGTCTTCATAGGTTACCCAAAAGAGACAGTTGGGTACCCCTTCTATCTCAAATCCGAGGGCAAAATTTTTGTTGCTAAGAACGGAAATTTTCTCGAGAAGGAGTTTCTCTCGAGAGTATTGAGTGGGAGGAAGATAGAACTTGACGAGGTTGTCGAACCTCTCATCCCTCTGAATGGTGGCGCAGGGCAAGGGGAAACCTCTGTCGTTGCGACGCCGGTTGAGGAGGAAGTTAATGATGATGATCATGAAACTCCAGTTCAAGTTTCTGTTGAACCATGCAGGTCGACGAGATCACGCGCTGCTCCAGAGTGGTACGGTAATCCCGTCTTATCAATCATGTTGTTAGACAACAATGAACCTGCGAATTATGAAGAAGCAATGGTGGGCCCAAATTCCAACAAATGGCTAGAAGCCATGAAATCCGAGATAGGATCCATGTATGAGAACAAAGTGTGGACTTTGGAGATACTACCTGAGGGCCGCAGGGCTATTCAGAACAAATGGATCTTTAAGAAGAAGACGGACGCTGACGGTAATGTGACCGTTTATAAAGCTCGACTTGTGGCAAAGGGTTTTTCACAAGTTCCAGGAGTTGACTACGATGAGACCTTCTCACCCGTAGCGATGCTTAAGTCCGTCAGAATTATGTTGGCAATAGCTGCATTTTTCGATTATGAAATCTGGCAGATGGATGTCAAAACGGCGTTCCTTAACGGTTTTCTTAAGGAAGAGTTGTATATGATGCAACCCGAAGGTTTTGTCGATCCTAAAAATGCTGACAAAGTGTGCAAGCTCCAGCGATCCATTTATGGACTGGTGCAAGCATCTCGGAGTTGGAACAAACGCTTTGATGAGGTGATCAAAGCATTTGGGTTTATATAAGTGGTTGGAGAATCTTGTATTTACAAGAAAGTGAGTGGGAGCTCTGTGGCGTTTCTAATATTATATGTGGATGACATATTACTGATTGGAAACAACGTAGAGCTTTTGGAGAGCATAAAAGGTTACTTGAATAAAAGTTTCTCTATGAAGGACCTAGGAGAAGCTGCTTACATTCTAGGCATTAAGATCTATAGGGATAGATCAAAACGCCTGATAGGACTTTCACAAAGCACATACCTTGATAAAGTTTTGAAGAGGTTCAAAATGGAACAGTCCAAGAAAGGGTTCTTGCCAGTGTTACAAGGTACGAGATTGAGTAAGACTCAGTGCCCAGCAACTGATGAAGATAGAGAGCATATGCGCTCCGTCCCCTATGCTTCAGCCATAGGTTCTATCATGTATGCGATGCTGTGCACTAGACCGGATGTTAGCCTGGCTATAAGTATGGCAGGCAGGTTCCAGAGTAATCCAGGAGTGGATCACTGGACAGCGGTCAAGAATATCCTGAAGTACCTGAAAAGGACTAAGGAGATGTTTCTCGTGTATGGAGGTGACGAAGAGCTCGCCGTAAAAGGTTACGTTGATGCAAGCTTTGACACTGATCCGGACGACTCTAAGTCGCAAACCGGATACGTATTTATTCTTAATGGGGGTGCAGTAAGCTAGTGCAGTTCCAAGCAAAGCGTCGTAGCAGATTCTACATGTGAAGCGGAGTACATGGCTGCCTCAGAGGCGGCTAAGGAGGGTGTCTGGATGAAGCAGTTCATGACGGATCTTGGAGTAGTGCCAAGTGCACGGGATCCAATAACCTTGTTCTGTGACAACACTGGTGCCATTGCCTTAGCAAAGGAACCAAGGTTTCACAAGAAGACCAGACACATCAAACGACGCTTCAACCTCATCCGCGACTACGTCGAGGAGGAGGACGTAAATATATGCAAAGTGCACACGGATCTGAATGTAGCAGACCCGCTGACTAAACCTCTTCCACGGCCAAAACATGATCGACACCAGAACTGTATGGGTTTTAGATTTATTACAATATAATTCACATGGTGATGTGAGGGCTAGATTATTAACTCTAGTGCAAGTGGGAGACTGTTGGAATTATGCCCTAGAGGCAATGATAAATGTATAGTTATTATTATATTTCCTGTATCAAGATAATAGTTTATTATCCATGCTATAATTGTATTGAATGAAGACTCATTTACATGTGTGGATACATAGACAAAACACCGTCCCTAGCATGCCTCTAGTTGGCTAGCCAGTTGATCGATGATAGTCACTTTCTTCTGATTATGAACAAGGTGTTGTTGCTTGATAACTGGATCACGTCATTGGGAGAATCACGTGATGGACTAGACCCAAACTAATAGATGTAGCATGTTGATCGTGTCATTTTGTTGCTACTGTTTTCTGCGTGTCAAGTATTTATTCCTATGACCATGAGATCATATAACTCACTAACACCGGAGGAATGCTTTGTGTGTATCAAACGTCGCAACGTAACTGGGTGACAATAAAGATGCTCTACAGGTATCTCCGAAGGTGTTAGTTGAGTTAGTATGGATCAAGACTGGGATTTGTCACTCCGTGTGACGGAGAGGTATCTCGGGGCCCACTCGGTAATACAACATCACACACAAGCCTTGCAAGCAATATAACTTAGTGTAAGTTGCGGGATCTTGTATTACGGAACGAGTAAAGAGACTTGCCGGTAAACGAGATTGAAATAAGTATGCGAATACTGACGATCGAATCTCGGGCAAGTAACATACCGAAGGACAAAGGGAATGACATACGGGATTATACGAATCCTTGGCACTGAGGTTCAAACGATAAGATCTTCGTAGAATATGTAGGATCCAATATGGGCATCCAGGTCCCGCTATTGGATATTGACCGAGGAGTCTCTCGGGTCATGTCTACATAGTTCTCGAACCCGCAGGGTCTGCACACTTAAGGTTCGACGTTGTTTTATGCGTATTTGAGTTATATGGTTGGTTACCGAATGTTGTTCGGGGTCCCGGATGAGATGACGGACGTCACGAGGGTTTCCGGAATGGTCCGGAAACGAAGATTGATATATAGGATGACCTGATTTGATTACTGGAAGGTTTTCGGAGTTACCGGGAATGTACCGGGAATGACGAATGGGTTCCGGGAGTTCACCGGGGGGGGAGCAACCCACCCCGGGGAAGCCCATTGGCTTTGGGGAGACACACCAGCCCTTAGTGGGCTGGTGGGACAGCCCCAAGGGGGCCTATGCGCCAAGAGAAGGAAATCAAAGGAAAAGAAAAAAAAAGGAGGTAAGAAGTGGGAAGGGAGGGGGACTCCTCCCACCAAACCAAGTCCAACTCGGTTTGGGGGGGAGTCCTCCCCCCCTTGGCTCGGCCGACTCCTTGGGAGTCCCTTGGACCCCAAGGGAAGGTCTCCCTCCCTCCTCCTATATATATGGGGCTTTTAGGGCAGATTTGAGACGACTTTCTCACGGCTGCCCGACCACATACCTCCATAGTTTTTCCTCTAGATCGTGTTTCTGCGGAGCTCGGGCGGAGCCCTGCTGAGACAAGATCATCACCAACCTCCAGAGCGCCGTCACGCTGCCGGAGAACTCTTCTACCTCTCCGTCTCTCTTGCTGGATCAAGAAGGCTGAGATCATCGTCGAGCTGTACGTGTGCTGAACGCGGAGGTGCCGTCCGTTCGGTACTAGATCGTGGGACTGATCGCGGGATTGTTCGCGGGGCGGATCGAGGGACGTGAAGACGTTCCACTACATCAACCGCGTTCTCTAACGCTTCTGCTGAACGATCTACAAGGGTACGTAGATCACTCATCCCCTCTCGTAGATGGACATCACCATGATAGGTCTTCGTGCGCGTAGGAAAAATTTTATTTCCCATGCGACGTTCCCCAACATATGATGCCGATGTGACGGAGTTCTGTCTTGGTGCCTCCTATCTGCTTTTAGTTTCAGGGGAGTTGAGCTCCAGGGGATTCTCGAGCACATCGTTATCATTCAGATTTCTTAGTATCTCAGAACGAAGGATGTTCGTAATTGCTTCAATACTAGTAGTGGCGAGATAACCCCGATGTCCCCAGTACTGGTGCAGATTGTTCGGGAGTACTGCCATACTTTGTATCGTTGTGATCATGAGGGTCTGTTGTAGATGAAGGTCCGAGATTCTGGCCGTATGTCGACAGATGTGATACAGGAGATGGATTAGTATAGGAGTTGTGTGATATTACTCCTTGTATCCGTGTACCAGATTGCATGACCAGAAATTTTGGGAATTCATAGGTGGGAATTCAAGTAGTTACTTAGAGGACGATCTTCCAACAAATTTGTGTTGCTTCCATGTCAAGTGGTGATTTCAGATCTTTTCTAAGAGGTGTTCTCATATTTTTATGAGAGTATTAATTCTTTTGCTCTATTAATTATCATATCAATTCTTGTCAACCGGAGTCATCGTATCAATTCCATTCAACCGATGTGCTTCTCTGCAACTGAATTCAATCTTCTCAAGTTTTTGCAGATCATTCTCTCAATCCTTTCAGGAGTTCATCTCATCTGTCTCAAGTTGTCTTTGTTTTCCCTGCCCTCCCACCCTTTTTCTCAGTGATTCAATTTTTATCCGGGAGTTTCTTTTCTTTGTGCTTCCGATGTCTGTTCTTTTCTCTCTTACCCGGTGATTCATTGTGAATATTCTCAGAAGTTCTAGTTCATCATTCCTTCAATCTAGTTATCGTTTCCGATGAATTCAATTCAGTTATCCGTGTTCATCATATCCCTGTCATCCTTTAAATTCTCTCTTGTGTTAGAAATTCTTATATAGTCTTCTGTTGACATTTATCTCTATTCTATCCGGAGTGTTGAAGATATCTCAGAGTTTCTTGTTTCAGATCTTTAATTATTTCGAGGTATCAACCTCATCTACTTTCTTTTGTACCGGTGCAATCTCTCTTTCTATTCAATTGTTTCAACGGTGGATTCTTTGAGTGGGCCCATAACCCACATGTTTTCCGAGGATCTTTTCTGACTCTTTTAATCTTTTCCTGGAGATCTCTAATTCTTTTCAACTATGACATAAGGATGATTTCCATCAGTCATATTACTTCTTCAAGATCTATCTGAATTAATTCTCATATTGGCTCAACCTTTCATTCTTCTTTTTTCCGAAGTGTCTCATTAATTATTGGTGTTGCTCTCGTCATCATTCTCAGCTTGCAATTCGAAGGAGTGTTTCTCTCAAGTCTTGTTCCATTCTTGTGAAGACTGTCACCTCAGATTCGTGTATCCTCTCATTTGTTCCAATCATGAGTGATCCATTTCTGGCTATCCGTTTCATTTCTGAGTTGTTTTTATTTCTCGATCCTCCGAAGGCCATCATTTTAGAAGATTCTTCGTTCTCAGCTTTCAGCTTTCGTCCTCAGTTCTTCTACATTGTTGTCTCTTCGTTCGTCTCTCCATTATTCGGTGCCTTGTTCAAGTTTTCTCTCGGGTGGCTCATGATCTCTTCATTCTCATGTATCTCCATTAATTCGTGGTGTTCCCATTTATTTGTGAATTCTTACCGATGCTTCCTTCAATTTTTCCTCAAATGGTGCTTATCTCTCTGCCTCTTCAAGATTCTTTCAAGAATAAGTTCTATGCTAAGTCCGTTGATTGTCGTCAATTTAACTTGATGAAGGATTAGCTTAACATAATTCTTACTCTTGTTTCATCAAATGATTTCAATTCTTCTTCCGGAGTGGCTCATGATATCAATTCCTTTTTCTCAACTGTTATTATGTTTTCTTTTCGGAGTTCCAAGTTTTCTCAAGTATCTCTTCTTGAAGCTTTATCGAAGGCTTTGCAAGGCTTCAATCTTATTCTTTCATCCTACTTATCCTTGCATCATCCTTTTGATACGGAGGCTCGTCATGGTGGTTCTTCAAGGATGTGATTCATTCTCTAGTGTTCTTCAATATTCTTGTTGGAGAACCTCAAGTTTTCTTCTCTTGCATTTCCAAGTGCATTTGTTCTTCCTTTATTCTTTGAGGTGGTATTATAGCATTCTTGTTAGTGTAGGATCCTCTAAGAGTTTTTCCTTCAAGAATGAGGTAATTAAATCCACCAATTCTTTGATCATGAGATATTTCAACCCATGATTTCTTCATTGAGCTATCTTGGTTTGGACTTCACCTAAAGCTTGTCTAAGGATGTTGCTATTATGGTGATTATCAATTATCCAAGTTCTCAAGGTATCCTCTTGGTGTAAGAAATTGTTCATATCTTGTTTCTCCAAATATATCCTTGTTTCTTTTAGTGGTTGGTTGTCACCTCATATATGTTGAGATGATCTTCATAAGCCCACTACTATCTTGTTCTTTTCGTTGTTGGGTTTCCAACTACTAAGTCAATTCTCTGTCCGGAGGCTCTTCAATTCTATTGTGATGATAGTTGTCATTCTTTTCTTCATTCTCTTCTTCTGCTTGAGCTAGTTCATATTCTCTTGTTCCGGAGGCTTTGTGATGTTGCTCTTTTGGGTCTATTATGTTGTTCTATCAAGATCATGGTGTTCCCTTGTTCTATTTAGTTGTTTGTTATGTATATTGTCTAATTCTCTCTTCTTATCGAATTTTTTGTCCCATTTTCCTATCAAAGTGCTGCCGAAATTTTTCATGAATTCTTGCTTGTTTATCATATCATTCCTCATCGCTTTGCTACCTTCAAGGATTGTTGGTTTCACTTCTTTGTCAAGGAAGCGACTAAGTTTTTACCTCTTGCCTTCTCATCCTCTCCCCCCCTTTCGTTCTTGGATCTCGGGGCGAGATCCTCTTGTAGTGTAGGAGAGTTGTGACAGCCCGAGACCGACGTTCCAGAAGATTCCCCTTTATTTTTGTTTCCGTCGTGTGGTTATTTTATTTTGTGGCCTCTTCATTTAGTTTGCATCATCATGTAGTTTGCATCAAGACATTATGCATGGCATCATGTCATCTGTGTTATTTGTCGGTGTTGCTTGTTGCCGTGTTGTTGGGGGTTAGTGCTTTGTGAGTGGCGTTGTTTTGGAGTGATGAGAGTGGGTGCGTGAGAGCCACCTCAAAACCCTGTTACACTGCAGACCTAAAACCTCCTCTGCCCTCTTATTTCCTTTTTGTGGTTTGCTAAAGTTCAGTTTTAACCCCCTTCAAAAGATTCGTCTTCTTTTAAAAGTCCTTTTATTAAAGGTGGAGGCAACCCCTTGGGTAACCTTTTTTTCTTTCTTCGTTTGTTTTATTTAAAAACTAGAGTCTCTTCTTGTTTGTTAAAAAAACCTTTATTTTATTCTTTAAATAAAAGGGGTTTGGTTTTATTCTTTTGTAAGAAAAGGGTTTAATTTTATTCTCTTGTTAAAAGGGTTTTATTTTAATTCTTAAAAGGGTTTCATTTTTTATTTGTTTAAAAATGCCCAAGCTATTTTATAGTTGGGGTGTATTTTTTTCAAACGGAGCCAAAAGCATTTTTCTATTTTTGTTAAAAACCTTTTTCATTTTTTTGGACTTTTCTTTTTTTTTAAAAGGAAAAAAAACCCCATGAAAGGAGAGGGAGCCAACCGGCCAGGCCCAGCAGGCCACCTATCGGTCCCTGCTGACCTAGCGATCCAACCCGATCTCTCGATCCCCCTCGCACCGTCTTCCCCCTCGCACAGCCTCCTCCTCCTCCCGATTCCCATGGCCTCACGCAACCTTCCCCTCCAGCCGATCCCCTCGCTCTCCCCTCCGTCAGCCCGTGCCGCCAATCCCCTAGGCCGCCGTGCTAGCTGCGCCATGGCCCCGATCCCCTCTTCGCCGAGCCCCCTGCCCGCGTGCTCTACCCTGCGTCCAGAGCTCCACCCCACGCGCCATGGCCTCTCCTCGCCTCCCCGCGCCACCAGCAGCTAGTGCCCCACGCGCCGCCATGCTCGACCGCCTCGCCCTCGGCCTCAGCAGCCCCATGTTCGCCTTCCCCGAGATGCCCGCCGCCGTGCGTGCCTGCCTCACTACTCTCCTCCGCCAGCGCCACCCCGGGACCAGCTCCTGCCGCCGGTGTACTGTGTGGCCTTCCCGAGCCAGTCCTGTGTTGTAGTCCCTCCAGGCCCCGGCCTCCTCCTGCCTGATGCCGCTGCCGTCGCGTTGTTGTGATGTTGCCCGCTGGTAGGTGCTGCGTGCCTTGCTGCTGCCTTGCTGCTGCCATGCGCCGCGTTGCCTTGCCAATGTTGCTAGCCTGCCGCTGTTGCTGCCGTTGTGGCTGATATCATTGCCGTGCCGCGAGCTGCTGCTTGCTGTTTGCCCCCCTGCTGCTTTGCTGCTGTTGCCTCTAGCTGCTGCTAGTTGTAGTGGCCTGCTAGGTGCTGTAGCGTGCTGCTGCTAGCTATTGTTGTCGCCGCTGATGCCGGTTGCCGTATGTTGTTTGCCTGCTTTGCTGCTAGCTGCTGCTAGGCAGCTTAGTGCTTGCTGTTGTTGCTAGTTGCTTAGGTGCTGCCGCTTGCCGCCATAGCTTGTTGTTAGTTGTTAGCTGAAGCCAGCTGCTGCCAGATGTTGCTGCTTGCTGTTGCGTGCCTTGCCCTATCGCCTTTCAGGAACGTCGCCGAAGACCGGTGCACCATCCCCGCCGGCCGTGAGTCATCGACAAATTCGACGAGTACCACGACGTCCTCGACGACCCCCGTACGTCTACGGAAAATGAGTTCGACTACCGACACCGAAGACCCGAGAACCACGACGCCGAGCGAACGACTACCATCAATGAGACTGGTACCACGACTTCCACGATGTCCACGACGACCATTGTTCCCCTTCACCGAACCGAACCGCTCCAATTCGCACGCGTCGAAGGTATACCGATGAGACGTGGCCGAGAACCGTATGTATGTGTTGTATGAGTTGAATGTATGTATGCACCGTATGTTGCCCGTTGCACGTTGTCCCTCTTATGTTGTGCCTCGACACATGGGAACCCGAAAACCGGGATCACCCCATCCTTATTTAACGTTCCCGCACACGCTCCCTATTCGTTGGCACGTTATCTCGATGAGTTATCGGGATAGGAACGTTGCCGTGGCATCGTTTCCGTCTTGTCGCCATGGTTCCCTCTCGCTCGCCATGGCGACACATGTTTCTTTCTCTTCTTGCATGTGTTATGAACTTGCATGCATAACGCACTCATGGCATATAATCTTGTGTTGCATGTTCTTGTGTCGTAGCTCCGATCTATGCTCCGCATGTTAACCGACTAGGATGTCAGGTAGAATCACTCGCTACACCATTGCCATGTTAACAACAATTTAATCTTGCCGGTAATTTAACGGGAGTGAACTAATAATTAAACGTGGAGTTTCGTCGATATGCAACTCGTTGCATATCGAGCTTCACTTAATGTGTAGAGTTTGTGTGAGGTGAATTGCCATGCCATCCCTTGCATTTTGATCTGATCATGCATCATATTAGGGTGTGCATCATGTCTTGCATTTGTCGTGATAAATATCTGTGTTGATGTTTGTTTCCGGTTTGCCCGTCTCGATAGAGTCCCGCAAGTGTGTCGGAATGTGAGGACCCGTTCGACTATGTTGGTTCGCCGACTTCACGGAGTTGTTCTTCTACCGAGCAGGATCTCAGGCAAGATGACCATTTCCCCAGATACCCTTACTATCATTGCCATGCTAGTTTTATCGCTTCTATCGTTTATGTCTCCTTACCTACCACTTGTTAAATATCAGCCTCTCAACAATGCCATGAAACATTCAACCTGTTCGACCTAGCAAACCACTGATTGGCTATCTTACTGCTTGCTTAACCTTGTTGTTAGCGTTGCTAGTTGCAGGTCCAGTTGCTTCCATGTGATAACATGGGTTCCTTGTTATATCACCATAGTATATGCTATTTAATTTGATGCACCTATATACTTGGTAAAAGGTGGAAGGCTCGGCCTTTCTAGCCTGGTGTTTTGTGCCACCTTTGCCCCCTTAGTTTTCGGCTACCGGTGTTATGTTCCATAAATGAGCGCTCCTAACACGATCGGGGTTGTTATGGGGACCCCCTTGGTAATTCGTTTTAGATTAAAGCTGGTCTGGCAAGGCCCAACTTTGGTACTACATTTGCCTAATAACTAATGAACCGCATAGGGAGTAATTAACCCGAGGATAATTTAATCAACCCCCGGGCCAGTGCTCCTCATGAGTGTTGGTCCCACCTGACCGATGTCCGGCGCCCCTCTGGTCACCTGGAGGTTTAGCGATCCCGATGTCTAGCTCATTCGTCGTGTCCTGAGAACGAGGTATGCGACTCCTATCGGGATCGTTGACACGTCGGGCGGCCTTGCTGGATTAGTTTTACCTTTGACGGAATATCTTGTGCATCGGGATTCCGGTGATGCTTTGGGTACTCTCAGAGTTGAGGTTTTCCACTAGGAAATCCGACAAGATCGCAAGCTTCATGATTGAGGATTTCTATGCGGCTTGTGGTAATTTGTGATGGACTAGTTGGAGCACCCCTGCAGGGTTAAATCTTTTCGGAAAGCCATGCCTGCGGTTATGTGGCAACGTGGAAACTTTTTTTAACACTGGTTCTAGATAACTTGAAGTTAATTAATTAGAAATATGCCAACTGTGTGCGTAGCCGTGACTGTCTCTTTCGTGAGTTCTTTCTCCGATCGAGGACACGGTGGGGTTATGTCTGACGTAGGTAGGTGTTCAGGATCATTTATTTGATCAACAGTAGTTCACCTCCGCTATGCATAGATCTTCCCCCTCTTATTTCTTGTACTCGTAAGTTATCCACCAAATATATGCTTAGCCGCTGCTGCAACCTCACCACTTAACCATGCCTCACCCATTAAGCTTTGCTAGTCTTGATACCTTTGGAAATGAGATTGTTGAGTCCCCCGTGGCTCACAGATTACTACAACACTAGTTGCAGGTACAGGTAAAGGTCACTCGACGCAAGCGCGTTGATTATTCATTTGGAGTTGCTTCTTCTTCTTCTTCTTCATCGATCTAGGATGGGTTCCAGGCCGGCAGCCAGGGATAGCAAGGATGGACGTCGTTCTTCTTTTCTCATTTGTTTTCGTCCGTAGTGGGACCCTGCTCTTCTTCATGATGATTATGTAATGTACTGCTGTGACTCTGATGTAGCTTGTGGCGAGTGTAAGCCAACTCTATTTATATATCTCTTCTTTTCAGTACATGTACTTGTAACGATATCCATTCTTGCGACACGACGAGATGCGCTTCTATCCCCGACGAGGCCTTCGTGCCAAATTGAGGATAGGGTCGCATCTTGGGCGTGACAGATAGAGAAATACAATTTTGTTTCTTGGAATACCAACTTACTAGAGAGAAACCAACGAATTGTAACCTTCGGAAGTTGACTTCCTCTCCACACGACCTGGGACCAATCAGAATTAGAGTATCCAATAAGATCAAATGAAGCACATTTGGGATACCATAGCCAAAGTTTGTAGTATGAGCCAAATATCTAAAATTCGCTTGACAGCCACATAGTGACTTTCCTTAGGCGCAGATTGAAATCATGCACAAATTCCCACACTCAACATATAGCTCGTCTAGATGCACAAAGATGAACCAAGGAGCCAATCATAGAGCAATATACCTCTTTATCCACACCTTTACCATTGGGATCAAGGTCAAGATGGGAGTTGAGAGGCATGGGAGTGTTTGACTTGGTTGGTTTGAGGTCATCCATCTTGAACCTTTTGAGCATGTCTTGAGTCTATTTTTCTTGATTGATGAAGGTTCCTTGACATCGTTTGTTGACTATGAATCCAAGAAAAAACTTCAACTCTCCCATCATTGACATGTCAAACTCATTGGTCATCAGTGCGGCAAACTGTCACATCCCTAAAACTTAGGCTAGATAGCATTGTGCTCATGTCTTCTTTGCATTTGCATCCAAGAAGTTCCAACAAAAACAACAAAGTGGCAAAGGAAAAACTCTAAACCCTAGCCATCATTTCAATTAATGGAAAATTCAACTAGTTCAAAATCAATGAACCCAAAATGGCCTCAAGAAATGTTCAAACTTTCTGTTAAATCATGAAAGTAAATGAGCATTAGAGAAAACTATTTTCTTGACACTTTAAGCATTTTAAATAAATGCAAAAGCCACTGGTTTCAAATTTAAAAATTTGAAATCAGAAACTATAATTTTCCAAAAATGTTGAAAGTCTTGGAAATGAGTGGGGATATTATAACAATTATTTCAGGAGGTCAAAATTAGTTTTTACTTTTTGTTTTGGAGCTGAAATAATTAGCAAAGCAATAAATAGCAAAATAGAAAAACAAAAGCAGAAGAAATAGGAAAAGACTTACCTGACGCCCAAGCCAGGCCCAGCCCATCTCGCCGATCGTCCCCTTCCCCGCGCTAGTAGGCAGCAGGAGGTGGCCGCCGGTTCGCGCTGGCGACGACGGGGATAAGCTCCCCAGAGCCTCCCCTATCCATTCCCCGCCTCGGTTCTTCCCCTCCGCCCGGATCTCCTCCCCCTCCCTGCTAGTAGGCAGCAGGAGGTGGCCGCCATTAGAGCCGAGCTCCGGCTCGAGCTGGCCGTGCCCCTGGTCATAGGATCTCCTCCGCGAGCATGCCATTAGCTCCGCCTCGTCGCCCTGGTCGTCTCTACAGAAGCCGAAGTCCCCTCGAGCCCTGCAACGCCCGCAACGCCGTCGTCTTCTTCCTCCGGCCGCCGGACCTCTCCCGTCGATTCGTCGCCCCTAGGCCTTCCTCGAGCTGTCTGAGCTCTTCTCTGCACTCCCTGTGAGCATGCGGTGGTTTTCCCTAAGCTTTCCCCGTCGATCCCCTCCTCTAGCCCTAGTTTCACCGGAGCCCGACGAGCACCGCCGCTGCCGCTCGTCGCCGGTAGCCCTCTGATGTCCAGCTCGTCCTCCCGTGAGCACCAGAATCTCCAGGACGACGCGTAGATGCCGTAGCAGCTTAGATCTAAGCGTGTATCCCTCTGATTCAAAGCCCCGACGATGCCCGAGCTTCGGCTGCCGCTCCGGCTCGTCGCCGACGCCTCTTCCGGCGACCCTAGCCTCCCCAGTTGGTCCTGCCAGATCGGCCACTTCGCGAGCTTGCTTTAGCTGCCAACCGCATGCGTTTTCGTGCGGTGCAGCGCCGTCTAGGTCGCCTCCGGCGAGCCCTCCGCCGCGGGTTTGGTCGCCGGCTACCACCCTCCGGGGGCCGTCGACGTGGCCGACCATTAGGGCCTAATCGCCCTCCTCTGAGTCGCTGACAGAGGGCCCCACGCCTGGTCAAACCCCAATTAGGGGCTGGTCAGCGCGGGATTAGTCCCAGAGAGGCTGACCAGTGGGGCCCCCCTGTCAGGTTTGACCTGCACAGGTCGGCTGACCTGCTCACGTCAGCCTGATGCAATAAATGGAATTTCCAGTATAAAAATAATTCAGGAAATTGCTAAAAATTGCAAAAATCATAGAAATTAATCTGTAACTCCAATGAAAATAATTTATATATGAAAAAGTATCAGAAAAATTCAAGGATTCTGATTATGCTATTTTCAGCTATGTTTGAAAAAGTTACAGAACCCTAAATTGTGAAGTAAGGAATAATTCAATTCTTTAATCACTTTATAAATGGAATTTGCAAAGATATCCAAATTTCATTATAAATGCAATGATCACACACTGCCCTAGATATAAACCAGAACCATAACATGGCATTTCATGCATGTTAACATTAGGTTGATCTGAGCATCAGGTCGAATCAATTAAACCGGTATCCGAAAATACCTGTTTGAATTGCTATTCGAATGTGATTTCAAATCAACTCTAAACCTAAAACATCTTGATTATAATAACTTATCACTTTGCATTCTCATGCCATGCTCATGCATCATTTTGATTGCATGTGATTGTTATTGAATGTTGCCGTTCATTTCGGTAGGCTCCGCACCCCCGGATTCCACCGAATATCCGTCCGACGGATATCGTTCCTCCTCTGAGCAACAAGGCAAGCACCCCTTTTGATCATTCCGATAACACCTATGTTCTTGCTCCTGCACCTATTTAATGCATTAGGATCAAATGCTTCAACTGCTTTTGCCACGATAGTTGGACCCACTTCCTTTGCATGACTTAACCTTGTCACAGTAAATAGCCGAACCTTGCAACCTAGCATACCTGGTAGTTGCTTGAGCTATGATGTGCCTTATCCTGCTATGCATGCTATGCTTAGAGTTGTGTATGGTCTGTCATCTGGGAGATGAACAGAAATGTGGAATGTGTTCGGTAAGCAAAGGTCGTGTGTTGAACTTGATTTGGTAAAGGTACCGGTGAAAGGCTGTGTAGGAGTACATGGCGGGTTGTTTCATTGGAACCGTCCTTAGGAACTGAGTTCCGTGTATGTAATCCAAGACTAGATACTACCACATGCTGGGCCCTGAAATATGACCCCGCTCGGCCTATTAATCGCGTAGTACTCGGTCCAGGAGTTGCAAGTAGTTTCTGGTGTTTATAGTAATGCTGGAGGCCGTGCATGGTGCTGACCTGAGAGGTGGACCGTGATGCGGTAGGCAGTGGCACGGTGTACCAAGTGGCACCCGGATGGTGGGCTTGGGAACCCTGCGCACATCGTTTGAGGCCGTGGCGGAAACCTCGGCCGGACTTCCGTACGGGTTACTCTCAGATAGGCGATAAACCTGGACTAGGTACTAATGTGGTTCACGGTCGTGGCCGACTCCCTCGCTGGGCTTCCGCTTGAAGGTTGCCGAGGTGCATGACGTGCACATGGCGATAAGTGGCGGGAGCGTGTGTGACGAAGTACACCCCTGCAGGGTTATGATCTATTCGAATAGCCGCGTTCGCGGATATGGACTACTTGGAGACATATGTTGTTCATAGATAACTTCAATGGCCACTCATAAAATTGTCAAGATAAGCGTGAGTGTCGTGGACGGCATTTCCGTATGGAGACGGAATGATTCCACGATAGTGTATTGTTGTGGTGTTTGTGGACTCGTGTGCGAGAAATCAAGTTGTCAAAACTAATTTCAAAAAGCAAGTTGTCTAGCCACGAGTCAAATGCTGGCTTTCAGCATGAAACCCCACAATACCTTCTTGATACCTTGCATGAGTAGTTAGTCATCCTAAAGTCTTGCTGAGTACCTTCGTACTCATGTTTGCTTAATAAATGTTGCAGAGGTTGCTAATGACCCTAATGGAGGGTTCTTCGTAGACATCGACGACGACGAGTAGCTGGTGTCCCAGCTACGATCTGGCCCTACGTCGGCTCTGTAGTATAGTCAGGCCATGTGCCTTCTAGTTGCTCTGTCTGTACCCAGACAGTTTATAACTCTTCCGCTGGCTTGTATTGTATGACTGCTATTATGGGTCGTGAGACCCTTGATGTGTAATATTATGTGTGTGGCTCTTCCGAGCCTCCTAAATAAAGCTTGTATGTTTATGGTTATGTTGTGATGCCATCGATGTATCTATACATATCGGTATGCCATGCGTACGTGTGTCTTACTTGATATGTATGGGGTTCGAATATCTAGTCGTGAACTTTAGTAGCACTCCTTACAAGGAAATGCCCCTTTGTGATCCAACGATCCTTGGTAGTTCGCTACTGCTCCGGACACATTGGTTGACCGGCATGTGTCCTTCTTAGCTGCTGTGTCTGTCCCCTTTGGGGAAATGTCACGCGACGTAATGGAGTCGTTGTAGCTTGCTACGACTCGTCTACGTTCGTTGATGACCGACACCTGCTTTGTTGGGTCATGTATGCCTGTCCTTGTGCGGAACTGCCATTTTGGTTTATGACTAGACATGTCGATCCGGGTTCTTTGACACTGGAATGCTAGCGACACTATCGCATACGTGAGTCAAAAGACGCAAATGGTCCCGGCTAAGGTAAGGTTGCAGCCGTGGAGTTAACCGTGCGTGAGACCACAAAGGGATGCGATGTGTTACAGGCTGGATTCCTATGGCTTAGGATCGGGGTCCCGACAGCGTTGGTATCAGAGCCTGACTGACTGTACGATTACTAAGCCAAACTGGTCGAAGTTGAGTCTAGAATTGCTTTAATTATATATAAGGGAATTGTTTGTGGAAGGGAACGTAACACTCTTGTTCTCTTCTCAAGGTATTCTATTCTGGTCATCCTCGTCTTTTCTGCGGGAATTAAGGACTAGGTTACTCATCTTCTCCTAGGCTCGTATTTTTCATCGGTAGATTATAGGACTACGGGTCGAGAGATATTGGGTTTCTTTTATTCCTAGAAAGCAGGAAGTAAGTTTGATGATCAGAGAGTTGAACTTGATAGTTGAGTGGTGACGCTATTTCATTTTGGGTTGTCTCAAAATTTGTTTTGAGCATTTACAGCCGTTATGCTGCCCAATTTTGCATCAGAGCTCTAATGCTTTTTGCATTACTCTCTATTTACAGATGCCTGGCCGTCCTTCTCGTCAGGTGGTACGTCTGACCAGGTGCATTGATGTACCGGGTCATACGGCCATGCTGGTCAGGATGATGTCAGTGTGCGGTTACCGCTGGTACCCCGAGTACACAGTGGAGGAACAGTACCGAGACTTCAACCAGAGCTAGTACATCTGCACTGTTAGGGTATTTCCAGACTACCCTGGAGTGGAGAAGCCAATCCATTGGTCCTATGGGTTGGGAGTCACTGTTGACATGGCAGTACAAGATGCTGCCTATTCAATGTTGACTATTATGAGAGCGAGACATGCACTGCTGCAGAATTCAGAGTTCTGCTATGTTCCGGCCTCTCAGTCTGGCGAAGAGGGATACCTCAGTGGAGTATATTTTGATTCATCTATGGAGGATCCACTTCTGCAGACCACTGTTGAGATGCTAGAGAACAGAGACAGGGATGCTCGTGCTCTCCGCATGGAGCTTTATGCTACCCGTGCCCGTCTGTGGACAGCTTTGACGCAGCTGGCACCGGTAGTCCAGACAGGGTATGGAGAGATGGAGATGCTCAACCCTGTTAGGACCCATCTTCCGGCCCACGTTGACTGGCCAGCTATAGGAGGAGTCACACCTCTTCGGGGACCCCTCTTACCACCAGTCAGGGGACCAAGGCCACATCCGTGTCCTTATGGATCCCAGGGATCTCAGGCTAGAGTGTTTCCTGATCCGCAGGTTGAGCTCCCAGGTCATGGAGGTAATCTCTATGAGATGTTCTATGCGGATGCCTGAGCTGTGAGCGGAAGGATAGTATGGTAGTAATGTGAAACGAATTCCGGAGGCCTAGATAAATAATGTATAGGAAGCTTGTAAGCCTCTGATGAGTAGTTCCACCATTTCAGTAGTTTGCTCTTCGAGTAAGTTTGTACTGAACTATGTAAGGGTGTGTATGAACCATGGTGTATATATAGCAGTTGCTTGTTACCATGTTGTTCGGATATTCATTTCCGCATTCCGTGTGTTCAGTACATTCTTAATCCATAGCTAGTAATGATATGTTATTGGTCTAAGCTATGAGTTTGTTTGTCAGGATGGTGTTCACCAGGTTGAACCGTGCCCCAGCTCATGAGCAAGGTGAGGGTAGTCAAGCGTCGCAGGAAGACCTGCCTCACCCACCTTCTCTGGTAGAAGTGATGCTTGAGGCAGAAAGAAACAAAAGGGAGACCAACCGACTGCTAGAGCGTATTGAGCAGAATACGGCTCGACAGCCTAGGAATGCTGCAGTATCCCTTAATGACTTTGTGAAGCTGAATCCTCCAAAGTTTCATCATTCCGTCGATCCCCTCGACGCTGATGACTGGCTATGCAGCATCTCACGCAAGATTCGCTCGACAAATGTATCTGAAGCCGACAAGGTGACCTTCGCGACGTATTTCCTGCAGGGACTCGGCAATCTGTGGTGGGAGAATTTTGAAGCTATGCGTCCCGCTGAACCAGTGGCCACATGGGCAGACTTCAGTGCAGCTTTTCGTCTGCACCACATCCCAGAGGGTCTGATGGACAGAAAGAGAGAGGAGTTCTGTGCCTTCACTCAGGGCAAGTTGTCTGTGGATGCCTATAGCCGCGAGTTCGGTAACCTCGCCCGCTATGCAACAGAGGAGGTGTCTACTGACGCCAAGAAGCAAGCAAGATTCCGTAAGGGTCTGAGCCCTGAGCTCCATCGAGATCTACGCCTCCATGAGTGTGCAAGCTTCCAAGCCCTGGTCAACAAAGCGATCAGTGCGGAGACTGGTCATACTGACTTCGAAGCCACAAGGAAGCACTCCCGTGACTTTGGCTCGTCTTCTGGTTCCGCGTTTCCAAAACGCAGGCTGTGGGTTCCAAACAGTTCTCTGCCGCCAAGATACACTCCGAGGCCATCCTATGTGGCGCCTCAGACGAATCAGGCCAACCCTCCAGCAAAAGCTTATGGTGGTCCAGCTGGCAATGCTGCACCACGTGCCAACCAGGTGATATGCTACAAGTGTGGAGAACCAGGGCATTATTCCCGTGAGTGTCCTCAGAATGTGGGTGCCAAGCAACCCGGAAAGTCCATCGGGCAGGCCAAGTCGGGCAAAGCGTTTTATGTGAAGCCAACTCCTGCACGTGGCCGTGTGAACTATGTGTCAGCAGACGAAGCTGCAGAGGATCCCGACGTCATGCTGGGTACGCTTCTTGTTAATCATCACCCAGCGTCCGTTCTCTTTGACACTGGGTCTTCTCATTCCTTCATTTCTGAAAGTTATGCACAGTTGCATAACATGTCATTTTGTGATATGCCAATCCCATTGGTTGTCCAAACCCCTGGTAGTAAATGGCAAACCTCTAGGATAACCTATGACAATGAAATTCTAGTAGACAGGCTAGTTTTTCTAGCCTCATTGATAGCATTGAAATCTTCGGATATTAATATCATCTTGGGCATGGAATGGATGTCAGCTCACTATGCCAAGATTGATACTCACTCTAGAAATGTCCAGCTTACCCATCCCTCGGGTGAGATAGTAAATGTCTCTACTCGAGTTGCCAAATGCCAGCTCTATTCCCTAAATGCCAACCCTCTTCCGGAACTTGAAGACATTCCGGTAGTCCGTGACTTCCCGGATGTTTTTCCAGAGGAACTGCCAGGAATTCCACCTGACAAAGATGTAGAGTTTGTGATAGATCTTGTTCCGGGAACTGTCCCAATAGCCAGAAGACCTTATAAGATGGCACCCCTGGAGCTAGCCGAACTTAAGAAGCAATTAGATGAGGCCTTGAACAAGGGTTTCATTCGTCCTAGCTCTTCTCCTTGGGCTTGTCCCGTCCTCTTCGTCAAGAAGAAAGACGGAACGGATCGGATGGTTGTAGATTACCGACCAGTTAACCTGATCACCATAAAGAACAAGTATCCGCTCCCCAGGATCAACGACCTGTACGATCAGCTCGCTAGATCCTCAGTCTTCTCCAAAATGGATTTGAGGTTGGGATACCATCAAATCAAGATTAAGAATGGGGACATTCCAAAAACGGCTTTTGTTACTCGTTATGGCCAATATAAGTACACCGTCATGTCCTTCGGTTTAACCAATGCCCCAGCCACTTTCTCTCGGCTGATGAATTCAATCTTCATGGAGTATTTCGATAAATTCGTCGTAGTATACCTCGATGATATTCTCATCTACTCCAAGAATGAACAAGAACATGCCGAGCATCTAAGGTTGGTATTGATGAAACTTCGAGAGCGTCGCCTTTATGCCAAATTTTCAAAATGTGAATTCTGGTTACCTGAAGTGACCTATCTAGGCCATGTAATCTCTGGTAAGGGTATTGCTATCAATCCCGAGAGAGTTCAAGCTGTCCTTGATTGGACTCAACCTGAATCGGTTAAGCAAGTTAGGAGTTTTCTTGGTCTAGCGACCTATTGTCGCCGCTTCGTCGAGAATTTCTCCAAGGTTGCAAAGCCTCTAACTGAACTCCTCAAGAAGGATAAAAAGTTCGAGTGGACACCACAGTGTGAGCATAGTTTTCAGGAACTGAAAAGACGCCTGACTTCCGCACCTATGTTGCTACCACCAGATTTTTCTAAGGACTTTGTTATCTATTGCGACGCCTCGCGACAGGGATTAGGTTGCATTCTCACGCAAGATCGTCATGTGATCGCATACGCATCTCGAAAGTTGCGTCCACATGAGGATAATTATCCCACACATGACCTTGAGCTTGCAGCTGTGGTCCATGCACTAAAAACTTGGCGACATTACCTTTTGGGTAATCGTTGCGAAATATTCACTGATCACCAAAGTCTGAAATATATCTTCACCCAGCCGGATTTGAATCTCAGGCAAAGACGATGGGTTGAGTTGATCTCGGATTACGACTTAGGGATAACTTACACCCCGGGGAAGGCCAATGTTATGGCCGATGCACTAAGTCGTAAATCTTATTGTAACAATTTGATGCTACAACAAGGTCAACCACTTCTCCATGAGGACTTTCGGAAGTTGAATCTTCATATTGATCCTCAAGGATTCCTTTCTACCCTGGTGGCGAAGCCTACTCTTAAGGATCAAATTATAGCTGGCCAAAAGCGTGACAAGGGTATATCACGGATCAAGGAGAATATTTTTAGCGGAAACGCTAAAGAATTTTCCATGAGTGATCAAGGTGTGGTGTTCTTCCAGAATCGTTTAGTGGTTCCTAAGAACCCACATCTAAGGCAGTTAATCCTTAAGGAGGCTCATGATTCCCCTCTCACCATTCATCCCGGTAGTACTAAGATGTATCAGGACCTACGCCAGAGGTTCTGGTGGACTAGGATGAAGAGAGAAATTGCTGAGTTCGTTGCTAACTGCGACGTTTGTCGTCAAGTTAAGGCAGAACATCAAAGGCCTGCTGGCACCCTTCAACTTTTAGCTATTCCTGAATGGAAATGGGATAAAGTTAGCATGGATTTCATTACCGGATTTCCCAAGACCAAGAAAGGAAACAATGCTATCTTTGTGGTCATTGACCGTCTTTCCAAAGTGGCTCATTTTCTTCCTGTTCGTGAGAGTATAACAGCTAGCCAGCTAGCGGAGTTATATATCTCTCGAATAGTGTCTCTTCATGGTGTTCCCCTGGAAATTAACTCGGACCGTGGAAGTATCTTTACTTCTCGCTTCTGGGAAAGTTTTCAGAATGCCATGGGGACTCACTTATCTTTTAGCACTGCTTTCCATCCCCAGTCAAGTGGTCAAGTAGAAAGAGTGAATCAAATCCTAGAAGATATGCTCCGAGCTTGTGTTATTTCGTTCGGTATGAATTGGGAGAAGTGCCTTCCATTCGCCGAATTCGCTTATAACAATAGTTATCAATCAAGCTTGGGCAAAGCCCCTTTTGAAGTTCTCTATGGACGAAGATGTCGAACACCTCTTAATTGGTCAGAAACCAGAGAGAGGCAACTCTTTGGCCCGGACATGATCCAGGATGCAGAAGAGCAGGTTCGCATTATTCGTGAAAAGTTGAAAACAGCTCAGTCTCGTCAAAAGAGCCAATATGATCGTCATCATAAGGCTGTGACCTTTGAAGTTGACGAGAAGGCTTATCTTCGGGTTACACCTTTGAAGGGTACCCATCGTTTCGGTATCAAGGGCAAGTTGGCTCCTCGTTACATTGGACCTTTTCGCATTCTTGCCAAACAAGGAGAAGTTGCCTACCAGTTGGAACTTCCTCCGCATCTTTGCAAAGTTCATGATGTTTTCCACGTCTCGCAACTCAGGCGTTGCTTTTCGGATCCTATCCGTGAAGTGGACCACGAAACGCTTGATCTCCAAGATAACCTTTCTTACCGAGAATACCCCGTGCGTATTCTTGATCAAGCTGAGCGTACCACTCGATGTCGAAATCTCAAGTTTCTTAAAGTTCAATGGTCAAATCATTCTGAAAAGGAGGCAACTTGGGAAAGAGAGGATCGTCTCCGACTTGAATATCCTGCGTTATTCCCGACGACTTCTAAATCTCGGGACGAGATTCTTTGGAGTGGGGGTGAGTTGTCACATCCCTAAACCTTAAGCTAGATAGCATTGTGCTCATGTCTTCTTTGCAGTTGCATCCAAGAAGTTCCAACAAAAACAACAAAGTGGCAAAGGAAAAACTCTAAACCCTAGCCATCATTTCAATTAAAGGAAAATTCAACTAGTTCAAAATCAATGAACCCAAAATGACCTCAAGAAATGTTCAAACTTTCTGTTAAATCATGAAAGTCAATGAGCATTAGAGAAAACTATTTTCTTGACACTTTAAGCATTTTAAATAAATGCAAAAGCCACTGGTTTCAAATTTAAAAATTTGAAATAAGAAACTATAATTTTCCAAAAATGTTGAAAGTCTTGGAAATGAGTGGGGATATTATAACAATTATTTCAGGAGGTCAAAATTAGTTTTTACTTTTTGTTTTGGAGCTGAAATAATTAGCAAAGCAATAAATAGCAAAACAGAAAAGCAAAAGCAGAAGAAAAAGGAAAAGACTTACCTGACGCCCAAGCCAGGCCCAGCCCATCTCGTCGCTCGTCCCCTTCCCCGCGTCAGTAGGCAGCAGGAGGTGGCCGCCGCCTCCTCCGGCGCGGCCACGCACCTGCGTGCCTGCCTGGCCGCCGGTTCGCGCTGGCGACGACGGGGATAAGCTCCCCAGAGCCTCCCCTATCCATTCCCCGCCTCGGTTCTTCCCCTCCGCCCGGATCTCCTCCCCCTCCCTGCTGCCGCCATTAGAGCCGAGCTCGGGCTCGAGCTGGCCGTGCCCCTGGCCATAGGATCTCCTCCGCGAGCACGCCATTAGCTCTGCCTCGTCGCCCTGGTCGTCTCTGCAGAAGCCGAAGTCCCCTCGAGCCCTGCAACGCCCGCAACGCCGTCGTCTTCTTCCTCCGGCCGCCGGACCTCTCCCGTCGATTCGTCGCCCCCAGGCCTTCCCCGAGCCGTCTGAGCTCTTCTCTGCACTCCCTGTGAGCATGCGGTGGTTTTCCCTAAGCTTTCCCCGTCGATCCCCTCCTCTAGCCCTAGTTTCACCGGAACCCGACGAGCACCGCCGCTGCCGCTCGTCGCCGGTAGCCCTCCGATGTCCAGCTCGTCCTCCCGTGAGCACCAGAAGCTCCAGGACGACACGTAGATGCCGTAGCAGCAAAGATCTAAGCGTGGATCCCTCTGATTCAAAGCCCCGACGATGCCCGAGCTTCGGCCGCCGCTCCGGCTCGTCGCCGACGCCTCGTCCGGGGACCCTAGCCTCCCCAGTTGGTCCTGCCAGATCGGCCACTTCGCGAGCTTGCTTTAGCTGCCAGCCATGTGCGTTTTCATGCGGTGCAGCGCCGTCTAGGTCGCCTCCGGCGAGCCCTCCGCCGCGGGTTTGGTCGCCGGCGACCACCCTCCGGTGGCCGTCGACGTGGCCGACCATTAGGGCCTAATCGCCCTCCTCTGAGTCGCTGACAAAGGGCCCCACGCCTGGTCAAACCCCAATTAGGGGCTGGTCAGCGCGGGATTAGTCCCAAAGAGGCTGACCAGTGGGGCCCCCCTGTCAGGTTTGACCTGCACAGGTCGGCTGACCGGCTGACGTCAGCCCGATGCAATAAATGGAATTTCGAGTATAAAAATAATTCTGCAAATTGCTAAAAATTGCAAAAATCATAGAAATTAATCTGTAACTCCAATGAAAATAATTTAGATATGAAAAAGTATCAGAAAAATTCAAGGATTCTGATTATGCTATTTTCAGCTATGTTTGAAAAAGTTACAGAACCCTAAATTGTGAAATAAGGAATAATTCAATTCTTTAATCACTTTATAAATGGAATTTGCAAAGATATCCAAATTTCATTATAAATGCAATGATCACACACTGCCCTAGATATAAACCAGTACCATAACATGACATTTCATGCATGTTAACATTAGGTTGATCTGAGCATCAGGTCGAATCAATTAAACCGGTATCCGAAAATACCCGTTTGAATTGCTATTCGAATGTGATTCAAACCAACTCTAAACCTAAAACATCTTGATTATAATAACTTATCACTTTGCATTCTCATGCCATTCTCATGCATCATTTTGATTGCATATGATTGTTATTGAATGTTGCCGTTCATTTCGGTAGGCTCCGCAACCCCCGGATTCCACCGAATATCCGTCCGACGGATATCGTTCCTCCTCTGAGCAACAAGGCAAGCACCCCTTTTGATCATTCCTATAACACCTATGTTCTTGCTCCTGCACCTATTTAATGCATTAGGATCAAATGCTTCAACTGCTTTTGCCACGATAGTTGGACCCACTTCCTTTGCATGACTTAACCTTGTCACAGTAAATAGACGAACCTTGCAACCTAGCATACCTGGTAGTTGCTTGAGCTATGATGTGCCTTATCCTGCTATGCATGCTATGCTTAGAGTTGTGTATGGTCTGTCATCTGGGAGATGAACAGAAATGTGGAATGTGTTCGGTAAGCAAAGGTCGTGTGTTGAACTTGATTTGGTAAAGGTACCGGTGAAAGGCTGTGTAGGAGTACATGGCGGGTTGTTTCATTGGAACCGTCCTTAGGAACTGAGTTCCGTGTATGTAATCCAAGACTAGATACTACCACATGCTGGGCCCTGAAATATGACCCCACTCGGCCTATTAATCGCGAGTACTCGGTCCAGGAGTTGCAAGTAGTTTCTGGTGTTTATAGTAATGCTGGAGGCCGTGCATGGTGCTGACTTGAGAGGTGGACCGTGATGCAGTAGGCAGTGGCACGGTGTACCAAGTGGCACCCGGATGGTGGGCTTGGGAACCCTGCGCACATCGTTTGAGGCCGTGGCGGAAACCTCGGCCGGACTTCCGTACGGATTACTCTCAGATAGGCGATAAACCTGGATTAAGTACTAATGTGGTTAACGGTCGTGGCCGACTCCCTCGCTGGGCTTCCGCTTGAAGGTTGCCGAGGTGCATGACGTGCACATGGCGATAAGTGGCGGGAGCGTGTGTGACGAAGTACACCCCTGCAGGGTTATGATCTATTCGAATAGCCGCGTCCGCGGATATGGACTACTTGGAGACATATGTTGTTCATAGATAACTTCAATGGCTACTCATAAAATTGTCAAGATAAGCGTGAGTGTCGTGGACGGCATTTCCGTATGGAGACGGAATGATTCCACGAGTGTATTGTTGTGGTGTCTGTGGACTCGTGTGCGAGAAATCAAGTTGTCAAAACTAATTTCAAAAAGCAAGTTGTCTAGCCACGAGTCATATGCTGGCTTTCCGCATGAAACCCCACAATACCTTCTTGATACCTTGCATGAGTAGTTAGTCATCCTAAAGTCTTGCTGAGTACCTTCGTACTCATGTTTGCTTAATAAATGTTGCAGAGGTTGCTAATGACCCTAATGGAGGGTTCTTCGTAAACATCGACGACGACGAGTAGCTGGTGTCCCAGCTACGATCTGGCCCTACGTCGGCTCTGTAGTATAGTCAGGCCATGTGCCTTCTAGTTGCTCTGTCTGTACCCAGACAGTTTATAACTCTTCCGCTGGCTTGTATTGTATGACTGCTATTATGGGTCGTGAGACCCTTGATGTGTAATATTATGTGTGTGGCTCTTCCGAGCCTCCTAAATAAATCTTGTATGTTTATGGTTATGTTGTGATGCCATCGATGTATCTATACATATCAGTATGCCATGCGTACGTGTGTCTTACTTGATATGTATGGGGTTCGAATACCTAGTCGTGAACTTTAGTAGCACTCCTTACAAGGAAATGCCCCTTTGTGATCCAACGAGCCTTGGTAGTTCGCTACTGCTCCGGACACATTGGTTGACCGGCATGTGTCCTTCTTAGCTGTTGTGTCTGTCCCCTTTGGGGAAATGTCACGCGACGTAATGGAGTCCTTGTAGCTTGCTACGACTCGTCTACGTTCGTTGATGACCGACACCTGCTTTGTTGGGTCATGTATGCCTATCCTTGTGCGGAACTGCCATTTTGGTTTATGACTAGACATGTCGATCCGGGTTTTTTGACACTGGAATGCTAGCGACACTATCGCATACGTGAGTCAAAAGACGCAAACGGTCCCGGCTAAGGTAAGGCTGCAGCCGTGGAGTTAACCGTGCGTGAGACCACAAAGGGATGCGATGTGTTACAGGCTGGATTCCTATGGCTTAGGATCGGGGTCCCGACACAAACTCTTCATTAAAAGCTTTGTTAGGAGAACCAAAGATAATATCATAAACATATAGTTGGCATATGAACAAACTCCCGTTGACCTTCAAAGCAAAAAGAGTGGGGTCATTTTCCTAACTTCAAACCCACGATCATATAACATCTCGGTGAGGTGCTCATACCATGCAAGTGGGGCTTGTTTAAGGCCATAGAGTGCCTTATTGAGAACGTATACATGATTGGAGAACTTGGGATCCTCAAAGCCCGGGGGTTCCTTGACATATACCAACTCCTTAAGGGGACCATTAAGAAATGCACTCTTCACATCCATTTGATATAATTTGAAGTTGTGATGTGAAGAAAATACAAGCAACATGCGTATAGATTCAAGGCGAGCAACAGGAGCAAAGGTTTAACCGTAGTCGATACCCTTGACTTGGGAGCAGCCTTGTGCTACCAATATTGCCTTGTTATCAACGACGACACTATTTGCATCTTGCTTGTTCTTAAAGATCCACTATGTTCCAATGACATTGTGGTTCTCCTTTGGTCTTAGCATCAATCGCCACACTTTGTTGTGCTCGCAGTTGTTGAGTTCTTCATGCATGGCTTCAACCCAGTCCATTTCTTTGAGCGCCTCTTGTACCTTTAGGGATTCAATGCAAGAAACAAACGCATGATGGGCACTAAAGTTTGTTAATTGTTGACTAGTGCTTACCCCTCTCATTAAGTTGTCGTAGACATTTTCCACTAAATGAGAATTCTTTATGAGCTTTTCAGCATTCCTGGCAGCACATGTTTCTCGAATCTCCTTAGGGGTAAGCTGAGGAGGAGACTTTTTGAGACCTTTACTGCCTTTGCAAGCTTGATGTTGATCTTGAGCTTGGTCTTGATCATGAGCTTGGTCTTGATCTTGAGCTTGCTCTTGATCTTTTGCATTCTTGGAGGGGTGATCTTGGTCAAGGACATCACTTGGTGTTGCACCATCATGACGTTGATCTTCTCCTTGATCTTGATCACAGGGTTGAGGGCCTTCAGTTTGTTCTATGGAAGTGTGTGTGTCTTGTGTTGGTGATGGTTCCACTTGAGTGGAAGATTGTCCTTCTCCTTCTGCCACAAGGTGTTCCTTAACGGGAAGGAAGTGTCCCACACCCATTATTCTTCTGGATTGGGGAGGAATTTCATCACCTACATCACAAAGACCACTTTTCTCACTTGGGAGCCATTATTGTCATTAAACTCCACATTACACATCTCCTCAATGAGTCTGGTGTACTTGTTGAGAACACGGTAAGCACGAGAGTTTGTAGCATAACCAACAAATATGCCCTCCTGAGCTCTAGGTTCTAATTTAGACAAATGAGCACCTTTCTTAAGAATGAAACACTTACAGACGAACACAGAGAAGTACTTGAGGTTGGGATTGTTACCGGTAAGAATTTCATATGGAGTCTTGTTCAAGCCTTTGCGGAGGTAGAGCCGATTGGATGCATGACATGCGGTGTTGATGGCTTCGCCCCAAAAGTTATATGGAGATTTAAACTCCGCCATCATGGTTCATGCCATGTCCATCACTGTCTGGTTCTTCCTTTCCACTACACCATTTCGTTGTGGAGTATATGGTGTAGAGAATTGATGCTTGATTCCTTCATCCCTCAGAAATTCATTTAAGGTGTAATTTTTGATAGCGGTGCCATTGTCACTTCTAATCATCAATATCTTTTCATCTTGCTGAGCTTCATTGGAAAAGTCGATGACCGTTTGTTGAGTCCCACTTTTCCTCTTGAAGAAGTATACTGATACGTCTTTGTTGTATCTATTATTTTTGATTGTTTCATGCCAATATTCTAAAACTTTCATATACTTTTGGCAACTTTTTATACTTTTTTTGGGACTAGCATATTGATCCAGTGCCCGGTGTCAGTTCTTGTTTGTTGCATGTTTTTTGTTTCGCAGAATATCCATACCAAACGAAGTCCAAACGTAATAAAAACTTACGGGGATTTTTTTGGATTATTTATGATTTTTGGGAAGAAGAATCAACGCGAGGCGACGCACGGAGTGCCCACAAGCCCTCTCGCCGTGGTCAGGGGGTGGGCCCGCGGCAGGCAGGCTTGTGGCCACTCCTTAAGGCAGTTGGAGGCCTTATTTTCCCTCAAGAAAGATAATATCCGGAAGAAAATCGTGTTAAAATTTCAGCCCAATCGGAGTTACGAATCTCCGGGAATTTAAGAAACGGTGAAATGCAAAATCTGGGAGCACGGAAACAAAAGGACAGAGAGAGAGAGAGATCCAATCTCGGAGGGGCTCTCGCCCCTACGCCGCCATGGAGACCATGTACTAGAGGGGAAACCCTTCTCCCATCTAGGGAGGAGGTCAAGGAAGAAGAAGAAGGAGGGGGCCTCTCTCCCCCTCTCTCCCATCGGCGCCGGAACGCCGCCCGGGACATCATCGTGTGACGGCAATCTACACCAACACCTCCTTGATCTTCACCAACATCTCCATCATCTTCCCCCATCTATATTCAGCGGTTCACTCTCCCGCAACCCGCTCTACCCTCTACTTGAACATGGTGCTTTATGCTACATATTATTATCCAATGATGTGTTGCTATCCTATGATGTCTGGGTAGATTATCATTGTCCTATCGGTTATTGATGAATTGCTATGATTGGTTTAATTTGCTTGTGGTTATGTTGCTGTCCTTTGGTGCCCATCATATGATCGCGCGCGTGGATCACACCATAGGGTTAGTTGTATGTTGATAGGACTATGTATTGGCAGGCTAGAGTGACAGAAGCTTCAATCCTAGCATAGAAATTGATGCATATGGGATTGAAGCGGGACCAATATATCTTATTGCTATGGTTGGGTTTTACCTTAATGAACGTTAGTAGTTACGGACGCTTGCTAATAGTTCCAATCATAAGTGCATAGAATTCCAAGTAAGGGATGACATGCTAGCAGAGGCCTCTCCCACATGATACTTGTTATCGATCTAGTAACGTAGCCAATTGCTTAGGGACAATTCCGCAACTCCTACCACCACTTTTCCACACTCGTTAGACACTCGTAGTTGTTTCTTTTTCTAACCAGCCCCTAGTTTTATTTACGTGTTCTTTACTTTCTTGCAAGCCATTCCTATCACTCCTACAAAGTACTTATCATTTCATACTTGTTCTAGGTAAAGCGAACGTAAAGTGTGCGTAGAGTTGTATCGGTGGTCGATAGAACTTGAGGGAATATTTGTCCTACCTTTAGCTCCTCGTTGGGTTCGACACTCTTACTTATCGAGAAAGGCTACAATTGATCCCCTATACTTGTGAGTTATCATATACCAAAGTATATCTTGAATAATCATCCACTATTACCAAGCAATACTTTCAGCCCCCAAGACTATCAAAAGATGGAGGACCAAAGAGATCCATGTGGAGGAGCTCCAAAGGCCTCTTCGACTATCTGGTAATCCTAGGGCGGTGAGCTGTCTCGTGTAGCTTTCCTTCAATGCACGCACTGCAAGCACGATCTTTAGCAAAACTTACATTTGTTAGTCCAAGAAAGCGGTCCATTTTGAGGAGACTTTACAAAGATCTCATATTGACATGGACTAGCTGGCGGTGCCAAAGCCAGCCAATATCAACTTTAGCCATTAGGCAAGTCGCGGTCTTAGTGGGTTGGTCCAAAAAGTTAACCATGTAGAGATCATTTTCGACATGCCCAACAAAAGCTACTTTAAGAGTCTTGCTCCAAAAAATGCCATAGAGTTAATACCAAAGAATGTAGTCAAACCCATGAGCACAAGTTGATGAACATAATGTATATTCTATGCAAGGGTCTCAACAAGCATGACTTTTTCAATAGTAAGTTCTGGAGAAATTACCACCTTGCCCAGACCCAATACCTTTCAAATTGCATCATCACCGAAGGAGACTTGGGTGGCCACGGATGGGTCAGTATGAATGTCCACCACCACGTCCTTGCTTCTAGTCATATGATTTGTTGCTCTGGTATCAAGCAACCATGACACTTCACCAAAAGAACACTCCTACATAGGATCAATGCTTGGATTCAGGTACCCATTCTGTAATGGGTCCTTTCAGGTTAGTAACACGGGTCTTAGGAACCCAAATAGACCAATCAATGTACTCATAAGGGGAACAACCAAATTTAGCAAAGACATTTCCATCACTAGCACGACATAAAACATAAGATGGGTTAAGGTCGTCGACATTGTTAGGGGGAGGGTTTAGCCCTTCTCGGCATTATCACCCTTAGCTTTGCACTTATTCTTTTCGTGAGTACCCTTACTAGCCTTGACAAAGGATTCTTTAAGCAAGGGAGGTTGCTTGGTCTTTATCTTCTTGTTCTTCTTGGACTTGGGGGCAAACCCAGCTCCTTCCTTAGCAACCACTTCCTTTTGATTGCTTAGAAGGTCATGGAGATACTTTTTGCCTTGAAATCATGTCACAAGGACTTTCTCAAGCTATTTGGCACTCTCATCTAGAAGATGTACATGCTCACAACATGGGTTAGTAGAATGTGCATTATCAATTAAAACAAATGGAGAGCACGTGGCTATCTCCTTAGTAAGTTTTACTTGGAGTTGAGCATGAGACACTTTCAACAAAGCATGAGCACTCTTCAAGGCTGAGGGAGTCCGGGATTTTGGGGTTCTCGGATGGCCAATATTGGATGAGCCCATTGGGTCATGCTGGAGAAGTTTGGGCTTGATGACGACCTCTACTCTGGAAGGAATATACCAAAGATTGGTGTATACCCCAAGCTTAGGAGGACTAGGTAGGCTCATATATTCCCGATTATAGTCGGGATCATGTAAACTCTAGGGACCTTGGTGTCTATATAAACTAGGGACCCATGTCCGTATAGAGGAGGCTGAATGATCTAGAGTTTAGCATAATTGATCTCGAGGTAGATCAACTCTGTAATCATCTTCATCAATACAATCAAGCAGGATGTAGGGTATTACCTTCATAGGAGGGCTCGAACCTGGGTAAACTGTTGTCTCCCCTCTCTTCCCGCAACCAATCGATCCAGGGTCCATAGTTTGGGACCCCCTACCCGAGATCTGCCGGTTTTGACACTGACATTGGTGCTTTAATTGAGAGTTATACTATGGGATCACCAAACGTTTCGACAGATCGCTTAATCGTTTGCAACAGAATCAGCAACGGGACATCTTTGTGCCCGGCCAAGTCCTCTCGTTCGAAAGCATAACGTTGCGCGCATATTCAACACGTCGTCTTGGCCAGATTAGAAGTTTCGTCCCCGTTCAGAGAGCGAGGTCGGGGAGTTTTGAACCCCTGAACCATCCACAAACCAATCTCATCCCCAAAATGATCTCGGCCGAGGCCAAGGAGATCCGAAGCCCCGAAGATCTAACTCCGGGCCCCGCATGCGACTAATTCCTCGGACCCCTCTTTTTCACAAAGTCGGCCCTTAGATCGGACCTAACCCGGGCGACGAGATCGCTGCAAAAGGTTTTGACCAAACATGCCCCCTCACGGCATCCATGTAGGTTAACTCTGAAAAACATCTCATGATGCATCACGACGAGTCCTCGGCCTTAAGCGAGATGCTCTGCTTGACCCAATCATTGCACATCTCAAGCAACCCGAACCACTCCCAGTATGGCTCGGAATATGGGGACTTCTACGACCCACCCACCACGCACTTAGTAGCAACCGTTGAATATTAAACTGACGTGTTAGACTATGGCTCCGAGGAGCTTGAAGGTATGGACAAGGGGGCCAAGGAATCCACTCCCTTGGACACTGGGCGATGGACCCCAACGTCCACTTATGACATCTACATGGTGGACACGCCCGGGAAAAATGGTGATCCCCCCAGCCGAACCATGACAAGTCAGGGGAGGAGAACTCAAAGCGCCAAAAGCATCATAAGCATGCTAAGGCGAACAAAGGAAAAGTTCCTGCCTAGGACATTGCAAAAATAAAACCCCAGAAGACCACGACAACCTCGGTATACCTGAACATCCACTAGAGGATGCGGACCAACCCGAGGAGTAGGACGGCCCCAACAACATCAATAGGTCAGACGATGATGATTATCTTCCTCCCAACGACTACCCAGAAGATGAAGACCTCGCGATACCCGATGACCTCGGAGGCCAGGAAGAATTTCGGCACCTACTTTTAGCTACCGCTCGAAGCTTAAAGTCAAGGGAGCATCAACTCCAAGCCGAACAAGGCATCATAAACAGATGATGGACCTATGTAATGGTCGCCAAGTTAGAGCACGGGCTCAGATGGATGGACCAGAAGAAAAGTTACCCACGTTGGCGACTACTGTCGCAATTCACCGATGAAGCCGCACGGACCGCATCCCCCATGCGCACAGATTATGATCAGCCCGACCGCTCGCCTCAAGGGTGTGGCAAGGTGGCATCGGACGCTGAACATCACCCCAGGCTACCACGCGGGAAGGTGAAAGAGAGAACAAACCCTCGTGGCAGAAACGACGTGTGGTACAACCTGGATAATAAGACAGGCTGCAACAAATCCATTTATGGGTCCAAAAAGGACTCCCCCAATAGATGGGACAGAGAGCCACCTTGGCTGCCATACTATGTGAGAGATCGGGATTCATACTGCACTTAGCCCAACGCCGATCTTCGGAATAAGATAGTTCATACAAGAGCCGCCGCACACCCATTATGTTTCACTGATGAAGTAAGGCAGCATCAGTTCTTGGGGGGATTCAAACCCGTTAACATAGAATCTTACGACGGAACTATGGACCGTGTGTTGTGGATAGAGGACTTCCTTCTCCACATCCACATGGCTAGAGGAGATGATCTCCACGATATCAAATACTTGCCCCTTAAGCTGAAAGGGCGAGGACGACACTGGTTGAACAGCCTGCCCGAAGAGTCGATCGGGCGCTGGGAAGACCTCAAAGAAGCCTCTCTATATAACTTCCAGGGGACCTATGATCGGCCCCCGGATTCCTCCGACCTGAGTAACGTCGTCCAGAAGGCGGGTGAGTTGGCTAGAGAATTCTGGATCCGATTCTTAACAAAGAAAAACCAAATCATGTATTGCCCAGACGCCTCTTTCTGGCAGAACATTCGCGACGAGTGGCTGGCTCACCAGCTCAGACACGAACGGACAAGAACAATGTCCGCCCTCACTTCACTCATGACCCGCTTTTTCACGGGCAAAGACAATTGACTCGCTCGGGGCAGCCACAATTCGGAAGATCCTGGATCCTCCGAAATGCAAGACTGGAATGGCAAGCCGAGGAAAAACAAGAACAAGCGTCGCCTCCACACACGCGACACCGATGACACAGTAGTCAATGTTGGGCTCCGCAGCTCCAAGCGAGGATAGCGGAAGAAACCCTTTAAAGGGAATAAAGACGGGCCAACCCAATGGGAAAAAATTATGGAACGTGCTTGTCAAATCCACGACGATGAAGATAAGACAGCCACCCACACCAACTGTATCTGTTGGGTATTTAAGTAGGCCGACAAAGTAGTAGTCGAAGAACAAGGTCGAAGCCCTCAAAGCGAAGATAACAAGGAGCCCCGTGGCTGGAACAACGGAGGCCAAAACAGTTCCCTCCTGAGGTAAAAAAATATAAACATTATTTACGTGACACACATACCCAAGAAGGAGCAGAATAGAGTACTCCGAGAAGTCTATGCCGTCGTGCATGTAGCACCAAAGTACAACCCATGGCCGGCTTTCCCGATCACATTCGACCGCAGGGACCATCCGACCATTATCTGTCACGGAGGGTCGGCCGCCCTTGTCCTCGACCCCATTATAGATGGGTACCACCTCACTAGAGTCCTCATGGATGGTGGAAGCAGCCTTAATCTGATCTATGCAGATACGATGAAGAAGATGGGCATCGACCCATCAAGAATAAAACCAAGCAATGCTACCTTTAAAGGAGTAAATCCAGGCGTGGAGGCCTGCTGCTCTGCAACCATTACGTTGGAAGTCGTGTTCGGCTTACCCGATAACTTCCAGAGCGAAAATTTGATCTTTGACATTGTCCCCTTCTGTAGCGGATACCACGCACTTCTCGGCAGCACCGCCTTTGCCCAATTTAATACGGTGCCCCATTACGCTTATCTGAAACTGAAGATGCATGGACCCTGAGGTGTCATCGCCATCAATGACAACACAAGACGATATCTCCAGACCAAAGAACACACCGTAGCCTTGGTAGCAGAAGGTGAGCACAATGGTGAATCATCAAGTCATAAGCAGGTCAAGTTGCAACAAGTAGGCAAGCGATCCAGAGGTTAGTCAGTCCTCCCGGAGAGCTGCTCAGCCCCGTACATATAAACACACCTCTCCCACAGCATCTCCCGGTAACCGTCAAGGTATGTTTCTCGTGTACATAATCGTCATTTTCCGAACACTATGGGGTACCGTGGGAGTGTCGTACATGCACCATATGACCGGGCAATACCAAATTATGGTGCCAAATTCTTCCTTGATACGCACGGGTTACCGTAAAGACCCTTCCAAGCGTCAAGCCATATTTCACCGGCAGCTTCTCACGGTACCTCTTCCTAGCGCTGCCAACAGCCATATGCATGTCAACTCTTTCACAAAGCGGCTGCAGGGGAGATGTTTGTCAATTTTGATAGTTTCCTGTAGAAAATGGCCCTAAAGCCAAGAATTGTAAAAATTGTTCACCAAATATTTGTTCTAGTTGCTTCTCTTTTGAGGAACTTATTGTTAATTATGTTGCCCAACCATACGATGCTGATAGGAACTGGTGCACATGGCCAGTAACCGAGGGCTAGAATATGTCGACCGCCCCATGCACCCCACCGTCACTCTTATAGAAGTGTCCAGTCTCTTAGGATTTAACCTTATATGCATCGGTTCTGAATTATGTCTTTGGTCCACAGTAGGATTGTCCCGCTCCTGTGCTTACCCCCTTATGTTCCGCTAGTTCGACTAAACGGGTAAAAGGGAGAACCACTATGATTGTATTCCTAGCTTTCCCTGATCTTGAAATACGCCACTGGAGAAAGCCAAAAACTGACCGTCATAATGGGCGCGAACTGGTCTGAATCCGAGTTTATTTCCATAGTCGTTAGAGGCTATTCTGTGCTATATGGACAGGTTGTTGCTATTCAACAAACCCCGTGGTAGTCATCCCGATCTCCGGTTTCTCCGATTACCGCCACAAAGGCTAGGGGCTTGTCATTATCCCCCGCATTATAATATTTCTAAGGCTAAGTCAAAGCAATAAAGTCTCATAATCCGACTAACTCATTTCCACTCCACACTACCACCTTCAGGTACCTGTTAAATCGGTTAAGGGACGTGTACGGACAATGAAACACCTCAAGTAGTGTCTACATGGGGGCTGAAGCCAACGATTGGAAACTTTCAGATAAAACGGCCACAACAGGACTTAAAATCCGATAAAACACAATTAACTTGGAAAATCCGATAAAACACAATTAGTTATGGTCTACCCTAACCCTTGAAAACCTCTCAAAACCCCATCAAAACCCCGTCCAAACCTCTCAAAACCCATCACCCCATCGAACCATTAGATCGCTGTGAATGGACGGTCTGGATCGCGCATTAGGGCTACGTCAGCAGCGATCCGTGGCCTTCACTCTAATTGGCTGGCCTTTTTAGCCCTCTTTTTTATTGCTGGACGAGAAGACGCGTGCATGCCTTGTTGGGCTTAATTAAAGGCGGCCCACCCTTTTATCCGTTGGACCTCACAGCGTACCAGCCTTGCATGCATGCGCGTAGCACTGCCTCCCCTCGCTCGCCCATAGCCCTGCCTCCCCTCGCTCGCCCGTAGCCCTGCCTCCCCTCGCTCTCCCTGCCGACACTGCATGCATGTGCATCGATCGAGCGGGAGCACGCCCGACGCCATAGAGAGCAGCAACCCGACCAACGCAGCAGAGGCACACAGCCGCTCAGCCATGCAGAAGCTCGTCGCCCAACCCGACCGACGCAGCAGTCATCTTTTGGCGCGTTTTAGTTGCTCATGTGCGACGCGATTTAATTGATCTTGTGTGACGTGTGCCCTGTTTTAATTGACCCTGTGCTACGTGGGGTGTGTACACACTTGATGCCCCCTCGATGCCATGTTGTATCCGTTTCACACTCGATGCCATTACTATATCGGGTGGATGGAGAGGAAACGGTGCACTACGGCTAGTTGTTTAAGCACCCCCTAACATCATCTTGGGTACCCCATCATATCCCTCTCACTCTTCTCCTACCCTATCTTCTCATCTTCTCCCACCCGACCTTTCATTTCCTAGTCCATCTTCTCCACCTCTCACGCCGGAAGATGAACTACATTGGGATGACCTACCGTGTGCCGCCACCGTCCCCGAGATTCTCTCCCCTCCCCAAGTCCAGGTGGAGAACACCCTACGGGTGTGGGCGATCTCGAGGTGGAGGGGTGCAAGGGCGCTCACCGAGTTCTTCCTCTCCGCCGGCTACCGCCACCTCCCAGGGGTTCTCCGGTGATGTTCGACGTGGAGGAGCTGACCAACAATGGCTATCATATCGGCCATATTGTGAGGTTCACCAACCGCTTCGATGCTTACCACCTCCTCGGTCGTGTTTTTTGGTGTGGATGCGAGTTTATCGCGTTCACAACATACAACATCTTCACGGATCTGGACAGCATCTTCCCCAACGGCAGCATGCACAGTCTCCCGTACCGCATCGACGGCGACGACGAGTGAAGGAATTGGGCGCTTTGGAGGAGGAGTTTTTTTGGGAGCTTGGAGTACCCGGTGGTGCCATGGAGGAGGAGGAGTGTATCTAGTTGTCTTATCTATCTATGTAATCGTACTATCTATGTCGTGCTTATCTATCTACGTAATCGTACTATCTATGTCCTGTTCATGTAATGCCCTGCTACTATTTATGTTATATATATTGATGTTCTATCTAGTTCATATATGTTAGCTGGGGAGGGCGAGAGAGCAGAAACTTAGCTTAGTACTTACAGGAGTGAGTGGCACCACAATTTAGCACTGCCCATAGATTTTTCATCTCTAATGGAGAAACCGGCTAACACAACTTTTGGAACCCTAGAAATTAGCAAAAACTAACTTCCTTAGATCTAATGAGGCTAATTTGTTCTCCTTGATGCACCACTTGGTGTAGTTTCATCATTTAGGGATTATATCATGCCCACAAATTTTGAGATCAAATGGAGATACTTGACAGTGTAAAGTTGCTTAAAATTGGATTTGGACAGAGAGGGTTTTGGGGCATTTTGGTGAGCCAAAACTATTGGGATTGAGATGGAACTTTGCAAGATCATCACATTAGGCATATGAGACATGAATTTTTGGATTTATTTGACAATATTTTTTATAGAAATATTTCAAATACTTGAATTATCGAGAAAGGCGTTGGAGGGTTTTATCCAATATTTTGAACATGGCCATGTATTTTATCCACTATGTGTCCACCATGTGTTTAAACCCCCTTGACAAATATATGCATGTGAACATGCCATTCCCTTTCTTCGTGCTTGTTGAGCACCGAGAGCTTTTAAAATTGGTAAGAATGCAACAAATATGTAAAGCAAAAGGAAAAGCATGCATCCTATCTAATTTAGTTCATGTAAGAATGCATGCATGAATATTCTATCTACTTTATTCATGTAAGAATGCATACATGTTCTATGTAATTTAGATCATGTAAGAATACAACAAATATATAAAGAAAAATAAATCACAATACATACATGTGTTCATGAAGCCGTGCATGAATGGATTTATCTATCCTCCAAAAAAATGATTCAAATAATTTAATGTATCACATAATGTTTTATCGATTTACATATGTGTCTCAAAAAATGATCCATCACAAAATGGGCATGACTATTTTTTATCAAAGCAACAATCGATTTACATCTGTGTCTCAAAAAATGATCCATCACAAAATGGGCACGCCTATTTTTTATCAAAGCAACATGGTTGCACCAAGCGGATAGGCTTGTTTTCTATTTGGGCCTGCTTTTTCTTCTCACAGTCCTCATCAGCACATGACCCAATAACGTTTTTTGTTTGACCATGAACTATGCACCTCCATTCAATTAACTGACGAATTGCTGCACATTATGAATTGCTGCATTTTTTTCATCAATTGCTGCATTTTATGCATAAAATAATCCATTACAAACAAAGTCAGGTTTTGCTTCACATAAATTCAAATTCAGCTAACAAATGATCCCTGACTAACTGGACCCCTGAAACTACTAACTAGGCACAATAACTAAAACTTGGACCCCTAAAACTAGATTGACACACTAACTGAAACTCTAACAATTTCTAGCGATTGATGAACATCAAGTAAAAGAAATCATAGCAATGGCACAACAATAAAATGCTCGAGCCATCATATTTTCTTGCTGCTTCAAATCGATCAGTTGCTTTAGTTGTTTCCCATTTTCTTCAATTCACACCCCAGTTCAGCTTGCCCATAACAATGACCTGATCTGTCCGCCAAATGGGGGGCGTGTTCCACAGCAAGCGGTGTCGTGGGTATAAGTGTGACAGTAGATGTGTAGGGTACGAAAGGATGGGCGGAGCCATAGCTACGGCGAGGTTGTATGAGTTCAGGCCCCTCTATGGTGGAGGTAAAAGCCCTACGTCTCAGTGCTCTTGGGAGCTTAGTGTCGAGTGGAATATGTGGTTACAGTAAATGCCAACCCCTGCAACAGTGGGGAAGGGCGGCTTATATAGAGTGCGCTACCCTTCACAACGGTCCCGTGGACAGGGGTGGAGTAGTGGCGAATAAATGCCTACGTTACAAGTAATGTATGCCTTAAATGCTAATAATGGTGTATGGAAACGTATGACCATTGCCCTCCACAGAGGTTACGATATACAGAGTGGAATCCAGTCGGTACTTTTAATACGCTCTGAATGCTCGTCACCGACTGGAAGATGGGGGAATCGTCACCGACTGGATGATGGGAAGTCCTTAGTTCACTCGGAACTGTCTAAGGGCCTTGTCCCTTATGAAGGGTAGTCCTTGGGTAGGACCTATAGGGCAGGCCTATGACCCTACCCTGGGACTATAACCCCATCATTAGTCCCCGAATGGATCGGGGTTGGAACAACGAAGTGATGCCTGGAGTACGGATCCGACTGGTATAGATGTGACTTTGGCGTTGTTTGCCTCGATCCATTTTATATCCTCGACCAGTGATCCGAGTGAATACATCTGTGAAACGAACCGTCAGGGACCGAGTGCTTCCGCGGAATCTTTTGACGTGATCGGTCAACTGACAGCGGCGGATTTTCTGGGATCCTCAAATTTCTGTTGCCGCGCGCTCAGCGGGGATGACGACATCGTCATCGAGTAGTTTCTGCCACCTCGATTACCGCGCCTTTATCTTCTCCACTAATATCGCAGCAGCCGGTCGGAGGATAAGATTTTGGGGCCACCTATTAGTGACCAAGTCGGAAGCTTATTTAAACCTCCCCAGCGGGGGTTTCTCGTTGCGCTCCCCTGATTACTCGCACTCGCCCCGCTCCTCCCATAGCTCCCTGCGCTCTCCAAGCCTCCTCCTTCCTCTCCTCCCCTGCAGATCTGCTGCCTCCACCATGACGAAGGGGCAGACGAGCAAGCTCGAGTCGCAGAAGAAGAAGAAGAAGAAGGCGGCTCCTAATCAGCGGCGACAGCGGGCACTGCCGGCGGGTTGGATCCAGGGGGATTTCCTCCCCTCCACGGTGACGACGGACGACCTGCTGGAGTTGGTGGAGCAAGGCATGATTGCCAACAAGTCGTGGAGGCTGCCGGCGGAGGGCGAGACGGAGCCGGCGCCGCAGGAGGGAGAGCGCGTCTTGCTGCTCAGTCATGTGTACAGGGACTTCTCTCTGCCTCCTCACCCCTTCTTCAGAGGTATTATGAACCACTTCGGGGCGCAGCTCCATCATTTTCCTCCAAACGCGATAGCCCATCTTGCTGCATTCGTCGTGCTTTGCGAGTGCTTTATCGGATGTCCCCCCCCCCATTGGGGGCTCTTTAAGTCCATCTTCTCCGCTAGGTCCCAAACTGTCAAAAAGCTTAGCTAGTCGGACGAAAAAACTCATATCCTCCAGCTCTGCGGGGGCTTAGGCTTCCAGAAGAAAAACAAAAGTAGCTACCCCCCTCTTCAGTTGTCCGAGTCAGTTAGGAACTGGCAGTCGACTTGGTTCTATTGCCAGGACGTCGCTTGTCTGAATGCTGCAACTGGGCTGCCACCTTTGACCCTAGACCGACCGGCTCCTCCCAGGAAGCTTGCACTCTTGAAGGTGGAAAAGATCCAGAGCCAACCTCTGGTCGAAGCGCTGATAGATGTCGTCCGCAAGGGAGTCACCAGCATGGATTTGCTGGAGACTTTTCTGGGTCGGCGCACCCAGCCGCTGCAAGCTCGACACCACACCATGTGGCACTACGCGGGGCCTGGGGACTCCACTCGGACTCATCCCGAATGCGTGACCGGGGAGGTTGTGACGGCGTGGGTCCGCAGCATCACAGGCGCCTGCGATAACCCCAGAGGAGCCCGGCGAGTGAAGCCCTTCCACGCTGACAATCCTCCTCCGAATGAGGTGAGCACATCTTGTCGAGTGCTATCAATCCTCTTAGATTTATCGCTTTTTCTTGTATATCCGCCTGACGTCTGATGTTGTCGACTGTATTTTGTGCAGGCGTGGACCAACTGGTATTCTCCCGTCTCGAACGGGAATCCGGCTGAGTAAGAGGAGGGCAGCCAGGAGGGCAGCATGGACAGCGTCGAGTACGTCTCCGATAGTGGGGAGACGGAGCAGGAGACCGAAGAGGAGGAGGGGGAAGTTGGGGAGCAGAGCTCGCCACCTCCACCCTTAGAGCCTCGAACCAAGCGCCGTCACGAACCTACGACTCCGTCGGCTCCTCCAGCGGCCCGAGTGCCTCGCCAGCTCCTCCCGTGGCTCCGAGTGCTCGGAGCATGAAGAGGACCAGGGACGCTGCTACCGAGCCCACGGACCAACCTTCCAAGGTGGCCAAACCGAGTGGGTCCAAGCCTCGGAAAGCTTTGCCTCGGATGAGGATCGTTGTTCCCATTGCCTCAGCGTAAGTGTCTCTTTCTCCTATCTTCTTTCAGTATTTGATTGAACTCATGCTTATCGATCGAGTGGATTTTACGCGACAGAGCTGCTACCTCCGCCACCTCTCTGCCACGCTAGGACGACGATCCCATGGAGACAGATAACGTTGCTACATCCCAGCAAGGTACGTTGTGACGACTCCGAGAGTTTGCATTATTGTTTCGCGAGTTCTGTCTTTAATCTTGCCCTTTTCTGTAATGTCACGTTGTTCAGTTGGGCTTCCTTCACAGGTGATTCATCTGGAGGAGGACGACCAGAAGAGGTCAGGGCAAACTTTGGCGCCTGTCCTTGAGGCTGTTCCGTGTGCTGCTGCTCCCACCATGGACGCGCCGCCGACCGAGATGATGTCGTCGACTGAGACGGTGCCCCTCGCGGCTGAACCGACTGAAGCGGGACTTGGGATGCCCAAGGAGTCTCCTGTCATGTCAGGTCCGTCGACCGTCCAGTACGACGCCCGACACCTCCCGGAAGACCAAGTGGGAGCCGCCAAGGAGGCCATGGTGTAGGTGGAGTTGATGGTGGGTGATGCCAAGGGAGCGTACGACTCCACCGCATCTTTGTACAAGAGAAGCTTGGGGCTCCGGGACGATATCCGAGTAAGTGCACTAGTAAGTGTTTACTTTCCTCTTGTAACCCACTGGGGGTTTAAGTGATATACTCGGATTCAGTAGGATTATTTTGCAGTGGGTTCACTTCGAGTGAACCCAGTGGGTGTAGTCCCCGAGACTTCTGTCGAGTGCTTGCACCGGCAGTTGTCTTTATATACATTTTCCGTGACTTGATCGGATCAGAACTGATCTGCCCGAATGGTACCAGTGGGGGCACTCCGAGTGCACCCAGTGGAAGTAGTCCCCGAGAGTAGTTTTACTCAGGTCGGGTAATAGTAGCCTCATAGGCTTGTCTTTTTGTCATGTAGCTCAATAGGACGGACCTGTTCGAGCTTCATGCCAGTGGGGTCACTCTCAGTGAACCCACTGGGTGTAGTCCCCGAGACCGATGTCGACTGCTTGCGTCGGCAGGGGTCTGAAGAACTTTGAGCTTTTATTGTTTTCCTTGTTGAATGTGTCTGATCTTCTCTTCGCGCTGATTTGCAGAAGACTTGCAAAATGGGATCAGCGTACAATGCTCTGAAGGCTGAAATGATTCAGCTTGCTGCGGAATTGGAGGCGGCTGTGAACGACTTAGCTGGTGTCAAGGGGGCTCTTGCTTACTGAGAGAAGTCTTTGGAGGAGTCCCGGGAGACCAACAAGGCATTGGTGGCCGAAATTGAGAAAATGGGCAAGCAAAGAACTGAACTGATGGGCCAGATGAAGTTGATGAACAGTCGGTGCATATCGCAGGAGAAGTACGTCAGCGATTGGGCAAGGAAGATGATTGCGCTGCTCGGTGGTAAGTTTTTTGTCGAGTGTTTCCTGACTTTGTAGTTCATTCTGCGCTTACTTTCTGCTCGTCTTTGCTTTGCAAATTTTTGTATGGACGCTGAGGCTGAAGCAGCTGACATTGAGCGGTCGGTTATTCCGAACGTTCCACTCGGCGACAAAGCCAATCGGGGCATGCTCCGAGTGCACATTCGCCTTGGCAGAGTGGGACCTTTCATCGGGCGCCTGAGAGAAGTCCTCGGCCGAATCGACAAGGAGCTGTGGCCCGAAGACGATTCCCGGCAGGAGATAGAAGGGTTGATGACTCGGCTGGAGGACGTCCCGAAGAGAGTGCAGGCGTGGAAGAAGTCTGCCGCTCGTTGTGGTGCGGACGTGGCGCTATCGCTGGTCTGAGTGCACTACAAGGAAGCTCGCGCAGAAAAGCTGAAGGCGTTGCAGGTCGCCAACACCAAGAAGCTTCGATTTGAAGATTTCATGGAGACCTTCCTTGAGACACCCACTCGCATCGCAGGCGGGATCGACCTTGACACTTTTGTGGAGCCTGCCAGTCCCGGTGCCAGTCCTGGTGACACTTGAAAAACTTTACCTCGGTATGCCGAGTGGTATCTGTATCAAACTTTGGCCACTGCTATTGGCCGTCACATTTGTGGTTCGGTGTGGATAAGCTTGATCTACACCGAGCCGACTATAGTTGAACCAACTTTGAATTCGAATCGAATATTTTACTCTTCTTTCGCCAAAAAATAAATTTTGACACGATTTTGGCTCGTGGTTTTTGTTTGGCGTTTCTTGGTGAAGCCAATGGCAAACATGCGGAGCATGTAGTTGTCAATTGTCTTCACATCCACATGAGCCTCAATGAGGGTCTGCTAAGCCCCCGAGTGGATCTCTATGATAAACTCGAAGGAAGCTTTTTACTTAGGTGATTCTTGATCGCAGCTAAGTCCCCGAGTGCATTTTTTAGAGCGCACTCGGAGTGAGTTTGTACTTAGGCGACTCTGGATCGCAGCTAAGTCCCCGAGTGTGACGTTTAGTGCACACTCGGAGAAAGTTTGTACCTAGGCGATTCTGGACCGCAGCTAAGTCCCCGAGTGTGACGTTTAGTGCACAGTCGGAGAAAGTTTGTACTTGGGTGATTCTGGACCGCACCTAAGTCCCCGAGTGTGACGTTTAGTGCACACTCGGAGAGAGTTTCTACTTAGGCGATTCTGGATCGCAGCTAAGTCCCCGAGTGCATTTTTTAGTGCGCATTCGGAGAAAGTTTGTACTTAGGCGATTCTGGATCGTAGCTATGTCCCCGAGTGCGACCTTTAGTGCACACTCGGAGAGAGTTTGTACTTAGGCGATTCTGGATCGCAGCTAAGTCCCCGAGTGCGACCTTTAGTGCACACTCGGACAGAGTTTGTACTTAGGCAATTCTGGATCGCAGCTAAGTCCCCGAGTGCAACCTTTAGTGCACACTCGGAGAGAGTTTGTACTTAGGCGATTCTGGGTCGCAGCTAAGGCCCCGAGTGCGACTTTTAGTGCGCACTCGAAGTGAATTTTTAATTTTTTTAGACCGGAGTCTGCCAACGCGGAAGAATTTTGAATTTGCAAGAAATCAATCTGCTTTGTATTACTTTAATGATACTTGTTCTTTACATTGCCTCCGTCGGCGGTCATGTGTAGAAGCGCTTCGCGAGATCTCCGTTCCATGCTCGCGGCTCGTCCGTTTCCCTGTCGAGGTTGTAGAGTCGATATGCTCCGTTGATCAGCACCTTGGAGATAATGAAGGGTCCTTCCCAGGCGGGGGCCAACTTGTGAGGTCTCTGCTGATCCACTCTGAGCACCAGGTCGCCTGCTTGGAATGTACGACTCCTGACGTGTCGCGCGTGAAAACGCCGAGGTCTTGTTGATAACTTGTTGAGCGAGTCAGTGCCATCTCGCGCTCTTCTTCTAGAAGATCCACTCCGTCTTGCGTGGCTTGCTCTGCTTCGGCTTCGGAGAAGAGTTCGACTCGTGGAGAGTTCTGAAGCAAGTCACTCGGAAGGACTGCTTCTGCTCCATAAACGAGGAAGAACGGGGATCGCCCTATAGATCTATTTGGAGTTGTGCGGAGGCCCCACAACACCGAAGGCAGCTCGGTGACCCATGCGCCGGCAGCATGTCCAACTTCTCGCAGGAGTCTAGGCTTCAACCCTTGAAGAATAAGTCCATTCGCCTGCTCTGCTTGCCCGTTTGTTTGGGGATGCACCACAGATGCAAAATCCACTCGGATACCTTGGCCTGTGCAGAAACCTTTGAATCTGTCTGAGTCAAAGTTTGTGCCATTGTTAGTGATTATGTTGTGCGGTACCCCGAATTTGGAGATGATGTCTCTGACAAACTTGATGGTCGTAAGAGCGTCGAGCTTCTTGATGGGCTTGGCTTCAATCCACTTGGTGAACTTGTCGACTGCCACCAACAAATGTGTGAATCCCCCTTGGCGTGTTCTGAATGGACCGACTGTATCTAATCCCCACACTGTGAACGACCAAACAAGAGGGATTGTCTTTAGCGCAGATGTTTGCTTGTGGGACTTGTTCGAGTAGAACTGACAGCCTTCGCATCGGTTGACCATATCCTTCGCCATTTCATTCGCCTGCAACCAGAAGAAACCAGATCTGACTGCTTTGGCGACGATTGCTCTTGAGGAGGCATGATGGCCGCAGGTTCCTGAGTGAATTTCTTCCAGAATTAACTGTCCCTCCTCAGGAGAGATGCATCGTTGAAGGACGCCAGGAACACTTTCTTTGTACAACTGTCCATCAATGACGGTGAAGGACTTCGACCTGCGGACGATCTGCCTCGCTTGGACTTCGTCTTCCGGTAACTCTTGCCTCGGGATGTATGCAATGAACGACACAGTCCAATCGGGGATGAGAGCAAGAATCTCCATGATCAAATCAACCACAGCGGGAAACTCGACTTCAGTCGGATATGTTGAGCTCTTTGGTTGTACTGTTTCCTCTGTGAAAGGATCTTCTTTTACTGAGGGAAGGTGTAGGTGCTCGAGGCAGACATCACTCGAGACTGGTCTCCGAGTGGATCCAAGTTTCGCCAATTCATCGGCTGCTTGGTTTTTCAGTCGCGGAACATGGTGAAGTTCCAGACCTTCAAACTTATTCTCAAGCTTCCTCACTGCGTTGCAGTATGTAGTCATGGTGGGGTTCCTTACATCCCACTCCTTCATCACTTGATTAACCACCAAATCTGAATCGCCATAAACCATCAGGCGACGGACGCCGAGTGTGGTGGCCATGCGCAATCCATAAAGGAGAGCTTCATACTCTGCCTCATTGTTGGAGGAATCGAAATGTATCTGCAACACATACTTGAGTTTATCACCTTTTGGCGATATGATCACTACGCCAGCGCCGGAGCCATTCAACATCTTGGACCCATCGAAGAACATCGTCCAATGAGCCGAGTAGATGTGAGTCGGTTGCTGTTGTTCTACCCATTCTGCTATGAAGTCAGCCAGAGCTTGAGACTTTATAGCCTTCTTGGCTTCGAACTTGATGTCGCAGTATAACATCTCCATTGCCCACTTCGCCACTCGGCCTGATGCGTCCCGATTGTGGAGGATTTCCGACAACGGAGCATTAGAAACGACAGACACCGAGTGGTGTTGGAAATAATGAGCCACCTTCTTCGCAGTCATGTAGATACCGTAAATAAGCTTTTGATAATGGGGATACCTCTGCTTGGAAGGAGTCAGGACTTCGGAGACATAATATACTGGCCGCTGAACCTTTTACGCTTTGCCTTCTTCTTCGCGTTCGACTGTGAGAACAGTGCTGATGATTTGATTTGTAGCCGCGATGTATAGAAGAAGGGGTTCTTTATTGAGCGGGGCAGTAAGAACCAGCTGGGTGGAAAGGAGGGCCTTGAGGTCATCGAATGCAATTTGGGCTTCGTCTGTCCACTCGAAAGTATCTGATTTCTTCATGAGTCGGTACAGAGGTAGCGCCTTCTCGCCGAGTCGACTGATAAACCTGCTCAAAGCCGCTAGGCAACCTGTGAGCCTTTGAACATCATGTATTCTGACCGACCGCTCCATTCGGATGATGGTCCCGATCTTTTTGGGGTTGACATCGATCCCTCATTCGGAAACGAAGATATCCATGTTACGCGCATATGCCGAACGGCCCAGAATGCGTGGTCAGCAATGAGGCAGTGACAAAGAGGCAACTGTGGCATGTCGACCTCCTCCATCCACCGGTGAGCTCCTGCTTGTCACCGCCATTGAAGCTCCCAGCCGGCGTAGGGAATAGTGATGACCCAATGGCCCCTAGCCGATGGATAATGTAGGGCAGGAGAGGTTCGGCCGCCACCGCACACAAAGAAGTGGGCGGAGCTGGCAGCGCCAAGGGGAGGGGGATCGGGGGAGGGAGATAAGTGGCATCCCACGTTTCTATCGCCCGAAGCAGTCGATGTATTACTCCCTCTCACGCACAAACACAGAAGGTGCACCTCACTACCTGGTCCCACGCCTCGTGAGGTGCACCCACCATTAACTCATTTAACTGCAGCTAAGGTGCACAACAACGAACAGTTAACCAGCGATGTCTACTACACGACCTTCTTCTTGTAGACCCGTGCTGGGCCTCCAAGCGCAGAGTTTTGTACGACAATAGGAAGTTTCCCTCAAGTGGATGACCTAAGGTTTATCAATCCGTGGGAGTCGTAGGATGAAGATGGTCTCTATCAAGCAACCCTGCTATCAAATAACAAAGAGTTTCTTGTGTCCCCAACCCACCCAATACAATGGTAAATTATATACGTGCACTAGTTCGGTGACGAGATGGTGATACAAGTGTAATATGGATGGTAGATATATGTTTTTGTAATATGAAAATATAAAAACAGCAAGGTAACAAATTGTAAATAGCGATAAAAACTTTGTATAAATACTTGGAAACAAGGCCTAGGGTCCATACTTTTACTAGTGCAAGTTCACCCAACAATACTAACATAGTTGAATCATATGTAAATCCCTCACGTGCAACAAAGAGTTCACCCCAAAGTCACAAATAGTGGAGACCAAACGAAGTAATTATTGTACGGTACGAAACAACCTCAAAGTTATCTTTTCCAATCAATCTTATGAGCTATACCTATAAGTGTGACAAAGAGCCCTAGAGTTCGTACTAAAATAACACCTTAATATACACATCAACCAAAACCCTAATGTCACCTAGATACTCTAATGTCACCACAAGTATCCGTGGGCTTGATATACAATATGCATCACACAATTTCAGATTCATCTTGTTCGATCCAACACAAAGAACTTCAAAGAGTGCGCCAAAGTTTCTACCGGAGAGTCAAGACGACAACATGTGCCAACACCTATGCATAGATTCCCAAGGTCACGGAACCCGCAAGTTGACCACCAAAACATACATCATGTGGATCAATAGAACACCCCATTGTCACCACGGATATCCCATCGCAAGACATACATCAAGTGTTCTGAAATCCTTAAAGACTCAATCCAATAAGAAAACTTCAAAGAGAATACTCACATCATCACAAGAACATAGAGAGGGAAAACTCCATATGATTCATCAATATTAATAAATCTCGCGATACATCAAGAATGGGCCAACTCAAGAACACGAGAGAGAGAGCGATCAAACACATAGCTACAGGCACATACCCTCAGCCCCGAGGGTGAACTACTCCCTCCTTGTCATGGAGACCGCCAGGATGATGAAGATGGCCTTCGGTGATGGTTTGCCCCTCCGGCAAGGTGTCGGAACGGGATCCTGATTGGTTTTACGCGGCTGTGGAGGCTTGCAGTTGTTGAACTCCCGATCTAGGTTTCTTTCTGGAGGTTTCTTGATTTATAGGAATTTTTGGCGTCGGTCTCACGTCAAGGCGGTGCCCGAGGGCCCACAAGACTGTTGGGAAATGTAGTAATTTCAAAATTTTCCTACGTCATGCAAGGATCTATCTATGGAGAAACAAGCAACGAGCAAATGGGTAGAGAATCTTCAAACCTTTGAAGATCGCTAAGCGGAAGCGTTGCTAGAATGCGGTTGATGGAGTCGTACTCGCAGTGATTCAGATCACGGTGGATTCAGATCTATGCGCTGAACAACGGCGCCTCCGCATTCAACACACGTGCAGCCCGGTGACGTCTCCAGCACCTTGATCCAGCAAGGAGGGAGGATAGGTTGAGGGAGAGCTCTGGCAGCACGATGGCGTGGTGACGGTGGAGCTACGTGGCACTCCGACAAGGATTCGCTAAGCACTACAGAGGACGAGGAGGAGGAGTAGGGTTGCGCCAAGAGAGAGGAAATTGTTGTCTCAAATCAGGCCTGAAACCCTCACTATATATATGAGGAGAGGGAGGAGGGTGCCCACCCTTAGGGTTTCCCACCCTAAGGGGTGCGGCAGCCCTAAATGGTTTTGGGGCAGCAGCCGAGGTGGCGGCGCCCTATGGTGGGCCTTGAGGCCTAAGGTGGCCTCCCCACGCCTACGTTTTGGCCCCCTCCACCCCTTGTTGCGCCTTCGGCCCTTAGTGGTGGTGCAACATCCCACCTAGGGGCTGGTGGCCCTTCCAAGTGCACACTCGGAACCCTTCGGATGGTCCCGGTACATTACCGGTGTCGCCCGAAACACTTCTGGCAACCAAATCCTCACTTCCTATATATAAATCTTTACCTCCAGACCATTCTGGAACTCCTCGTGACGTCCGGGATCTCATCCGGGACTCCGAAAACCTTCGCTAACCATGTACACTATTTCCCTATAACTCTAGCGTCATCAAACCTTAAGTGTGTAGACCCTACGGGTTCGGCAAGCATGCAGACAGGACCGAGACACCTCTCTGGTCAATAAACAACAACAGGGTCTGGATATCCTTGTTGGTTCCCACATGTTCCACGGTGATCTCATCGGATGAACCATGATGTCGGGGATTCGGTCAATCCCATATGCAATTCCCTTTGTCTATCGGTATGATACTTGCCCGAGATTCGATCGTCGGTATCCTTATACCTTGTTCAATCTTGTTACCGACAAGTCTCTTTACTCATTCTATCACACATCATCCCATGGCTAACTCCTTAGTCACACTGAGCTCAATATGATGATGAATTACCGAGTGGGCCCAGAGATACCTCTCCGTCACACGGAGTGACAAATCCCAATATCGATTCGTACAACCCAACAGACACTTTCGGAGATACCTGTAGTGCACCTTTATAATCACCCAGTTATGTTGTGACGTTTGATACACCCAAAGCACTCTTGTGGTATCCGGGAGTTGCACAATCTCCTGGTCTTTGTGGTATCTGGGAGTTGCACAATCTCCTGGTCTGAGGAAATGATACTTGACTTTAGAAAAGCTTTAGCAGACGAACAACACGATCTAGTGCTATGCTTAGGGTTGGGTCTTGTCCATCACATCATTCCACAATGATGTGATCCCATTATCAATGACATCTAATTTCCATGATCAGGAAACCATGATCATTTATTGATCAACGAGCTAGCCAACTACAGGCTCACTAGGGACACATTGTGATTTATATATTCACACATGTATTATGGTTTCCAGTTAATACAATTATAGCACGAATAATAGAAAATTATCATGAACAAGGAAATATAATAATAACCAATTTATTATTGCCTCTAGGGCATATTTCCAACAGTTTCCCACTTGCACTAGAGTCAATAATCTAGTTCACATCACTATGATTGCAATGAATCTAACACACATATAGTCCTGGGGTTTGATCATGTCTTGCTTGTGAAAGAGGTTTATTAGTCAACGAGTCTGAACCTTTCAAATTCGTGTGTGATATATAAATCTCTATGTCGTCTTGTAGATGCTTCTACCATGCGCCATATTGGACCATTCCAAACCATTGCTCCACTATACGAATCCGGTTCACTACTTAGAGTCATCCGGAATAGTGACAAGGCCTGCATCGACGTAATCCTTTACGACGAACTCTTTAATCACCTCCATAATCGAGGAAAATTCCTTAGTACACTAGTTACTAAGGATAACTTTGACCACTGTCGAGTGATCCATTCCTGGATCACTCTTGTACCCCTTGACTGACTCATGGTAAGGCACACTCGAGGTGCGGTACAGAGCATAGCATAATTATAGAGCCAACGACTAAGGCATAAGGGACGACCTTCGTCCTTTCTCTTTCTTTTGACGTGGTCGGTCTTTTGAGTCTTACTCAAATTCACACCTTACAATACAGCCAAGTACTCCTTCTTTGCCGATCTATTTTGAACTCCTTCAAAAACTTGTCAAGGCTTGTATTTCATTGACTGTTCTATTAAGCACTTTGATCTATCTCCATAGATCTTGATGCTCAATGTTCAAGTTTCTTAATCCAGGATTTCCTTTGAAAAACTCCTTTCAAACAACCCTATATGTTTTCCAGAAATTGCACATCATTTCCGATCAACAATATGTCAACCACATATATTTATCAAAAATTCTATATTGCTCCCACTCACTTCTTTGGAAATACATGTTTGTCATAAACCTTGTATAAATCCAAAAACTTTGATCATCTCATCAAAGCGTATATTCCAACTCCGAGATGCTTGCTCCACTCCTTAGAAGGATCGCTGGAGCTTTGCATACTTGTTAGCATCCTTTAGGATCGACAAAACCTTCTGGTTGTATCAGATACAACCTTTCCTCAAGGAAATCATCGAGGAAACAATATTTGACATCCTATCTGCAAGATTTCATAAATGATGCAGTTACTGCTAACATTATTCCAACATATTTTCACCATTACTACGAGTGAGAAAGTCTCATCGTAGTCAACTCTTTGAATTTGTCGGTAACATCTTTGCGACAAGTCGAGATTTATTAATGGTGACTTTTCACCATCATCGTCTGTCTTCCTTTTTGAAGATCCATCTATAGTTAACAGTCTCATGACCATCAAGTAGTTCTTCCAAAGTCTACACTTTGTTTTCATACATGGATCCTCCTCTCGGATTTCATGGCCTCCAGCCATTTGTCGAAATCCGGGCCCACCATCGCTTTTCCATAGTTTGTAGGTTCATTGTTGTCCAGCAACATGATCTCCAAGACAGGGTTACCGTACCATTCTGCAGTAGTACGCGTCCTTGTCGAGCTACGAGGTTCGGTAGTGACTTGATCCAAAGTTTCATGATCACTGTCATTAGCTTCCACATCAATTGGTGTACGCGCCACAAGAACAATTTCCTCCGCCCTGCTACACACACTGGTTGAAGTGATGGTTCAATAACCTCATCAAATTTCCACCATTCTCCCACTCAATTCTTTCGGGAGAAACTTTTCCTCGAGAAAGGACCCGTTTCTAGAAACAAACACATTTGCTTCCGAATCTGAGATAGGAGGTACACGCAACTCTTTTGGGTCTCCTATGAAGATGCATTTATCTTCTTTGGGTTCGAGCTTATTAGGCTGAAACTCATTCACATAAGCATCGCAGCCCCAAACTTTTAAGAAATGACAGCTTAGGTTTCTCCAAACCATAGTTCATACGGTGTCATCTCAATGGAATTACGTGGTGCCCTATTTTAAGTGAATGTGGTTGTCTCTAATGCCTAAACCCATAAACAATAGTGGTAATTTGATAAGAGACATCATAGTATGCACCATATCTAATAGGGCATGACTATGACATACGGACACACCATCAGACTATGGTGTTCCAGGTGGCATGAGTTGTGAAACAATTTTCATGTGAAATGATTTTTACACTTTCTTAAATGTTTACCAAACTAGTAACTCAGATATATATGTTTACCTCCACAATCACATTGTAGACATATTATCCTCTTGTCACGATAATCTTCAACTTCACTCTCAAATTACTTGAACCTTTCAATAATTTATACTTGTGTTTCATCGAGTAAATAGACTAGTATCTACTCAAATCATCGGTGAAGTAGAACATAATGATATCCACTTCGTGCCTCAGCACTCATTGGACTGCACACATCAAAATGTATTACTTCCAACAAGTTACTTTCTTGTTCCACCTCACTGAAAACGAGGTCTTCAGTCATCTTGCCAATGTTGTACGATTTGCATATCTCAAGTGATTCAAACATCAAGTGAGTCCTAATGATCCATCCACATGGAGTTTCTTCATGCTTTTATACCAACAGGCATGGTTTTCATGTCTCAAACGTTTCAAAAATGAGTGAGTACAAAGACCCATCAGCATGGAGCTTCTTGATGCATTTTATACCAATATGACTCAAGCAGCAGTGCCACAAGTAAGTGTCACTATCATTACTACTTTGTATCTTTTGGCAACAATATTATGAATATGTGTATCACTACGATCGAGATTCAATAAACCATTCATTTTAGGTGCAGGACCATTGAAGGTATTATTCAAGTAAACAGAATAACCATTATTCTCTTCAGATGAATAACCGTATTGCCACAAACATAATTCAATCATGTCTATGCTCAACGCAAACATGAAATAACAATTATTTAGGTTTAACACTAATCTCGATGGTAGAGGGAGTGTGCGATGTTTGATCATATCAATCTAGGAAACACTTTCAACACACATCGTCAGCTCGCCTTTAGCCAGTCTACGTTTATTCCATAGCTTTTATTTCGAGTTACTAACACTTAGCAATCGAATTGGTATCTAATACCCTGGTGCTACTAGGGGTACTAGTAAAGTACACATCAATATCATGTATATCAAATATATGGTGAGGTGCTAGGGTTTATTCAATCCGCACTTTATTTTTAATGCAAAATAAAACATGTTGCACAATCTTGCTAAACACCAAGTAGTAATTCTAGGGATGTGACCGAAGGGATCCTCCTTGACTGAGGGGGAGCATAAATTCTCAAGGAACACGCCCTTCAGAACGATTTTCCGAGTGGAACCAATCTTCATAAGTCGTTGGTCGCTTGATTCTTGGTTTGGGGCACATGGTGTAGATTCAACCATTCAGAGTTTTTCTCCAGCTTCCTGACTGCGTTGCAGTGGACTGTCATTGCTGGGTTTCGGATATCCCCTTCCTTCATTACTTGGTTGACAACAAGATCCGAGTCGCCATAAACCATCAGTCGGTGAATGCCGAATGAGATAGCCATGCAGAGCCCGTACAGGAGGGCCTCGTACTTGGCCTCATTGTTGGATGAACTGAAGTGCATTGGGAGCATGTGTTGGGGAACGTAGTAATTTCAAAAAAAAATCATACGTCACACAAGGATCTATTTATGGAGAAACCAACAATGAGCAAAGGAGTAAAGCATCTTCATACCTTTGAAGATCGCTAAGTGGAAGTGTTGCTAGAACGCGGTTGATGGAGTCGTACTCACATCGATTCAGATCGTGGTGGATTCCGATCTATGCACCGAACAACGGTGCCTCCACATTCAACACACATGCAGCCCGGTGACATCTCCAACGCCTTTATCCAGCAAGGAGGGAGGAGAAGTTGAGGGAGATCTCCGGCATCACGACGACGTGGTGACGGTGGAGCTGCGTGGTACTCCGAGAGGGCTTCGCCAAGCACTACGGAGTATGAGGACGAGGAGGAGTAGGGAAGCACCGAGAGAGAGATGAATTGTATGTTGTAGCCCCCCAAAACTCTCCACTATATATAGGATGAGAAAGAGGAGGGTTCCCACCCTTTAGGGTTTCCACCCCAAAGGGTACGGCAACCCTAGATGGTGGAGAGGCGGCGCACCAAGGTGGGCTTTGGGCATAAGGCAGCCTCTCCACTTCTAGGGTTTTGCCCCTTACCTCCTTACTGCCCCTTGGGCTGATGGAGATGGTGCACCAGCCCACTTAGGGGCTGGTTTCCATGCACCTTTTGGCCCATGTAGCAATTTGGGGCTGGTGGCCCTTCCCGGTGGACCCCGGGAACCCTTCCGGTGGTCCCGGTACATTACCGGTGATGCCCGAAACATTTCCAGCGATCAAATACTCACTTCCTATATATGAATCTTCACCTCTGGGTCATTCCGGAACCCCTTTGATGTCCGGGATATCATCCCGGACTCCGAACAACCTTCAGTAACCACATACACTATTCCCATATAACCCTAGCGTCATCGAACCTTAAGTGTGTAGACCCTACGGGTTCGGGAACCATGCATACATGACTGAGACACCTCTCCGGTCAATAACCAACAGCGGGGTCTGGATATCCATGTTGGTTCCCAAATGTTCCACGATGATCTCATCGGATGAACCACGATGTCGGGGATTCAATTAATATGTATGCAATTTCCTTTGTCTACCGGTATGACACTTGCCCGAGATTCGATCATCGGTATCCCTATACCTTGTTCAATCTCGTTATCGACAAGTCTCTTTACTCATTCCATAATACATCATCCCATGGTTAACTCCTTAGTCACATTGAGCTCAGTATGATCATGTATTACCGAGTGGGCCCAGTGATACCTCTCCGTCACACGGAGTGACAAATCTCAGTCTTGATTCGTACAACCCAACAAACACTTTTGGAGATACCTATAGTGCGCCTTTATAATCACCTAGTTACGTTGTGACGTTTGATACACTCAAAGCATTCTTACGGTATCCGGTAGTTGCACAATCTCATTGTCTAAGGAAATGATACTTGACATTAGAAAAGCATTAGCAGACGAACAACACGATCTAGTGCTATGCTTAGGATTGGGTGTTGTCCATCACATCATTCCCCAATGATGTGATCCTGTTATCAATGACATCCAATGTCCATGATCAGGAAACCATGATCATCTATTGATCAACGAGCTAGCGAACTAGAGGCTCACTAGGGACAAATTATGATCTATATATTCACACATGTATTATGGCTTCCGGTTAATACAATTATAGCATGAATAATAGACAATTATCATGAACAAGGAAATGTAATAATAACCAATTTATTATTCCCTCTAGGGCATACTTCCAACAGTCTCCCACTTGCACTAGAGTCAATAATCTAGTTCACACCACTATGTGATTGCAATGAATCTAACACCCATACAGTTCTGGGGTTTGATCATGTTTTGCTTGAGAGAGAGGTTTTAGTCAACGGGTCTGAACCTTTAGATCTGTGTGTGCTTTACAAATTTCTATGTTATCCTATAGACGCTGCTACCATGCACCATTTGGAACTATTCCAAATGACTGGTCCACTATACAAATCCGGTTTACTACTGAGAGTCATCCTGATTAAAGAAAAAGCTTGCATCGACGTAACCCTTTACGACAAACTCTTTTACCACCTCCATTATCGAGAAAAATTCCTAAGGCCACTAGTTACTACGGATAACTTTGACCGTTGTCCAGTGAACCATTCTTGTATCACTCTTGTACCCCTCGACTTACTCATGGCAAGGCACACTTCAGGTGCGGTACACAGCATGACATACTTTAGAGCCTACGGCTAAGGCATAGGGGGTGACATTCGTCCTTTCTCTTTGTTCTGCCCTCGTCGAGCTTTGAGTCTTACTCAAATATTGACACCTTACAACATAGCCAAGAACTCTTTCTTTGCCGGTCTATTTTGAACTCCTTCAAAATCTTGTCACGGTATGTATCTCGTTGAAAATTCTATTAAGCACTTTGATCTATCTCCATAGATCTTGATGCTCAATGTTCAAGTAGCTTAATCCAGGTTTTCTTTTGAAAAACTCCTTTCAAACAACCCTTTATGCTTTCGAGAAATCCTACATTATTTACGATCAACAATATGGAAACCACATATACTCATGAGAAATTCTATAGTGCTCCCACTCACTTCTTTGGAAATACAAGTTTCTCATAAACTTTGTATAAAACCAAAATCTTTGATGATCTCATCAAAGCGTATATTCCAACTCCGAGATTCTTGCTCCGGTCCTTAGAGGAATCGTTGGAGCTTTGCATACTTGTTAGCACCCTTTAGGATCGAGAAAATCTTCTGGTTGCATCACATACAACCTTTCCTCAATGAAACCGTTGAGGAAACAATATTTTGCAATCCTATCTGCAAGATTTCATAAATGATGCAGCAACTGCTAACATACTTCCAATAGACTTTCAGCATCGCTAGGAGTGAGAAGGTCTCATCGTAACCAACTCTTTCAAATTGTCAGAAACATCTTTGCGACAAGTCGAGCTTTAATGGTGACTTTTCACCATCACCGTTTGTCTTCCTTTTAAAGATCCATCTGTAGTTAACAGCCTTACGAGCATCAAGTAGTTCTTCCAAAGTCTACACTTCATTTTCATACATGGATCCTCTCTCGGATTTCATGGCCTCGAGCCATTTGTCAGAATTCGGGCCCACCATCGCTTCTCCATAGCTTGTAGGTTCATTGTTGTCCAACAACATGATCTCCAAGACAGGATTACCTTACCACTCTCGAGTAGTACATGTCCTTGTCGACTGATACGTCTCCATCGTATCTACTTTTCCAAACTCTTTTGCCCGTATTTTGGACTCTAATTTGCATGATTTGAATGGAACTAACCTGGACTGACGCTGTTTTCAGCAGAATTGCCTTGGTGTTATTTTTTGTGCAGAAATCAAAGTTCTCCAACGTCCTAAAAATTTACCGGGAGCATGTTTGGAAAATATGAAAAATATTTGCGCCAAGTTCCACCTGAGGGGGTGGGCCAGTGGGCCACAATCCCTGGCTCCACCACCACCCCCTGGTGGCGGTGGGCAGGCTTGTGGGGCCCACACGGCTCTGCTGCCCCCAACCTCAGGTCTATAAGTTCACTTTCGTCCCAGAAAAAATAAAAAGAGAAGTTTTCGTCGCGTTTGCGATACGGAGGCGCCGCCACCACCTGTTCTTCATCTGGAGGGCAGATCTGGAGTCCGTCTTGGGCTCCGGAGAGGGGAAATCGTTTTCATCATCATCATCAACCTTCTTCCCTCTTCGTCGTTCGTGAGTAATCTATTCGTAGGCTCGCTGAGCGGTGATGAGTAGGATGAGATCTATCATGTAATCGAGTTAGTTTTGATGGGGATTGATCCTAGTATCCAGTATGTTCTGAGATTGATGTTGCTACTACTTTGCCATGCTTAATGCTTGTCACTAGGGCCCGAGTGCCATGATTTCAGATATGAAATTATTATGTTGTCACCAATATATGTGTGTTTTAGATCCGATCTTGCAAGTTGTAGTTACCTACTATGTGTTATGATCCGGCAACCCCGGAGTGACAATAATCAGAACCACTCCTGGTGATGACCATAGTTTGAGGAGTTCATGTGTTCACCAAGTGCTAATGCGTTGGTCCGGTTCTTTATTAAAAGGAGAACCTTAATATCCCATAGTTTCCTTTTGGACCCCGCTGCCACGGGAGGGATGGACAATAGATGTCATGCAAGTTCTTTTCCCTAAGCACGTATGACGACACACGAAATGCATGCCTACATCACATTGACGAACGGGAGCTAGCCACATATCTCTCCGTGTTATAACTGTTGCATGATGAATATCATCCAAACAAATCACCGACCCATTGCCTACGAGTTTGTCCTACTGCTCCTACTGCTATTACTTGTCTTACTCTGCTGCTGTTACTACTGTTGTTACTGTTGTTACTTGTCTTGCTCTGCTGCTACTGTTGCTACTTGCTACTGCTATCACTACTGTTGTTCCTTGCCCCTACTATTGCTCGTTACACTGCTGCTACCTGTTATAATTTTGGTTCACTGGACGTTGACGGGAACTGACAATTTCCGTCAACGAGGCAACTTGTCGCCATTGATACGACAGTTAGGAATAGTCTACCGTCAACAGAATGTTTCTGACACCGTTGTTATCATACTACTTTGTTGTTACTACTTTGCTTGCAGATACTAATCTTTTAGGTGTGGTTGAATTTGACATATTCAGCTACTAATACTTGAGAGTATCCTCTCACCTCCTATAGGCGTACCAACAAATTTGGGTCGAATACTCTACCCTCGAAAACTGCTACGATCCAACGCGTTGGTGGGCGTCAACAACATTCTTCTAGTTTTGATTGACGGAGAGTGCTAGCAGCATTCTTCTGGTGCCGTTGCAAGGGGAAGAACAATTGACATCATCGACCTACGAGGTTTGGTAGTGACTTGATCTGAAACTTCATGATCACTATCATCAGCTTCCACTTCAATTTGTGTACGCACCACAGGAACAACTTCCCGCGCCCTGCTACACACATTGGTTGAAGTGATGGTTCAATAACCTCATCAAGTTTTCACCATTCTCACACTCAACTCTTTCGAGAGAAGCTTTTCCTCAAGAAAGGACCCGTTTCTAGAAACAAACACTTTTGCTTCCGGATCTGAGATAGGAGGTATACCCAACTATTTTGGGGGTGTCCTATGAAGATGCATTCATCCGCTTTGGGTTCGAGCTTATCAGTTTGAAATTCTTTCACATAAGCATCGCAGCCCCAAACTTTTAAGAAATGACACCTTAGGTTTCTCCAAACCATAGTGCATACGGTGTCATCTCAACGGAATTACGTGGTGCCCTATTTAAAGTGAATGTGGTTATCTCTAATGCCTAACCCATAAACTATAGTGGTAATTTCATAAGAGACATCATAGTATGCACCATATCTAATTGGGCACGACTATGACATACGAACACACCATCAGACTATGGTGTTCCAGGTGGCATGAGTTGTGAAACAATTTTCACGTGAAACAGTTTTCACATTGTCTTAAATGTTTACCAAACTCGTAACTTAGATATATATGTTTACCTCCACTAGTAGAAAATGGCCCGTTTGTCCCGGTTCCACAGGCCCATTAGCCCTGGTTCTTGAACCGGGACTAAATGGTCGGGACTAAATCCCAAAATCTTTAGTCCCAGTTCGCTTACGAACCGGGACCCAATGGTCTCCACGTGGCCACTGTAGCGAGCCCGGGCAGTAGGTTCTTTAGTCTCGGTTGGTCACACCAACCGGGACAACATGGCATCCACGCGTCAACATCTCACCGCAGCTGGGGGTTTTGTTTTTGTTTTTTTGAATGGGCGGAGGGGGTGGTGTTGGGGGGGGGGGGGGTTGGAGCGTTAATTTAGTGATTCCATACTGTGTTAGCTAGCTAATAGAGAGAAGTGTCCTCTGTTTCTCCATGCTTTGTCGAACAACAAGTTTTTGTATATCTATCCGACGCTATTACATATATATACAATATAACATATAATAGAAATTATTCCAAAACATCATCTAATTAAGATCCAATGACAAATCCACATGGCATTCTCCGTCTTTAGGTATGACGTGGTCAACAAAGAATCCTGCCAATTCCTCTTGGATTGCTCGTATGCGGTCATATGGTATGAGTTGATCCCGCATCTCGCACATCTAATTTAAAAAAGGGGGGTCAATACATGCATATATATGAATAAAACTCAACACAATTGTGAATATTATTTACGTACTTGAAATTGTTTCTAAGAGAAGACCCGCTCACAGGTCAAGTGGCGAATGAACTCGCATACGTAGTATGCACATAAAATAGTGCCTTCTTTCTGGTACATACACTTTACGAGAATAGAGTTCAATCAAACTGATAAGCAAGCATGGTAATGATATATTGATGAAAATTTGAATCAATTAGAGATGCGCGGAACTAGGTTGTACTACTTACTTTGGGGTGCGTAAATCGCAACTCTTTGTTTAGACTGGGAACCATATTGGCAAAATTTGTCCAAACCCTGCCAAGCAAAGAAAATGATTACTTGATATCAGGAAATTAACGAAAGTTGCATGCCAATATGGTCTCGGTATATTGACTGAACTTACTTCTTGAGCATTGCAGTAATGTCCTCATAATCCTCTTCGGCTTTATGTCTCGACTCTAAGACATTTACTACTGCCCTGCCAACGTTAATGGATAGCAGAATAAAGTGGTATCTGCACACGCATATATAACTCATCAACTACATTACTTAATTAACCTCGAGTAAGAGAAACCGAGTTTACTGAGAATACAGCAACACTCACTTGAAGTTGTAAGGAAAGATTGTTTCCACTTTTTTATTGTATAAGGAACGAATTTAGCATGTTCTCCTCGGTCTCTTTGATTGAGTTTCGTACCGTCAATTCATTTACGACATCTGGGCTAATGAACCCAACATCGACGATTCCTGCTTTTTTTAATTTGACGATCTTCAATCTGCATAATATATATAGTGAGGATAGTTATATATACATGCAATGAACAAGCTGAGCTAGAGACTTAACTATAGAAGTAATACTTACAGACAGTAGGAAGCCATGAGTTGTTTGTGGAGGGTCAGTTGATTGTATAATTGAAATAACTCCTCAAATTTAATAGTAATCCTAGGAAGTCCAATGAATTAGTGCTTTGGTTTCACTGCCACATACACAGTTTTTTTTCAGACTCCCTGCAGGTTTTTCATGTAACACTCATGCAATCTGTGCATCATTGCTGTTAGAGCAGGATGACCAGGTTTGACGCGAGGCTTCCCGTGCACGTATTTATATTGTTCTTTTGTTACATCATCCAACAAGTAATCATCAGGATTGGTACCGGGCACCATCTCCGGATGATTAGCGACGACGATATTGAGCTTGGGAATTGTTTTCCCACTTGTTCATTCTGGTAACCTTGCATCACTAGAAGTAGTTGGAATCCGGCAGAGGCGATGGTGGACGCTATAGTTGATTGATAGTGCGCTCCACTCTCACCAGATCTAGCTTCTCCTTCGGAGGTGGAGTTCTCTTTGCAAAATGGGCCCTCAATTCGGCACGGCATATCTCCTCGTTTTCCTCCTTGGTCCTCTCATATGGTAACTTTTCCACAGGCTTGAGAGATGGACCGAATATCCCGCCTCTACTTGTACTGCTAGCCGCCGGAGAGAAGGAGGTGTATCTCTTCTGCTTGAGAGAAGGAGGCAGACTGCTCTGATGCGCCGGATGAGCCGGAGCGGCGGCGTTTGTCTTCCGACGTTGCCGACGAGGCGAAGGAGGAGGCGGACTGCTCTGACGCGCCGGAGTAGGTGAAGAAGGAGGCGAAGTGCCCTAACGCATCGGAGGAGCTGGAGAAGGAGGCGGAGTGCCCTGATCACTCGCCGAATGAGGTGGAGGAGGGGGAGGGGGAGGAGGTGGAGTGCCCTGACTCCTTAGAGGAGGAGGAGGAGGCGGAGGCGTCCAGTTTGGAAGCTTGATGAACTCCTTCTGCCATAGACATGTGCTCCCCACAGCACGAACCAGCTGAATCTCCCCTTCACCTGTAGGGTGGTCAAGCTCGAGCTGCTCAAAATTCTCCATTACTTGCTCCACCATCACAACAGCATAGCCATGTGGAATCGGAAGACACTAAAAAGTTCTGTTGGGTTGAGGAGGTTCAACAGAGCCGACAACCGCCATGAAAGTGAGGTTCCGACATTTAATCATAAGCTCGCAACATTGAGCCTCCGTGATAGTATCCACGGGGTAGCTAGGAGCCGTGAAGTCATGTTGAACGGGCTCCATGGAAGCCACGGTGCTTCTCCACTGAGATGGTGGGGTACGTTCTAGGGTAGCTTCTTGCCGCTTAGATGGTTGGCCGGCAGCTCGCTGGCTCTCAAGTTCCTCTACCTTTTCTAGTCTTGCCTTGATCTGCTACATGTCGCGCAGATCCACTTTCCTCTTTGTCTCCCAGCTTCTGTAACCGCTTGCTTTAGGAAACCCAAACTTCCACGGAACGGAGTCTGGTGTGCCTTGTGTTCATCCAGGGTGCTCAGCATTCCCTAGGGCCTCAGTCAGCTTGTCATTCTCTCTGTCTGGAATGAACGTCCCTTCCCGCGCTGCGGCGATACACTTCTGAAGCTTGATCATGGGTATTGCAAGTTGCTCGTCCGTCCAACAACTCTTCCCTGTTTCTGGGTCCAAAGTTCCTGCAACCCCAAAGAACCAAGTCCTTGAACGCTCTGCCCAGTTCAATGTCTGTGGTTGGACCCCTTTAGTAATCAGGTCATTCCCAGCTTTGTCCCAGAACGGTCGGGCTTTGAGGTAGCCACCTGACCCCGTGTGATGGTGATACTGCTTCTTTGCGGCATTGTTCTTGTTTGTCTCTGACATTTTCTTACTCTTCTCCGATGACTTGTAGGCCACAAATGCGGGCCAGTGATCTCTTATCTTCTCAAATCGACCGATGAATTCTGGAGTCTTCCCTTTGTCGACAAACATTGATTTCAAATCATTCTTCCACTTCCCGAATAGATGTTCCATCTTATTAAGAGCACACGCCTTGACAAGTGGCTCTATAACTGGCTTATTTGGATCTTCCTTTGGCGGTAGGGTAAAATTTGCCTTCAGCGTGGTCCAAAGATCATCTTTCTGCCTATTGGTGACATAATCACCTTCACGGACGCCGTTGCCCTTAGGATTTTTCCATTGCTTGACGCTGATTGGGATGTTGTCCCTAACAATAGCTCCGCACTGAGCAGAAAATGCGCCCATGGTCAGCTTGGGTTCAATCGGTAGGCCATCGGCCGTGATTGCTGTGATCGTGAAATTTTCATCCATGTGCAACCTTCTCTTCGGGCCTCGTCTCTTTACCGAAGTTTGGCTCGATCCGGAGGGCTATAAAAGAAGAAAGAATTAAGTGTTAATATATGTACATACCTTCGGGCTTGATTAATATATATACCTCGCCGGACTTTGCAACATCTCCCTCCTTCGTTCGGTCACCGGAGCCGTCATCATGGTCTCCTTCTTCCTCTGTCCTTCGGTCATCGGAGCCATCATGATCATGTCCTTCCTCCTCCATTGTTTGATCATCTGAGCCATCATCCTCTCCTTCCAGACCATCGCTGTCGTTGAGATACGACAAATTATCACCGACCATTATCTCCCCCAACAACTATTCTCTTTGAACCATATATAGTTTCTGCAAATAATCACCGAGCATTATCTCCCCCAACAACTTTTTTATATATAATTTTCAAATGTTTAATAGTTCATAGGTTTCTGAAATTTTATATATTAAGATTTTGTTAAGTCTCAGGTACCTCAAGTATTTCAAAGCTAGCAACATACAGATATAAAACAACCCAGGTCGATCTGGCAAGCTACATTAAAATAGATAATTTGTATCTTTCTTATATTATCCCTTTAGTGCTACATGACTAGAATAGATAACTTTTTCTCTTTCACCTACAAAAATGCCGTTTGATATGTATTTTTTCTAGACTTTGGCATGTGCCTCCCTTGCACTGGATGAAACTATGTGGATGCTGCACCATTAGGAACTTTTGTCGAACCGACGAATCCTACTTTATACTTTAATCTCGAATACATCTCTAGTATAATCTAAATATGAACAAAATTTGTATGAACAACAATATGCAGGGGAGGCGGCAGCGACAAGCAGAGCACACGCAGAGGAGGAGCTCACCAGGGCCGACGGGCTCGGGGCAGCGACGACGACGGGCTCGGGGCAGCGACGACGACGGGCTCGGGGCGACGGCAATGGGCTCGGGGGCGGCGACGGCGACGTGCCCGGGGCGTCGACGGTGACGAGTAGGACTAGCTTGGGGGCGGCAATGACAGCGACGTGCTCGAGGCGATGGCGATGGACTCGGGGATGGAGGCGACGCCGAGGAGGACTGGATCGGGGGCAGCGACGACGACGACTGGCTCGGGGGGCGGCAGCGAGCAATGGCAGAGTATTGGGGGAAATTTCGACAACTCCCGCCTATATGCGAAAACCTACTATCCCGGTTGGTGGCCAAAACCGGCACCAATACCACCCTTTCCTCCCGGTTGACTCAGCAAACCGGGACTAAAGGTCAATTTACAGTTGCCAAATGGCAGGGAAGAAGATACCTTTACTCTCGGTTTGCAGAAACAACCGGGACGAAAGGGTGTCATTTGTCCCGGTTTGCGCCACCAACCAACCCTAAAGTCTACCTCTGGTCCCGGTTTGTGCCACAAGACAACACGAAAGGCCTGTGCCTGGCATAGTGATACGTCTCAAACGTATCTATAATTTTTTATGGTTTCACGCTGTTATCTTGTCTTCTTTGGTTGTTTTATGTACCTTTTATATCTTTTTTGGGACTAACTTATTAATTCAGTGCCAAGTGCCACTTCCTGTTTTTCCGTGTTTTTGACTCTTTCCATATCTGATTTTGGAACGGAGTCCAAACGGAAGAAAAACCCCGAAATGATTTTTTTCCCGAACGGACGAAGACCAGGGGGCTTTTGGGGCAAGCCAGGTGGGCTCCAGGGAGCCCACAAGCCCCCACTTCGCCACTAGGGGGAGGCGGCGGTGGGCTGGCTTGTGGCCTCCCTGGCCGCCCCCTGACCTAGGTCTTTGGCCTATAAATTCCCAAATATTCCGCAAAAAATCAGGGGAGCCTCGAAAATACTTTTCCGTCGCCGCAAGTTTCCGTTTCCGCGCGATCTCATCTGGAGACCCTTCCTGGCGCCCTGCCGGAGGGGACTTTGGAGTTGGAGGGCTTCTTTGTCATCATCGTCGCCCCTCCAATGACTCGTGAGTAGTTCACTTCAGACCTACGGGTCCGTAGTTAGTAGCTAGATGGCTTCTTCTCTCTCTTGGATCTTCAATACAAAGTTCTCCATGATCTTCATGGAGATCTATCCGATGTAATCTTCTTCGGCAGTGTGTTTGTCAAGATCCGATGAATTGTGGATTTGTGGTCAGATTATCTATGATATATATTTGAGTCTTTGCTGATTTCTTATATGCATGATTTGATATCCTTGTAAGTCTCTTCGAGTCTTGGGTTTTGTTTGGCCAACTAGATCTATGATTCTTGCAATGGGAGAAGTGCTTGGTTTTGGGTTCTGCCATGTGGTGACCTTTCCCAGTGACAGTAGGGGCAGTAAGGCACACATCAAGTAGTTGCCATCAAGGGTAAAAAGATGGGGGTTTTATCATTGGTTTTAGATTATCCCTCTACATGAGGTCATCTTGCTTAAGGCCTTACTTTGTTCTTATGGACTTAATACACTAGATGCATGCTGGATAGCGGTCGACATGTGGAGTAATAGTAGTAGATGCAGAAAGTGTCGGTCTACTTGTTTCAGACGTGATGCCTATAGATATAATCATTGCATAGATATCGTCACGACTTTGCGCGGTTCTATCAATTGCTCGACAGTAATTTGTTCACCCACCGTCTACTTGCTTTCATGAGAGAAGCCATTAGTAAACACTACGGCCCCCGGGTCTATTCACATCCATCGTTTACACCTCCGCTTTTACTTTGCTTTGTTACTTTGTTGCTTTCAGTTCTCACTTGTCAAACAATATATAAGGGATTGACAACCCCTTCATAGCGTTGGGTGCAAGCTTTTGTGTTTGTGCAGGATCTTGAGATACTCCTCCACCGGATTGATACCTTGGTTCTCAAACTGAGGGAAATACTTACCGTCGCTGTGATACATCACCCTTTCCGCTTCGAGGGAACACCAACGCAAGTCTCCAAGGCCACGGCGGAAATCCTTCGCATACTTGCCTAGGAAGTCCCTTAAGGCGTAGCCGCAGCTGAAGGATTCCTGGTGCCGTCGACACAACTATTTCTGGCGCCATTGCAAGGGATACACACCAAACATCAGAAGTATTTCTGGCGCCGTTGCCGGGGAGGAGAAATCAAGATCTATCCAAGTAGGTCTCACAAAATCTTCTCTTGCATTTACTTTTGTTTCTAGTCGCCTCTTGTTTTCCTCTCCCCCACTTCACATTTGCCGTTTTCGTTTTCCTTTCTCCTATGCCTTTTTCGTTCGCCCTTTTCTCTCGCTTGCTTTCTGTTCGCTTGTGTGCCATGTGCCTTCAATATGCTTGCATCTTCGCTTGCTGAAAATCTAGTGATATGGATCCTCATCCACTAGCTAATCTCTTTAAGAGACCCACTTATGTGGAACGAATTGCTAGTGAGTTGAGGGCACTTGACTATCTTTATGGAGTTTTGCTTCAGATGTGTGAATCTGAAAATCGTGATGAAGAAATTCATGAAGTGATTCACGAGGGCCCCTTGGATGAAAAGCATGATTGCAATGGTTTCACTATAAATTCTATTAGTGACAATCATGCTAAAAATATGCAGAACCCTAAGCTTGGGGATGCTAGTTTTGCTATGTCCACTACTTGTTGCAATAATCATGATTGGGGTGATGATATTTCTTATGATCTTGACAATTTTTTCAAACCTCGTGATGAATATGATATTTGCAACAATATTGAAAGTGGGATTGGAGAAGGCATGACTTTAGTTGATGATAATCCCACTATTTTTGAAGAGCGTCAACTTTGCATGCATGTGGATCATGAAAAGAATATCCTATGGGATAGCTATATTGTTGAATTTGAATATGATCCCACATGTAATTGCTATGAGAGAGAAAAATATTGTGGTAGAAACCTTCATGTTACCAAATCACCTCTCATGATGTTGAGATTGCTCTTGTCTTTTTCTTCTTCCTTGCATATGGCAGCTATTGGTTGTCTTGACAATTTTTTCCTATAAAATGCCTATGCATAGGAAGTATGTTAGACTTAGATGTGATTTGCACATGCTTTAGGATGCTCTCGTTGTGCTTCAATTCTTGTCTTTTGTGAGAGCATCATTGAATGCCTAGATAAGGGCGTTAAACAAAAGCGCTTGTTGGGAGGCAACCCAATGAATCTATCCTTTTTCTTTCTTTTTTGTGTTTTTCACACTTTCATAATTCTGTTATGATTGTGTTTTTTGTGTTTCTTTTTGCGTTTGTGCCAATCAAAACCGTTATGATTAGTCTTGGGGATGATCGTTTGGTCATGCTGGAGAAGACAGAAACTTTGTGCTCACGAAAAGAATTTTCATTTTTTTCTGTAAAAGCTTTTGAGTCGATTCTTTTTACTGCTGATTTCTACGCAAATGCTTCAGACTGTCATAATTTTTCAGAATTTTTGAATTAACATAGGTATACGAAATATACAGATTGCTACAGACTAGTCTGCTGTTAACAGATTCTGTTTTTGTTGTGTTGGTTTCTTATTTTGATGAAACTATGGATAGTATCGGGGGGTATTAGCCATGAAAGATTGGAAGTACAGTAACCCAACATCAGCATAAGTAGAATTTAAGTTTGCTACAGTACCTAAGGAAGTGGTGGTTTGCTTTCTTGTACTAATGTTATCACGAGTTTCTGTTTAAGTTTCGTGTTGTGAAGTTTTCAAGTTTTGGGTGAAGTTCTTATGGACAAAGAGATAAAGAGTGGCAGGATCTCAAGCTTGGAGATGCCCAAGGCACCCCAAGAGATTCAAGGATACCGTAAAAGCCTAAGCTTGGGGATGCTCCGGGAAGGCATCCCCTCTCTCGTCTTCAATCCATCGGTAACGTTACTTGGGGCTATATTTTCATTCACCACATGTTATGTGTTTTTTCTTGGAGCATCTTGTATCGTAGGAGTCTTTTATTTTTGTTGTGTCACAATCATCCTTGCGGCACACCTATAGAGACAGACATGCACACACCGTGATTTTGTCGAGCTTCACTTATATCCTTCGGTAGACAATTCAGCTCACATGTGCTTCACTTATATCTTTTGAGCTAGATACTTTTTCTCTACGTGCTTCACTTATATCTTTTAGAGCACAACGGTGCGTGGCTTGGTAGTTGATCTATGCTTAGAAAGTAGTCTCAAAAGGGGTAGTTATCCAAAGGGATACGAAAACTTCCACCTTCATGTGCATTGAATAGTTAGAGAAGTTTGATTCATCTCAATTAGTTTTGAGTTGTGGTTATGGTAATATTGAAGTCATGCTAGTAAGGTGTTGTGGATCTAGAAATACTTGTGTTGAAGTTAGTGATTCCCGTAGCATGCACGTATGGTGAACCACTATGTGATGAAATCTGAGCATGATTAGTATACTGATTGTCATCCTTTGCATGGCGGTCGGGATCGCGCGATGGTTTATACCTACCATCCCTTCCCCTAGGAGTATGCATTGAATGCTTTGTTTCCGTTACTAATAAAACTTTTGCAACAAGTATATGAGTTCTTCATGACTAATCTTGAGTCCATGGTTTAGATGCACTTTCACATTCCACCATCACTATCTTCTTAGTGTCGTGCAACTTTCGCCGGTGCACAAAACCCACCATTAGCCTCCCTCAAAACAGCCACCATACCTACCTATTATGGCTTTTTCAAAGTCATTGCGAGATATATTGCCATGCAACTACCACCATGACATGTGCCACCACGTCTACTTTGCCTTTGCATGATCGTAAGATAGCTAGCATGATGTTCCCATTGATGTCTATGCCATGCTAGATCATTGCCACGGTACACTACCAAAGGCATTCCATATAGAGTCATCGTTACTCTAAGTTTTGAGTTGAAAGTGTGATGATCGTCATTAATGGAGCATTGTCTCATGTGAGGAAATAAAAGAGGCCAAAGAAGCCCACAAAAAAAAGAGTCACAAGAGCCCACCAAATAAAAAAATGAGAGAAAAAGAGAGAAGGGACAATGCTACCACTTTTTCCACACTTGTGCATATTAAGCACCATGATCTTCATGATTGAGAGTCTCTCGTTTTGTCACCACCATATAGCTAGTGGGAAATTTTCATTATATAACTTGGCTTGTATATTCCAATGATAGACTTCCTCAAAATTGCCTTAGGTCTTCATGAGAAAGCAAGTTGGATGCACACCCACTAGTTTTCCTTAAGAGCTTTCACATACTCGTAGCTCTAGTGCATCAATTGTATGGCAATCCCTACTCATTCACATTGATATCTATTGATGAGCATCTCCACAGGTCATTGATATGCCTAGTTAATGTGACTATCTTCTCCTTTTTTGTCTTGCAACCCCCACTACATTCCACACCATCTATAGTGCTGTAACCATGGCTCACGCTCATGTATTGCGTGAGAGTTGAAAAGGTTTGAGAAAGTAAAGGTGTGAAACAATTACTTGGCCAATACCGGGGTTGTGCATGATTTAAATTCGTTGTGCAATGATGATAGAGCATAGCCAGACTATATGCTTTTGTAGGGATAACTTTCTTTTGGCCTTGTTATTTTGAAAGTTCATGATTACTTTGCTAGTTTGCTTGAATTATTATTGTTTCCACGTCAATAGCAAACTATTGTTTTGAATCTAATGGATCTGAACATTCACGTCACATAAGAAGAATTACAAAGGACACCTATGCTAGGTAGCATGAAAGCATCAAAAATTCATTCTTATCACTTCCCTACTCGAGGACGAGCCGGAGTTAAGCTTGGGGATGCTTGATACGTCTCAAACGTATCTATAATTTTTGATGATTTCACGTTGTTATCTTGTCTTCTTTGGTTGTTTTATGTACCTTTTATATCTTTTTGGGACTAACTTATTAATTCAGTGTCAAGTGCCAGTCCCTATTTTTCCATGTTTTTTACTCTTTTCAGATCTGATTTTGGAACGGAGTCCAAACGGAAGAAAAACCCCGAAATGATTTTTTCCCAAAACGAAGAAGACCAGGGGGCTTTTGGGCCAAGCCAGGTGGGCTCGAGGGAGCCCACAAGCCCCCACTCCGCCACCAGGGGGAGGCGGCGGTGGGCAGGCTTGTGTCCTCCCTGGCCGCCCCCTGACCTAGGTCTTTGGCCTATAAATTCCCAAATATTTCGCAAAAAATCACGGGAGCCTCGAAAATACTTTTCCGCTGCCGCAAGCTTCCGTTTCCGCGAGATCTCATCCGGAGACCCTTCCCAGCGCCCTGCCGGAGGGGACTTTGGAGTTGGAGGGCTTCTTCTTCATCATCATCGCCCCTCCAATGACTCGTGAGTAGTTAGTAGATAGATGGCTTCTTCTCTCTCTTGGATCTTCAATACAAAGTTCTCCATGATCTTCATGGAGATCTATCTGATGTAATCTTCTTTGGCGGTGTGTTTGTCGAGATCCGATGAATTGTGGATTTGTGATCAGATTATCTATGATATATATTTGAGTCTTTGTTGATTTCTTATATGCATGATTTGATATCCTTGTAAGTCTCTCCGAGTCTTGGGTTTTGTTTGTTGGAAATATGCCCTAGAGGCAATAATAAATTAGTTATTATTATATTTCTTAGTTCATGATAATCGTTTATTATCCATGCTATAATTGTATTGATTGGAAACACAATACTTGTGTGGATACATAGACAAAACACTGTCCCTAGTAAGCCTCTAGTTGACTAGCTCGTTGTTCAAAGATGGTCAAGGTTTCCTGGCCATAGGCAAGTGTTGTCACTTGATAACAGGATCACATCATTAGGAGAATCATGTGATGGACTAGACCCAAACTAATAGACGTAGCATGTTGATCGTGTCATTTTGTTGCTACTGTTTTCTGCGTGTCAAGTATTTGTTCCTATGACCATGAGATCATATAACTCACGAACACCGAAGGAATGCTTTGTGTGTATCAAACGTCGCAACGTAACTGGGTGACTATAAAGATGCTCTACAGGTATCTCCGAAGGTGTTCGTTGAGTTAGTATGGATCAAGACTGGGATTTGTCACTCCGTATGACGGGGAGGTATCTCGGGGCCCACTCGGTAATACAACATCACACACAAGCCTTGCAAGCAATGTAACTTAGTGTAAGTTGCGGGATCTTGTATTACGGAACGAGTAAAGAGACTTGCCGGTGAACGAGATTGAAATAGGTATGCGGATACTGACGATCGAATCTCGGGCAAGTAACATACCGAAGGACAAAGGGAATGACATACGGGATTACACGAATCCTTGACACTGAGGTTCAAACGATAAGATCTTCGTAGAATGTGTAGGATCCAATATGGGCATCCAGGTCCCGCTATTGGATATTGACCGAGGAGTCTCTCTGGTCATGTCTACATAGTTCTCGAACCCGCAGGGTCTGCACACTTAAGGTTCGACGTTGTTTTATGCGTATTTGAGTTATATGGTTGGTTACCGAATGTTGTTCGGAGTCCCGGATGAGATCACGGACGTCACGAGGGTTTCCGGAATGGTCCGGAAACGAAGATTGATATATAGGATGACCTCATTTGGTTACCGGAAGCTTTTCGTGCATTACCGGAAAAGTTTCGGGCTCATCGGTAGTGTACCGGGAGTGCCGGGAGGGGTGCCGGGGACCATCGGGAGGGGTGTCACGCCCCAAGGGGTCTCATGGGCTATGGGAAGAGATAAACCAGCCCCTAGTGGGCTGGAATAAGTCCCCACTAAGGCCCATAAGGTTTGAGAAGGAAAAAACACAAGGTGGAAAGAGTTTCCAAGTGGGAAGGTGGAATCCTACTCCAAGTAGGATTGGAGTAGGACTCCTCCACCTCCAATTTCGGCCAAACCTTTAGGTTTTGAGGCTGCCTCCTCCCCTCCCTCCCACCTATATATACGGAGGTTTTAGGGCTGATTTGAGACGACTTTTCTCACGGCTGCCCGACCACATACCTCCATAGTTTTTCCTCTAGATCGCGTTTCTGCGGAGCTCGGGCGGAGCCCTGCTGAGACAAGATCATCACCAACCTCCGGAGCGCCGTCACGCTGCCGGAGAACTCTTCTACCTCTCCGTCTCTCTTGCTGGATCAAGAAGGCCGAGATCATCGTTGAGCTGTACGTGTGCTGAACGCGGAGGTGCCGTCCGTTCGGTACTAGATCGTGGGACTGATCGCGGGATTGTTCGCGGGGCGGATCGAGGGACGTGAGGACGTTCCACTACATCAACCGCGTTCTCTAACGCTTCTGCTGTACGATCTACAAGGGTACGTAGATCACTCATCCCCTCTCGTAGATGGACATCACCATGATAGGTCTTCGTGCGCGTAGGAAAATTTTTGTTTCCCATGCGACGTTCCCCAACATTGTTTGGCCAGCTAGATCTATGATTCTTGCAATGGGAGAAGTGCTTGGTTTTGGGTTCTGCCATGTGGTGACCTTTCCCAGTGACAGTAGGGGCAGGAAGGCACACACCAAGTAGTTGCCATGAAGGGTAAAAAGATGGGGTTTTTATCATTGGTTTGAGATTATCCCTCTACATCATGTCATCTTGCTTAAGGCGTTACTCTGTTCTTATGGACTTAATACACTAGATGCATGTTGGATAGCGGTCGATGTGTGGAGTAATAGTAGTAGATGCAGAAAGTATCGGTCTACTTGTTTCGGACGTGATGCCTATAGATACAATCATTGCATAGATATAGTCACGAGTTTGCGTGGTTCTATCAATTGCTCGATAGTAATTTGTTCACCCACCGTCTACTTGCTTTCATGAGAGAAGCCACTAGTAAACACTACGGCCCCCGGGTCTATTCACATCCATCGTTTACACCTCCGCTTTTACTTTGCTTTGTTACTTTATTCCTTTCAGTTCTCACTTGGCAAACAATCTATAAGGGATTGACAACCCCTTCATAGCGTTGGGTGCAAGCTTTTGTTATTGTGCAGGATCTTGAGATACTCCTCCGCCGGATTGATACCTTGGTTCTCAAACTGAGGGAAATACTTACACTCGCTGTGCTACATCACCCTTTCCGCTTCGAGGAAACACCAACGCAAGGCTCCAAGGCCACGAGGGAAATCCTTAGCATACTTTCCTAGGAAGTCCCTTAAGGCGTAGCCGCAGCTGAAGTATTCCTGGTGTCGTCGACACAACTATTTCTGGCGCCGTTGCAAGGGATACACAGCAAACATCACATAGCCGCGGTGCGGTTAGATGTTTAGTCCCACCTTGCTAGCCGAGCGAGAAGTTTGGTGGTTTATAAGCGTTTGTGCATACACTGTCTCGAGCTCCTCTCATATGCAGGCTTCCGGGCCTAAACTGTCACTAGCTCTTGGGCCTTCTGCGGGCCTTAATCCTGGCCCAACTTTCTAGTTTGGTTTCTAGCCGTATTCAGGCCGTGGTGGCCCATTAGTTGATATATTTTTTTAAAGAATATAGTTTTTGTTCCTACTTACTATTTTTTAGTGATTCTTTCATTTTTTGGAATTATTTTAACTCCAGACCTTTTGTGTGTTCAAAATGCACCATTCAAAGCCACATCATCAATTTTCAACTATTTCTGACTTCATTTGGTATTTTTCATCATTTATTGATTTTTGAGCTAAATGACCCAGAAATTGAAAAGCACTACAAATGAACTCTGAATAGGTTGAAAGTTGGCAAGGTATCATCATTTCACCCACATAGCATGTGCTAAAAAGTTGAGAGGGTTGCGGCAAATACTGGACGCACTTCGTGTACAAATCGGACAATCTCTTTCGAAGTATCACGGTTTCATACGAAAAGTCATCTGTTACAAAAGGGATTTCATTTTTTGGAATTATTTGAACTCCAGACCTTTTGTGTGTTCAAAATGCACAATTCAAAGCCACATCATCAATTTTCAACTATTTCTGACTTCATTTGGTATTTTTCATGCATTCGTTGATATTTTTTAGCTAAATGACCCAAAAAGTGAAAAGCACTACAAATAAACTCTGAATAGGTTGAAAGTTGGCATCGTATCATCATTTCACCCACATAGCATGTGCTAAAAAGTTGAGAGGGTTGCGACAAAAACTGGACGCACTTCGTGTACAAATCGGACAATCCCTTTCGAAGTATCAGCGTTTCATACGAAAACACATCTGTTACAAAAGGGATTTTATTTTTTGGAATTATTTGAACTGCAGACCTTTTGTATGTTCAAAATGCACCATTCAAGGCGACATCATCAATTTTCAAATATTTCTGACTTCATTTGGTATTTTTCATGCATTTACTGATTTTTTAGCTAAATATCCCAGAAATTGAAAAGCACTACAAATGAAATCTGAATAGGTTGAAAGTTGGCATGGTATCATCATTTCACCCACATAGCTTTTTGTGTTTGCGCCAAGTAAGACCTTTGGGATGGTCTACGGTGTTTGCAATTTAATTTTGCTTAAAAAACAGAAACTTTTGACCTCAGTCGAGGGATTTTTTACATTCACTAGAACATGCTTTTGATCTCAATTTTTTACACAAGATTCATATACAATTTACCCAGATTGTCTTAATTTTTCATAATTTTTGGAGTTACATAGGTATTCGAATTATAAAGATTACTTCCGACTATTATGTTTTTGACAGATTATGTTTTCTTTGTGTTGTTTGCTTATATCGATGTATCTATGGGTTGTATCGGGGGGTATGAACCATGGAGAAGTTTGAATACAGTAAATATTACACCAATATGAATAAAGAGTTAGTTCACAACAATACCTAAAGTGGTGATGAATATAGAAAGGACTAAATAACCATTCAAATTTGGAATCTCTATATAATGGCACAAACAGAAACTAGATATATATAAATTAGTCCAAGCAGTACATAATAATACATGCAAGTAGTAAATAATAATATCTAACATATATATATATACAAGTGTTCGCCATTCTGAGCACTACTCGTCTGAATCTGAATCTGCATGAGAATGTACCAAAGCTGGTTCTTCGAGGTGACGATGGCCATATCTCACGGTCCTAATCTTGCGGTACAACTCGTGTGCAACATATGCATCTTTTGTTGCATACTCAAGGTTGATAGGGTCAAGTGGGATCTTCCCCCACTTCTTGTGCTGAGCCTTCGGGAAAGCCTTCTTCATATCATGGTACTCCTCATCGATCAATGCGACAGCCATATCAGCCATCGAAGTCCTCGGATAATCAAGCTAGAATAGGCCTTAGAGATCAATGTGGCATGCAGTTGGTATCCCAATACCAAAGCTGCACCTCATATGTGTCATGTCGTTCCTTATGTCAACGCCAGTGAAACGTATGCCGCTGCAAAGGAAGTCCATGAGTTCTGGACATTGCTTCTCACTACTACAACATCAACAAATTAAAATGAAACAAATGTTACATACTGCTGCAACAAGGAAAAATGTTTCAATACCACTAAAGAGAAATTTATCATAACGGATCAAATGAAACATATTGCTATCCTGTGCAATTTTCATATCCTATGAATTGATCTTTCTAGGATTCCAATATTGTAACATATTGCTATCCGATGCAATTTTCATATCCTTCGGTCAAAGAAAGCCTATGTTGTAATATATCCAATGGAACCTAGGGAGATCAATATATGTTATCCAATGGAACCTAGGGAGATCAATATATCCAATGTTGTAACACATATTGCTATCCTATGCAATTTTCATATTGCTATCAAATGGAACATGTAAAGAAACTCCATATTGCTATCAAATGGAATCTAGAGAAGATCAATACATGCAATTTTGATATCCTTGGATCAAAGAAAGCCTATGTTGTAATATATCCAATGGAACCTAGGGAGATCAATATATGCTATCCAATGGAACCTAGGGAGATCAATATATCCAATGTTGTAACACATATTGCTATCCTATGCAATTTTCATATTGCTATCAAATGGAACATATAAAGAAACTCCATATTGCTATCAAATGGAACCTAGAGAAGATCAATACATGCAATTTTCATATCCTTGGATCAAAGAAAGCCTATGTTGTAATATATCCAATGGAACCTAGGGAGATCAATATATGTTATCCAATGGAACCTAGGGAGATCAATATATCCAATGTTGTAACACATATTGCTATCCTATGCAATTTTCATATTGCTATCAAATGGAACATATAAAGAAACTCCATATTGCTATGAAATGGAACCTAGAGAAGATCAATACATGAAATTTTCATAACCTTGGATCAAATAAAGACAGAAAACTTACCTCGCCCATTGGAAGATCAAGACATGTTGTTTGAAACACAGCTGGATGACGGCAACACCTTGATGGTTGGGCGTGAACTCCAGATCAAGCCCCAAGAACGTCTCATGCTCCGGCGCGGCGTCAAGCCACTCCCGGAACCATGACAGAAAATTTGGCACCTCGTGTACCCGCACGTGAGCCAGGTAGTGCCATGTGCGTGCACCTCTCCGCCTAGATATGTCATGGTGGAAGAAGAATGGAAGAAGAGAGGGGAAGAAGAGAGGAAGAAGAAGAACAGAGGAGAGGAGAAGAACAGAGGAGAGGAGAAGAACAGAGAATGGCGAGAGACTCTGCTTCAGTTGAAGTTTTCATCGCTGGAAACGAAGCGGGAGGGCGAACCGTTTCGACCTTTAGTCCCGGGTTGGATGACAAACCGGCACTAAAGGGGTGACTCGAAGGGTCGCCAACCCGGTTTGATCCACCAGCCGGGACTAAAGGTCCATACGAACGGTTGCACGAACACCCGCCACCATATCTTAGTCCCGGTTTGATCCACCAACCAGGACTTAAGGGGATACGAACGGTTGTCGGCCTATTAGTCCTGGTTCTTGATTGGAACCAAGACAAAAGTGGTGAGACGAACCGGGACCAATGTCCAACGATGCCCGCCCGGCGCCCTGGCCTCACGAGCCGGGACCAATGTCACCATAGGTCCCGGTTCATATGTGAACCGGGACTAATAGGATTTCAGGACCTGGACCAAAGCCCTCTTTTCTACTAGTGCTCCACGATCACATCGTAGACATATTATCCTCTTTGTCACGATGATCTTCAACTTCACTCTCAAATTTCTTGAACCTTTCAATAATTCAGACATGTGTTTCATCAAGTAAATATACCAGTATCTACTCAAATCATTTGTGAAGTAAGAACATAATGATATCCACTACGTGCCTCAGTACTCATTCGACTGTACACATCAAAATGTATTACTTCCAACAAGTTACTTTCTTGTTCCATCTCACTGGAAAACGAGCTCTTCAATCATCTTGCCCATGTGGTATGATTTGCATATCTCAAGTGATTCAAAATCAAGTAAGTCCAAACAATCCATCTGCATGGAGTTTCTTCATGCGTTTATACCAATGGACATGGTTCGCATGTCTCAAACTTCTCAAAAATGAGTGAATCCAAAGATCCATCAGTATGGAGCTTCTTCATGTGTCTTATACCAATATGACTCAAGTGGAAGTGCCGCAAACAAGTAGTACTATCATCATTACTTTATATCTTTTGGCATCAATATTATGAACATGTGTATCACTATGATCGAGATTCAATAAACCATTAATTTTACGTGCAATACCATTGAAGATATTATTCAAGTAGCCAGAATAACCATTATTCTATTTAAATTAATAACCATATTGCAATAAACATAATCCAATCATGTCTATACTCAACGCAAAAACCAAATAACAATTATTCAGGTTTAACACTAATCCCGATGGTATAGGGAGTGTGTGATGTTTGATCACATCAACCTTGGAAACACTTCCAACACACATCTTCACCTCGCCTTTAGCTAGTCTCCCTTTAGCTTTTATTTCGAGTTACTAACTGTTTAGCAACTGAACCGGTATCTCATACCCTGGTGCTACTTGGAGTACTAGTAAAGTACACATCAATATCATGTATATCCAATATACTTTTGTCGACTTTGCCAGCCTTCTCATCTACCAAGTATCTAGGGTAGTTCCTTTTTAGTGATTGTTCCCTTATTGCAGAAGCACTTAGTCTCGGGTTTGGGTTCAACCTTGGGTCTCTTTGCTAGAGCAGCAACTGGTTTGTTGTTTCATGAAGTATCCCTTCTTGCCCTTGCCTTTCTTGAAACTAGTGGTTTTACTAACCATCAACAATTGATGCTCCCTTTTGATTTCTACATTCACGGTGTCAAACATCGTGAATAGCTCAAGGATCATCATACCTATCCCTGATATGTTATAGTTCATCACAAAGTTCTAGTAGCTTGGTGGCAGTGACTTTGGATAACTATCACTATCTCATCTGGAAGATCAACTCCCACTCGATTCAAGCGATTTTAGCACTCAAACAATCTGAGTACATGCTCAACATTGAGCTTTTCTCCTTTACTTTGTAGACAAACAATCTTGTCGGAGGTCTCATACCTCTCAAAAAGGGCACGAGCATGAAATCCCAATTTCATCTCTTGGAACATCTCGTATGTCCCGCGACGTTCAAAACGTCTTTAGCGCCCCAATTCTAAGCCATTTAAGCAATACGCATTGAACTATCATGTAGTTGTCAAAAACGTGTATGTCGGTTGTTCGCAACATCCACAGACCATGCTTGGGGTTCAGCACACCGAGCGGTGCATTAAGGACATAAGCCTTCTGCTCAGCAATGAGGACAATCCTCAGTTTACGGACCCAGTCCGCATAGTTGCTACTTCTATCTTTCAACTAAGTTTTCTCTAGGAATGTATCTAAACCCGTAGAGCTATAGCGCAAGTTATAACATAATTTGCACAGACCTTATGACTATGTTCATGATATTTAAGTTCATCTAATCAAATTACTTAATGAACTCCCACTTAGATCGACATCCCTCTAGTCATCCAGGTGATACATGATCCACATCGACTAGCCCGTGTCCGATCATCACGTCAGACGGACTAGTCATCCATGGTGAGCATCCCCATGCTGATCGTAGCATCCATACGACTCATGTTCGACATTTCGGTCTCTCGTATTCGAGGCCATGTCTATACATGCTAGGCTCGTCGAGCCAACCTAAGTGTTTTGCGTGTGTAAACTGGCTTACACCTGTTGTATGCGAACGTTAGAATCTATCACACCCGACCATCACGTGGTGCTTTGAGACAATGATCCTTCGCAACGGTGCACACTTAGGGGAATACATATCTCGAAATTTTAATGAGGGATCATCTTATATTTGCTACCGTCGTTCTAAGCAATAAGATGAAAAGCATGATAAACATCACATGCAATCATATAGTGACATGATATGGCCAATATCATCTTGCTCCTTCAATCTCCATCTTCGAGGAACCATGATAATCATTATCACCGGCATGACACCATGATCTCCATCATTGTGTCTCTGTGAAGTCGTCACGCCAACTATTACTTCTACTACTATAGCTAACGGTTTAGCAATAAAGTAAAGTAATCACATGGCATTGCATCTCATACAATAAATTAAGACAACTCCTTTGGCTCCCGCCTGTTGTCATGCTCATCGACATGCAAGTCGTGAATCCTATTACGAGAACATGATCAATCTCATACATCACATATGTAGCATCACATCCTTTTAGCCATATCACATCACATAGCATACCCTGCAAAAACAAGTTAGACGTCCTCTAATTGTAATTGCAAGTTTTACGTGGCTGATTAGGGTTTCTAGCAAGAACGCTTCTTACCAACGTGACAACCACAACTTTGATATGCCAATGATATTTACCCTTCATAAGGACCCTCTTCATCGAATCCGATCCGACTAAAGTGGGAGAGACAGACACCCGCTAGCCACCTTATGCAACAAGTGCATGTTGGTCGGTGGAACTAGTCTCACGTAAGAGTATGTGTAAAGTCGGTCCGGGCCGCTTCATCCCACGATGTCGTCGAATCAAGATAAGACTAGTAACGGCAAGCAATTGACAAATCATCGCCCACAACTTTTGTGTTCTACTCGTGCATAGATTCTACACATAGAACCTGGCTCTAATACCACTGTTGGGGAAAGTAGTAGTTTCAAAAAAAATCCTACATCACACAAGGATCTACTTATGAAGAAACCAGCAACGAGCAAAGGAGTAGAGCATTTTCATACCTTTGAAGATCGCTAAGCGGAAGCGTTGCTAGAACGCGGTTGATGGAGTCGTACTCGCAACGGTTCAGATCGCGGTGGATTCCGATCTATGCACCGAACAACGGTGCCTCCGCGTTCAACACACGTGCAACCCAGTGACGTCTCCAATGCCTTGATCCAGCAAGGAGGGAGGAGAGGTTGAGAGAGAGCTCCGGCATCACGACGGCGTGGTGATGCTGGAGCTGCGTGGTACTCCGACACGACTTTGCCAAGCACTACGGAGGACGAGGAGGACGAGGAGTAGGGTTGCGCCAAAAGAGAGATGAATTGTATGTTGCGGCCCCCAAAACCCTCCACTATATATAGGAGGAGAGGGAGGAGGGTTCCCACGCTTTAGCGTTTCCACCCCAAAGGGTGCGGCAACCCTAGATGGTGGAGAGGTGGCGCACCAAGGTGGGCTTTGGGCCCAAGGCAGCCTCTTCACTTCTAGGGTTTTGCCCCTTACCCCTTTGTTGCGCCTTGGGATGATGGTGGTGGCCCACCAGCCCACTTAGGGGCTGGTTTCCATGCACCTGTTGGCTCATGTAGTAATTTGGGGCTGGTGGCCTTCCCGGTGGACCCCGTAACCCTTCCGCTGGTCCCGGTACATTTACTGGTGACGCCCGAAACATTTCCTCCGATCAAATCCTCACTTCCTATATATGAGTCTTTACCTCCGGACCATTCTAGAACTCCTCGTGACGTCTCGGATCTCATTCGGGACTCCGAACAACCTTCGGTAACCACATACACTATTCCCATATAACCCTAGCGTTATCGAACCTTAAGTGTGTGGACCTAACGGGTTCGGGAACCATGCAAACATGACTGAGACACCTCTCCGGTCAATAACCAACAACGGTGTTCGGATATCCATGATGGTTCCCACATGTTCCATGATGATCTCACATCATCCTTGGCTAACTCGTTAGTCACATTGACATCAGTATGATGATGTATTACCTAGTGGGCCCAGAGATACCTCTCCGTCACACGGAGTGACAAATCCCAGTCTCCATTCGTACAACCCAACAACCACTTTCGGAGATACCTTTAGTGTACCTTTATAATCACCCAGTTACGTTGTGACGTTCGATACACCCAAAGCACTCCTACGGTATCCGGGAGTTTCACAATCTCATGCTCTAAGGAAATGATACTTGACATTAGAAAAGCTTTAGCAGACGAACAACACGATCTATTGCTATGCATAGGATTGAGTCTTGTCCATCACATCGTTCCCCAATGATGTGATCCCGTTATCAATGACATCCAATGTCCATGATCAGGAAACCATGATCATCTATTGATCAACGAGCTAGCCAACTAAAGGCTCACTAGGGACATATTATGATCTGTATATTCACACATGTATTACGGTTTCCGATTAATACAATTATAGCATGAATAATAGACAATTATCATGAACAAGGAAATATAATAATAACCAATTTATTATTGCCTCTAGGGCATATTTCCAACAGCATGTAGCTCAGACGATCTCTCGTGGGGGAAATGAGGACCACTCCAGCCCCCGAGCCATGGAGCATTTTGGATCCATCGAAGAACATGGTCCAATTCTTGGGGACGTCTGGAGCTGGTTTCTCTTGCTCTAAGCCTCTACCCACTCGGTAACAAAGTCTGCCAGGGCATGAGACTTGATTGTTTTCTTGGCTTCAAACTTACATCTCCAGAAGTAGGAGCTCAATCGCCCATTTGGCCACTCGGCTAGTTGCATCCTGATTGTGCACTATTTCCGCGAAGGGAGCATCAATAATGATAGTGACCAAGTGATCTTGAAAATAATGTACCACCTTCTTCACCGCCAGGTAGATCCCATAGACCACCTTTTGGTAGTGTGTATACCTTTATTTTGAAGGGGTCAGCACTTCGGAAATGTAGTAGATGGGCCTTTGTAGCTTGTATGATTTACCCACTTCTTCACATTCCACGGTGAGTACGATGCTAACCACTTGGCTAGTGGCAGCAATGTACATGAGCAAGGGCTGCCAACTGCCTGGAGCAGCCAACACCGGTTGGATGGAATGAAGAACTTTAAGTTGGTCGAATGTGACGTACGCTTCGTCGGTCCACTCGAATCTGTCGGGTTTCTTCATCAATCGGTAAAGAGGCAGATCCTTCTCACTGAGTCTTGAGTTGAAGCAGCTCAGGGTTGCAAGGCAGCCTGTAAGCCTGTGCACATCGTGGATGCGCTTCAGCCATTTCATCTGGATGATGGTTGCGATCTTGTCAGGATTAGCATCGATACCTCGTTCGGAAGCAAGGAAACCGAGTAGCTCTCGAACTGGTACTGTTGGGGAACGTCGCATGGGAAACAAAATTTTCCTACGCGCACGAAGACCTATCATGGTGATGTCCATCTACGAGGGGGATTTTAGATCTACGTACCCTTATAGATCGCACAGCACGAAGCGTTAAGAAACACGGTTGATGTAGTGGAATGTCCTCACGTCCCTCGATCCGCCCCGCGAACCGTCCCACGAACCATCCCGCGATCCGTCCCACGATCCGCTCCGATCTAGTGCCGAACAGACGGCACCTCCGCGTTCAGCACACGTACAACTCGACAATGATCTCGGCCTTCTTGATCCAGCAAGACAGACGGAGAGGTAGATGAGTTCTCCGGCAGCGTGATGGTGCTTCGGATGTTGGTGGTGATCTTATCTCAGCAGGGCTCCGCCCGAGCTCCGCAGAAACATGATCTAGAGGAAAAACCGTGGACGTATATGGTCGGGCTGCCGTGGCAAAGTTGTGTCTCAAAAACCCTCGATACCTCTAGTATATATAGGAGGGAGGGAAGGGAGGAGGCAGCCTCAAACCCTCAAGGTTTGGCCGAAACTGGAGGTGGAGGAGTCCTACTCCAATCCTACTTGGAGTAGGATTCCACCTTCCCACTTGGAAACTCTTTCCACCTTGTGTTTTTTCCTTCTCAAACCTTATGGACCTTAGTGGGAACTTATTCCAGCCCACTAGGGGCTGGTTTATCTCTTCCCATAGCCCATGAGACCCCTTGGGGCGTGACACCCCTCCCGATGGTCCCCAGCACCCCTCCCGACACTCCCGATACACTACCGATGAGCCCGAAACTTTACTGGTGACCAAAACAGGACTTCCTATATATCAATCTTTACCTCCTAACCATTCCGAAGTTCCTCGTGACATCCTGGATCTCATCCGGGACTCCGAACAACTTTCGGTTTCCAACACCTATAACTCAACTATACCGAAACGTCACCGAACCTTAAGTGTGCAGACCCTGCGGGTTCGAGAACTATGTAGACATGACCCGAGACACTCCTTGGTCAATATCAAATAGCGGGACCTGGATGCCCATATTGGATCCTACATATTTCAAAGATCTTTATTGGTTGAACCTCAGTGCCAAGGATTCATATAATCCCGTATGTCATTCCCTTTGTCCTTCGGTATGTTACTTGCCAGAGATTCGATCGTCGGTATCCGCATACCTATTTCAATCTCGTTTTCGGCAAGTCTCTTTACTCGTTCCGTAATACAAGATCCCGTGACTTACACTAAGTCACATTGATTGCAAGGCTTGTGTGTGATGTTGTATTACTGAGTGGGCCCCGAGATACCTCTCCGTCACACGGAGTGACAAATCCCACTCTTGATCCGTACTAACTCTACGGACACCTTCGGAGATACTTGTAGAGCATTTTATAATCACCCAGTTACGTTGCGATGTTTGATACACACAAGGTATTCCTTCGGTGCCAGTGAGTTATATGATCTCATGGTCATAGGAATAAATACTTGACACGCAGAAAAATAGTAGCAACAAAATGTCACGATCAACATGCTACGTTCATTAGTGTGGGTCTAGTCCATCACATGATTCTCCTAATGATGTGATCCCGTTATCAAGTAACAACACTTGCCTATGGTCAGGAAACCTTGACCATCTTTGATCAACGAGCTAGTCAACTAGAGGCTCACTAGGGACAGTGTATTGTCTATGTATCCACACAAGTATTGTGTTTCCAATCAATACAATTATAGCATGGATAATAAACGATTATCATGAACAAAGAAATATAATAACAACTAATTTATTATTGCCTCTAGGGCATATTTCCAACAGTCTCCCACTTGCACTAGAGTCAATAATCTAGTCACATCACTATGTGATTCTAACGAATCCAACACCCTTACAATTTTGGAGTTTGATCACGTCTTGCTTGTGAGAAAGGTTTTAGTCGACGGTTCTGAACCCTTTCAGATCCGAGTGAGCTTTACAAATCTTTATGTTATCTTATAGATGCTCCTACTATGTGCTATTCGGAAATATTCCAAATATCTACTCTACCATACGAATCCGTTTCACTCCTCATCGTTATTTGGATTAGTGTCAAAGCTTGCATCGACGTAACCCTTTACGACGAACTCTTTAACCACCTCCATAATCGAGAAAAATTCCTTAGTCCATTAGTTACTAAGGATAACTTTGACCGCTGATCAGTGATTCAATCCTAGATCATTCTGTGTACCTCTTAACAGACTTTTAGCAAGGCACACATCAGGTGCGGTACTCAGCATGGCATACTTTAGAGTCTACGGCTGAGGTATAGAAGACGACCTTCGCCTATTCTCTTTATTCTGCTGGAGTCGGGTGTAACATCCCAAATTTTGGAATGTTACTATAATTATTAGATTGCTTGTTTGTTTGATTGAATGATTGAAACTTGAGTGAAGTTTGAAACTTTTCAAAAACTTCTGAATGAGAGGGAATAAAATGACTTTCCCCTTCTCCGGTGAATTCAAATTCATCCATTTAGAATCAATGAGAGAAGATGACATGACTTCTTCAAATTATAAAGATTTTGAATGAAGGTGGCATTTGAATTTTTTTCAATTGTTGTTTTGCAAATTTCTTTTCTTTTTCAATCACGGAGTGCCGGGATTATTATCTTGCCAAGCAAGAAAGAGTGGAGGAACATGACCCTCCAAACGAGGGGCATTTATTTGAAGTATTTGAACCAAAAAAACCAGGGTTTATTTGAAAATTATTTGCAAAAAGAAATAAAGCATTTAGGGGATTTTCTGACAAACATTTTTTTAAGTTTTTATTTTTGCCGTGGAAAAATGCCCATCATTTAGATTTTATTTTTGTGATAATTTTAGTATATAGGAACTCTATTTTCCGAATTTATTTAGTTTCCCTTTTAATTGTTTACTTTCTGGTTTTGAAAATAGGAAAGGAACCCCCATTATTTGGAAACTAGAGCAGGCCCATTAAGACACTTTCCCAAAATTGGCCCAACCGACACTTCTTCTTCCTCCTCTCGTTCCTTTCCTTCCCAAGCAATGGCAGAAGCACCATGGAAGCTTCCCTCCCCCGATTCGCGGGATTTGTTGCCTCCCCTCGCCTCCCGTCGCCCCTATAAGAACCCCCATGACCTCCTCGTTCCATTCCCCTTGCTAACTCCTCTCCTCCATGCCTGTAGCCTCGACGCCACCACATCCAACTTCTCTGCCGACAGAAGCTCACAAGAGCTCCCCGTCACCCCCCCTTCATCACCAGGGCCCGTGGAAACCCCCTGCAGCCCCTCCCACACCCTCCTGCCGCACCCCCCCCCCCCCCCGCCGCCACCCTCCTCCGTCGCCCCCACCCCCATCGACCAGGAGCCCCTGCATCAACCAGGAGCCCATGCACCTTCCCCTCGCCAGGAACACCCCCCCTGCACCCCATCGCCCCAGGAGCGCCTCCCTCCCCACAGCGACCCCCTCCACCCCCTTCCTCCGCCACCCCACCCCGCCGGAGCCGCCCTCCCCACCTCGTCGGAGCCGTCCCCATCGCCGGAGCAGCCCCTGCTCGGTTCTGTCACAGGAGGTAACTCCTTCCTCTGTTTTTCTTTTGTTTGTATTGTTTTTTTTGTTTTGATAGATCCATCGTTAGATCTAGATCCAACAGTATATATTAAAAGAAACATACCCCTTCGGTTCTTGTAAAAGAACCGGTGGTTTTTTTGTTAGCCAACGTAGATTGGTTAGTTTACGGCCGCTTGCTAGATAGCCAAAAACGTGCACACATATTAGCCAATCAGATCATACCACGTCGCCGTATTCGTTTTTTAGTTTAATTCTGTAATAGATTTAGTTCCGTTTTTGTTTTCTTTATAACTTTTGATTTAGAAGTCCAATGAAGCTGACTCTTTTTGCGTTAGATCACAATTTTCTTGTAGTTTCCGAAAATTTGTCTATGTTTGGATTTATAAAATTTGAATCATATCAGATTTGGATTAAAGCTTGTTTTGCTTATTCTGGGAGTTTAAAAATAGCTTTTAATTTGATTCTTTTTGCTACTGTTCCAAGTGACATTATTTATCAGTGGTTAAAGTTTCAGAATTTTTGGAGTGATTTAACTCATTATTTCATGTAAAAAGTTATGTTTTAGTTCTTTTAGAATTATAGCTAGTTCTTTCTCTATAGTTGTTTTTAAATTAGTTTATTTTATATTTGAGAAAGTTTATATTTTGTTTTCTGTTAGATAACAGTAGGTTTTTAACAAAAACAAAATTTTATTTTTATTTGTTATCAAGAAATCAATTCTAGTTCTCTAATAACTTGCAAGTGATTTCCCTACTAGTTTAACTCCCATTTGAAAATACTTTCAAAATAGTTTCATGAAAAATACTTTATTTTGTCTTAGTTAAATTTATATTCTATTATCTGTTATTTAAGTATTTTATTTTCTATTAGACAAAAATTATTTTTGTGAATGTTGTAGTAGAAGACTCCCTAGCTCTCTTTGAAGTTCCCATTTCGACTCTTATTCGTTCTATCATATTGTTTTGATTTCATCTACTTTTATTGTTGTTTGATATTTGATTGCTAGAATGATTGCTAGTGTGAGTGCTTATGTGAATACTATGTTGCTTATATAGATTTCATCGGAGAGTGACGAATAGTTCTATCAAGTTATTTCTCGAGAACGATAATTCTTCTTCGTCAACCTCATCAGGCAAGTCATTTGATCATGTATCACCTATGTTTTATGCATCGTAGTTCTACCATCCTATACCCATTTGCATGCTGACTAGGTACTTGGAAAAATATGGTTACTTGATGTAGTATCATGTGGTAGGCACCCCAACAACCCTGTTACTTGGCCTGGGACGACAAATTTTGTTATGCTATGCTTGACTAGACGGGGTTCTGGTTGAGAGTCTATCACGAGTGACGCGAGATTTACTTAATAACCAAGACCAGTTAAGACAAGACTTTTCAGGACATCGTGATGCAATGCAACTCTGGGTGAAGGACGGTTTAGATGGGCTCCTTGGAGAAACCAGTGGACGACCCGGGATGCATGGAGAAGTGCCATGACATCTTGCGGAAAGCTTCACCTAGGCTCAAAGATATGGACGGATATTTTCAAGACCCAAGGCTTACGTGCACAGCCACAAGTCATTATGGGCTCTGGCTTGGTTGGACAACGTGGCGACTCTGGACAGGCGGTGCTAGCAGATTTAGAAGAAAGGTAGGATTGGATGGGCACCAACAGATGATTAGAGGGACCCGTTGAAAGACCATGTTTTGATCATCCGATCTTCAAACACCCTGAAGTGCGAGCACATACCCGGAGGCGATCAAATCTTGTGGGGAACGTGTGCAAAACTCTACATAGTACTCAAACCTAATCGATTAGCCATGTCCACAGTCATGGACAACTTGAGCCAAAGGAACTGATGTTATGTGAAATTCTCAACACCATTATATATATTTGATGCGGGTAATATTGATAACTTGGGTATGAGAACTGGTTGGCGGAACCATCTCATTAACAACCAACAACGTAGTAATATTTTTCTTTTAGCCCCTGTATTGTTGTAGGAGAAAACTTTGCTTTTCCGCTAAAAACTTACAGCCCCACCTGCCATGTATGCATATAGACTAGATGATTACTTTTCACCTCTCTCTTATGTGACTTGCCGGCATATTCAATATGCTGACCTACACGGCTGCAATGTCTTATGTTGCAGATATTTTTCTTCGACGAGTAAGAGTACGATTCAGGGTTACGGTCTACACTCAACTTGTCGTTGGTGTTTATTGGGACTCCACTCCCTTTGACTGTTTCCGCTGAGATTTTTAAGGTATATATCAGTTTTACGCTATTTACATGTGATTGCACTTTGATATATACATTGATGTACAGTTTGTGCCAGCATACTGATCTAGGGATGGCACAGATGCACACAGGCTTGACTCGTTTTGAATCAGGTCGCTACAGAAATGGTATTAGAGCACATGTTGACTGTAGGACGTGACCCTAGAAACTGGAAACTTCTTAGGATAGGATCTCTCAAAAATCTTATTGTCGAGAACACTTTTCACTTCTCATCTCTTCTGATTTCATCAAATGTTCTCTCTCACCAGAAATAGTTATACAATCCCCTTACCCCTTCGACCTCATGAAGAATCAACGGAGTTCTACTTCAAAGTAAAGAGGATATCACCACGCGTTTGAAGAATTGAAGCTACACCAACAGAAGACTCTCAAGACCCGAACAACTCGAAGACCCTGAAGTGTTCGAATAATTATATGACCATTAGAAGTCCAAACCCCTTTTATAAACCCACGTTAGATACGATGATTTGTGAGCCGTCATTGGTGTGTGTTTTCCGACGGCCACAAATAAAACCTATTATCAAAAATGTTGTTTGTATTGTGTGTATCTCCCTCCCTCTCTTACCCGTCTCATCCCCAAAACCTCAACCCTAGCAGATGGAGTACGAAGCTGGACTTGTAGTTTGTGGACCAATGACCCAGCTGGAGGCTGAAATATGGATTCAGAACATGGAGAACCATTTCGGGAGCAACTTGATCTCATGGAAGTATGAAGTGGAACACGCTCTCCAGTAGTTTACCCAAAGTGCAGCTATCTGGTGGAAAATGCACCATGCCATACATGGATTTAGTGGAGCACAAACTTGGGACGAATTCAAGAACACTCTGTTAAGATCCCGACTTATTCAGAAGTGCTATGATAATCCGAAGGAGAAGACTTGTGCATGCAAGATCTATGGAGAAATAGGACACACCCAGGAAGAACACAAGGATGGATGCACTCATTGTGAAGAAAATCACCCACTGAGGAGTGCCCAAGTAGTCAGGTGACTTGTTTCCTTTGTGAAGGAACCACCCACTACCCAGCTCAGTGTCACATTTACCCCAAGGTGCAACAAGTTGTCAAGCAGCAGAAAGATGCAATGAAGGAAACCCTCAAGAAGAAGATTCTAGAAGAACCTGTGATGAACGAAAATATAGAAGACCCTTATGAACAAGGTCTTACCAGATTTTTCTCCAATGCGTGTTACTCATGTGGAGAAGAAGGACATTATTCACAGGATTGCATGAAGGGAAGCCAAGAGTATCTGGGAAACTTCCCGATGGAAAAGTGGAGTTTGATCCACTTGAAATAGAAGAACTGGCCAAAATGAAGGAGTCCGGAAAGAAGAAAAAGTACCCCCGGAAGGGCCAAATCTCTACAGATAAAGACCTGAGTCATGTCAGACGTTTCAAGTGTATGGAATTTAGCGGATACAAATACATGTGTTCGGGAAGGAAGTCGGAAACCCAAGGAGCAAAAGCAAACACTAAGAAGCCTCGAGACTTGTCAGAACTCATTTGCTTTCGTTGCAAGGAAGCGGGACATTTTGCTAATGATTGTGCACATGGGAAGAAAGCTAGAATGGAGTAGTTAAGTTTTGACCATAGCAATAAGTGTAATCTGAAGCACTCTTGTTTTTCATGAGATCATGGAGTTGAAATTTTTGTAACAGAAGTCTCTGAGGTTGTAATAACTCATGAATCAATAAAATTGTTGTGTCATGATCTCCTATGTTGAAACTGTATGCGTTGTTTTCTCTACGAGCAAAGATATCTGAACATTTATGAGGATAAGAGAAAATATGGTCTATGCAGGCATGAGTATAATTCATTTTTAGTGTGGTAGTAATCGGTAAACCCACAGGATCCACTAAGTAGGAATGTACCATGATTACCAAGGAGACACATACATTCCTCTGAGTACCTATTTACTGACACCTGCACATGATAACCCTCTACGAGTCATTCCTCAAGGGCCCAGAAACGATCATGACCCTAACTAGTGATCATGATTACCCAAAAATCCTGAAGGACATGATGAAGCACATTCATCTTGAAGGAGATGCAGTCTATAAAGGCTACCCGTTCATGGAAAATGGAGTGGAACTTTGGTATGTGGAAGTACACCTCCACCATGTGAAAGGAGTTTGTCCAAAGACTATGGGGTAATACTTTTTCATTTCACGTGTACCACGAGCAACCTTCTTTGATGCTGTTCGTGAAGCTGCCATGGAAGCCATACGTCAGATTGGAGAAATACTTGAAGCGAGACTCCGTCATACCCAGGAATACTTGAGTGAAGTGCATGCGGAGATGATGGAGATGAAGCTCATGGCCACCATGAGAAAGCAAAATATGGATGATTTCAAGGAACACATCGGCAAGTTCGAGTGGAACTAAGGTATCTCCAAGGGAGACAAATGAATAAAGTTAGCGGGAATGCTTGACCATACCGAACAATGTGGATGGCAGCATTTGTAATAAAGTTACTTTTGAATTTGGAGTTTTGAGAATAAATTAAGGATGTAATAAAGGATTGAGTATGAAATAAATATGAATTATCGTTGAGAAATACCTTCTTATGGTATCCCACAGAGTGGCGTGTGAACCAAAAATAAGTCTGAGGATTATTATTTTTGTGATGGTTCCCCCAAGAGTATGATGGAATGAAACACTATGGGATTTAAAGGCAGAGTAATTCCAAGTATGCATGAAACCCATAGACCCCGGGACTAATAAGGATCAAGTACTATCTTTTTGGAGAAGGAAACTGGGAACAGCAAACGTTTTCTTAGGAGCATACGAAAAACCTGAGAATTGTGAAGATACGTTAGATGTTTTGTTCAGCTTGCAGAACCGATGGATTACACGAACTTCATTCGTAGACAAGAGAAACCCTGCAACGCTTGTGAGGATGCCCAAGTGTTAGAATGCGAGATTCCCTAAACCTTATAGAGAGAAATGATTTGGGTGCGGAATGGATTGATCACCATGACGACTTACTCTTAGCATTTATCTTGCTATTTGGAATGGTAAATCTGAGAGACTTACCCATAGAGAGAGACAACGTTCTATGAAACTTTTGTTTAAGCCTTAGAATGGTATGATGAAAGCCCATGTACATGGCACTTGTTGGCACGCGTAAGAAATATTACGGTGAGGATGAAACCAAGACCCCTCTCTCTGTAGGATAACCACAAATGGTAGACCACCATGAGAATCATTGATAGGTTATTTAGAATTGACCACGAGACTGTCAGTTAAGAAGACCCAGTAACGGAAGAAGCTTATATCAACAGTAGAACCCTCGTTTTGATGGAGACGTTATGAATATAACGGAAGATATGAAGACTGTGAGGAGTCAGATGCCAAAACCCCAGGGGATTGTTAAATTTTTAAGGGACCAGCAATCTTCATTTTAAGTGTGGTAGCATCCCACTTTGCCGGAGGTTGGATTTGTTAAAAGACCCCCAAACCCTAACCTTTCTTTCTAGCCTCTTTGAATCTCGAGGACTAGATTCATTTTAAGTGTGGTAGGTTTGTAACATCCCAAATTTTGGAATGTTAATATAATTATTAGATTGCTTGTATGTTTGATTGAGTGATTGAAACTTGAGTGAAGTTTGAAACTTTTCAAAAACTTTTGAATGAGAGGGAATAAAATGACTTTCCCCTTCTACGGTGAATTCAAATTCATCCATTTAGAATCAATGAGAGAAGATGACATGACTTCTTCAAATTATAAAGATTTTGAATGAAGGTGGCATTTGAATTTTTTCAATTGTTGTTTTGCAAATTCGTTTTCTTTTTCACTCACGGAGTGCCGGGATTATTATCTTACCAAGCAAGAAAGAGTGGAGGAACATGACCCTCCAAACCAGGGCCATTTATTTGAAGTATTTGAACCAAAAAACCCCAGGGTTTATTTGAAAATTATTTGCAAAAAGAAATAAAGCATTTAGGGGATTTTCTGAAAAACATTTTTTTAAGTTTTTATATTTGCCGTGGAAAAATGCCCATCATTCAGATTTTATTTTTCTGATAATTTTAGTATATAGGAACTCTATATTCCGAATTTATTTAGTTTCCCTTTTAATTGTTTACTTTCTGGTTTTGAAAATAAGAAAGGAATCCCCATTATTTGGAAACTAGAGTAGGCCCATTAAGACACTTTCCCAAAATTGGCCCAACCGACACTTCTTCTTCCTCCTCTCGTTCCTTTCCTTCCCACGCAATGGCAGAAGCCCCATGGAAGCTTCCCTCCCCCGATTCGCGGGATTTGTTGCCTCCCCTCGCCTCCCGTTGCCCCTATAAGAACCCCTATGACCTCCTCGTTCCATTCCCCATGCTAACTCCTCTCCTCCCTGCTCGTAGCCTCGATGCCACCACCTCCAACTTCTCTGCCGATAGAAGCTCACAGGAGCTCTCCCGTCGCCCCCCTTCATCACCAAGGCCCGTGGAAACCCCCTACCGCCCCTCCCACACCCTCCTGCCACACCCCCCCCCCCCCCCGCCGCCACCCTCCTCCGTCGCCCACCCCCATCGACCAGAAGCCCCTACGTCGACCAGGAGCCCCTACACCTTCCCCTCGCCAGGAACACCCCCCCACCCTGCACCCCATCGCCCCAGGAGCGCGTCCCTCCCCACAGCAACCCCCCTCCACCGCCCCCCTCCTCCACCACCCCACCCCGCCGGAGCCGCCCTCCCCACCTCGCCGGAGCCGTCCCCATCGCCGGAGCAGCCCCTGCTTGGTTCTGCCACGGGAGGTAACTCCTTCCTTTGTTTTTTCTTTTGTTTGTATTGTTTTTTTTGTTTTGATAGATCCACCGTTGGACCTAGATCCAACAGTATATATTAAAAGAAACATACCCCTTCGGTTCTTGTAAAAGAACCAGTGGTTTTTTTGTTAGCCGACGTAGATTAGTTAGTTTACGGCCGCTTGCTAGATAGCCAAAAACGTGCACACATATTAGCCAATCAGATCTTACCACGTCGCCGTTTTCGTTTTTTAGTTTAATTCTGTAACAGATTTAGTTCCGTTTTTGTTTTCTTTATAACTTTTGATCTAGTAGTCCAATGAAGCTTATTCCTTTTGCCTTAGATCACAATTTTCTTGTAGTTTCCGAAAATATATAATTTGTCTATGTTTGGATTTATAAATTCTGAATTAGATCAGATTTGAATTAAAGCTTGTTTTGCTTATTCTAGGAGTTTAAAAATAGATTTTAATTTATTCTTTTTGCTACTGTTCCCAAGTCACATTCTTTATTTGTTATCAAGAAATCAATTCTAGTTCTCTAATAACTTGAAATTCATTTCCCTACTAGTTTAACTCCCATTTGAAAATACTTTCAAAATAGTTTCATGAAAAATACTTTATTTTGTCTTAGTTAAATTTATATTCTATTCTCTGTTATTTAAGTATTTTATTTTCTGTTAGACAAAAACTATTTTTGTGAATGTTGTAGTAGAAGACTCCCTAGCTCTCTTTGAAGTTCCCATTTCGATTCTTATTCGATCTTTCATATTGTTTTGATTTCATCTACTTTTATTGTTGTTTGATATTTGATAGCTAGAATGATTTCTAGTGTAAGTGCTTATATGAATACTATGTTGCTTATATAGATTTCATCGAAGAGTGACGAATAGTTCTATCAAGTTATTTCTCGAGAACGATAATTCATCTTCATCAACCTCACCAGGCAAGTCATTTGATCATGTATCACCTATGTTTTATGCATCGTAGTTCTACCATCCTATACCCATTTGCATGCTGACTAGGTACTTGGGAAAAATATGGTTACTTGATGTAGTATCATGTGGTAGGCACCCCAACAACCCTGTTACTTGGCCCGGGACGACAAATTCTGTTATGCTATGCTTGAGTAGACGAGGTTCTGGTTGAGAGTCTATCACGAGTGACGCGAGATTTACTTAATAACCAAGACCGGTTAAGACAAGACTTTTCAGGACATCGTGATGCAATGCAACTCAGGGTGAAGGACGGTTTAGATGGGCTCCATGGAGAAACTAGTGGATGACCCGGGATGTATGAAGAAGTGCCATAACATCTTGTGGAAAGATTCACCCAGGCTCAAAGAGATGGACGGATATTTTCAAGACCCAAGGCTTACCTGCACAGCCACAAGTCATTATAGGCTCTGGCTTGGTTGGACAACGTGGCGACTCTGGATTGGCGGTGCTAGCAGATGTAGAAGAAAGGTAGGATTGGATGGGCACCGACAAAGGATCACAGGGACCCGTTGGAAGACCATGTTTTGATCATCCGGTCTTCAAACACCCTGAAGTGCGAGGACATACCTGGAGGCGATCAAATCTTGTGGGAACGTGTGCAAAACTCTGCAGAGTACTCAAACCTAATCGATTAGCCGTGTCCACAGTCATGGACAACTTGAAGCAAAGGAACTGATGTTATCTGAAATTATCAACACCATTTTATATATTTGATGTGGGTAATATTGATAACTTGGGTATGAGAACTGGTTGGCGGAACCATCTCATTAACAACCAACAACGTAGTAATATTTTGCTTTTAGCCCCTCTATTGTTGTAGGAGAAAACTTTGCTTTTCCGCTAAAAACTTACAACCCCACCTGCCATGTATGCATATAGACTAGATGATTACTTTTCACCTCTCTCTTATGTGACTTGCCGGCATATTCAATATGCTGACGTACACGGCTGCAACGTCTTATGTTGCAGATATTTTTCTTCGACGAGTAAGAGTACGATTCAGGGTTACGGTCTACACTCAACTTGTTGTTGGTGTTTATTGGGACTCCACTCCCTTTGACTGTTTCCGCTGAGATTTTTAATGTATATATCAGTTTTACGCTATTTACATGTGATTGCACTTTGATATATACATTGATGTACTGTGTGTGCCAGCATACCGATCCAGGGATGGCACAGATGCACACAGGCTTGACTCGTTTTGACTGTACACAGGTCGCTACATAAATGGTATCATAGCACATGTTGACTGTAGGACGTGACTCTAGAAACTGGAAACTTCTTAGGATAGGATATCTCAAAAATCTTATTTTCGAGGAACACCTTTCACTTCTCATCTCTTCTGATTTCATCAAATGTTCTCTCTCACCTCAAATAGTTATACAATCCCCTTACCCCTTCGACCTCATGAAGAATCAACGGAGTTCTACTTCAAAGTAAAGAGGATTTCACCACGCGTTTGAAGAATTGAAGCTACACCAACAGAAGACTCTCAAGACCCGAAGAACTCGAAGACCCTGAAGTGTTCGAATAATTATATGACCATTAGAAGTCCAAACCCCTTTATATACCCATGTTAGATACGATGATTTGTGAGCCGTCATTGGTGTGTGTTTTCCGACGGCCACAAATAAAACCTATTCTCAAAAATATTGTTTGTATTGTGTGTATCTCCCTCCCTCTCTTACCCGTCTCATCCCCAAAACCTCAACCCTAGCAGATGGAGTACGAAGCTGGACTTGTAGTTTGTGGACCAATGACCCAGCTGGAGGCTGAAATATGGATTCAGAACATGGAGAACCACTTCGGGAGCAACTTGATCTCAAGGAAGTATGAAGTGGAACACGCTCTCCAGTACTTTACCCAAAGTGCTGCTATCTAGTGGAAAATGCACCATGCGATACAAGGATTTAGTGGAGCAGAAACTTGGGACGAATTCAATAACACTTTGTTAAGATCCCGACATATTCAGAAGTGCTATGATAATCCAAAGGAGAAGACTTGTGCATGCAAGATCTATGGAGAAATAGGACACACCGAGGAAGAACACAAGGATGGATGCACTCATTGTGAAGAAAATCACCCAGCTCAGGAGTGCCCAAGTAGTCAGGTGACTTGTTTCCTTTGTGAAGGAACCACCCACTACCCAGCTCAGTGTCACATTTACCCCAAGGTGCAACAAGTTGTCAAGCAGCAGAAAGATGCAATGAAGGAAACCCTCAAGAAGAAGATTCTAGAAGAACCTGTGATGAACGAAAATATAGAAGACCCTGATGAACAAGGTCTTACCAGATTTTTCTCCAATGCATGTTACTCATGTGGAGAAGAAGGACATTATTCACAGGATTGCACGAAGGGAAGCCAAGAGTATGTGGGAAACTTCCCGATGGAAACAGTGGAGTTTGATCCACTTGAAATAGAAGAACTGGCCAAAATGAAGGAGTCCGGAAAGAAGGCTCGGAAGGGCCAAATCTCTGCAGATAAAGACCTGAGTCATGTCAGACGTTTCAAGTGTATGGAATTTGGCCACTACAAATACATGTGTTCAGGAAGGAAGCCGGAAACGCAAGGAGCAAGCAAACACTAAGAAGCCTCGAGACTTGTCAGAACTCATTTGCTTTCGTTGCAAGGAAGCAGGACATTATGCTAATGATTGTCCACATGGGAAGAAAGCTAGACTGGAGTAGTTAAGTTTTGACCATAGCAATAAGTGTAATCTGAAGCACTCTTGTTTTTCATGAGATCATGGAGTTGAAATTTTTGTAACAGAAGTCTCTGAGGTTGTAATAACTCATGAATCAATAAAATTGTTGTGTCATGATCTCCTATGTTGAAACTGTATGCGTTGTTTTCTCTACGAGCAAAGACATCTAAACATTTATGAGGATAAGAGAAAATATGGTCTATGTAGGCATGAGTATAATTCATTTTAGTGTGCCAATAATCGGTAAACCCACAGGATCCACTGAGTAGGAATGTACCATGATTACCAAGGAGACACATACATTCCTCTGAGTACCTATTTACTGACACCTGCAAATGATAACCCTCTACGAGTCATTCCTCAAGGGCCCAGAAACAATCATGACCCTGACTAGTGATCATGATTACCCGAAAATCCTGAAGGACATGATGAAGGACATTCATCTTGAAGGAGATGCACTCTACAAAAGCTAACTGTTCATGGAAAATGGAGTGGAACTTTGGTATGTGGAAGTACACCTCCACCATGTGAAAGGAGTTTGTCCAAAGACTATGGGGCAATACTTTTTCATTTCACGTGTACCACGAGCAACCTTCTTTGATGTTGTTCGTGAAGCTGCCATGGAAGCCATACGTCAGATTGGAGAAATACTCGAAGCGAGACTCTGTCATACCCAGGAATACTTGAGTGAAGTGCATGTGGAGATGATGGAGATGAAGCTCATGGCCACCATGAGAAAGCAAAAGATGGATGATTTCAAGGAACACATCGGAAAGTTCCAGTGGAACTAAGGTATCTCCAAGGGAGACAAATGAATAAAGTTGGCAGGAATGCTTGACCATACCGAACAATGTGGATGGCAGCATTTGTAATAAAGTTACTTTTGAATTTGGAGTTTTTAGAAGAAATTAAGGATGTAATAAAGGATTGAGTATGAAATAAATATGAATTATCGTGGAGAAATACCTTCTTATGGTATCCCACAGAGTGGCGTGTGAACCAAAAATAAGTCTGAGGATTAATTTTTTTATGATGGTTACCCCAAGAGTATGATGGAATGAAACAGTATGGGATTTAAAGGCAGAGTAATTCCAAGTATGCTTGAAACCCATAGACCCCGGGACTAATAAGGATCAAGTACTATCTTTTTGGAGAAGGAAACTGGGATCAGCAAACGTTTTCTTAGGAGCATACGAAAAACCTGAGAGTTGTGAAGATACGTTAGATGTTTTGTTCAGCTTGCAAAACCGATAGATTACACGAACTTCATTCGTAGACAAGAGAAACCCTGCAACGCTTGTGAGGATGCCCAAGTGTTAGAATGCGATATTCGATAAACCTTATACAGAGAAATGATTTGGGTGCGGAATGGATTGATCACCATGACGACTTACTCTTACCATTTATCTTGCTATTCGGAATGGTAAATCTGAGAGACTTACCCACAGAGAGAGACGACGTTCTTTGAAGCTTTTTTTTAAGCCTTAGAATGGTATGATGAAAGCCCATGTACATGGCACTTGTTGTCACGCGTAAGAAATATTACGGTGAGGATGAAACCAAGACCCCTCTCTCTGTAGGATAACCACAAATGGTAGACCACCATGAGAATCATTGATAGGTTATTTAGAATTGACCACGAGACTGTCAGTTAAGAAGACCCAGTAACGGAAGAAGCTTATATCAACAGTAGAACCCTCATTTTGATGGAGACGTTATGAATATAACGAAAGATATGAAGACTGTGAGGAGTCAGATGCCAAAACCCCAGGGGATTGTTAAAGTTTTAAGGGACCAGCAATCTTCATTTTAAGTGTGGTAGCATCCCACTTTGCCGGAGTTTGGATTTGTTAGAAGACCCCCAAACCCTTACCTTTCTTTCTAGCCTCTTCGAATCTCGAGGACGAGATTCATTTTAAGTGTGGTAGGTTTGTAACATCCCAAATTTTGGAATGTTAATATAATTATTAGATTAATTGTTTGTTTGATTGAGTGATTGAAACTTGAGTGAAGTTTGAAACTTTTCAAAAACTTTTGAATGAGAGGGAATAAAATGACTTTCCCCTTCTCCGGTGAATTCAAATTCATCCATTTAGAATCAATGAGAGAAGATGACATGACTTCTTCAAATTATAAAGATTTTGAATGAAGGTGGCATTTGAATTTTTTTCAATTGTTGTTTCGCAAATTCGTTTTCTTTTTCACTCACGGAGTGCCGGGATTATTATCTTGCCAAGCAAGAAAGAGTGGAGGAACATGACCCTCCAAACCAGGGGCATTTATTTGAAGTATTTGAACCAAAAAAACCCTAGGGTTTATTTGAAAATTATTTGCAAAAAGAAATAAAGCATTTAGGGGATGAAAAACATTTTTTTAAGTTTTTATTTTTCCCGTGGAAAAATGCCCATCATTTACATTTTATTTTTCTGATAATTTTAGTATATAGGAACCCTATATTCCGAATTTATTTAGTTTCCCTTTTAAAAGTTTACTTTGCGGTTTTGAAAATAGGAAAGGAATCCCCATTATTTGGAAACTAGAGTAGGCCCATTAAGACACATTCCCAAAATTGGCCCAACCGACACTTCTTCTTCCTCCTCTCGTTCCTTTCCTTCCCATGCAATGGCAGAAGCCCCATGGAAGCTTCCCTCCCCCGATTCGCGGGATTTGTTGCCTCCCGTCGCCTCCCGTCGCCCCTATAAGAACCCCCATGAGCTCCTCGTTCCATTCCCCTTGCTAACTCCTCTCCTCCCTGCCCGTAGCCTCGACGCCACCACCTCCAACTTCTTTGCCGACAGAAGCTCACAAGAGCTCTCCCGTCGCCCCCCCCCTTCATCAACAGGGCCCGTGGAAACCCCCAGCATCCCCTCCCACACCCTCCGGCCGCACCCCCCCCCCCCCCCCCGCCGCCACCCTCCTCCGTCGCTCCCACCCCCATCGACCAGGAGCCCCTGCACCTTCCCCTCGCCAGGAACACCCCCCTGCACCCCATCGCCCCAGGAGCGCCTCCCTCCCCACAGCAACCCCCCTCCACCGCCCCCTCCTCCGCCACCCCACCCCGCCGGAGCCGCCCTCCTCACCTCGCCTGAGCCGTCCCCATCGCCGAAGCAGCCCCTGCTCGGTTCTGTCACGGGAGGTAACTCCTTCCTCTATTTTTTCTTTTGGTTGTATTGTTTTTTTTGTTTTGATGGATCCACCGTTAGATCTAGATCCAACAGTATATATTAAAATAAAACTACCCCTTCGGTTCTTGTAAAAGAACAGGTGGTTTTTTTTGTTAGCTGACTTAGATTGTTTAGTTTACGGCCACTTGCTAGATAGCCAAAAACGTGCACACATATTAGCCAATCAGATCTTGCCACGTCGCCGTTTTCGTTTTTTAGTTTAATTCTGTAACAGATTTAGTTCCGTTTTTGTTTTCTTTATAACGTTTGATCTAGAAGTCCAATGAAGCTTATTCTTTTTGCGTTAGATCACAATTTTCTTGTAGTTTACGAATATATGTAATTTGTGTATGTTTGGATTTATAAATTTTAAATTAGATCAGATTTGAATTAAAGCTTGTTTTGCTTATTCTGGGAGTTTAAAAATAGCTTTTAATTTGATTCTTTTTGCTACTGTTCCCAAGTGACATTATTTATCAGTGGCTAAAGTTTCAGAATTGTTTGAGTGATTTAACTCATTATTTCATGTAAAACAAATTATGTTTTAGTTCTTTTAGAATTATAGCTACTTCTTTTTCTATAGTTGTTTTTAAATTAGTTTCTTTTATATTTGAGAAAGTTTATATTTTGTTTTCTGTTAGATAACAGTAGGTTTTAAACAAAAACAAAATTTAATTTTTATTTGTTATCAAGAAATCAATTCTAGTTCTCTAATAACTTGCAATTCATTTCCCTACTAGTTTAACTCCCATTTGAAAATACTTTCAAAATAGTTTCATGAAAAATACTTTATTTTGTCTTCGTTAAATTTATATTCTATTCTCTGTTGTTTAAGTATTTTATTTTCTGTTAGACAAAAATTATTTTTGTGAAAGTTGTACTAGAAGACTCCCTAGCTCTCTTTGAAGTTCCCATTTCGATTTTTATTCGATCTTTCATATTGTTTTGATTTCATCTACTTTTATTGTTGTTCGATATTTGATTACTAGAATGATTGCTAGTGTGAGTGCTTATGTGAATACTATGTTGCTTATATAGATTTCATCGGAGAGTGACGATTAGTTCTATCAAGTTATTTCTCGAGAACGATAATTCTTATTCTTCAACCTCACCAGGCAAGTCATTTGATCATGTATCACCTATGTTTTATGCATCGTAGTTCTACCATCCTATACCCATTTGCATGTTGACTAGGTACTTGGAAAACTATGGTTACTTGATGTAGTATCATGTGGTAGGCACCCCAACAACCCTGTTACTTGGCCCGGGACGACAAATTATGTTATGCTATGCTTGAGTAGACGGGGTTCTGGTTGAGAGTCTATCACGAGTGAAGCGAGATTTACTTAATAACCAAGACCGGTTAAGACAAGACTTTTCAGGACATCGTGATGCAATGCAACTCTGGGTGAAGGACGGTTTAGATGGGCTCCTTGGAGAAACCAGTGGACGACCCGCGAATCATGGAGAAGTGCCATGACATCTTGCGGAAAGCTTCACCCAGGCTTAAAGAGATGGACGGATATTTTCAAGACCCAAGGCTTACCTGCATAGCCACAAGTCATTATGGGCTCTGGCTTGGTTGGACAACGTGGCGACTCTGGACAGGCGGTACTAGCAGATGTAGAAGAAAGGTAGGATTGGATGGGCACCGACCGAGGATCAGAGGGACCCGTTGAAAGACCATGTTTTGATCATCCGGTCTTCAAACACCCTGAAGTGCGAGGACATACCCGGAGGCGATCAAATCTTGTGGGAACGTGTGCAAAACTCTGTAGAGTACTCAAAACTAATCGACTAGTCGTGTCCACGGTCATGGACAACTTGACCCAAAGGAACTGATGTTATCTGAAATTCTCAACACCATTTTATATATTTGATGTGGGTAATATTGATAACTTGGGTATGAGAACTGGTTGGCAGAACCATGTCATTAACAACCAACAACGTAGTAATATTTTAGTTTTAGCCCCTCTATTGTTGTAGGAGAAAACTTTGCTTTTCCGCTAAAAACTTACAGCCCCACCTACCATGTATGCATATAGAATAGATGATTACTTTTCACCTCTCTCTTATGTGACTTGCCGGCATATTCAATTTGCTGACCTACACGGCTGCAACGTCTTATGCTGCAGTTATTTTTCTTCGATGAGTAAGAGTACGATTCAGGGTTACGGTCTACACTCAACTTGTCGTTGGTGTTTATTGGGACTTCACTCCCTTTGATTGTTTCCGCTGAGATTTTTAAGTTATATATCAGTTTTACGCTATTTACATGTGATTGCACTTTGATATATACATTGATGTACTGTGTGTGCCACCATACCGATCCAGGGATGGCACAGATGCACACAGGCTTGACTCGTTTTGAGTCGGGTCGCTACATCGGGTTTTGAGTCTTACTCAAATTCACACCTTACAACACAACCAAGAACTCCTTCTTTGCTGATCTATTTTGAACTCCTTCAATAACTTGTCAAGGCATACATCTTGTTGAAACTTCTATTAAGTGTTTCGATCTATCTCCATAGATCTTGATGCTCAATGTTCAAGTAGCGCAATCCAGGTATTCCTTTGAAAAACTCCTTTCAAACAACCTTTATGCTTCACAGAAATTCTACATTACTTCCGATCAACAATATGTCAACCACATATACTTTATCAGAAATACTATAGTGCTCCCACTCACTTCTTTGGAAAGACAAGTTTTCTCATAAACCTTGTACAAACCCAAAAACTTTGATCATCTCGTGAAAGCGTATATTCCAACTCCGAGATGCTAGCACCAGTCCATAAAAGGATCGATGGAGCTTGCATACTTGCTAGTATCTTTAGGATCGACAAAACCTTCTGGTTGTATCACATACAATCTTTCCTCAAGGAAACTGTCGAGGAAACAATGTTTTGATATCTTATGTGCAATATTTCATAAGTAATGGAGCAACTACTAACATAATTCTAACAGACTTCTAGCATCGCTATGAGTGAGAAAGTCTCATCATAGTCAACTATTTGGTCTTGTCGGAAACATCTTTGTGACAAGTCGAGCTTTTCTTAATAGTGACTTGTCACCATCATCGTCTGTCTTCCTTTTAAAGATCCATCTTTACTCAATAGTCCTACGACCATCAAGTAGTTCTTCCAAAGTCAATACTTTGTTCTCACATATGGATTCTCTCTCAATTTTCATGGCCTCTAGCCATTTGTCGGAATCCGGGCCCACCATTGCTTCTCCATAACTCATAAGTTCATTGTTGTTCAACAACATGACCTCCAAGACAGGGTTACAGTACCACTCTGTAGTAGTATGCGACCTTGTCGACCTACGAGGTTTGTAGTAACTTGATCTGATGCTTAATGATCACTATCATGAGCTTCCACTTCAATTAGTGTAGGCACCACAAGAACAACTTCCTCCGCCCTGCTACACACTGGTTGAAGTGATGGTTCAGCAACCTCATCTAGTTCTACCACCCTCCCACTCAATTCTTTCGAGAGAAACCTTTCCTCGAGAAAGGACCCGTTTCTAGAAACAAACACTTTGCTTCCGGATCTGAGATAGGAGATGCACCCAACTGTTTTGGATATCCCATGAAGATGCACTTATCCGCTTTGGGTTCGAGCTTATCAAACTGAAACTTTTTCACATAAGCGTCGCAACCCCAAACTTTCAAGAAACGACAACTTAGATTTATTTAAACCTCATTCTATACTGTGTCATCTCAACCGAAATACGCGGTGCCCTATTTAAAGTGAATGCGGTTGTCTCTAATGCATAACCCATAATCGATAGTGGCAATTCGATAAGAGACATCATAGTATGCACCATATCAAATAGGGCGTGGCTATGACGTTCAGACACATCATCACACTATGGTGTTCCATGTGGCATGAACTGCGAAACAATTTCCACATTGTCTTAACTGCGTACCAAAACTCGTAACATAGATATTCATCTCTATGATCATATCTAGACAGTTTATCCTCTTGTTATGACGAACTTCACTCTGAAACAGAATTGAACTTTTCAATACTTCAGACTTCGTGATTCATCAAGTAAATACTCGTGTATCTACTCAAATCGTCAGTGAAGTAAGAACATAACGATATCCACTGCGTGCCTTAGCACTCATTGGACTGCACACATCAGAATGTATTATTCCCAACAAGTTACTCTCTTGTTTCATGTGGCATGTTTTGCATGTCTCAAGTGATTCAAAATCAAGCGAGTCCAAACGATCCATCTCTCATGGAGTTTCTTCATGCATTTATACCAATAGGTATGGTTTGCATGTCTCAAACGTTTCAAAAATGAGTGAGTACAAAGATCCATCAGCATGGAGCTTCTACATCCATTTTATACCAACATGACTCAAGTGGCAGTGCCAAAACTAAGTGGTACTATCATTATTACTTTGTATCTTTTGGCACTAATATTATGAACATGTGTAACACTACGATCGAGATTCAATAAACCATTGAGGGTAATTATTCAAGCAAATAGAACAACTATTATTCTCTTTAAATAAATAATAGTATTGCAATAAACATGATCCAATCATGTTCATGCTCAACGCAAACACCAAATAACAATTATTTAGGTTTTACCACCAATCCCGATGATAGAGGGAGCGTGCGACGTTTGATCACATCAACCTTGGAAACACTTCCAACACTTATCGTCACCTCGCCTTTAGCTAGTCTCCGTTTATACCGTAGCTTTCATTTCGTGTTACTAATCACTTAGCAACCGAACCGGTATCCAATACCCTCGCGCTACTAGGAGTACTAGTAAAGTACACATCAACATCATGTATATCAAATATACTTATGTCGACTTTGCCAGCCTTCTTATCTACCAAGCATCTAGGGTAGCTCCGCCTCAGTGGCCGTTCCCCTCATAACAGAAGCACTTAGTCTCGGGTTTGGGTTCAATCTTGGGTCTCTTCATTAGTGCAGCAACTGTTTTTCCATTTCATGAAGTATCCCTTCTAGCCCTTGCCTTTCTTGAAACTTAGTGGTTTTACTAACCATCAACTATTGATGCTCCTTCTTGATTTCTACTTTCGCAGTGTCAAACATCGCTAATCGCTCAAGGATCATTGTATCTATCCTTGATATGTTATAGTTCATCACGATGCTCTTACAGCGTGGTGGCAGTGACTTTGGAGAACCATAACTATCTCATCTGGAAGATTAACTCCCACTTGAACTCCCGTCTGGCTGAGCTGGGGATTGAACTCCCGCAAGAGGCTATCACTGACAGAATCCTTCAATCACTGCCGCCAAGCTATAAAGGCTTTGTGTTGAACTACAACATGCAAGGGATGAACAAGTCTCCCGGCGAGTTGTTTGCGATGCTGAAAGTCGCAGAGTCTGAACTCCGTAAAGAGCATCAAGTGTTGATGGTGAGCAAGACCACTAGTTTCAAGAGAAACGGCAAAGGCAATAAGGGCAATTCGAAGAAGAGCGGCAAGCCTGTTGCCAATCCGCCGAAGAAACCCAAGGCTGGACCTAAGCCTGAAACAGAGTGCTTCTATTGCAAGGGTATGGGTCACTGGAAGCGCAATTGCCCCAAGTATTTGGCAGATAAGACGGCGGGCAAAGAAAAATCAGGTATATTTGATATACATGTTATTGATGTGTACTTAACCGGATCTCGTAGTAGTGCCTGGGTATTCGATACCGGTTCTGTTGCTCACATTTGCAACTCGAAACAGGAACTGCGGAATAGACGAAGGCTGGCGAAAGACGAAGTGACGATGCGCGTAGGAAATGGTTCCAAGGTTGATGCAATCGCCGTCGGCACAGTGTCACTTCAGCTACCATCGGGATTAGTGATGAACTTAAATCATTGTTATTTAGTGCCTGCGTTGAGCATGAACATTATATCTGGATCTTGTTTATTGCGAGACGGTTACTCTTTTAAGTCTGAGAATAATGGTTGTTCTATTTCTATGAGTAACATCTTTTATGGTCATGCACCGAATGTGAGAGGATTGTTCATATTGAATCTTGATAGCGATACGCATATACATAACATTGAGACCAAAAGAGTTAGAGTAAACAATGATAGCGCCATATTTTTGTGGCACTGCCGCTTGGGTCATATTGGTGTAAAGCGCATGAAGAAACTCCATGCTGATGGACTTTTGGAGTCACTTGACTTTGATTCACTTGACACGTGCGAACCATGCCTCATGGGCAAGATGACTAAGACTCCGTTCTCCGGAACAATGGAGCGTGCAAGTGACTTGTTGGAAATCATACATACCGATGTGTGTGGTCCAATGAGCGTAGAGGCACGCGGCGGATATCGTTATTTTCTCACCTTCACTGACGATTTAAGTAGATATGGTTATGTCTACTTGATGAAGCACAAGTCTGAAACATTTGAAAAGTTCAAGCAATTTCAGAGTGAAGTGGAAAATCATCGTAACAAGAAGATCGAGTTCCTACGGTCTGATCATGGGGGTGAATATCTGAGTTTCGAGTTTGGTGCTCACTTAAGACAATGTGGAATTGTTTCGCAGTTAACACCGCCTGGAACACCACAGCGTAATGGTGTGTCCGAACGTCGTAATCGTACTTTGTTAGAGATGGTGCGATCTATGATGTCTCTTACTGATTTTCTGTTATCATTTTGGGGTTATGCATTAGAAACAGCTGCATTCACTTTAAATAGGGCACCATCAAAATCCGTTGAGACGACACCATACGAACTGTGGTATGGCAAGAGGCCAAAGTTGTCGTTTCTTAAAGTTTGGGGATGTGATGCTTATGTCAAAAAGCTTCAGCCTGAAAAGCTGGAACCCAAAGCGGAAAGGTGCGTCTTCATAGGTTACCCAAAGGAGACAGTTGGGTACACCTTCTATCTCAAATCCGAGGGCAAAGTGTTTGTTGCTAAAAATGGAGCTTTTCTCGAGAAGGAGTTTCTCTCGAGAGAATTGAGTGGGAGGAAGATAGAACTTGACGAGGTTGTCGAACCTCTCATCCCTCTGGATGGTGGCGCAGGGCAAGGGGAAACCTCTGTCGTTGCGACGCCGGTTGAGGAGGAAGTTAATGATGATGATCATGAAACTCCAGTTCAAGTTTCTGTTGAACCACGCAGGTCGACGAGATCACGCGCTGCTCCAGAGTGGTACGGTAATCCCGTCTTATCAATCATGTTGTCAGACAACAATGAACCTGCAAATTATGAAGAAGCAATGGTGGGCCCAGATTCCAACAAATGGCTAGAAGCCATGAAATCCGAGATAGGATCCATGTATGAGAACAAAGTGTGGACTTTGGAGATACTACCTGAGGGCCGCAAGGCTATTCAGAACAAATGGATCTTTAAGAAGAAGACGGACGCTGACGGTAATGTGACCGTTTATAAAGCTCGACTTGTGGCAAAGGGTTTTTCACAAGTTCCAGGAGTTGACTACGATGAGACTTTCTCACCCGTAGCGATGCTTAAGTCCGTCAGAATCATGTTAGCAATAGCTGCATTTTTCGATTATGAAATCTGGCAGATGGATGTCAAAACGGCGTTCCTTAACGGTTTCCTTAAGGAAGAGTTGTATATGATGCAACCCGAAGGTTTTGTCGATCCTAAAAATGCTGACAAGGTGTGCAAGCTCCAGCGATCCATTTATGGACTGGTGCAAGCATCTCGGAGTTGGAACAAACGCTTTGATGAGGTAATCAAAGCATTTGGGTTTATACAAGTGGTTGGAGAATCTTGTATTTACAAGAAAGTGAGTGGGAGCTCTGTGGCGTTTCTAATATTATATGTGGATGACATATTACTGATTGGAAACAACGTAGAGCTTTTGGAGAGCATAAAAGGTTACTTGAATAAAAGTTTCTCTATGAAGGACCTAGGAGAAGCTGCTTACATTCTAGGCATCAAGATCTATAGGGATAGATCAAAATGCCTGATAGGACTTTCACAAAGCACATACCTTGATAAAGTTTTGAAGAGGTTCAAAATGGAACAGTCCAAGAAAGGGTTCTTGCCAGCTTTACAAGGTACGAGATTGAGTAAGACTCAGTGCCCAGCAACTGATGAAGATAGAGAGCATATGCGCTCCGTCCCCTATGCTTCAGCCATAGGTTCTATCATGTATGCGATGTTGTGCACTAGACCGGATGTTAGCCTGGCCATAAGTATGGCAGGTAGGTTCCAGAGTAATCCAGGAGTGGATCACTGGACGGCGGTCAAGAATATCCTGAAGTACCTGAAAAGTACTAAGGAGATGTTTCTCGTGTATGGAGGTGACGAAGAGCTCGCCGTAAAAGGTTACGTCGATGCAAGCTTTGACACAGATCCGGACGACTCCAAGTCGCAAACCGGATACGTATTTATTCTTAATGGGGGTGCAGTAAGCTGGTGCAGTTCCAAGCAAAGCGTCATAGCAGATTCTACATGTGAAGCGGAGTACATGGCTGCCTCGGAGGCGGCTAAGGAGGGTGTCTGGATGAAGTAGTTCATGACGGATCTTGGAGTGGTGCCAAGTGCACTGGATCCAATAACCTTGTTCTGTGACAACACAGGTGCCATTGCCTTAGCAAAGGAACCACGTTTTCACAAGAAGACCAGACACATCAAACGACGCTTCAACCTCATCCGCGACTACGTCAAGGAAGAGGACGTAAATATATGCAAAGTGCACACAGATCTGAATGTAGCAGACCCGCTGACTAAACCTGTTCCACGGCCAAAACATGATCGACACCAGAACTGTATGGGTGTTAGATTTATTACAATGTAATTCACATGGTGATGTGAGGGCTAGATTATTGACTCTAGTGCAAGTGGGAGACTGTTGGATTAAGCCCTAGAGGCAATAATAAATATATAATTATTATTATAATTCCTGTATCAAGATAATGGTTTATTATCCATGCTATAATTGTATTGAATGAAGACTCATTTACATGTGTGGATACATAGACAAAACACCGTCCCTAGCATGCCTCTAGTTGGCTAGCCAGTTGATCAATGATAGTCAGTGTCTTCTGATTATGAACAAGGTGTTGTTGCTTGATAACTGGATCACGTCATTGGGAGAATCACATGATGGACTAGACCCAAACTAATAGACGTAGCATGTTGATCGTGTCATTTTGTTGCTACTGTTTTCTGCGTGTCAAGTATTTATTCCTATGACCATGAGATCATATAACTCACTGACACCGGAGGAATGCTTTGTGTGTATCAAACGTCGCAACGTAACTGGGTGACTATAAAGATGCTCTACAGGTATCTCCGAAGGTGTTAGTTGAGTTAGTATGGATCAAGACTGGGATTTGTCACTCCGTGTGACGGAGAGGTATCTCGGGGCCCACTTGGTAATACAACATCACACAAGCCTTGCAAGCAATGTAACTTAGTGTAAGTTGCGGGATCTTGTATTACGGAACGAGTAAAGAGACTTGCCGGTAAAACGAGATTGAAATAGGTATGCGGATACTGACGATCGAATCTCGGGCAAGTAACATACCGAAGGACAAAGGGAATGACATACGGGATTATACGAATCCTTGGCACTGAGGTTCAAACGATAAGATCTTCGTAGAATATGTAGGATCCAATATGGGCATCCAGGTCCCGCTATTGGATATTGACTGAGGAGTCTCTCGGGTCATGTCTACATAGTTCTCGAACCCGCAGGGTCTGCACACTTAAGGTTCGACGTTGTTTTATGCGTATTTGAATTATATGGTTGGTTACCGAATGTTGTTCGGAGTCCCAGATGAGTTCACGGACGTCACGAGGGTTTTCGGAATGGTCCGGAAACAAAGATTGATATATAGCATGACCTCATTTGATTACCGGAAGGTTTTCGGAGTTACCGGGAATGTACCGGGAATGACGAATGGGTTCCGGGAGTTCACCGGGGGGGGCAACCCACCCCGGGGAAGCCCATAGGCATTGGGGGAGCCACACCAGCCCTTAGTGGGCTGGTGGGACAGCCCACAAGTGCCCAATGCGCCAAGAGAAGAAAAATCAAGAGGAAAGATAAAAAAAAGGAAGGAGGTGGGAAGGAAGGGGGACTCCTCCCACCAAACCAAGTCCAACTCGGTTTGGGGGGGGGAGTCCTCCCCCCCTTGGCTCGGCCGACTCCTTGGGGGTACTTGGACCCCAAGGCAAGGCCCCCTCCCTCCCACCTATATATACGGAGGTTTTAGGGCTGATTTGAGACGACTTTCTCACGGCTGCCCGACCACATACCTCCACGGTTTTTCCTCTAGATCGCGTTTCTGCGGAGCTCGGGCGGAGCCCTGCTGAGACAAGGTCATCACCAACCTCCGGAGCGCTGTCACGCTGCCGGAGAACTCTTCTACCTCTCCGTCTCTCTTGCTGGATCAAGAAGACCGAGATCATCGTCGAGCTGTACGTGTGCTGAACGCGGAGGTGCCGTCCGTTCGGTACTAGATCGTGGGACTGATCGCGGGATTGTTCGCGGGGCGGATCGAGGGACGTGAGGACGTTCCACTACATCAACCGCGTTCTCTAACGCTTCTGCTGTACGATCTACAAGGGTACGTAGATCACTCATCCCCTCTCGTAGATGGACATCACCATGATAGGTCTTCGTGCGCGTAGGAAATTTTTTGTTTCCCATGCGACGTTCCCCAACACTGGCATCATAATGAACTTACGCTTCATGCATAACCAAGGAGGAAGGTTATAGATACATAGAGTCACGGGCCAGGTGCTATGACTGCTACTTTGCTCCCCAAACGGATTCAGGCCATCTGTACTTAGACCAAACCTTAAGTTTCTTGGGTCACGTGCAAAGTCCTCGTACTTATCGTCGATGTTTCTCCACTGCGACGCATCAGCGGGTTGTCTCAGCATATCGTCTTCCCTCCGGTCTTCTTTGTGCCATCGCAGAAACTTGGCATGCTCTTTGTTTCGGAACAAACGTTTCAACCGTGGTATTATAGGAGCATGCCACATCACCTTGGCAGGAACCCTCTTCCTGGGGCGGTCGTCGCCCTCAACATCACCAGGGTCATCTCGCCTGATCTTATACCGAAATGCACCGCATACCGGGCAGGCATTTAAATTCTCGTGCTGACCGCGGTAGAGGATGCAGTCATTGATGCATGCATGTATCTTATGCACTTCCAATCCTAGAGGGCAGACAACCTTCTTTGCTTCGTACGTACTGCAGGGCAGCACATTATCTCTTGGAAGCATCTTCTTCATTATTTTCAGCAGCTTTTCAAATCCCTTGTCAGATATTCCATTCTCTGCCTTCCGTTGCAGCAATTCCAGGGTGGTGCCCAGCTTTTTCTGGCCATCTTCGCAATTTGGGTACAACAATTTTTTGTGATCTTCTAACATGCGCTCCAACTTCAACCTCTCGTTTTCACTTCCACAGTTTATCTGTTCTTCACGAATGACCTGACGAAGATCATCATCAGACTCATCAACAATGTCCTCAAGTTCAGGCTCGTCTTCCCCCATTTCAGTATCACCGTGTTCACCGAACATAGGATAGTTATCATTATCCTCTTCTTCTTCATTGTCTTCCATTACAACCCCTCTTTCTCCGTGCTTGGTCCAACAAAAATAACTTGGCATGAAGCCTTCTTGCAACAGGTGGGTGTGTATGGTTCTTGAGTTAGGGAAATTCCTCTTATTCTGGCATTTTTTACATGGACAAAAAATAAATCCATTCTGCCTGTTTTTCTCAGCCACATTGAGAAAACTATGCATGCCATTAAGGAATTCGGGACGACGTCGATCACTGTACATCCATTGCCGGTTCATCTGCATTATATAAATTTATCAAAAACCATTATGCTAAATCATCATGACTAAATTAATTAATTAATACAAAAAGTTCATCACACGTTAAAACCAAAGTAGCGTAGTGACCATACATATATAGTTCTCATAAAAACACACACTGAAACCAACCATAAAAACTCTCTCTAATTAATGCATTTAAAAACAACAACAAATGCGATCAAAATCGCAACAAAGGTAACAATTGACCCGACGGCATAATGATACCAAGCCTCTTTACTAATTGCATATTTTCTAATCTTTCTAATCTTCAGACGCATTGCGTCCATCTCGCTCTTGTGACCATCGACGACACCGGCAAGAACCTTTTCCAAGGTCATCTTCTCTCTTTCAGTTTTTTCCAACCTTTCTTCAGTTTTTTTCAATCTTTCTTTCAGGCCAACATTTTCTTGTTCGACTAAGTGTAACTTCTCAACAATAGGGTCGATTGGCATTTCCGGTTCCACTACCTCCTAGATAAAAATATCTATGTCAAGTTGGTCGGCGTAATTAATTGTCATATAATCAGGAAATGAAAATATGTAGTTATAAAAGATAATATACCACATCCGAATCATAGACTGGACGAGGGCCAATGGGGACCGATATCAAAACCATGGCGCTATACATATAAAAAAAATCTTACACAATAAGAAAATTATATACAAGTAAATATGTAAATCATACAAATCAAAATTTGTTTTGGTAAATAAAAACAATAGGCTCACCAAGGTTGTGTCGGTGACGGGGCGATCGACGGCGGTGAGGAAGGGGACAAGGCGCGCGACACTAAAAAAAACCACAAATCATAATTAAATTTGAGCTCAAATTGCATATGTATACACAACAAATGATGAACTCTCTCTAGCTTAGGCATTTCATCAAACACCTAGCTAGCACAACAACAATGAAATGAGCAAGAAAACGAGCAAAACTTGCAATACCGGAAGAGGGAATGTTGATGCTAATCGTAGGACCGATGGGTGCCAACAATCTTGACAAATGGTGGAGAAAAATGGGGATGGATTAGAGCTCCCAAGAGGAAGGAGAGAGCAAAAATGGAGTTGAGCTCGAGCTAGAAAAAATGGAGCTAGAAAAAATGGGGTGGAATATAGGGTGCTCGGGGAGGAAGGAGAGGAGGGCTTTAGGACCGGTTTGTGTCAAAAACCGGTGCTAAAGGGTCTGACAGCGGGGCCCCGCAGTTGCTGCAAAAATGAGAAAACCTTTAGCACCGGTTTGTGATACAAACCGGTTCTAAAGGGTCTGTCCACTGGGCCCCCCTCCCTGCAGCAAACGGTCCAAAAACCTTTAGGACCGGTTTGTGTTACAAACCGGTCCTAAAGGCCTTGCGGCCATTTGCTGCAGGGAGGGGGCCCAGCGGACAGACCCTTTAGAACCGGTTTATATCCAATCCGGGTCCAATGTGGTTGGCTCAATGCCCTGTTTTCTACTAGTGACGTGCATTCGGTGCTCACGACTTATCAGTCGGGGTCCCCACAGAAATACTCATGGGTGACTGACTATTTGTTCAGAATAGATTCATGAGCTAGAAGAATTTTTAGTACGGCCAAATACACGTACTGATAAGAGCTACTCTAGACATGATTGCTACGAGAGGCCTGCAAAAAGAAAGAGCATTACAAACAGAGAACCATGTACTGTACTTACTACTCGTAGCAGCTTACAATTCCGGCTCTATGCATGAAAAGAAGAAAACTATACTCCCAGTAAACTGAACCACGCTTTGCAGCTTAGACAAGGGAATATTGATGGACAAATTTTTTGAGATCTTGCAAGTCCTTCTAGTATTAGAGAACCAACATGTAACAAACGCTTACACGCAGACCCATCCAGAATTTACATCTCTCAGATTACATTAGTTACATCAACTATGTGGGGCAGGCCGCCGTTGATGTGGTGGCCTTCGAAAACTATAAGCAGGCAGACCATGGCGGGGTCCATGCTGGGCATCATAGCCAGTCCACTGATCATAGCCTGGCGGCGGCCCTCGGTACGGTGCGGCTTGGACACCAAAGCCAGGCAGAGGCCCTAGGTAGGGTGCGGCTTGGACACCATAGCCAGGCAGAGGCCCTCGGTATGGTGCTGCCTGGACACCATATCCAGGTGACTCATGCAGGGACAATGGCCTTGAACTTTGACAAGCCTGCCCAACCTCATCATTGCACAGATAAGGAGATCCATGGGAGGGAACCAATGCTTGCGGACGAAGCTCCGACTGTGCAATACTCAGAGTATTGCTGGTTCCAAGAGGATATTGGGCGGTCTGTGCAATCCTTGGAGGATGGTGACTTGCAGTAAGACATCCGGGGGACTGCGCCATTGCACTTGATCCCTCGAACATAACTCGCCTTGTAGTTCCAATAACCCCATCAAGCACACAGGAAGAAGTTGATCCAGTTGCAACTGTCGATCCACCAGCACCTACAGGACGTGATGGCTGTGGAAATGAAGCTTTGTTGCCTGCAGATTGCTTTGACTGACGTGATCTAGGTATTGACACCTGATAACATAGGACTGCATCAGATATTCAGACTGAGAATGTCGTTGAGCTATACAAGACAACAATGATGACTAAACTACATTTTCTCATATATCACATCATGACGATATTTAACAAATAATCAAACAGATGTTGAGAGACACCTTGCCAGCAATCAATGATTCAGCAACTTTAATCTCCTCTGCGGTTCCAGTGATCCTGAATTTATTTTCCTTATTTACTTGCTGGAAAGGAGTTTTTTCAGTTCACATTTTAAAACAAAGGAAAAGGTAGACAAAGGAATATAATTATACCTCGATACAGGCCCCAGATTGGGTTTCCATTGCTTTCACTGTTTTGCCTTCTTTTCCTATAACCACACCCATCTGCAAACAAGGACAAATGCAATTTTGAAGGAGAATATCGCTAAGATATTGTATTAAATAAGCAAATAGGTACTCACCTTATCTTCTGGTACATACACATAAGCATCCTTGGTACCGGGCCTGAGATCTTGAATAGAACCTTTCTTACCACCCTGCAATGCAAACCACAGTGACTTATGGTTCTACATATAAAAATCAAACAAAGGATAAAGATAAAACCAAACAGACCAGACCTTGTCAATTTCATCCATGATTAATACTTTTGCTCTCACAAAATCTTCAAAAGTGCCAACAATAGTAACAGACCGATTTGGATCATGGTTGTTATCTTTAGTATCTTTCTCCACATTTATGCATGTAGATGATTGCATTGAAATTCTACGAATGGTGGTCCCGCCTTTCCCATACAAAAGACCAACCTAAAAATACTAAAAGTTAGCATACAATTGATTTTGATGTATTATGATTCTTCTGCATAACTAAAAGCATAACATTAACCATAAGTGTACATCAGTCTATAACAAACATATCTTAGACACTATATCACCTTATTTGCTGGAATTGGAAATGTTCTTCGAACTACAACATGTGACGTATCCTGCTGCTTTGTGAGAATGTTCTTTGGAACATGACTGCGGAGTCTGCCAGCCCAAGAGACTACCTGAGGCATGAATTTATCTTTTTACATCTGCAGAGAAACATTAATACATGCAGAATATAAACATAAAAAAACAAAACACTAAAATATTTACCGGTCGTGATACTGTTTTAGTTTCACTGATACATTTGCCGGATTTTTTCTTCAGGACACTAACTTCAGAGGTACTGTACACATAAATCTGGTCATGCATCTACAAGTATTCATTTCTAGATAGAAGTTTACATAATATTAAAATGATACTAACCTTTCTTCGAAAAATATATCGGCAAGTAGTTTCTCCACCTTTGAGAATACAAGTGTTTGATTGGTAATTCCATAAACGCGATTGTGTGTCCTAAGAAATCTTAGGTGCTCACTATCCCTGGTAAATGTTTTAAACAAAGGATAAGTCTTGTCATAAATTCGTTGTTACACACTTCTATGAAAAAGTAGGCTCATATAGCATCATATAATTAAGACAAGGGAGAACAGCCTTACAGTTCAAGAGTGACTCCTAGTCTACTTTTCAATAAATCACAAGTCTTAGAGCAGTTGAAAGTTTCTGGAGGAACCAACACCTTTCCACCCTGGTTTTCAAACAATAACTGAATATTACCAACAGTGTGAAACAAATTACAACTTGCAAAGGAACGTGGTTTACCTCTTTTTTCACTAAGGAGGTATACACTTTTCCTTCTGTTATTGCCTCCGCAAGTCGCCCTTTAATCAACTGAAACAATAATATGAAATAAATTTAATGTGACAAAGATATTTGTTTACAATATAAGATGACATCATAAATTTACCTGTGTTTTATACAGGTGCTCTTCAACAGTTCCACAAGTGAAAACTCTGTAGATTATAACGTCCTTCGTTTGTCCCAGTCTGTAAACTCTATCCGCTATTTGATTATCGTCACTATAAGAGAGAAAAATAAAGTATATAACACTGGCTAAGGTTATTTCTTTTGATGGCTACAAACAATATTATTATAGGAAATGTCTTAAGTGAAGGTACAAACCTTATATTCCAGGAATGATCAACAATGATCACTCTGGTGGCCACAGTGAGGTTGAGGCCTTCCCCACCAACCTTTGCACTGAGTAAAAATATCGACGGTCCATCTTCTACACCGAAGATCTACACGGCGATACAGTATACAGTGTGAAAATACATTTAAGAAGGGACACAGAGTACAACAACAAACAACAACAACAACCAAGCCTTTCAGTCCCAAACAAGTTAGGGTAGGCTAGAGTTGAAACCCATAAGATCTCGAAACAAAGAAGGGACACAACATTATCATTGAGAACCTTTTTCTCTCACATCATTATCATTGAGAACCTCCTGCTTGGAAAACAACAAGATATAAAATTATGTATCTGTTATGGGCATGGGTCCACTGTATCAAGATAGAAGTAGCACAAGGTGGGAGTTCATAAAAGAACAAAATAGGAGCTATCACCTCAAGCCTATCCATCATATAAATCTGTTGACAAAACACAAGTATTTTAAGTTTTTTTCCTTTTCCCTCTCCCTGCATGTTTTCAGTTACAGACTTGGGCTGGTTTCGCTCTTCTTTAAACATCTGTTTCTGCAACCATAAGAGGATATACAGCATCCTAATCATATCATTCATATACATCTACGATTTCAACAAAATGGATATACAGCAAGGATCTAAAAAAACTCACAATGAGATCCAGAATGAAATTTATTTTGCATGAGCTGCGTGTATTGTCATAAGATGGCCTATCAACATCAACGGACTCAAGCAGATTTCCTGCTAGCCTTTTAACTTGACGTCCACTTTTTTTATCATCAAGTATCTTCCATAGCAAATAAGGGTCATTACAGATGCTCTGATACAGCTGTTTTAAGATCATAAAAGTAATTAAATATATGTCAGATGATAGGCGCAGCAAAAATTGAGAACAGACACAGTTAATGCCTACCGCTGACAGCGTGAATGGAATTTCCTGTTCTTGAGACCGAAACTGAGTTGTTTCGTGGTGTAACTGATATAACTTTTCGTAAAGCTTGACCTAAATATCCGAAAAACACAAAGTTAAACTAAATAATATAAGAAAAATAAAGAACATACTTCCAACTAACACTTATGGTGGTACTTGATACTTAACACCAGCTCGGAGTTGAGCTACTCTACACACATCCCATAAAATAGCTATTTTACGGTTCCCCTCCAATATGTAGCATGTATTCCCAACTGAACCACACACGCCTAAACAAACTAAAAGTACGGGGGCATATGAAAAAGTTGCAATAAACATGTAATGTCGGAGAGCACAGTTCAAAGTGTTAATTGGTTGTGCAGGAGGCGCACGTAAACTGAGAGAATACATATAAAGGTAGATCACACATATAGAAGATATATGTTACATGTATACAAGACATAAACTCTCTGCAGCATATATCTAACAAAATTATAATCACTCTGTCTGATCCATATACCACATCGCCATGCAATATAATGCACTTAGCAGTAAAGAGATTACCTGCAGTTTGGTCAGCCTCAACCAGATAACGACATCATGTTTTTTGCATGTCAGGTCCCCACTTTCTATCAGAACGGATTTATTTCTTCTCAGCAAATATGGGGAAATGGTGCTCCAGCAACGCTGTACAAGGACAACCCACAAATTTGGTTAGATGTTATTAAGGATATCAAAACTAACAAACAATGATGCAATAATATAGTTATAAATAATATTTACTGCAAGGGCCTTTAAATATTCCTCCTTATCGCCTTTTGCTAAATTTGAATATTGCCCTTTCTTGATAGGGTACATAAAGTTCTCATCGAATGTATCTTTATCACCAAGAATTCCAGGTTGGATAAAGTCCATCAGAGAATATATGTCCTGTTACAAGTAAAGAAAAGGATAACAGTCAGAGAAGGGGTAAGAGGGAGGGCAGTCAAGAAGGGATAAGGGGAAGAGAAATACCAGAAGATTTTTTGGTATGGGGGTGCCAGTCATTAAAATCTTTTTCGTGCATTCGATACTCTTCATTGCCTTTGTAACATGAGCTTCATAATTCTTTATCCTGTGTGCTTCATCCAGTACAACATAATCCCACCTCCTACTGGGCGATTCCAGTATTTTGTGATGTCGAGTGAACATCTCATAGCTGGTTAACAAAATACCTCCCTCCTGGAACAAAGAGCGTCATATCACAAGTCCGTAGCATACGGACACACAATGAGCATCTTGAAATAAAAAGAGGACTCTAAAAAGAGAGACAACCTTTACAACAATCTGTAAGGCCTTCATATCAGAAGTACTGCAGATATGATGAACAAGGCCCTTGAGACCGGCTACAGCCAATTCCTCTGACCATGACTCCAGTATACTAACTGGAGCAATTATCATGACCATTTGAATGATTTTAGAGAAAAATAATCCTGATATGAAAGTTGATGTCTGAAAGAAAACCAAAAAAGTATGATGTCACAAACAGTTACTCAACGATTTGAAATCCACACATTAGAAGGCTCATATAGCCATTGGAAAAGAGAATAGCATGGCGTTATATAACATATATAAAAACTGCAGAATTATTAATACAGACAAAAATAACCTGCAACGTCTTGCCAAGCCCCATATCATCGGCAACTATTCGTCCTGGAATCTCCACACAATGAAGTTCCCATAACCATAACAAACCATCTTTTTGATGAGGCTTTAGTTTCTCATACAAGATGTTTGGTAGGCTCAACAGTTCTCCCTTCTTCCCCCCTACAGGGGGTATTGTATGTAACTCCACAACATCTGCAGAGATACATATTTATAATGCGCCACCACAGTATACAAACATACATGATAAAAGAAACCTAAAATTGGCTGTCATAGACCACTGGACCATGCCTTGCAGTTTATGTTTCTCCACTTAGTCCATAGTTAGGCCAGATATGATAATAAACAGCATGACTACATTTTACTAATATAAGCTAGCAGAATAGAACTGAAGGAAGAAAACCATTTCAGGCATTCCATCCTACCCGAAATGAGCATGGCTTGCTGTAATTTAATAACCACAAAGTAAAATATAAAAAAAAACACGTGGAAGGACATCCACTTAAAGGGGGTGTAATGAAATCAGAGCCGGAGTAAGCTTCATAGCTTACCTTTATTTCCATGGTCAAGCACTATTTCTAGTTCTTCTTGTAACGGTACAGCTGCGACAAACAAAAGAGAGATCCATTATCAGTTACTGATGGAAGACAGGATAAACGCGTTACCAACAAAATGTATCCAAATACTGATTGTACGAAGCATCCAATTGACTGCAAGATAAAAAATGGATGTTGGTTAATAACAGTATATACTCACATCCCCCCCGGTGTGTCTACACCAGTCGCAGAACACAATGTTCCTTTACTTGCATGGCTGCCCACTAATGAGCGATCAGTCCCTTCAACAAATCCCTCCTTGGTGGCAACTGTATGAATTTAAACCAAGAACTCAATTCAGTTCAAGCACCCATGCTAGGAAATACACTAAGCTAGTATTTAGATCCTGAAAACAGGATAATATGAATATATGATACCGTTGACTATGACATGCAATTCTCATTCACACTGTAATAAAACCCTACCTGATGAGCTCTTTGACCTCAGAACTGATGCCATTTATTGAGAAACTCAATTTCCCCTCAGATTTCCTGCAGAAAATCAGAGGAAAAGAATGAATTGATTAGCAGCATTCATGAGCAAGGTACATTAGTTAGGACGAACAGAGGGTGAAAATATGGAATCATAAACATTCCAGAAAGAGATATTTGTCGACACAATCCGTACTAATACAACAAATAAAATGGAAATAAGCAGCGAGAAGGCGGAGAAGATAAAATTCCTCCCGATCTGGGAAGATAACGGGAACAGAGAGATGGACTGTCCCGTGAAAACTAAGCAACGGAGATGGCCATGGATTTTTAGTGCTCGAGACTTCAGGAAATCGCAACCAAATCGCAAGCAAAATACGTCAGAAGCATAAGCATGCCAGGAAAAACGCCAGCAGCAGCAGCACAAATCAAACGCGAGCAAAATACGGGGATCACTATCAAACGCGGTAGGAACCCCCCACGGAATGGTCTCCAAATCGTAGAGCACTACCAGACCATGCTCTCAAAAATCAGCGTGCTCAAGCCTTTCTCCCGGGAAATCACGCCCAAAACACAGAACGCGAGCAAAATACAGCAACGCCATCAAACACGGTAGATAACGGGAACAGAGAGATGGACTGTCCCGTGAAAACTAAGCAACGGAGATGGCCAGGATTTTTAGTGCTCGAGACTTCAGGAAATCGCAACCAAATCGCAAGCAAAATACGTCAGAAGCATAAGCATGCCAGGAAAAACGCCAGCAGCAGCAGCACAAATCAAACGCGAGCAAAATACGGGGATCACTATCAAACGCGGTAGGAAACCCCCCACGGAATGGTCTCCAAATCGTAGAGCACTACCAGACCATGCTCTCAAAAATCCCCCCCCCCCCCCCACACACACACGGGATGGTCTCCAGATCGTAGAAGTTCTACGGTAGAACTCGAACACAGGAAGCTCTGAAACATCACGGTGCTCAGGTCTTTCTCCCGGGAAATCGCGCCCAAATCACGGTACGCGAGCAAAATACAGGAGCAGAATCGAAGCAGGAAACATACAGCGGCGGCAGCGCAGCAGCATCGTCACAAACACGGACGCACGCGAGTAGGATGCAACAGGATCGAACGGAGGCAAAGATAAATTTCACAAAGTACTCTCCAGATTACAGAACACTAGCGCGACATGCTCTGAAAGAGCATCACCAGGCCGCAGGTACAATCAAGCACGGACTCCAAGCCAGAACGAACTGCAGGTTGAGAGCGAGGAGAAAATCTCACCCGAATTTGTTGAGGCGAAGCAGCGAACGAGGAGGGTTGAGAATGGGGGGAGAGGGTTGGGAATGGGATGGGAGGAAACTTGGAGACGAAGAACAGGTGATCACCTCGCCTTTCCTGTGCTGCTCTCCGACTGGAAGAAGAGCGAACCAAAATGCTGTTGCGACGAGGCAATGTTGCATGTAGTGGGGCCCAGGATATACAGGCTGGCCTTGAGCTGGCAAGTCTCTTACCCGTCCGATTGTCATCAGTGCTTGATGTGGCAGATTTGATGGCGGCCAAGCAGCAGCCGTCCGATCGCGCAACTGGGACACGTGTATGGTCCGGATGGGATCGAACAGCGGCGCGCCTGACATGATCTCCGCTCGCTTCGGCGGCGGCGGCGCCGATCCGCCTGCACGCCTCTTGCCACCCGGCGAGGCGGTCGTCGCTGCAGCGGCATTGGTTCGGCGGCCGCTGAACTCCTGCGTAGCCACCGCGTTCGCCTTGCTCCGCAGTGGAGGTCACCGCACCTGCATCAACAGATCCACAGACCCCCTCCGCTCGCCTTCGCTGAGGAATCCGCTCCTGACGACTACCGACCACTCCGCAGGGGCCAGCCCAACGGCGACCCCCATACACATCCCCACCACTCCAACCCGCAAGGCGGCGGAGATGGCTGGTCTCTTTTTTTTCCACCTCTTTCCATGAATGAATCAATCAAACACACTGAGAACAAGTCTAGTAGAGACCTCAAACCCTCAAACCCCTAAAAATAACTGCTTTTTTACAGTTTTCGTCGAAAAAAACCGTAGACTAACCCCTAAACCCTCAAACCCGTAAAAAAAATTAGAGGTCCAACCCTCAAACATTTTTCCAACATGTAGAAGTGAGGGTTGGAAAAAAAACTCCCCCCAACCCGCACTCCTCTTCCACCCTCGCGCGGGAGGGAAGTTTCATCCCCGCGCCGCGCCCTCCCCCGATCCCGCCGCCGCCGCCGCCAGCCCGCCGCCCCTCCGCGCCCCCGACGCCTGCCGCCTGCTCGCCACCCCTCCACGCCCCGTCCCTCCGCATCGACGCCGCCCACCCGCCGCCCCGCCGCGCCCCGCCCCGGCCGCCCGCCCGCCGCCCCTCCGCGCCCCGTCCCGGCTGCCCGGCCCGCCCCACCCCGGACGCCGCCCGCCCGCGTCCCCACCCCGCTCGACGCCGGCCCCCGACGCCGTCCCCGCCCCGCTCGACGCCGGCCCCCGACGCGTCCCCGCCCCGCTCGACGCCGGCCCCCGACGCCGTCCCCGCCCCTGCTCGACGCCGGCCCCCGACACCGTCCCCGCCCCGCTCGACGCCGGCCCCCGACGCGTCCCCGCCCCGCTCGACGCCGGCCCCCGACGCGTCCCCGCCCCGCTCGACGCCGGCCCCCGACACCGTCTCCGCCCTGCTCGACGCCCCGCTCGACGCCGTCCCCGCCCCGCTCGACGCCGGCCCCCAGCTCCCAAAGGTGAGATTTTTTTAAAATTTTTCAGTTTTTAATTTTTGCTTCATTGGCACTCACAATTGTTGCCACTCGGTATGTAGATGGAGGTGAACAACGACGACATGGACTCGTTGTCCGATTCGTCGGATTGGTCGTCATCCGACGATTCGGACATTGACGAGTTGTTGCAAGACGACGACGTCGAGATGATGAGCCTCCTCGTCGATGTGCAAGCGTTTGAAGACCGCGTGAAGCTTATGGATTAGAGGAGAGGGTCGAAGATGGGGCGAATCACCATCTACCGGAACCGCGCTCTCGGACACGAGCATTTGATGCAAGACTACTTCGCGGAGGTACCTACATACCCTCCTCGTCTCTTCCGTAGAAGGTACTGAATGCGTCGTAGTTTGTTTGTGAAGATTGTCACCAATTGTAAGGCCGCCTCCTATTACTTTAAACGTCGTAGATCCGCCGCCGGTATCATGGGGTTTAGTGCATATCAAAAGATATCAGCGGCAATGCGGGTACTCGCTTATGGCATACCCGCATATTATACCGACGAGTATCTTGGCATTGGGCAAGATACAACCACGGAGTCCGTTCGTAGGTTTGCCAAGTTGGTCATCCGGTTGTATGGTGAGCAGTATCTTCGGGCATCAAACGAGGAAGATACAAAGAGATTAATGGAAATGAATGAAAAAAGGGGATGGCTGGGATGCTTGGTAGTCTTGATTGCATGCATTGGAGGTGGAGAAATTGCCCAAAGGCATGGCACGAAATGTATTGCGGTAAAAACCATGATGCTACCATTGTGCTTGAGGCCGTACATCGAAGGACACATGGATTTGGCATGCATTCTTTGGGTTACCGGGAACACTCAATGATATCAATGTCGTCAATATATCTCCTTTGTTCAAAAGATTAATTTCTGGGGATGCTCAAGCTTGCAACTACAAGATCATGGACAATGAGTACTCAATGGGATACTATCTCACCGATGGCATCTATCCCGAATGGGCAACTCTTGTGAAGTCCGTCAAGGAGAAAAATGGGGTGCCCTTAACAAGAAAAGAGGCTCATTTCACCAAGGCACAAGAGGTAGCCTGCAAGGATATTGAGAGAGCTTTCGGTGTTTTGCAAGCAAGGTTTGCCATAGTTCGGGGTCCAGCTCGGTTTTGGGACAAAAAAACCTTGGTGAACATCATGAAATGTTGTGTGATTCTACACAACATGATCCTAGAGGATGAGAGAGGGTTAAACCTCCCTTGTTTCTATGACAATGTTGGTACCCGTGTGCAACCGGAAAGAAACCCTTCTCGCATACACGCTTTTCTTCAAGCACATCGTGAGATTGAGGATGCAACCACTCATGGTCGGCTCCGGGATGATCTAGTAGAGCACCATTGGAAGTTGGATGGGCGGCGCATTGGCCCATGATGTATATTTGTTTTACTTTTCTATGTCCTATTTGATTCGAACAATTATTGTAATTTGCTCAAACATTGTTGTAATAATTTGAATGATTGTTGTTTTATTCGGTGGTGTAATAATAACTGGAATGATTATTGTTTTATGTCAAATGTGATGGAATTTGTGATATGTCATATGATGAAATGTGATGAAAAGTGTGATATATGAAATGACAGTTTTAAAGGTTGGGGTTGAGGCAAAGACTAGAACCCTCAAATTCAACCCTTAAAGCAATTTAAGGGTTGGGTTTGAGGGTTCTAGTCTTTGCCCCTGTTTTTCAACCCTTAAAAGTGCCAAAAACTGGCACTTCTCAACTCTTAAAACTGCTTTAAGGGTTTGAGGGTTCTACTAGACATGCTCTAACACCCACATGGCAACGAGCCTGCCCTGCACCCAGTCAACAAACACCCACCCACATTTCCTCCAGCGGCCTTATCCTCTCAGCCTCGGGGGAGAATGAAGGGATTTTTTAGGAAAGAATGAAGGGAGTTGGTCCGCCGCGATCCCGAGTGCCGACGACAAACAGAGTTTAGCGGGACAGGATGACGTGCCACTATTTTTCTTGGAGCGGATTTTTGTTCTTTCCGAAAAGGCCCAAGGTCATATAAGTGTCATAGATCCTTATAAACACACTCATACAAAATGATATAACTACGTTTAAATTTTGGGGGTGTCGAAGTAATTCTTTTCTCCTACATCCATCGATGGTGCGTCGTGAGCATAGCTCAATGCTGCCTTTGGGCCTCCGCATCGGCGGAGCAACTTTTCTTAAACCTAGGGACTTATAGTAGTAGTTATCAGGATGTCATCGATACAGACTAGGAGACTGATACGTCTCCAACTATCTATAATTTTTGGTTGTTCCATACAATCATATTATAAATCTTGAATGTTTTATAAGCATTTGTATCATGTTTTATATCATTTTTACGGACTAACATATTAGCTCAGTGTCTAGTGTGAGTTGTTGTTTTATGCATGTTTTTGGCTTTTCAAAAATACTGTAACAAACGAAGTCCAAATAGCCCAAATTTTTTTTATGATTTTTTGAACAAAAACAAGATGTGAAAACTTCAGAAGAAGACCGGAGGGCACACGAGGTTCCCTCCAAGCCAATGGGGTGCAGCCTAGGGGAGGCCATGCCCTAATGGCTTGGTGCAACCTCCCAGCTCCTGTTGCCCCGATCTCTTCGCTATAAATTCACATATATTGGAAAAATCCGAGAGAGCCTCCGAAAACACTTTTTTTCGCTATCGTAAGTCTCTGTTCCGTGTGTGCCCATCTAGATCCCTATTCCGGTGCCCTGCCAGAGGGGGGATGGATCACAGAGGGCCTCTACATCAACATTGTGACTCCCATAGTGATTTTTGATTAGTTTACCACAGACCTACGTGTGTGTAGTTAGTACCTAGATGACTATCCTTCTCTCTATGTTCTTGATTGATAAGATCATTGTGATTCCCGCGATGATGCGATGATCTATCTTATGTAATCACTCTTGTGCAATGCATTTGTTGGGATCCGACGAATTGTGGGTTTATGTTCAAATTATTCATAAAAAGTATTTGAGTTATCTCTGAATTCTTATATGCATGAATATGATAGCTTCGTATTTCTATCCGATCTATCGGTTTGGTTTGGCCCACTAGATTGATTTTTCTTCAGCAGGAGTGGTGCGTTGTAATGAGTTCAATTTTGCGGTGCTCAACCCCAGTGACAGAAAGGGACATGCCACGTATTTGTATTGCGGGCATTAAGAGTAAAACGATAGAGCTTATTTATATTAGTTGGATTTACTTTGTCTACATCATGTCATCTTGCTTAAAGCGTTCCTCTGTTTTGCTTAATACTCTAGATGCATGCTGGATAGCGGTCGATGAGTGGAGTAATAATAGTAGATGTGGGTAGGAGTCGGTCTACTTACTTATGGACGTGATGCCTATATGCGGATCATTGCCATGAATAAATATTGCACGATGGTACTTCTCAAACAAGAGCGCCAGAAATTGACACGTTAATGGAGACTTGCTTGCGTTGGTTTTTCCCTTGAAGAGGAAAGGGTGATGCGGCAAAGGAGCCGTAAGTATTTCCCTCAGTTTGAGAACCAAGGTATCGATCGAGTAGGAGGGTCTCATCAAATCCAGAGTACCTGCGCAAACACAAGCGAGCTTGCACCCAACGCTTCAAAGGGGTTGTCAATCCCTTCAAGATTGTTTGCAAAGTGAGATCTGAAGGCAGAAAGTGCAACGAAGTAAAAAGTGTAAGGCTGAAAATATGGTGTGGAGCAGACCCGGGGGCCATAGTGTTCACTAGAGGCTCCTCTCAAAATAGCAAATATCACGCTGGGTGAACAAATTACTGTCGAGCAATTGATAGAACCGCACAAAGTCATGACGATATCTAAGGCAATGATCATACATATAGGCATCACGTCCGAGACAAGTAGACCGATACTTTCTGCATCTACTACTATTACTCCACACATCGACCGCTATCCAGCATGCATCTAGTGTATTGAGTTCATGACAAACAGAGTAATGCCTTAAGCAAGATGACATGATGTAGAGGGATAATCTCAAACCAATGATGAAAACCCCATCTTTTTACCCTTGATGGCAACAACATGATGCGTGCCTTGCTACCCCTTCTATCACTGGGTGAGGTCATCGCACGGTATGAACCCAAAACCAAGCACTTCTCCCATTGCAAGAATCATAGATCTAGTTGGCCAAACAAAACCCACAACTCGAAGAGAATTACAAGGATATGAAATCATGCATAAGAGAGATCAGAAGAAACTCAAATAAGATTCATAGATAACCTGATCATAAATCCACAATTCATCGGATCTCGACAAACACACTGCAAAAAGAAGATTACATCGGATAGATCTCCATGAAGATCATGGAGAACTTTGTATTGAAGATCCAAGAGAGAGAAGAAGCCATCTAGTTACAAGCTATGGACCCGTAGGTCTATGGTGAACTACTCACGCATCATCGGAGAGGTCATGGTGTTGATGAAGAAGCCCTCCGTATTCAAATCCCCCTCCGACAAGGCACCAAAACATGCCCCAGATGGGATCTTGCGGAGACAGAAGCTTGCGGTGGCGGAAAAGTACTTTCGATGATCTCCTGATTTTTTGTGGAATTTTTGGGGATATATAGGCGCAAAACCTAGGGCAAAGGGTCCTCAGGGAGCCCACAAGCCAGGGGGTCGCATGCCCCCTGGACGCGCCATGAGGGCTTGTGGGGTCCCTGGTGGCCCCCTGCCTCGATTCTCCGGTTCTCCGATCTTTTCCTGTTCCGGAGAAAATCTTTTTGGCAGTTTCATTCCGTTTGGACTCCGTTCAAAATCCTCCTTTGAAAGGGGTCAAAAACATGGAAAAAACAGGAACTAGCATTTGGCACTGAGTTAATAACTTAGTCCACAAATTATATAAAAGGCATGCAAAACATCCAAAGTTTGACAAGATAATAGCATGAAACCATCAAAAATTATAGATACGTTGGAGACGTATCAAGCATCCCCAAGCTTAACTCCTTCTCGTCCTCGAGTAGGGAAGTGATAAAGAATGAATTTTTGATGTGGAATGCTACCTAGCATAGTTGTCCTTTGCAACTTCTTTCACGTGACATGAATGTTCAGATCCGTAAGATTCAAAACAATAGTTTGCTATCGACATGAAAACAATAATACTTCAAGCAAACTAGTAAGGTAATCATGAACTTTCAAAATAACAAGGCCAAGGAAAGTTATCCCTACAAAATCATATAGTCTGGCTATGCTCCATCATCCTCACACAACTAATGTAAATCATGCACAACCCCGGTATTGGCCAAGTAATTGTTTTCGCACTCTTACTTTTTCAAACTTTTTAGAACTATCATGCAATACATGAGCGCGAGCCATGGATATAGCACTATAGGTGGAATAGAGTGTGGTGGTGGTTGTGAGACAAAAGGAGGAGATGGTCACATTGACTCGGCGTATCAAAAGGCTATGGAGATGCCCATTAATAGATATCAATGTGAATGAGTAGGGATTGCCATACAAGAGATGCACTAGAGCTATAAGTATGCGAAAGCTCAAAAGGAGAACTAGTGGGTGTGCTTCCAACTTGCTTGCTCACGAAGATCTAGGGCAATTTTGAGGAAGCCCATCATTGGAATATACAAGCCAAGTTATATAATGAAGATTCCTACTAGCATATGGTAGTGACAAAGCAAGAAGCTCTCAATCATGAAGAACATGGTGCTATTATGAAGCACAAGTGTGGAAAAAGATAGTAGCATTGTCCCTTCTCTCTTTTTCTCTCCCTTTTTTCATTTGGGCTCTTAGGCCTCTTCTTTATTTTCTCTTTTTTTGGGCTCTTTTGGCCTCTTTATCTTTTTCCTCACATGATACAATGCTCTAATAATGATGATCATCACACTTTTATTTACTCAAACCTTAGAACGATGATGACTCTATAAGAAATGCCTCCGGCAGTGTACCGGGATGTGCAACGATCTAGCTTGGCATATGACGTTGGAACATCTCGCTAGCTATCTTACGATCATGCAATGGCAATATGAGAGTGACGGCACAAGTCATGAGATGGGACGGTGGGAGTTGCATGCCAATATATCTCGGAATGGCTATGAAAATGCCATAGTGGGTCGGTATGGTGGCTGTTTTGAGGAAGGCATATGGTGGGTTTGTGTACCTGCGAGAATTGCGCGGCACTAGAGAGGCTAGCAATGGTGGAAGGTGAAAGTGCATCTATACCATGCACTCACATTAGTCATGAAGAACTCACATACTTGTTGCGGAAGTTTTTATTAGTAATCGAAACAAAGTGCTAAACGCATACTCCTAGGGGAAGAGTTGGTAGGTGTTATCCATCGTGCGATCCCGACCTCAACACAAAGGATGACAATCAATAGATCAATTATGCTCCGACTTCCTAACATAGCGGTTCACCATACGTGCATGCTACGGGAATCACTAACTTCAACACAAGTATTTCTAGATTCACAACACCCTACTAACATAGCTCTTAATATTACTTAATCCACATCTCAAAACTAATTGAGAGGAATCAAAACTTCTCTTTCTACTCAATGCACATGACGATGGAGGTTTTTGCATCCTCTTTGGGTACCTATCACATTTAGGACTACTTTCATAGCATAAGCCAACTACCAAGTCACGCACCGCCGTGCTCTAAAAGATATAAGCAAAGCACAAAGAGCAAAAGTATCTAGCTCAAAAGATATAAGTGAAGCACTATGAGCATTCTAGCAAAATCACGATGAGTGCATGCTTCTCTCTCGAAAAGGTGTACAGCAAGTATGATTATGACACAACAAAAAGAAAATACTCCTACGATACAAGACGCTCCAAGCAAAACACATATCGTGCGGTGAATAAAAATATAGCTCCAAGTAATGTTACCGATGGATTGAAGACGAAAGAGGGGATGCCTTCCCGGGGAATCCCCAAGCTTAGGCTTTTTGGTGTCCTTGAATTTTGCTTGGGATGCCTTGGGCATCCCCAAGCTTGAGATCTTTCCACTCCTTATCTCTTTTTCCATGAGAACATCACCCAAAACTTGAAAACTCCACAACACAAAACTTAAGCAGAAACTTGTGATAACATTAGCACAAGAAAACAAACTATCACTTCTTTTGGTACTGTCGAAAACTTGAATTCCATCTATATTGGTGTTGGTCTACTGTATTCTCACTTTTCCATGGCTAGTATCCCCCGATACTAACCATAGTTTCATCAAAACAAGCAACCAACTCAACAAAAACAGAATCTGTCAAAAACAGACCAGTCTGTAGAAATCTGTATACTTCGTATACTTCTGGCACCTCAAAAATTCTGAAAAATTACGAATTCCTGGGAAAAAGGCATATCAACCAGCAAAAAAAATAATCAACTCAAAAGATTTTTCTGAATAAAAATGAAAAATCATCTCGTGAGCAAAAAGTTTCTGTCTTTTTCCAGCAGGATCAAACAACCATCACCAAGACTAGTCATAAAGGTTTTGCTTGGCTCAAACACAAAAAGAAACAAAAAAAAAACAATCACAACAGAATTATGATGGTGTGGAAGCAACAAAACAGAAAGAAAAATATAAATTCATTGGGTTGCCTCCCAACAAGCGCTATTGTTTAACGCCCTTAGCTAGGCATAAAAGCGATAGAATCACGTATCGTCGTCTTTCGTGCTCAAACCATAAGTGGCCCTCATCATGGATTCATAAGGCAATCTTATTTTATTTATAGGAAAGTGTTCCATGCCCTTCCTTAAAGGAAATTGAAATCTAATATTCCCTTCCTTCATATCGATGATAGCACCGATAGTCCTTAGGAAAGGTCTACCAAGAATAATAGGGCATGTAGGATTGCAATCAATGTCAAGCACAATGAAATCCATTGGTATATAGTTCCTATTTGCAATAATAAGAACATCATTGATCCTTCCCATGGGTTTCTTGACAGTAGAATCAGCAAGATGCAAATTAGGAGAACACTCTTCAATCTCATTAAAACCCAGAACATCACATAAAGACTTTGGAATCGCAGAAACACTAGCACCCAAATCACACAAAGCATTGCATTCATAGTTTTTGATTTTGATTTTGATGGTAGGTTCCCACTCATCATGAAGATTTCTAGGGATAGAGACTTCCAATTCAAGTTTCTCGTCAAGAGATTTTATCATAGCTTCGACGATATGATCGGTAAAGGCCTTGTTTTGGCTATAAGCGTGTGGAGAGTTTAACATGGATTGCATCAAAGAAATGCATTCAATCAAGGAGAAACTATCATAATTGAATTCCTTGAAATCCATGGTAGTAATTTCATTACTACTCAAAGTTTTAACATCTTCTACTCCACTTTCAATGCTTTTAGCATCAAGATAGATGGACTCCGAATCATTGGGGCACTTTTCAACCAAAGTGGATTCATATCCAGCCCCATAATCATTAGGTTTGACACAAGAAAACAAAGATTCAATGGGAGTCACACCAAGCACTTTAAGATCTTCGTGATTCTTATCACGAGAACACGCCTTTTTAAGCCATTCATGTCTAGCACGAATTTGGGCGGTTCTTTCTTGGCTCTCAATCATGGAAACACGCATAGCTTTCAAAGTTTCATCCATGTTGATCTTGGGAGGAGCATATCTAACTTCCAAAGCATCAACATCACTAGACATTATATCAACGCTCTTAGCCAAATCGTCAATTTTGAGTAGCTTTTCCTCTATGGACGCATTGAAAATCTTTTGAGAGTTGATGAACTCTTTGATATTACTCTCTAGATCAGAGGGTAATCTATTGTAATTTCCATGAGTATTGTTGTAGGAGTTGCCAAAGTTATTAGAGGAGTTCTAGGAAAAGGCTTAGGAACATAGTTTCCTCTAAAAGCATTATTGTTGCCAAAGTTATTCCTACCAACAAAATTAACGTCCAAGCTAGCGTTGCTACTCTCAATCAAAGAAGACAATGGCATATCATTAGGATCCAAAGGAGCACTTCTACTAGCAACCAAATTCATTAACTCGTCCATCTTAGCACTCAACGAGTTAATTTCTTCTATAGCGTGTACCTTGTTACTAGTAGGTGTCCTTTCAGTGTGCCACTGAGAGTAGTTCGTCATGATATTGTCTAAGAGCTTTGTGGCTTCCCCTAACGTGATTTCCATGAACGTTCCACCTGAGGCGGAGTCCAAGATATTTCTAGAAGCGAAATTCAAGCCAGCGTAAAAGATTCGAGTAATCATCCAAAGACTCAAGCCATGAGCAGGACAATTTCTAATCATTAATATCATTCTCTCCCAAGATTGTGCAACATGTTCATGATCAAGTTTCTTGAAATTCATGATATCATTACGGAGAGAGATGATTGCTACTGCAACAAAAGACCTTCCAACGGCGCCAAAAATAGGAGTATTGCTTGATACTCCTCAGCAGCGGCACCAGGAATCCTTCTGCTACGGCTACGCCTTAAGGGATTTCCTATGCAAATATGCAAAAGATTTCCCCAGTGGCCTTGGAGCCTTGCGCTGGTGTTCCCTCGAAGCGGAAAGGGTGATGTAGCACAGCGGTGGTAAGTATTTCCCTTGGTTTGAGAACCAAGGTATCGATCCAGTGAAGGAGTATCACAAGTGCCTGCACAAACACAAAAAGCTTGCTCCCAACGCTATGAAGGGGTTGTCAATCCCTTATAGATTGTTCGCCAAGTGAGAACTGAAAGCAACAAAGTAACAAAGCAAAGTAAAAGCGAAAGTGGAAACGATAGATGTGAATAGACCCGGGGGCCGTAGTGTTTACTAGTGGCTTCTCTCATGAAAGCAAGTAGACGGTGGGTGAACAAATTACCGTCGAGCAATTGATAGAACCGCTCAAAGTCGTGACGATATCTATGGCAATGATTATATCTATAGGCATCACGTACAAAACAAGTAGACCGATACTTTCTGCATCTACTACTATTACTCCACAGTCGACCGCTATCCAGCATGCATCTAGTGTATTAAGTCCAAAAGAACAGAGTAACGCCTTAAGCAAGATAACATGATGTAGATGGACAATCTCATATCAACGACAGAGCCCACCTTGTTACCCTTGATGGCAACTACTTAATGTGTGCCTTGCTGCCCCTACTGTCACTGGGAAAGGTCACCACATGGTAGAACCCAAATCCAAGCACTTCTCCCATTGCAAGAATCATAGATCTTTGGCCAAACAAAACCCAAGACTCGGAGAGACTTATAAGGATATCAAATCATGCATATAAGAAATCAGCAAAGACTCAAATATATATCATAGATAATCTGATCACAAATCCACAATTCATTGGATCTCGACAAACACACCGCCAAAGAAGATTACATCGGATAGATCTCCATGAAGATCATGGAGAACTTTGTATTAAAGATCCAAGAGAGAGAAGAAGCCATCTAGCTACTAACTACGGACCCGTAGATCTGAAGTGAGCTACTCACGAGTCATTGGAGGGACGATGATGATGATGAAGAAGCTCTCCAACTCCAAAGTCCCCTCCGGCAGGGCACCGGGAAGGGTCTCCAGATGAGATCTCGCGGAAACGGAAGCTTGCGGCGGTGGAAAAGTATTTTCGTGGATCCCTTGATTATTTTCTGTTTTTTAGGGAATATATAGGCCCAAGATCTAGGTCAGGGGGCGCTGAGGGAGGCCACAAGCCTGCCCACCGCCGCCTCCCCCTGGTGGCGGAGTGGGGGCTTGTGGGCTCCCTGCAGCCCTCCTGGCTTGGCCACAGGCCCCGTGATCTTCTTCCGTTCGGGAAAAAATCATTTCTGAGATTTTATTCCGTTTGGACTCCGTTCCAAAATCAGATCTGAAAAGAGCCAAAAACACAGAAAAAACAAGAACTGGCACTTGGCACTGAAATAATAAGTTAGTCCCAAAAAGATATAAAAGGTACATAAAACATCCAAAGATGACAAGATAACAGCATGAAACCATCAAAAATTATAGATACGTTTGAGACGTATCAAGCATCCCCAAGCTTAACTCCTGCTCGTCCTCGAGTAGGGAAGTGATAAAGAATGAATTTTTGATGCTTTCATGCTACCTAGCATAGATGTCCTCTTATGTGACGTGAATCTTCAGATCCATTAGATTCAAAACAATAGTTTGCTATTGACGTGGAAACAATAATAATTCAAGCAAACTAGCAAGGTAATCATGAACTTTCAAAATAACAAGGCCAAAAGAAAGTTATCCCTACAAAAGCATATAGTCTGGCTATGCTCTATCATCATTGCACAACAAATTTAAATCATGCACAACCCCGGTATTGGCCAAGTAATTGTTTCACACCTTTACTTTCTCAAACCTTTTCAACTCTCACGCAATACATGAGCGTGAGCCATGGTTTTAGCACTATAAGTGGTGTGGAGTGTGGTGGAGGTTGCAAGACAAAGAAAGGAGAAGATAGTCACATTAACTAGGCATATCAATGAGCTGTGGAGATTCTCATCAATAGATATCAATGTGAATGAGTAGGGATTGCCATACAAATGATGCACTAGAGCTAAGAGTATGTGAAAGCTCTTAAAGAAAACTAGTGGGTGTGCATCCAACTTGCTTGCTCACGAAGACCTAAGGCAATTTTGAGGAAGCCTATCATTGGAATATACAAGGCAAGTTATATAATGAAAATGTCCCACTAGCTATATGGTGGTGACAAAACGAGAGACTCTCAATCATGAAGATCATGGTGCTTAATATGCACAAGTGTGGAAAAGTGGTAACATTGTCCCTTCTCTCTTTTTCTCTCATTTTTTTATATTTTTGGTGGGCTCTTTGGCATCTTTTATTTCCTCACATGGGACAATGATCCATTAATGATGATCATCACACTTTCAACTCAAAACTTAGAGCAACGATGACTCTATATGGAATGCCTTCGGTAGTGTACCGTGACAATGATCTAGCATGGCATAGACATTAATGGAAACATCATGCTAGCTATCTTACGATCATGCAATGGCAATGTAGACGTGGTGGCACATGTCATGGTGGTACTTGCATGGCAATATATCTCGGAATGAATTTGAAAAAGCCATAGTAGGTAGGTATGGTGGTTGTTTTGAGGGAGGCTAATGGTGGGTTTTGTGCACCGGCGAAAGTTGCACGGCACTAAGAAGATAGTGATGGTGGAAAGTGAAAGTGCATCTAAACCATGGAGTCAACATTAGTCATGAAGAACTCATATACTTGTTGCAAAAGTTTTATTAGTAATCGAAACAAAGCATTCAACGCATACTCCTAGGGGAAGGGTTGGTAGGTATAAACCATCGCGCGATCCCGACCGCCACGCAAAGGATGACAATCAATAGACTAATCATGCTCAGATTTCATCACATAGCGGTTCACCATACGTGCATGCTACGGGAATCACTAACTTCAACACAAGTATTTCTAGATCCACAACAACTTACTAGCATAACTTCAATGTTACCAAAACCCCGATTCAAAACTAATTGAAATGAATCAAACTTCTCTAACTATTCAATGCACATGAAGGTGGAAGTTTTCGTATCCCTTTGGATAACTACCCCTTTTGAGACTACTTTCAAAGCATAGATCAACTACCAAGACACGCACCGCTGCGCTCTAAAAGATATAAGTGAAGCACATAGAGCAAAAGTATCTAGCTCAAAAGATATAAGTGAAGCACATGTGAGCTGAATTGTCTACCAAACGATATAAGTGAAGCTCGACAAAATCACGGTGTGTGCATGTCTCTCTCTCTAGGTGTGCAGCAAGGATGATTGTGACACAACAAAAATAAAAGACTCCTACGATACAAGACGCTCCAAGCAAAAACACATAACATGTGGTGAATAAAAATATAGCCCCAAGTAACGTTACCGATGGATTAAAGACGAGAGAGGGGATGCCTTCCCGGGGCATCCCCAAGCTTAGGCTTTTACGGCATCCTTGAATCTCTTGGGGTGCCTTGGGAATCCCCAAGCTTGAGCTTTTGCCACTCTTTATCTCTTTGTCCATAAGAACTTCACCCAAAACTTGAAAACTTCACAACACGAAACTTAAACAGAAACTCGTGATAACATTAGTATGAGAAAGCAAACCACCACTTCCTTAGGTACTGTAGCAAACTTAAATTCTGCTTATGCTGATGTTGGGTTACTGTATTTTCAATATTCCATGGCTAATACCCCCCGGTACTATCCATAGTTTCATCAAAATAAGCAACCAACACAACAAAAACAGAATCTGTTAACAGCATACCAGTCTGTAGCAATCTGTATACTTCGTATAGTTCTGGTACTTCAAAAACTCTGAACAATTACGACAGTTTGAACAATTTGCGTAGCAATCAGCAGCAAAAAGAATCAACTCAAAAGCTCTTACAGAAAAAAAATGAACATTCTTTTCGTGAGTAGAAAGTTTCTGTCTTTTCCAGCATGACCAAACGATCATCCCCAAGACTAATCATAACGGTTTTGCTTGGCACAAACGCAAAAAGAAACACAAAAAACACAATCATAACAGAATTATGAAAGTGTGGAAAACACAAAACAGAAAGAAAAAGGATAGATTCGTTGGGTTTCCTCCCAACAAGCGCTTTTGTTTAACGCCCTTAGCTTGGCGAAAGGTGATGAAATCACGTATAGTCATCTTTGGTGCTCAAACCATAAGTAGCCCTCATCATGGATTCATAAGGCAATCTTATTTTCTTTCTAGGAAAGTGGTCCGTGCCCTTCTTCAAAGGAAATTGAAATCTAATATTCCCTTCCTTCATATCGATGATAGCACCAATGGTCCTTAGGAAAGGTCTACCAAGAATAATGGGACATGAAGGATTGCAATCTATGTCAAGTACAATGAAACCCACCAGTACATAGTTCTTATTTGCAACAATAATAACATCATCGATCCTTCCCATGGGTTTCTTGACAGTAGAATCCACAAGATGCAAATTAAGAGAACACTCTTCAATCTCTTGAAAACCAAGAATATCACATAAAGACTTTGGAATCGCGGAAACACTAGCACCCAAATCACACAAAGCATTGCACTCATAGTTTTTGATCTTGATTTTGATAGTAGGTTCCCACTCATCATGAAGTTTTCAAGGTATAGAGACTTCTAGTTCGAGCTTCTTTTCAAGAGATTTCATCATAGCATCTACGATATGCGCGGTAAAGGCTTTGCTTTGGCTATAAGCATGTGGAGAGTTTGCAATGGATTGCATCAAAGAAATGCATTCAAACAAGGAGCAATTATCATAATTGAATTCCTTGAAATCCAAAGTGGGAGTTTTATTACTACCCAAAATTTTGATTTCTTCTACTCCACTCTCCACACCTTTATCATCAAGATGGGTGGACTCCGAATCATTGGGCGTTTTTCAACCAAAGTGGATTCATATCCAGCCCCTCCATAAATAGGTTTGACAAGCGAAAACAAAGATTCAAGCGGAGACACACCAAGCACTTTAAGATCTTCGTGATTTGCATCGCTAGAACTCACCCTTTTAAACCATTCATGCCTAGCGCGAATTTGGGCGGTTCTTTCTTTGCTCTCATTCATGGATATACGCATAGCTTTCAAAGTTTCATCCAAGTTGACCTTGGGAGGAGCGCATCTAACTTTCAAAGCATCAACATCACAAGACATCGTATCAACGCTCTTAGCCAAATCGTTTATTTTGAGTAGTTTTTCCTCTATGGACGCATTGAAAATCTTTTGAGAGTTGATGAACTCTTTGATATTACTCTCTAAATCAGAGGGTAATTTGTTGTGATTTCCATAAGCGTTGTTGTAGGAATTGCCATAATTGTTAGAGGAGTTACTAGGAAAAGGCCTAGGAACATAGTTTCCTCTAAAAGCATTGTTGTTGCCAAAATTGTTCCTACCAACAAAATTCACGTCCAAACTAGCGTTGCTACTCTCAATCAAAGAAGATAGTGGCATGTCATTAGGATCTACAGTAGAGTTTCTACTAGCAACCAAATTCATCAACTCGTCCATCTTAGCACTAAGCGAGTTAATCTCTTCTATAGTGTGTACCTTTTTGCTAGTAGGCGACCTTTCAGTGTGCCACTGAGAGTAGTTGGTCATGATATTGTCTAGGAGTTTTGTAGCGTCTCCTAACGTGATTTCCATGAACGTTCCACCTGAGGCGGAGTCCAAGATATTGCGAGAAGCGAAATTCAAGCCAGCGTAAAAGATTTGTATAATCATCCACAAACTCAAGCCATGAGCGGGACAATTTCTAATCATAAGCTTCATCCTCTCCCAAGATTGTGCAACGTGTTCATGATCAAGTTGCTTGAAATTCATGATATCGTTACGTAAGGAGATGATCTTAGCCAGCGGAAAATACTTGGATATGTAAGCATCTTTGCACTTATCCCAAGAATCGATACTATTTTTAGGCAAAGAAGAAAACCAAGTTTTTGCGCGATCTCGCAACGAGAAAGGAAAAAGTTTCAACTTAATCACGTCATTATCCCCATCTCTTTTCTTTTGCATATCACAAAGCTCAATGAAGGTATTGAGATGGGATGCGGCATCTTCACTAGGAAGGCCCGAGAATTGCTCTTTCATAACAAGATTCAGCAAAACTGCGTTGATTTCATACGATTCCGCACTAGTGGCGGGAGCAATCGGAGTACTAATAAAATCATTATTATTAGTGCTTGAGAAGTCACAAAGTTTGGTGTTTTCAGCCATGATGAATTCAACAAACAAACAAGCACACAAGCAAGCAAGAAAACCGGGAAAGGAAAACGGCAAAAGGAAGAGAAAACGGAAAAGGAGAAAGGCAAATGAAAACGACAAATGTGAAGTGGGGGAGAGGAAAACGAGAGGCAACTGGAAAAAAGTAAATGCAAGAGATGAGTTTGTAAGACCTACTTGGATAGATCTTGATCTCTCCTCCCCGACAACGGCGCCAGAAATACTTCTGCTACTGCAACAAAAGACCTTCCAACGGCGCCAGAAATAGGAGTATTGCTTGATACTCCTCAGCAGCGGCTCCAGGAATCCTTCTGCTACGGCTACGCCTTAAGGGGCTTCCTAGGCAAATATGCAAAGGATTTCCCCCGTGGCCTTGAAGCCTTGCGTTGGTGTTCCCTCGAAGTGGAAAGGGTGATGTAGCACAGCGGTGGTAAGTATTTCCCTACGTTTGAGAACCAAGGTATCGATTCAGTGAAGGAGTATCACAAGTGCCTGCACAAACACAAAAAGCTTGCTCCCAACGCTATGAAGGGGTTGTCAATCCCTTATAGATTGTTCGCCAAGTGAGAACTGAAAGCAAAAAAGTAACAAAGCAAAGTAAAAGCGAAAGTGGAAACGATAGATGTGAATAGACCCGGGGGCCGTAGTGTTTACTAGTGGCTTCTCTCATGAAAGCAAGTAGACGATGGGTGAACAAATTACTGTCGAGCAATTGATAGAACCGCACAAAGTTGTGACGATATCTATGGCAATGATTATATCTATAGGCATCACGTCCAAAACAAGTAGACCGATACTTTCTGCATCTACTACTATTACTCCACACGTCGACCGCTATCCAGCATGCATCTAGTGTATTAAGTCCAAAAGAACAGAGTAACACCTTAAGCAAGATGACATGATGTAGATGGACAATCTCATATCAACTACAGATCCCACCTTGTTACCCTTGATGGCAACTACTTAATGTGTGCCTTCCTGCCCCTACTGTCACTGGAAAAGGTCACCACATCGTAGAACCCAAAACCAAGCACTTCTCCCATTGTAAGAATCATAGATCTAGTTGGCCAAACAAACCCCAAGACTCGGAGAGACTTACAAGGATATCAAATCATGCATATAAGAAATCAGCAAAGAGTCAAATATATATCATAGATAATCTAATCACAAATCCACAATTCATCAGATCTCAACAAACACACCGCCAAAGAAGATTACATCGGATAGATCTCCATGAAGACCATGGAGAACTTTGTATTGAAGATCCAAGAGAGAGAAGAAGCCATCTAGCTACTAATTACGGACCCGTAGGTCTGAAGTGAGCTACTTACGAGTCATTGGAGGGTGATGATGATGATGAAGAAGCCCTCCAACTCCAAAGTCCCCTCCGGCAGGGCACCGGGAAGGGTCTCCAGATGAGATCTCGCGGAAACGGAAGCTTGCGGCGGCGGAAAAGTATTTTCATGGATCCCTTGATTTTTTTTTCTGATTTTTAGGGAATATATAGGCACAAGATCTAGGTCAGGTGGCACTCAGGGAGGCCACAAGCCTGCCCACCGCCGCCTCCCCCCTGGTGGCGGAGTGGGGGCTTGTGGGCTCCCTGCAGCCCTCCTGGCTTGGCCCACATGCCCCCTCATCTTCTTCCGTTCGGGAAAAATCATTTCGGGGATTTTATTCCGTTTGGACTCAATTCCAAAATCAGATCTGAAAAGAGCCAAAAACACAAAAAACAGGAACTGGCACTTGGCACTGAATTAATAAGTTAGTCCCAAAAAGATATAAAAGGTACATAAAACATCCAAAGATGACAAGATAACAACATGAAACCATCAAAAATTATAGATACATTTGAGACGTATCAATGATCTTAGCCGGCGAAAAATACTTGTTTATATAAGCATTTTTGCACTTATCCCAAGAATCGATACTATTTTTGGGCAAAGAAGAAAACCAAGTTTTTGCGCGATCTTGCAACGAGAAAGGAAAAAGCTTCAATTTAATCACGTCATTATCCACATCTTTCTTCTTTTGCATATCGCAAAGCTCAATGAAGGTATTGAGATGGGATGCGGCATCTTCACTAGAAAGGCCGGAGGATTGCTCTTTCATAACAAGATTCAGCAAAGCGATATTGATTTCGTATGACTCCGCACTAGTGGCGGGAGCAATCGGAGTACTAATAAAATCATTATTATTAGTATTCGAGAAGTCACAAAGTTTGGTGTTTCCATTCATGGTGACTTTGGCAAGCAAGCAAGCACACAAGAGAACAAAGAGCAAGCGAGAAAAAAGGGCGAACGAAAAGGCAAACGGAAAAGGCAAACGAAAAAGGCAAATTGGTGAAGTGGGGGAGAGGAAAACGAGAGGCAACTAGCAAATAAAGTAAATCCAAGAGATGAGTTTGAGACACGTACTTGGATAAGTTCTTCACTTGATCTTCCTCCCCGGCAATGGCAGCAGAAATTCTTATTGCTACTTCTCAAACAACAGCGCCAGAAATTGACACGTTGACGGAGACTTTCTTGCATTGGTTTTTCCCTTGAAGAGGAAAGGGTGATGCAGCAAAGGAGCAGTAAGTATTTCCCTCAGTTTGAGAACCAAGGTATCGATCCAGTAGGAGGGTGTCGTCAAGTCCAGAGTACCTGCGCAAACACAAACGAGCTTGCACCCAACGCTTCAAAGGGGTTGTCAATCCCTTCAAGATTGTTTTCAAAGTGAGATATGAAGGCAGAAAGTGCAACAAAGTAAAAAGTGTAAGGCTGAAAATATGGTGTGGAGTAGACCCGGGGGCCATAGTGTTCACTAGAGGCTTCTCTCAAAATAGCAAATATCATGGTGGGTGAACAAATTACTGTCGAGCAATTGATAGAACCGCGCAAAGTCATGACGATACCTAAGGCAATGATCATACATATAGGCATCACGTCCGAGACAAGTAGACCGATACTTTCTGCATCTACTACTATTACTCCACACATCGACCACTATCCAGCATGCATCTAGTGTATTGAGTTCATGACGAATAGAGTAATGCCTTAAGCAAGATGACATGATGTAGAGGGATAATCTCAAACCAATGATGAAAATCCCATCTTTTTACCCTTGATGGCAACAACACGATGCGTGCCTCGCTACCCCTTCTATCACTGGGTGAGGTCACCGCCCGATATGAACCCAAAACCAAGCACTTCTCCCATTGCTAGAATCATAGATCTAGTTGGCCAAACAAAACCCACAACTCGAAGAGAATTACAAGGATATGAAATCATGCATAAGAGAGATCAAAAGAAACTCAAATAAGATTCATAGATAATCTGGTCATAAATCTACAATTCATCGAATCTCGACAAACACACCGCAAAAGAAGATTACATTGGATAGATCTCCATGAAGATCATGGAGAACTTTGTATTGAAGATCCAAGAGAGAGAAGAAGCCATCTAGTTACTAGCTATGGACCCGTAGGTCTATGGTGAACTACTCACGCATCATCGGAGAGGTCATGGTGTTGATTAAGAAGCCCTCAGTATCTGAATCCCCCTCCGGCAGGGCACCAGAACGTGCCCCAGATGGGATCTTGCGGAGACAGAAGCTTGCGGCGGTGGAAAAGTACTTTCGATGATCTCCTGATTTTTTGTGGAATTTTTGGGGATATATAGGCGCAAAACCTAGGGCAAAGGGTCCTCAGGGAGCCCACAAGCCAGGGGGTCGCGACCCCCCTGGCCGCGCCATGAGGGCTTGTGGGGTCCCTGGTGGCCCCCTGCCTTGATTCTCCAGCTCTCCGATCTTTTTCTGTTCCGGAAAAAATCTTTTTGGCAGTTTCATTCCGTTTGGACTCCGTTCAAAATCCTCCTTTGAAAGGGGTCAAAAACATGGAAAAAATAGGAACTCGTACTTGGCACTGAGTTAATAAGTTAGTCCCAAAAAATATATAAAAGGCATGCAAAACATCCAAAGTTTGACAAGATAATAACATGAAACCATCAAAAATTATAGATACGTTGGAGACATATCACACGACTATCTGCTTTTCTGTCAATTGCCCAACATTAATTTCTTTACCCACCCTATTCTTTCTACTAGAGAGAAGCCTCTAGCGAAAACTATTGTCCCGGGGTCTTCATAAATATATTACTAAAATACAAAAAATATCTTGATGATTTTTATTATTTGCATTTACTTTTTATATTTAATATATTTCTATTATCTAACTATCATTACTTATCTCTTGCAAGTAACACATTCAATGGGATTGACAACCCTCTTGCCCGCATTGGGTGCAAGTGTGTGCTCTTTTGTGTGTAGGCACTGAAGATGAGGGTTTGCTTGGTCCTCCGATTGGTTCGATAACCTTGGTTCTCACCAAGGGAAATACTTATATCTATTGTGATGCATCTCCCCTCCTCTTCAGGGAAAATCAGAGTGCAGTTTACAAGTAACAGGGAGAATTTCTGGCACCTTTGCGAAGGAGTATCATCAAATACCTATCAAGTACATTCACAAAAATTATCATTCACATGTTCTACTTTTTATTTGTTGTTATCTTAATTTTCATAAACATATCAAAAATAGAAAATAATTTTCTTTGCTAGGTTACTTGTTTGCTTGCTATACTTGCTAGTTTACTTGCTTTGCTTGTTTCGTCACTATGGTCTCAAAATAATACCAAGTTGTGTGATTTATCAAGTACTAATAGTAATGATTTTATTATTACTCCAAAATCACCCGCCACTAGTGCGTAGTTTTATGATATTAATGTCGTATTGCTAAATCTTGTCAAGAAAGAGCAATTTTCCGAAAGTCCAAATGAGGATCCGACTTCGCATCTCAATGGTTGTGTTGAATTGTGTGATATGCAAAAGAAAAAGATACACATAATGATGTAATCAAATTTAAAATATTTCCTTTTTCATTAAGGGACAAAGCTAAAGCTTGGTTTTAATCTTTACCTTGTAATAGTATTGGAACATTGGATACGTGTAAAGATGTTTTCATTGCCATGTATTTTCCTCCCGCTATGATTATCTCTCTTTGTAATAAACTTATGAATTTTAAACAACATGAACAAGAACATGCTGTATAAGCATAGGATAGGATGAAATTGATGATTAGAAATTTTTCTACGCATGGTTTAAGTTTATGGATGATTATACAAAAAAATCATGTGAGACTGAACTTTAGAAATCTTCTATATTCTCCTGCAGGTGTTACATTTATGGAGGTGACATGGGGAGAGGACACCGAACTTCTTGACATTATCATGACAAATTATTTTTAATGACAAACCGAAAGAGCTTCAACTGGTAAGAAGGTAAATTCTATTGACGAAATTGCTACTTTGAGTGATAAAATAAATGCAATTATGAATATGGTTGCTAGTAAACATGCTCATGCTGATCCCCAATGGTATGACTCTATCTACTTCGATTGAGAAAAGTAATGGTGTTATTGATGTGAACTTTGTCTCTCGAAATAATTTCAACAACAATGCTTATGGAGGAGACTTCAATGCTAGAACGTACCCTAGCAATTCCTCCAATAATTATGGTAATTCTTATGGAAATTATTCTACTAATAATAACAGGATAGCCTCTAATTTTGAGAACACAATTAAATAATTTATTAGTTCTCAAAAAGTTTTCAATACTATGGTAAAAGAGAAGTTGCATAAAGTTGATGGTATGGCTAGAAATATGGATTGAATTGCTCATGATGTGAAAACTCTTAAAAAAATTCCACCCAAGAATGATATCAGTGAGAACATTAAATCTATCCAAGTCTCTATTAATGAAAGTAAGGAGAGAACCGCTAGGCTGAGAGCTAAGTGAGAGTTCTTAGAAAAAGCTCTTCCACCCGGTTTTTACCGTAATCATGATGAAGATATGAAAAATGATTGGTGTTTATCCTATCGAATATTTATTTACAAATATAAAAATTGATGATAAAGGGATAGGAGATGAGTCAACTTTAGCTAGAAGGCATCCCGTTTGTTCGGAGGGCGATGATCTTAATGATTTGTTTTTTGAAAAAATGGGATTGGAGAGGTCAAAACTTTAACTAGTGATGTGCCCACTCTGTTGGATTACAAGGACTTCAATTATGAGAGTTGTTCTTTGGTGTAACGTATTTCCTTGTTGTAATGCATAATTAGCTCACCCATTGCCTATGAAAAAACTAAAGCTTTTACTAAACATATAATAGAAGCGATGGTAAAAGCTTATGATGAGAAACTTGAGCTAGAAGTTTCTATACCTAAAAAGTTGAATGATGAGTGGGAACCTACTATTAAAATAAATCTTAAAGAATATCTTTACTACTTATAAATATTTAAGTTTGTGGTGAGTTCACATGCGGGTCCAATATCCTTCCCAAATAAACAAACGCACGCATCTCCACATGTCGAACTAGCAACCAAGAGACATATAAACAATTTTATTTTACTCACATGTGGGATTTATCATAAATAAACAAATACACTAATTTTATGAGAGATCAATTTTTTGCAAAAGGCACAAATAAGAGACGCAAAGGTGTGACTTCAACTCAAAATCGATTTTGGTTTTAGTTTTTCTTCCCAACCTACTATGGTCATGTAAAATTGTCTTATGTGTATGCCACTCATCATATTTTTGCTACTTTTTCAATCATAAATCACCCAACGGACACAAGTACACTAACATTACTTGGCCACCTCCAAAGTCAATGACTCCATGGAAAGACATGGGCATCATGCTAGTGAATTTAATGCTTTGTGTGACCTTGGTCCTAGTGTTTCAACTATACCTAGATCTCTTTGTGATGTGCTTGGTCTCACCGATATACAAGATTGTTCCTTTAACTTATATCTTGCGTATTCACAATCAAGAAAAATTTCGATAGAATAAATTATGTGCTTATTCTTGCTAATATAAATTATGTGCATGTGGATTTCATTTTGCTTGATATTGAATGCAATCCTTCTTGTCCAACTATACTTGGTAGACCCTTTTTACGAACTATAGGTGTTATTATTGATATGAAAGAGAGAAACATAAGATTCCAATTACTATTAAATAAAGGGATGGAATAATTCCCTAGGAAGAGAATTAAACCACCTTATGAGTCTATCACGAGGGCCATTTATAAACTGAATTCCAAAGATGATATCACTTGAACCTATGCATTATGCCTAGCTAGCGGCATAAAACAATAGCGCTTGTTGCGAGGCAACCCAATAGTTACCTTAATTATTGTGTTCTACTTTATGTTATTTTGAGTTTAAATGATTATTGCTACTGTAATGATTGTGTGTTTTGTTTAAATTAGTGTGTGTGCCAAGTAAAGCCTTTGGGATGATTTGAATGATATGATATGGTGCAAAAATAAAAACTTTTACGTCTGGTGTAGATTTCCCATGATTTATTGGAACTACTTTTTGATATGATTTTTAAAAAGTATTTGTATCCAAATTCCTCATGTTTTCCTAAGTTTTCAGAATTTTTGGAGTTACAGAAGTATGGTTAAGTGTTGATCACTACAAACTATTTTGTTTTAGAAAGATTCTGTTTTTGCTTGCATAGTTTGCTTGTTTTGATGATGCTATGGATTATATCGAGGGGTATAAGCCATGGATAAGTTAGAATATATTACCTTATGCAATAATTAAATAAGAATCAATTTATAACAATGCCTAAAGTTTATGATTTGCCTATTGAAAATTGTACTAACAAATCTCATGAGTTTTCTGTTGAGTTTTGGGTGGTGAAGTTTTTAAGTTTTGGGTGCGATCACGATGGATGAAGGGATAAGGAGTAGCAAGAACCTAAGCTTGGGGATTCCCAAGGCACCCAAAGGGAATATACTAGGAAGACTCTTGCATCTAAGTTTGGAGATGCCCCAAAGTCATCCCCTCTTTTGTTTGCATTCCATCGGTATGTCACTTGGAGCTACATTTTTATTCATCATATGATATGTGTTCTGCTTGGAGCGTCATGTATTATAGTTTGCTTTTGTTTTAATTTTACACAATAATTGTTTGATGAACACATCTACTTGAGAGAGACACATGTTCATCATTATTCGTTAGAATACTCTATGTGCTTCACTTATATCTTTTGAGCTAAGCAGTTGTTCTAGTGCTTCACTTATATATATTTTAGCACGGTGGCGTGTAGATTTTATAAAAATAATTACACCCTCGTTCTTCACTTATATTTTCTTGATATTTAATAAATAACAGTGGCAATTTGCATGGTTTATAAGAATATTCCAAAAATGATAGGTATTCAAGGTTGATATAATAAAACAATTCATGTAGCACACAAAAGAGAAATTGTGGGTTAATGATATTGATGTGGTAATATGAAAAGAGCGCGAGTACATGGTTGTTGGTTAATCGAAATATTGATACTTAAAGGGTGTTAACTTGTTGTTCATCTAATAATTGGTTATGGCATGGTGATGATGTGTGAGCATTCTTATTCCTTGTTGAAATCCTAGTGTTGTTTAGGTCGGGGAACACGATGGTTAACTCCTACCAACCTCCTGCCTAGGGGCATGTGAGTAGTACTTTGAGAGCTAATAAAGCTTTGCAATAAGTATGTGAGTTGTTTATGACTAATGTGAATCCATGGATGTACGCACTCTCACCTTTTCTTATTTGCTAGCCTCTTTGTTACTGTGCATTGCACATTCTCACCTCGATGATCGGTGCAAACTCCGGTGGTGCATCCAAACCCCGCGACACGATACACTATGTTGCACATAAACCACCTTATATCTTCCTCAAAACAACTAAATACCTACCTATCATGGCATTTCCATACTCATTACGAGATATATTTCCATGTAACTTCCACTGTTACGTCTCATGACTTATGTGTTCATTGTCATATTGCTTTGAATGTTCATGGAGATGACATGGTATTTATGGCAAAGCCACCGTTCATCATTGTTTACATGTTACGCTAGATAATTTCACATACTAGTACACTACCACATGCATTCACATAGAGTCATCTTGTTTAGTAGGTTTTCATATTGAGTTGTAAGTAGATAAAAGTGTGATGTTTATCATTATTAGAGCACTATCTCACTGAGGAAAGGATGATCGAGACAATGATTCCCCCACAAGCTCGGATGAGACTCCACACGAAAAAAAAGGAAAAGAAAGAAAAAAAAGAGAGAAAATAGAGAAGGGACACCACTACTACCTCTTTTTCCACACTTGTGCTTAGTGAAAGCACCGTGTTTTTCATATAGAGAGTCTTATGTTTTGTCATTTTCATATGCTAGTGAGAATTTTTCATTACAAAACTTGGCTTGCATATTTCGATGACGGGCTTCCTCAAATGCCCGAGGTCTTCATGAGCAACCAAGTTGGATGCACACCCACTTAGCTTCCGTTGAGCTTTCATACACTTATAGCTCTAGTGCATCCGTTGCATGGCAATTCCTACTCCTCGCATCAATATCGATTGATGGGCATATCCAAAGCCCGTTGGAACACCTAGTTGATGTGATACTTTCTTCTTCACTTTTACTCCTTTGAAATCTATCACCATAATATATTGCACCTATATGCTATGTCCATGGTTCAAGATCATGTACTGAGTGAGGTATAAAATGCTAAAGCGCGTTAAAAAGTACGATCCAATTGCTTGGCTTAACACCATGGTGCTTGACATTTGTATTTATCTGGTCAAGACGGAGCCATGCCATGCTAATATGGTAAAATGAATGAGGAGTAAACAATCTTTCGGGATCATATATTTTCAAAGTTCATGATTATGTTACTTATATTTATGGATATTACTATGTTATTTTTTATTGATTCATTGTTTCTCAATGATCATATCTAAAAAGATATTACATGTTAGGTAACATGTCACATCAAAAAATCAGTTTTTATCATTTACCTACTCAAGGACGAGCAGGAATTAAGCTTGGGATGTTGATATGTCTCTAATGCATCTATAATATCTGATTGTTCCATTGTATTATATTGTCAATCTTGGATGTTTTATAAGAACTTATATGATGTTTTATATCAGCACTAACCTATTAACCTAGTGTCTAGTGCGAGTTGTTGTTTTCTGCATGTTTTTGGCTTTTCAGGAATACTATACCAAACGAAGTCCAAATACCCCGAATTTTTTGATGCTTTTTCATGGACAAAAATAACACCTCGAAGCTTCAGAAGAAGACCGAAAGGTACATGAGGTGACCAACGCCAATAGGGCGCGCCAAAGGGGGGTGCTCGCGCCTTGATGGCTTGGGGCCACTGTCGTGCGAATGATCCTGACAATAGTACCATGGGTACAAACTAAGGCGCGAAGTCTAGCTAGGCGCAGTGCATGCACTCGGCTTTACGAGTTCAGGCCCCACTAGGAGGTGGTAATAGTCCTACGTCTCGAGCCCGGAGGCTGGTGTTTGCTTATAGGATATGTAAAAGATTACAAGTGTTGAACCTTCAGCCGGTGCTCGAGAGTGGCTTATATAGTGGCTGCCACAACCGGCCGAGCACCATTGCAAGGCAATAAATGATAATAAAGAGGGAAGTTACAGGTAACGGCGGCCTTAATCCTGGCATTACTAGTAACGCGAGTCTTCATAGGTCTTCATGCATGTGTTTAAGTCCTTGGCCATTGCAGTCCCTTCGTCGTCTGTGCCTTGTTGTGGACCGAGTGCTGGGAGCGTTCGATTGCTGCAAAGCAGGCCGAGTGACTTCATGTGACCGAGTGAGAGCACAATGACCGAATGAGGTTGAGACTATCATGACGACTTGTAGGACACTGATGTCCTTACGGGTACTTAGGTGGACCGTATGGAAATGAGTCTGTAGGCCTTGTGACAGCCCGAGACTGACACTCCAGAAGATTCCCCTCTTATTCCATTGCCATCGTGTGATTTAATTGTTTGTCGCATTCATCATCGCATCATTTGCATCATCCACATTGCATCGACACTCAGTTGCCGCCAGTTTTCAAAAACTACATCCGTTATTAGTTGCCGGTTCTCTTCGTTATCGTCGTTGACCATTTCAAGACCAACCACACACGCACGAGCCCACGGCATCATCAAAGTATTGTTTTAAAAGTGTGTATAAAATATTCTCTGATTGAGTTGAAACTTGGTGTGCAGTCTTAATATAATGTAGGTAGGCCGCCTGCCAAATTTCGTCGCAATCGGAGTCCATTTGATAACCGAACGATCCACCGTAGCGGCACCGTCATCAGTTTATCGTCGAACATTTTTTGGTGTTTAAAATCTGATTGCCGAGACGCAAATCTCCCTCTCTTCTTAGCCCACCACCCCTCTACACACCCACTAAACACCGAAATTTCGGACATTTTTTGGAAATTTCGGTGTTTAAAATTCGGTGACTTCTTACCAGTTGAACTTACCTTCTTACCAGTAGATAGAGTCATACCATTGGGGATCAGCATGAGCATGTTTACTAGCAACCATATTCATAATTGCATTTATTTTATCACTCAAAGTAGAAATTTCGTCAATAGAATTTACCTTCTTACCAGTTGAAGCTCTTTCGGTTTGTCATTAAAAATAATTTGTCATGATATTGTCGAGAAGTTTGGTGTCCTCTCCCCATGTCACATCCACAAATGTAACACCTGCAGGAGAATATAGAAGATTTCTGAAGTTCAGTCTCACATGATTTTTTTTATAATCATCCATAAACTTAAACCATGCGTGGAACAAATTTATAATCATCAATTTCATCCTCTCCCATGCTTATACAACATGTTCTTGTTCATGTTGTTTAAAATTCATAATTTTATTACAAAGAGAGATAATCATAGCGGGAGGAAAATACTTGGCAATGAAAGCATCTTTACACTTATCCAATGCTCCAATACTATTACAAGGTAAAGATTAAAACCAAGCTTTAGCTTAGTCCCTTAATGAAGAAGGAAATATTTTAAATTTGATTACAAAATTATGTGTATCTTTTTCTTTTGCATATCACACAATTCAACACAACTATTGAGATGCGAAGTCGGATCCTCATTAGGACTTTCGGAAAATTGCTCTTTCATGACAAGATTTAGCAATACGACATTAATATCATAAAACTACGCACTAGTGGCGGATGATTTTGGAGTAATAATAAAATCATTATTATTAGTACTTGAGAAATCACACAACTTGGTATTATTTTGAGACCATAGTGACGAAACAAGCAAAGCAAGTAAACTAGCAAGTATAGCAAGCAAACAAGTAACCTAGCAAAGAAAATTACTTTCTATTTTTGATATTTTATGAAAATTAAGATAACAAAAAATGAAAAGTAGAACATGTGAATGATAATTTTTGTGAATGTACTTGATAGGTATTTGATGATACTCCTTCGCAAAGGTGCCAGAAATTCTCCCTGTTACTTGTAAACAGCACTGCGATTTTCCCTGAAGAGGAGGGGAGATGCATCACAATAGATATAAGTATTTCCCTCGGTGAGAACCAAGGTTATCAAACCAATAGGAGGACCACACAAACCCTCATCTTTAGTGCCTACACACAAAAGAGCACACACTTGCACTCAATGCGGGCAAGAGGGTTGTCAATCCCATTTAATGTGTTACTTGCAAGAGATAAGTAATGATAGTTAGATAATAAAAATATATTAAATATAAAAAGTAAATGCAAATAATAAAATCATCAAGGTATTTTTTGTATTTTAGTAATATATTTATGAAGACCCGGGGACAATAGTTTTCGCTAGAGGCTTCTCTCTAGTAGAAAGAATAGGGTGGGTAAAGAAATTAATGTTGGGAAATTGACAGAAAAGCGGATAGTCGTGCAATATTTATTCATGGCAATGATCACATATATAGGCATCACGTCCATAAGCAAGTAGACCGACTCCTACCCGCATCTACTATTATTACTCCACTCATCGACCGCTATCTATCATGCATCTAGAGTATTAAGCAAAACAGAGGAACGCTTTAAGCAAGATGACATGATGTAGAGAAAGTAAATCCAACTAATAAGAATAAGCCCTATCGTTTTACTCTTAATGGACGCAATACAAATACGTGGCATGTCCCTTTCTGTCACTGGGGTTGAGAACCGCAAGATTGAACTCATTACAAAGCACCACTCCTGCTAAAGAAAAATCAATCTAGTTGGCCAAACCAAACCGATAGATCGGATAGAAATACGAAGCTATCATATTCATGCATATAAGAATTCAGAGATAATTCAAATACTTTTTATGAATAATTTGAACATAAACCCACAATTCGCCGGATCCCAACAAACGCATTGCACAAGAGTGATTACATAAGATAGATCATCGCATCACCACGGGGATCATGGTGATCTTATCAATCAAGAACATAGAGAGAAGGATAGTCATCTAGGTACTAACTACACACACGTAGGTCTGTGGTAAACTAATCAAAAATCACTATGGGAGTCGCAATGTCTCAATGTTGATGTAGAGGCCCTCTGTGATCCATCCCCCCTCTGGCAGGGCACTGGAATAGGGATCTAGATGGGCACACGCGGAACAGAGACTTACGACAGCGAAAAAAGTGTTTTCGGAGGCTCTCTTGATTTTTTTTCCAATATATGTGAATTTATAGCGAAGAGATCGGGGCCACAGGAGCGAGCTGGGAGGTTGCACCAAGCCATCAGGGCATGGCCTCCCCCCCTAGGCCGCGCCCCATTGGCTTGGGGGGCATCTCGTGTGCCCTCCGGTCTTCTTCTGAAGTTTTCACATCTTATTTTTGTTCAAAAAATCATCGAAAAGTTTTGGGCTATTTGGACTTCGTTTGTTACAGTATTTTTGAAAAGCCAAAAACATGCATAAAACAACAACTCACACTAGATACTGAGCTAATATGTTAGTCCGTAAAAATGATATAAAACATGATAAAAATGCTTATAAAACATTCAAGATTTATAATATGATTGTATGGAACAACCAAAAATTATAGATAATTGGAGACGTATCAGTCTCCTAATCTGTATCGATGACATCCTGATAACTACTACTATAAGTCCCTAGGTTTAAGAAAAGTTGCTCCGCCGAGGCGGAGGCCCAAAGGCAGCATCGAGCTATGCTCACGACGCACCATCGATGGATGTATGAGAAAAAAGACTTCGACACCCCTAAAATTTAAACGTAGTTATGTCATTCTGTATGAATGTGTTTATAAGGATCTATGGCACTTATATGACCTTGGGCCTTTTCGGAAAGAACAAAAATCCGGTCCAAGAAAAATAGTGGCACGTCATCCTGTCCCGCTAAACTCTGTTTGTCGTCGGCACTCGGGGTCGCGGCGGACCAACTCCCTTCATTCTTTCCTAAAAAAAAATCCCTTCATTCTCCCCCAGGGCCGAGAGGATAACACCGACATGGCAACGAGCCTGCCCTGCACCCAGTCAACAAACACCCACCCACATTTCCTCCAGCGGCCTTAGAGCATCTCTAGTAGAACCCTCAAACCCTTAAAAATAACCGTTTTTTTTACAGTTTTCGTCGACAAAACGACGTAGACTAGAACCCTTAAACCCTTAAATCCGTAAAAAAATTTAAAGGTCCAACCCGCAAACCTCTTCCTAGCCTGTAAAAGTAAGGGTTGGGAGGGAAAACTGCCCCCAACCCGTACTCCACTTCCCACCTCGCGCGGGAGGCAGTTGGTTCCCGCCCGCGCGAGGAAGTTGCCTCGGCCGCCGCCGCCCCGCCTCCCCCCACGCTCCGGCCGCCGCCCCGCCTCCCCCCGCGCTCCGGCCGCCGCCCCGTGCTCCCTCCGCGCCCCGGCCGCCGCGCCCCCGCGCCCGCCCAGACCGCCGTCGCGCCCGCCGCGGCCGCCCCGGCCGCCGTCGCGCCCGCCCGCCCAGGCCGTCGTCGCGCCCCGCCCGCCTTGGACGCCGTCGCGCCCCGCCCCGTCCGCCGCGCCAGCCGCCCCGCCCGCCCCGGCCGCCGCCGCGCTCGCCTCCCGCGCCCGCCCCGCCCGCCCCGGCCGCCGCGCCAGCCGCCCCTCCCCTTCCCTCTCCCTGCCGCAGAAGGAGCTCGCCGCGGCGGCGCCGCAGCAGCAGCAGCGCGCGATCTCCAGGAGCCGGCGCGCGCGGTCCTGGCTGTATTCCGATTTTGAGGGTTGGGTTTGAGGATTCTAGTCTTTGTCCCTGTTTTTCAGCCCTTAAAAGTGTCAAAAATGTGCAATTCTCAACCCTTAAAACTGGTTTTTGTTTTAAGGGTTTGAGGGTTCTACTAGAGATGCTCTTAGCATGGCCACAGGTCCATCCAAACACCAGGTCCACGCCACGGATCAGCATATCCACAACTCATGGACAACCGCCTACACCCCGTCCCCGCTTCTGCCCGGTCTCTTCCCGCCACTCGCCGCAACCGCGACCCCCATGCGCGTCCACGCCGGCGAGAGCGGGTCGCCGTTCCACATGCTCTCCGACCCGTTCCGCTTCCCCATCCGCTCCCTCTCCTCGGTCTTCTCCCCCGTCGGCACCCTGCCCGACAAGCTCCTCGTCGGCATCACCCGGCTCCGCGCGGCCGCCACCCCGGACGACGTCAACCTGTCCTCGCCGGAGACCACCACCGCGAGGCACCTGGAGAAGCTCGGGTTCTCTCCGTCCATCGTGGAGCGATTCCTGCGGCCGTTCCTCGCCGGGATATTCTTCGACCCGGCGCTCGACACGTCGTCTCGCCTCTTCGAGCTCGTGTTCAAGCGCCTCGTCCTTGGTGACAATGCCCTGCCGGAGGCCGGCATTGGCGCCATCGCCGCGCAGCTCGCGGACCGCCTCCCCGCGGGCTCCGTTCGCCTCAACGCCCGCGCCGCGTCCATCGACCCGTCATCCGGCGTGACGCTCGACACTGGCGAGGCCGTGTCCGGCGAGCTCGGCGTCATCGTCGCGGTCGAGCAGCCGGAAGCCGAGAAGCTCCTGCCGCAGCTACCCGCGAGACCCAAGAGCAAGAAGCCGGCCGAGAGGAGCACCGTGTGCCTCTACTTCTCCGCGGACCGCGCGGCGGTGCAAGAGCCCGTGCTGCTCCTCAATGGGTCGGGCAAGGGGATCGTGAACAACATGTTCTTCGCGACCAGACCAACGTGGCGCCGTCGTACGCGCCGGCGGGGAAGGTGCTGGTGTCCGTGTCGCTCGTGGGCTCCTTCGCCGAGCGGGAAGACGGGGAGCTGGCCGGCGAGGTTGTCCGGGAGCTCGGCGGGTGGTTCGGGGCGGGGGAGGTGGCGTCGTGGGCGCACCTGCGGACGTACCGCATCGGCTTCGCGCAGCCGGACCAGATGCCGCCCACGGAGCCAGCATGATTTCAAGCCAGTGATGCGAGGGGGTCGCCATGCTGTGAGTCGATGTTGCGATGATGCCACTGTGTTATGAGTGGCCATGATTGCGAGTCGGTGCTGCGAGGGCGTCGCCATGCTACGAGCTAGTGTTGCGACGGCGCTGCCAGCCGGTGCTGCGAGGGGGCTGCCGTGCTACGAGCCTTTGCTGCAACGACACCACCGTGCCGCGAGCGGCCATGATTGTGAATCGGTGCTGCGAGGGTGCCGCCGTGCTACGAGATGGTGCTGAGATGACGCCACCGTGCCGTGAGCGGGCATGATTGCGAGTCGGTGTTGCAAGGGTGCCGTCGTGATATGAGTTGGTGCTGCAAGGGTGTCACCGTGCTGCGAGCGGGCATGATTGCGAGTCAGTGCAGCAAGGGTGCCTCCGTGCTACGATCTGGTACTATGAGGGTTCTACCATCCTACGAGCAGGTCCTATGACGACGTTGTCATGTTGCGCACAGCCACGGTCGTGAGCCGGTGCTGCGACGACGCTGTCATTGCGCCTAGCCACGATTGTGAGCTGGTGTTGCGAGGGCGCTGCTGTGTTGCGAGTGGCCATGACTGCGAGCCATTGTTGCGACTATGACGCCGTCTTACGAGCTAGTGCTGCGACGACGCCACCGTGTGGCAAGCGGCCATGATTGCGAGCTAGTGTTGTGAGCCGGTTGCAACGACGATGTCGTGTTGTGAACCAGTGTTGGTACGACGCCACCGTGCCGGGAGCGGCCATGATTGTGAGCTCATACTGCGACGGCACCATCTGTGTCGTGACCGGCCAAGATTGTGAGCCGATGGTTGGGTGATGCCAGGGTGTCACCGTGCTACGAGCCCATGTTGTGTCGTCGTCACCGTGCTGTGAGGTGATGCTACAATGACGCCATTGTGCTATGAGCGATCATGATTATGAGTCGGTTGGTGTCGTCGTGTTGCACTACGATGCTGCCGTCGTGTTGTGAGCCGATGCAACGACAATACCACCATAATAATAGCAGACATGATTACGAGCCGGTAGAGCAGCGTCACCACTTTGCTATGAGCCGGTGTTGGCACGACACCATTATGCTAGATCGGCCATGATTATGAGCCAGTGCTGTGAGGGCAGCGTTGTGCTACAAACCGATGTGACGCTGCTGCCGTGTTGGGAGCCAGTGCTGCTGCGCCACCGCCTTGCTGGATCGGCCGTCGACGTGCTGTGACGGCACACCATGCACCAAACTCGTGCTACGATGGCCGTTAACGTGCACATATCCGTATTAGCACATAAGTCCCGTAAATATTAGCACAACTAGTGTAGTTGTGTAGGACTACTAGCTATAATACAACTTGTGCATGATAATAATTCAGTCGTGCATTATCAGTACGTAGTGTCAGCAGGGCCGGTCCGGAGAATTCGGGGGCCTGGGGCAAAATTATAACCTAGGGCCCCTTAATGTAGACCATAAAATGTATACGAAAAAGATTTTTTGAATTATTAGCTGAAGGAAATACAATAATTTTTATTTTACATGAACATCTTTTTTGGACATTTTGAATAACAAAGCTGTTGGACATATTAGTTTATTCGGTCTTTTAAGTTTCAACCCATGATTACTCACGTTGTTATGATCCATATTGATGTCAACATCGTATTATGTAAAATCCTTGTTTTCTAAATTTGTAGTTGTTTATCACTTCATAGTAACTACCGGTGAGCCACCAAATACATAAATTATAACTCCAATAACATGCATCATAAAAAATATCTAATGAATATATTATCAACTTGTATTCATAAACAATTTCTAATGAATAGATGTTAATGTCCTAGGTGCAACAATGACAGGAAATTTTGGTGATCACTTATAAATTTTAATAAATGATTGTAGTAAAATCTCATACGACATACATAAAGATGAGAGGCATACCGTATCTTCTCTAGAACTGTAATGGTGCCTTTGCCCTCTCAGCGAGTCGGCGAGGTCGCGTGCGAGGTCTTCTGAGGATATCTCCGGCGGTCCGGCCAGCCCTTGTCCATCTCAAGGCGCTGCCATGCACACACGGCAGATGCGTATCAGGCGGCGATATATTCTCTTTCTCTCAACTTATGTTCCCTGCGTGTATCATTGTCTCCTTTTGGTTGATCTCTTTCGTTTTGAAGGACCCTGACCTGGTTGTACGGTATTTAGTTACTCCAAAAATTGGCGCACATCTTCCAAACAAAAAATAATTTGACGCACATTTTCCGGCTGGTTTGTTAAGGAAGGAAATCAGGAGCAATTTTTTTCGTAATTACTCCCTAGTTAATCGCATGCAGTGATTGATCTATTCCTGGATCGTAGCTGCAATGAAAATGACATCCAGGCTCAATTTTCGCATGGGAGTAAATACTCAGCATTCAGGGCCTAGGATCTCTTGGCCGGGGCCCCTTGGCGTCGGGGGCCCGAGGCGGCCGCCCCTCTCGCCCCCCCTCAGGGCCGGGCCTGAGTGTCAGTGCCATGCAACTGTTGAAAAAGTGGCATGCAGCGGGACAGAAACTCGTGTAGGAACATAAAAGCCCGCCTCAAAACGAACATGTCGCTTAGAAAAAATGAAAGGAAGCAACTATGGGCCCTCACCTAGACATGTGGTTTGCTAGGGGGCGGCTGATGTGCCGGCATGATCTGATGGGGAACGTCGCATGGGAAACAAAAATTTTCCTACGCGCACGAAGACCTATCATGGTGATGTCCATCTACGAGAGGGGATGAGTGATCTACGTACCCTTGTAGATCGTACAGCAGAAGCGTTAGTGAACGCGGTTGATGTAGTGGAACGTCCTCACGTCCCTCGATCCGCCCCGCGAACAATCCCGCGATCAGTCCCACGATCTAGTACCGAACGGACGACACCTCCGCGTTCAGCACACGTACAACTCGACGATGATCTCGGCCTTCTTGATCCAGCAAGAGAGACGGAGAGGTAGAAGAGTTCTCCGGCAGCGTGACGGCGCTCCGGAGGTTGGTGATGACCTTGTCTCAGCAGGGCTCCGCCCGAGCTCCGCAGAAACGCGATCTAGAGGAAAAACCGTGGAGGTATGTGGTCGGGCTGCCGTGGGAAAGTCGTCTCAAATCAGCCCTAAAATGTCCGTATATATAGGTGGGAGGGAGGGTACCTTGCCTTGGGGCTCAAGGAGCCCCAAGGGGGTCGGCCGAGCCAAGGGGTAAGGCTCCCCCCCCAAACCGAGTTGGACTTGGTTTGGTGGGTGGGAGTCCTTCCCTTCCTTCCCACCTCCCTTTTTTTTCCTTTCTCTTTGATTTTTATCTCTATGGCGCATATGGCCCTTTTGGGCTGTCCCACCAGCCCACTAAGGTCTGGTGCGCCACCCTTATGGCCTATGGGCTTCCCGGGGGTGGGTTGCCCCCCCCCCCGGTGAACTGCCAGAACCCATTCGTCATTCCCGGTACATTTCCGGTAACTCCGAAAACCTTCCGGTAATCAAATGAGGTCATCCTATATATCAATCTTCGTTTCCGGACCATTCCGGAAACCCTCGTGACATCCGTGATCTCATCCAGGACTCCGAACAACATTCGGTAACCAACCATATAACTCAAATACGCATAAAACAACGTCGAACCTTAAGTGTGCAGACCCTGCGGGTTCGAGAACTATGTAGACATGACCCGAGAGACTCCTCGGTCAATATCCAATAGCGGGACCTGGATGCCCATATTGGATCCTACATATTCTACGAAGATCTTATCGTTTGAACCTCAGTGTCAAGGATTCATATAATCCCGTATGTCATTCCCTTTGTCCTTTGGTATGTTACTTGCCCGAGATTCGATCGTCAGTATCCGCATACCTATTTCAATCTCGTTTACCGGCAAGTCTCTTTACTCGTTCTGTAATACAAGATCCCGCAACTTACACTAAGTTACATTGCTTGCAAGGCTTGTATGTGATGTTGTATTACCGAGTGGGCCCCGAGATACCTCTCCGTCACACGGAGTGACAAATCCCAGTCTTGATCCATACTAACTCAACTAACACCTTCGGAGATACCTGTAGAGCATCTTTATAGTCACCCAGTTACGTTGCGACGTTTGATACACACAAAGCATTCCTCCGGTGTCAGTGAGTTATATGATCTCATGGTCATAGGAATAAATACTTGACACGCAGAAAACAGTAGCAACAAAATGACACGATCAGCATGCTACGTCTATTAGTTTGGGTCTAGTCCATCACGTGATTCTCCTAATGACGTGATCCAGTTATCAAGCAACAACACCTTGTTCATAATCAGAAGACACTGACTATCTTTGATCAACTGGCTAGCCAACTAGAAGCTTGCTAGGGACGGTGTTTTGTCTATGTATCCACACATGTAAATGAGTCTTCATTCAATACAATTATAGCATGGATAATAAACGATTATCTTGATACAGGAATTATAATAATAACTATATTTATTATTGCCTCTAGGGCATAATTCCAACATGATCAACCGATAGATTTTAAACATTTTCCTTTTTAGAAAAGAGTTTGAAGCTTTGCGACTCTCTACACCATTATGATGCCCACACACATATTTTTATTAGAGAAAAAGTATGTTTTTGTTCCTCAAATTTACAAGAAGTCGGCACCTAGTTCTACATCCTTTTTGTCGACATTTAATCTCTCATGTCTCAAAACCAGAGACATCTTGTCCAAAACCAGAAATAGTAGGACATTTTCTCGAGCACTTTGTGTGCGCTCGCCCAACACACCAATGCCGATGGAGGACTTCGCAAGGCTCTCACTGGTGCCACCACCTGTGTGGCCTCGCTTCCATATCATACCACTGCCGATGTTGCGCACCTCAGCGTCGAACTTGTGAGTTGTGGCATTGTACAAACGGGGTGGGTGGGCAGGTGGCAAAGCTCATGCATGGTGCGACGGATGCGTCCTTGGTGCACCGTTAGTTGGGCTCCACCATGGGGAGCTTCGCGTTAGGGCACCTGTTCGTGATGCTCCCACTCGTCCTCGACAAGCCCTTCCTCGCGTGATTCATGGTAGATGAGGGGCTGGGTGACACTACAAGATTTGTGACATTTTGGCACAAAAAATGGTCATGGAAGTGACACATTCATGATGATAGTGTCGACAAAAACATGTAACATCATGGATGTGATGGGCACCTACTGTTGGGGAACGTCGCATGGGAAACAAAAAATTTCCTACGCGCACGAAGACCTATCATGGTGATGTCCATCTACGAGAGGGGATGAGTGATCTACGTACCCTTGTAGATCGTACAGCAGAAGCGTTTAGGGAACGCGGTTGATGTAGTGGAACGTCCTCACGTCCCTCGATCCGCCCCGCGAACAATCCCGCGATCAGTCCCACGATCAGTCCCACGATCTAGTACCGAACGGACGGCACCTCCGCGTTCAGCACACGTACAGCTCGACGACGATCTCGGCCTTCTTGATCCAGCAAGAGAGACGGAGAGGTAGAAGAGTTCTCCGGCAGCATGACGGCGCTCCGGAGGTTGGTGATGATCTTGTCTCAGCAGGGCTCCGCCCGAGCTCCGCAGAAACGCGATCTAGAGGAAAAACTATGGAGGTATGTGGTCGGGCAACCGTGAGAAAGTCGTCTCAAATCTGCCCTAAAAGCTCCATATATATAGGAGGAGGGAGGGGGACCTTGCCTTGGGGTCCAAGGGACCCTCAAGGGGTCGGCCGAGCCAAGGTGGGGAGGACTCCCCCCCCCCCAAACCGAGTTGGACTTGGTTTGGTGGGAGGAGTCCCCCTCCCTTCCCACTTCCTCCCTCTTTTTTTTTCTTTTCCTTTGATTTCCTTTTCTTGGCGCATAGGCCCCCTTGGGGCTGTCCCACCAGCCCACTAAGGGCTGGTGTGTCTCCCCAAAGCCGATGGGCTTCCCCGGGGTGGGTTGCCCCCCCCCCCCCGGTGAACTTCCGGAACCCATTCGTCATTCCCGGTACATTCCCGGTAACTCCGAAAACCTTCCGGTAATCAAATGAGGTCATCCTATATATCAATCTTCGTTTCCGGACCATTCCGGAAACCCTCGTGACGTCCGTGATCTCATCCGGGACTCCGAACAACATTCGGTAACCAACCATATAACTCAAATACGCATAAAACAACGTCGAACCTTAAGTGTGCAGACCCTGCGGGTTCGAGAACTATGTAGACATGACCCGAGAGACTCCTCGGTCAATATCCAATAGCGGGACCTGGATGCCCATATTAGATCCTACATATTCTACGAAGATCTTATCGTTTGAATCTCAGTGCCAAGGATTCGTATAATCCCGTATGTCATTCCCTTTGTCCTTCGGTATGTTACTTGCCCGAGATTCGATCGTCAGTATCCGTATACCTATTTCAATCTCGTTTTACCAGCAAGTCTCTTTACTCGTTCCGTAATACAAGATCCCGCAACTTACACTAAGTTACATTGCTTGCAAGGCTTGTGTGTGATGTTGTATTACCGAGTGGGCCCCGAGATACCTCTCCGTCACACGGAGTGACAAATCCCAGTCTTGATCCATACTAACTCAACTAACACCTTCGGAGATACCTGTAGAGCATCTTTATAGTCACCCAGTTACGTTGCGACGTTTGACACACACAAAGCATTCCTCCGGTGTCAGTGAGTTATATGATCTCATGGTCATAGGAATAAATACTTGACACGCAAAAAGCAGTAGCAACAAAATTACACGATCAGTATGCTACTCTATCAGTTTGGGTCCAGTCCATCACGTGATTCTCCCAATGACGTGATCCAGTTATCAAACAACAACACCTTGTTCATAATCAGAAGACACTGACTATCATTGATCAACTGGCTAGCCAACTAGAGGCATGCTAGGGACGGTGTTTTGTCTATGTATCCACACATGTAAATGAGTCTTCATTCAATACAATTATAGCATGGATAATAAACTATTATCTTGATACAGGAATTATAATAATATCTATACATTTATTATTGCCTCTAGGGCATAATTCCAACAGTCTCCCACTTGCACTAGAGTCAATAATCTAGCCCTCACATCGCCATGTGAATTACATTGTAATAAATCTAACACCCATACAGTTCTGGTGTCGATCATGTTTTGGCCGTGGAAGAGGTTTAGTCAGCGGGTCTGCTACATTCGGATCCGTGTGCACCTTGCATATATTTACGTCCTCCTCCTCGACGTAGTCGCGGATGAGGTTGAACCGTCGTTTGATGTGTCTGGTCTTCTTGTGAAACCTTGGTTCCTTTGCTAAGGCAATGGCACCAGTGTTGTCACAGAACAAGGTTATTGGATCTAGTGCACTTGGCACTACTCCAAGATCCTACATGAACTGCTTCATCCAGACACCCTCCTTAGCCGCCTCCGAGGCAGCCATGTACTCCGCTTCACATGTAGAATCTGCTACGACGCTTTGCTTGGAACTGCACCAGCTTACTGCACCCCCATTAAGAATAAATACGTATCCGGTTTGCGACTTAGAGTCGTCCGGATCTGTGTCAAAGCTTGCATCGACGTAACCTTTTACGGCGAGCTCTTCGTCACCTCCATACACGAGAAACATCTCCTTAGTCCTTTTCAGGTACTTCAGGATATTCTTGACCGCCGTCCAGTGATCCACTCCTGGATTACTCTGGAACCAACCTGCCATACTTATGGCCAGGCTAACATCCGGTCTAGTGCACAGCATCGCATACATGATAGAGCCTATGGCTGAAGCATAGGGGACGGAGCGCATATGCTCTCTATCTTCATCAGTTGCTGGGCACTGAGTCTTACTCAATCTCGTACCTTGTAACACTGGCAAGAACCCTTTCTTGGATTGTTCCATTTTCAACCTCTTCAAAACTTTATCAAGGTATGTGCTTTGTGAAAGTCCTATCAGGCGTTTTGATCTATCCCTATAGATCTTACTACCTAGAATGTAAGCAGCTTTTCCTAGGTCCTTCATAGAGAAACTTTTATTCAAGTAACCTTTTATGCTCTCCAAAAGCTCTACATTGTTTCCAATCAGTAATATGTCATCCACATATAATATCAGAAACGCCACTGAGCTCCCACTCACTTTCTTGTAAATACAAGATTCTCCAACCACTTGTATAAACCCAAATGCTTTGATCACCTCATCAAAGCGTTTGTTCCAACTCCGAGATGCTTGCACCAGTCCATAAATGGATCGCTGGAGCTTGCACACCTTGTCAGCATTTTTAGGATCGACAAAACCTTCGGGTTGCATCATATACAACTCTTCCTTAAGGAAACCGTTAAGGAACGCCGTTTTGAAATCCATCTGCCAGATTTCATAATCGAAAAATGCAGCTATTGCTAACATGATTCTGACGGACTTAAGCATCGCTACGGGTGAGAAGGTCTCATCGTAGTCAACTCGTGGAACTTGTGAAAAACCCTTTGCCACAAGTCGAGCTTTATAAACGGTCACATTACCGTCAGCGTCCGTCTTCTTCTTAAAGATCCATTTGTTCTGAATAGCCTTGCGGCCCTCAGGTAGTATCTCCAAAGTCCACACTTTGTTCTCATACATGGATCCTATCTCGGATTTCATGGCTTCTAGCCATTTGTTGGAATCTGGGCCCACCATTGCTTCTTCATAATTTGCAGGTTCATTGTTGTCTAACAACATGATTGATAAGACGGGATTACCGTACCACTCTGGAGCAGCGCGTGATCTCGTCGACCTGCGTGGTTCAACAGAAACTTGAACTAGAGTTTCATGATCATCATCATTAACTTCCTCCTCAACCAGCGTCGCAACAACAGAGGTTTCCCCTTGCCCTGCGCCACCATCCAGAGGGATGAGAGGTTCAACAACCTCGTCAAGTTCTATCTTCCTCCCAGTCAATTCTCTCGAGAGAAACTCCTTCTCGAGAAAAGTTCCGTTCTTAGCAACAAACACTTTGCCCCCGGATTTGAGATAGAAGGTGTACCCAACTGTCTCTTTTGGGTAACCTATGAAGACGCACTTTTCCGCTTTGGGTTCCAGGTTTTCAGGCTGAAGCTTTTTGACATAAGCATCACATCCCCAAACTTTAAGAAACGACAACTTTGGACTTTTGCCATACCACAGTTCGTATGGTGTCGTCTCAACGGATTTCGATGGTGCCCTATTTAAAGTGAATGCAGCTGTTTCTAATGCATAACCCCAAAATGATAACGACAAATCAGTAAGAGACATCATAGATCGCACCATCTCTAACAAAGTACGATTTCGACGTTCGGACACACCATTACGCTGTGGTGTTCCAGGCGGTGTTAACTGCGAAACAATTCCACATTGTCTTAAGTGAGTACCAAACTCGAAACTCAGATATTCACCCCCACGATCAGACCGTAGGAACTTGATCTTCTTGTTACGATGATTTTCCACTTCACTCTGAAATTGCTTGAACTTTTCAAATGTTTCAGACTTGTGCTTCATCAAGTAGACATAACCATATCTACTTAAATCGTCAGTGAAGGTGAGGAAATAACGATATCCGCCGCGTGCCTCCACGCTCATTGGACCACACACATCGGTATGTATGATTTCCAACAAGTCACTTGCACGCTCCATTGTTCCGGAGAACGGAGTCTTAGTCATCTTGCCCATGAGGCATGGTTCGCACGTGTCAAGTGAATCAAAGTCAAGTGACTCCAAAAGTCCATCAGCATGGAGTTTCTTCATGCGCTTTACACCAATATGACCCAAGCGGCAGTGCCACAAAAATATGGCGCTATCATTGTTCACTCTAACTCTTTTGGTCTCAATGTTATGTATATGCGTATCGCTATCAAGATTCAATATGAACAATCCTCTCACATTCGGTGCATGACCATAAAAGATGTTACTCATAGAAATAGAACAACCATTATTCTCAGACTTAAAAGAGTAACCGTCTCGCAATAAACAAGATCCAGATATAATGTTCATGCTCAACGCAGGCACTAAATAACAATAATTTAAGTTCATCACTAATCCCGATGGTAGCTGAAGCGACACTGTGCCGACGGCGATTGCATCAACCTTGGAACCATTTCCTACGCGCATCGTCACTTCGTCTTTCGCAAGCCTTCGTCTATTCCGCAGTTCCTGTTTCGAGTTGCAAATGTGAGAAACAGAACCGGTATCGAATACCCAGGCACTACTACGAGAGCTGGTTAAGTACACATCAATAACATTTATATCAAATATACCTGATTTTTCTTTGCCCGCCTTCTTATCTGCTAGATACTTGGGGCAACTGCGCTTCTAGTGACCCATACCCTTGCAATAGAAGCACTTTGTTTCAGGCTTAGGTCCAGCCTTGGGTTTCTTCGACGGATTGGCAACAGGCTTGCCGCTCTTCTTCGAATTGCCCTTCTTGCCTTTGCCGTTTCTCTTGAAACTAGTGGTCTTGCTCACCATCAACACTTGATGCTCTTTACGGAGTTCAGACTCTGCGACTTTCAGCATCGCAAACAACTCGCCGGGAGACTTGTTCATCCCTTGCATGTTGTAGTTCAACACAAAGCCTTTATAGCTTGGCGGCAGTGATTGAAGGATTCTGTCAGTGATGGCCTCTTGAGGGAGTACAATCCCCAGCTCAGCCAGACGGTTTGAGTACCCAGACATTTTGAGCACATGTTCACTGACAGACGAGTTTTCCTCCATCTTGCAAGCATAGAATTTATCGGAGGTCTCATACCTCTCGATCCGGGCGTTCTTCTGAAAGATAAACTTCAACTCCTGGAACATCTCAAATGCTCCATGACGCTCAAAGCGACATTGAAGTCCCGGTTCTAAGCCATACAAGACTGCACATTGAACTATTGAGTAGTCCTCCTTACGCGCTAACCAAGCGTTCTTAACATCCTGATCAGCCGTAGCGGGTGGTTCATCTCCTAGCGCAGCATTAAGGACATAATCCTTCTTCCGAGCTTGTAAGATTAGCTTAAGATTACGAGCCCAGTCTACAAAGTTGCTTCCATCATCTTTCAACTTAGCTTTCTCTAGGAACGTATTAAAATTCAGGATGACACTCGCGTGAGCCATGATCTACAACACAAATATATTCAAAGTGGACTTAGACTATGTTCAAGATAATTAGAGTTTAACTTAATCAAAGTATATGCTAAACTCCCACTCAAAAAGTACATCTCTCTAGTCATTTGAGTGGTTCATGATCCACTTACACTATCCCAAGTCCGATCATCACGTGAGTTGAGTATAGTTTCAGTGGTAAGCATCCCTATGCTAATCATATCAACTATATGATTCATGATCGACCTTTCGGTCTCATGTGTTCCGAGGCCATGTCTGCACATGCTAGGCTCGTCAAGCTTAACCCGAGTGTTCTGCGTGCGCAACTGTTTTGCACCCGTTGTATGTGAACGTTGAGTCTATCACACCCGATCATCACGTGGTGTCTCGAAACAACGAACTGTAGCAACGGTGCACAGTCGGGGAGAACACAATTTCGTCTTGAAATTTTAGTGAGAGATCACCTCATAATGCTACCGTCGTTCTAAGCAAAATAAGGTGCATAAAAGGATTAACATCACATGCAATTCATAAGTGACATGATAGGGCCATCATCACGTGCTTCTTGATCTCCATCACCAAAGCACCGGCACGATCTTCCTGTCACCGGCGCCACACCATGATCATCCATCAACGTGTTGCCATCGGGGTTGTCGTGCTACTTATGCTATTACTACTAAAGCTACATCCTAGCAAAATAGTAAACGCATCTGCAAGCACAGATGTTAGTATAAAGACAACCCTATGGCTCCTGCCGGTTGCCGTACCATCGACGTGCAAGTCGATATTTCTATTACAACATGATCATCTCATACATCCAATATATCACATCACATCATTGGCCATATCACATCACAATCATACCCTGCAAAAACAAGTTAGACGTCCTCTAATTTTGTTGTTGCATGTTTTACGTGGTGACCAAGGGTATCTAGTAGGATTGCATCTTACTTAAGCAAACACCACAACGGAGATCTATGAGTTGCTATTTAACCTCATCCAAGGACCTCCTCGGTCAAATCCGATTCAACTAAAGTTGGAGAAACCGTCACTTGCCAGTCATCTTTGAGCAAAGGGGGTTACTCGTAACGATGAAACCAGTCTCTCGTAAGCGTACGAGTAAGGTCGGTCCAAGCCGCTTCAATCCAACAATACCGCAGAATCAAGAAAAGACTAAGGAGGGCAGAAAAACGCACATCACCGCCCACAAAAACTTTTGTGTTCTACTCGAGAAGACATCTACGCATGAACCTAGCTCATGATGCCACTGTTGGGGAACGTCGCATGGGAAACAAAAAATTTCCTACGCGCACGAAGACCTATCATGGTGATGTCCATCTACGAGAGGGGATGAGTGATCTACGTACCCTTGTAGATCGTACAGTAGAAGCGTTTAGAGAACGCGGTTGATGTAGTGGAACGTCCTCACGTCCCTCGATCCGCCCCGCGAACAATCCCGCGATCAGTCTCACGATCTAGTACCGAACGGACGGCACCTCCACGTTCAGCACACGTACAGCTCGACGACGATCTCGGCCTTCTTGATCCAGCAAGAGAGACGGAGAGGTAGAAGAGTTCTCTGGCAGCATGATGGCGCTCCGGAGGTTGGTGATGATCTTGTCTCAGCAGGGCTCCGCCCGAGCTTCGCAGAAACGCGATCTAGAGGCAAAACTATGGAGGTATGTGGTCGGGCAACCGTGAGAAAGTCGTCTCAAATCTGCCCTAAAAGCTCCATATATATAGGAGGAGGGAGGGGGACCTTGCCTTGGGGTCCAAGGGACCCTCAAGGGGTCGGCCGAGCCAAGGGGGGGAGGACTCCCCCCCCAAACCGAGTTGGACTTGGTTTGGTGGGAGGAGTCCCCCTCCCTTCCCACTTCCTCCCTCTTTTTTTCTTTTCCTTTGATTTCCTTTTCTTGGCGCATAGGCCCCCTTGGGGCTGTCCCACCAGCCCACTAAGGGCTGGTGTGTCTCCCCAAAGCCTATGGGCTTCCCCGGGGTGGGTTGCCCCCCCCCCCCCCGGTGAACTCCCGGAACCCATTCGTCATTCCCGGTACATTCCCGGTAACTCCGAAAACCTTCCGGTAATCAAATGAGGTCATCCTATATATCAATCTTCGTTTCCGGACCATTTCGGAAACCCTCATGACATCCGTGATCTCATCCGGGACTCCGAACAACATTAGGTAACCAACCATATAACTCAAATACGCATAAAACAACGTCGAACCTTAAGTGTGCAGACCCTGCGGGTTCGAGAACTATGTAGACATGACCCGAGAGACTCCTCGGTCAATATCCAATAGCGGGACCTGGATGCCCATATTAGATCCTACATATTCTACGAAGATCTTATCGTTTGAACCTCAGTGCCAAGGATTCGTATAATCCCGTATGTCATTCCCTTTGTCCTTCGGTATGTTACTTGCCCGAGATTCGATCGTCAGTATCCGTATACCTATTTCAATCTCGTTTTACCGGCAAGTCTCTTTACTCGTTCCGTAATACAAGATCCCGCAACTTACACTAAGTTACATTGCTTGCAAGGCTTGTGTGTAATGTTGTATTACCGAGTGGGCCCCGAGATACCTCTCCGTCACACGGAGTGACAAATCCCAGTCTTGATCCATACTAACTCAACTAACACCTTCGGAGATACCTGTAGAGCATCTTTATAGTCACCCAGTTACGTTGCGACGTTTGACACACACAAAGCATTCCTCCGGTGTTAGTGAGTTATATGATCTCATGGTCATAGGAAGAAATACTTGACACGCAAAAAACAGTAGCAACAAAATGACACGATCAATATGCTACGTCTATCAGTTTGGGTCCAGTCCATCACGTGATTCTCCCAATGACGTGATCCAGTTATCAAACAACAACACCTTGTTCATAATCAGAAGACACTGACTATCATTGATCAACTGGCTAGCCAACTAGAGGCATGCTAGGGACGGTGTTTTGTCTATGTATCCACACATGTAAATGAGTCTTCATTCAATACAATTATAGCATGGATAATAAACTATTATCTTGATACAGGAATTATAATAATAACTATACATTTATTATTGCCTCTAGGGCATAATTCCAACACCTACTTCTACGACAAAAGATGGGCTTCTCTTCCTGGACGGGCCGACGATGCACCTGCAAGATGTTCTTTGGGCCCTCCATGACGTAAAAAATTATGGTGGACGTGAGGACGAGAATCTTTTGGGGATTTCTCTGCCTTGCACGATATACGATGGCGTGGTCAAGAGGGGTGGTTTGCGCATTCTCTCTTACACACGCATGTGCGACCGATCAAGCCCTTCACATTACTAAACATGTGCGGGCTCTCGCACTTCTAAACCAGGGTGATCGGTATGAGGCTCGATTGATCAACCATTGCTCGTGTGCGATAGTTTGCAGACCCGATCAATGTGATCTGAGTCTCTAGCTAGCCTACAATTGTCTGCATGGTGCGAGAAGTCTGCATGTGCATGAATTGTTGTGATCGTGCGCGGTAGTACGCTACCCCCAGTACTTTATATGCGCGAGTGTGTAGTTGCAAGGAGCTCATGCACGATACGTAGAGTCGAGACCAGTCAGTTGTTATGTGGAGCCCACCGCGTACAATACGTAGAGTTGACCAACCCAGATGTTGCTTGCTCTTCGTCGGAGTTGTTGGGTAATCCCAAGTGTAAGGATGATGTATCTAGCAATAAGTATTTTCTTCGATTGAGAACCAAGATTTCAAACAAGTAGAAATTACCTACTTGATTGAGAACCAAGATCTCAAACAAGTAGAAATTACCCATGCAACAACTAATGATTAGATACAATGATTCAAGAAAGTTGTCAATCCTCTTGTCCTTTTGATCACAATATTATATTTTATAGTGTGATTGGAATTGATAAATGGATAACATAAATAAAACGGTACACCAATAAAGCAAAGTAATGATGGTTGTTTTCGGTAAAGGAAAATAACTATGGGGTCATAGCTTCATGAGAGGCATCTCTCCAAGCAAGATAAATGTGGTGTGGTGAAGAAACTACATTTGAGCAGAAAATTAATTACCATGTTTATTTTTGTGATTGCAATCATCCATGACACACTCTATTATAGTATTACATCCGTGAAACATAAGGAAAAAAAATCCAAATTTAAAAACAATGAAAATTATGAAATGATCAGGCATACAAAAAAATAGTAATGATTCCGAAAATTGTTCGAAAAGTCATAAAATATTCACATACTAAAAAATCATGATTTTGAAAAAAATGCACATATTCAAAAGAAAAATCTGAAAATAAAAATGTTCCAGATTGTGAAAATTGTTTGTGTATTCAAAACAAGATCATGAATTTCAAAAATTGTTTGCCAATTTTACAAAATGATCGTTAAGTTCAGAAATTATTTCCAAATTTCATAAATAAAAAGTTTATCAATTAAAAAAATCTCTCACTAAGAAAATATTCACATGTTTCAATAAAATATTTACAACTTAAAATATTGTTAGCTAATTTATAAAAATGTTCACGAGTTCTAGAAAATATGCATTATTTCATAGAATGTTCACGAGCAATACATACATGAACAAATAAGAAGACAATGATAAAAATATCCATAAGATTTTTTTGAGGCAAAATATCCATAAGTTAAAAACAAGGAAAAATAAATAAAAGGTCGAGGAAGGTCCTACAATCTTCCCGAAACCAATGGGCAAAAATCAGAATGGACCAACCCATACACTAGGGACGTGTTTGGTTCCTCGTATTAGGCCGGGCCAGGCCCGCGCGGAAAGAGTATGGCATGTTTGGTTGCCTGGGTCGCATCCAATTCGTGGCCCGCACGAACCTCAAAGCAGGCATGGGCCTGGGTCTGGAGGAACGGTCCAATCGAACGTTTTTTGTGAGCCAGGCTCGCTCGAGCCACGCATGGCGAGCGCCTGCACGCCTTGGGACGCGCGGGAGACGATGCGACTGCTCATAACTCCCCACACCCTCTCCTGTCACATCCCTCGCGAGTTCACACCCACTCCCTTTCTCTCACCTCACCGCCCGTTCGGTTTCTCACGCCGTCGTCTCACCACGCCCTACCCACTCCGATCATCACCGACATCAATCCCATCCAAGAGAGGTGGGTTGCCGGCCTCTCCGCGGCCGGAGCAGATCTTTCGGCGGCATTGCGAGCTCCCTCCCATTTCTGCACCATGTCGCCGCCCCGGGCCAATGCACAACTTCGTGGGGATACAATACCCGTCGGCGTCGTCCTTTGCAGGCCCCTCTTATGGGGGTATTTTTAGCCCCATATGAGGGTTTTCTCCTCCGCGTCCGGTGCCAGGCGAGGGGAGCTCCAGGATGCCGACTTCATCTTCGAGCCGGCGCAGGAAGAGGTCCACGTCCACGGCCCTCGGAATGGCCGGCTCCTGTTCATCGGCGGCGCCAACACCCCTCTTCCCGTCAGGGTTTTCACCATGGTCGGCGTACGCGACACCGACAACCCCCACTTTAAGCTCTCGAACCCCCCTCTCCTTCTTAGTTAGGGTTCTTAGGGTAGTTCATAGTGTGTTAGATTAGATTTGTGGCCTGTACATTTGACCCGATTGGATCCGATTCGATTTGATTCTACTATATTCGACCGGATTCGACGAGAATCCACTGTTTTGGGGATGAACACAAGTGCATGCTTACATTGTTCATCCCACATGCCTAGATTGTTCATAATGTAGTGGTGGTTTGCATCTGTTCTTACTACCAAATTGTTAGTTTGTAGTGCCACATTGTTGGCTCTTGGTGCTATTACTAGTGTATATGCTACTTTTGTTAGTTCTTACTACTTTCTGTTCATGCTACTCTTATTGCTGCTGCTGTTGATGCTACTCTTCTTCTTCTTGTTGTTATGTTGCTCTTGTTGCTAGGGTACGTGAGTGCATGTGGCATGCAAGTAGGATATACCTGAATGCTAAAAATAGTAGGTGGAAGTAGGACATGTGAGTGGTGGCTTCATCTGATCAGTGTTAGCACTCATCATGTGACCACTGATAATTGTAACCACTGATGAGAGTAGCACTGATCATGTGTTAGTACTTACTTAGTAGTGATCATTGTAAGCTGTGTTCAGTGAGCATACGCCATGTCCTACTTCTTAGCTTTGATCATGTGCCATATTTGTCGGGGATATACCCCGCGGTGTAACCCGGCTTGAAGTATGACCCAACTAGGACTTGGCGATTCACTAGGGACTCATTCGTAACCTGGCGGGCAGCTCGTACTTGACCCGACAGGCGACTCAGACAAACGAGAAAGACCCAACGGCCCAGAAGGCGGGAGGGCTGGCTCACAGAGAAGGCCCAAGGAAAGGAAGGACTCCCTCACAAAGGAAACAAGAGCCGGATTAGGATTCAAGAGAGACTAGTCCTAGTCCTACTCCTAGTAGGACTTTACATGTAAAACCTACCCCTTCCACTTATATAAGGAGGGGTAAGGCGCCCTAAGAGGGACAAGTTCAAGTCATTAGAGATAGACAAATTAGACACCCTCGAGATTAGAGGTAGCAATCCCGCACCCTTGTAATCGAGATCATCATCTTCATTAATGAAACACAAGTATGACGTAGGATTTTACCTCCATCGGAGGGGTCGAACCTGGGTAAACTCGCGTCTCTCGATTCCGATCAACCCCTGTCAAGCCGCCACATAGTTGCGATGGTCTCATACCTAAGTTCTCTCACGAAGACATATGCCGTGATACAAACCACGACAATATGTGTTGCTAACTCATGTCAGTCTGTCTGACAAGATAATGAAGACGGAGTGGGACACAACCGGCGGTGGTGCGCAAGTCGTCGTTGGCGCAGAGGGGTGGAGGACCTCATTCTCACCAATCGGTGGCTGTAGAGGGTGGTGTTCCCTGGCAGGGTGGAGTTCATGAGGATGCCGTTGGGCACTGGGAGGAGGCTGAGGACCGGGCACGAAGAGGGTGCACGGGAACCTATCAGGTTCTACGTGCAGATGCTAACGAGGAGGACATCGCCATGCTCATCATCCCGCCTAAATTCAGGCCAGTGATGAGGCAATGGCTGGTCCTCGCCCCTCCTCGCGTCATCAGCCTCTCTGCCAGCAAGTGGTGCGAGTTTTGGGTTCACGTTCGGATGTTCAAAGTCCATATGGTGTTGGGGCGCGGCTCTGAGTACTTCTGCGACCGGCACAGGATCGTCCCCGCGACCTTCTTGTTTTCAAGCTCTCCGGCCGGGGGCTCACGGTGCAGATCTACAACGCCAACAACTCCATCATCTATGGAGTCCGGTGCACGAAGCACAACTACGTCGGCGACATCGCTCACACCATCTAGTTCGTGTGTCTAGTCTGAACCTCTGAACCATGCGTAGTCCTATGAACTGAAGTAGTGTAGGGTTGAACTGAACCCCGATCGTTTCTTTTGCTATCAAACTATCCATATTTTGCCCAGGAAGGAGCACCCTGGGGTCCAGCAGGGGCATGGGATGGCGTGCTATTTTAAATGTATGCGTAGTAGCTTCTGGTCTGCCTATAATTTACTTGTTCTTGCTGCTTTTCTGTTGCTGTTGATCATAGTGTGTTGTGTGTGTTTAGTGTTGTCAATTGGGTGGTAACTCCACCACATTTGAATGGGGTGAGCAGATCAAGTACTTGCACACAATCAAACAGTTGTGCTTTGCATCTGCTCACACCTAAAGCACAAACACACGCAACCAAACAAGTTGCATCCATCTCGGTCTTGATACAATGCATGCAACCAAGCAGCATGCAGATGTTGGTTTTTTGCGTGTATATGCTCAGCCAGGCCGAGTTGAGACAAGTATGCAAAGTGGCTAAAAATGATGCATGTAACCAAACATGCCCTAGACAGGTTGCCTCACGCTTAGCTCGGCTAGGTGGAGTTGCTCAAAAAAAAGGTCGGCTACGTGTGATCCTATTTGCCACCGAGCGGCGCCAAATAGTAGTTGCTTCCTTAAAGCCGCCTACAGTTGGCCCGCCCTAGTTAGCTATTTTAGTTCGCTAATGTTTCCTTAGCTGTGTCATGCGGTGTTCTAAAAAAATTGTTTCCTAGAGATGTCTCAAAACATAAAAAAGTTGTTTCATGCGTGTGGAAAGTGTGAGTTCCAAAGAAAGACGGTGAAATGGGTTTCCATGACATCCATTGCTTCAATCCCGCTTTATTGACAAAATAAGCATGGCGTTTATTGGATGACCTTGATTCCCTATGTGCAACAATACTTCGAGCCAAGTATTATCCTGATGGAGATTTGTTGAATGCACTTTTGAAGAAGAAATCATCATACACTTGGCAAAGTATTATGGAGGGTGTCAAAACTTTAAAACTCAGGCACATATGGCGAATTTGAGATGGACAAACCGGAACATCGAAGATGCATTTTTTTGTGTATTTTTTCTTGAAATTGTTTTTCATCCAAAAGCTAAGAAAGACCGATGGAAAACCGAAACACCGAAAAAACCTAGAAAAAGACTCACCTAAAAAGCCAAAAACAAGTGCGGAAAATAAAAAAAAATATCCAAAAAAAACGCTCAAAACTCAACATGTGACGGCTGCTAAGAACGCGCCAAATGACCGTACGTGAGAGTGATCGTTGCGAGCCTTTTCAAAAAACGCTCGCCAACTAGTTGCTCTCTACATTGCCTCAATATTCTCACTCTTTTGTTAAACTGCAAATGGGCCGGCCCAGTTCAATCACCCAATGCGAAGCCACAGCTCCTTGATGCACATGGTCATACTATAGGGACTCTCCAAGGCCACAGCTTTCCAACTCGCTGCAAATGTTGACAACGTATTATAAAAATGTTAATCTGATTTTTCTAAAATATCAGTTAAGTACTTGAAAAAAATGTTGAACAAGTATGTCAAAAATAAAAATCAAGTATTTAAAATATATTAAATGTGTATAAAGAAAATGTCAACCATGTATTAAGAAATATTATTCTTCAATTTGAAAAAAATATTAATAAATCATTTTAAACTGATATGTCAAATAAATTAATTGAGCACTTGAAAAATATTAAATATACAAATGGAAAAGTTGATTATTTATTAAAAAAATTTACTCATGTAGTTTTAAAAGTGTTAATCAAGCATCTGAAAATAAATACGAAAACTGATAGAATTTTTTTGACCATGCATTAAAATATATTAGTCAAACATTAAAAAATATCAAAAATATGTATAGAAAAAATGTTCACCGTGTAGTAAAAAATGTTAAACTCCTACTTAAAAATTATTAAACATGTATTCGAAAATGTATTAGGTATATACCAATTTTACTTAGTGAAAAATAGTAAAAACCCAAGACAAAAGAAAAAAAAAGCAAATGAAAAACGAGAAAGAAAGAAACAAAACCAAAGAAATTTTACAAAATATAAGGAAAAAACTATTACAAGCAAGAAAGAAAGAAATTAAAAATAACAGAAAGAAAAACAGCAGTTAAAACAAAGAAAGAAATGGAGAAAACGATGCAAACAAGACATAAAAACTAAAACACAAAACAAGAAAACTATTGGAAACCCTCACGTTTTCCTTCAAGTCCCTACAAACATAGCACGGGGTTAAGTAGGTGGCTAGCAGCAGCTAGGGATTGAGTCACCGCACTCTCCCCTTTTCTCTAATATATTTCTTCTAAGTAAGCGTTAATGGGTTGGCTTGTTACTGTAGATTATTTATACGAAAGCTCCTATTGTCTCGTTATAACTGAGATATCGCTCTTGCATTTGTGAAATCACTAGTTAGCGAATACATTTTCCAACGATTACTTCCATCTTTACAGATTGTGAAAAATGACGCATTGCATGCATGTCATTTGTCGCAATCCGGGAGTTTTCTCTTTTTTCGTAAATCCGTATTTTCAAGACGTTTTATCTCCTAAATCATGCGTCCAAATTTTGAACCGTTTTCATCGTTGGCTTTCTTGCGTCGAGATCTTCAAAACAAGATCCCATGTTGATATGTTTTGACGAACTTTTTTTGATGAAAAAATCAGAAGAAAAAACCATGCCTCACGCGATAGGGAACAGAAAGGGCGTTTTTTTCGCTTTCCGATCATGCCTCTCGCGGAAAAAAAGAGAGCAGAAAACGCGTTTTTTCTTTTTCGGGAGAGGGCGTGCCTCTCGCGAAGGCAAAACCGTGCCTTTCGCCGGAGCAAAACCGAGCCTAAACACATTTTTTTCCTTTCGGAAGAGGCACGGGCATGCCTCTCGTGAAGACAAAACCGTGCCTCTCGCAAAAAACAGAAAACACGTTTTTTCTTTTCCGAAAAATACGGCCGTGCCTCTCGTAAAGGCAAAATCATGGCTCCCGCGGAAGCAAAACCGTACCTCTCATAAAAAAACAAAAAACATGGTTTTTTTTGCGTAAAAAACAAAAAACGCGTTTATTCGCAGGAATTTTTTTCGTCCAAAAATTACGAAAGACCGATAAAAACCGTAACACCAAAACAAAACAAAAAACCACTCAAAAAAGATGAAAACTCGTGCGGAAAAATAAAAAAGAACCCGAAAAGAACGCTCAGAACACGATACATGACGGTGAGTGGAAACGCGTCAAGTGACGGCGCATGGGAGCGATCGCTGAGAGGCTTTCAAAAAGAGCTCTTTTACGGTACCTTGGGTGAAATATGAGGGTACCGTAAAAAAGTTCCTCAAAAAAGCACTCGCTAAGTAGTCGCTTCCACGCATATGTGGTTTGGTTCCTTTCGATAGCACGAAGATGGGCCTTACTTATCTCTTGTGTTCTATCGATCCACCTGTTAGACTCTCTTTTTTAGCCTTTTAGCCTTAAGTATCGCCACCAGGAATTTGTGTCGTGATACTTTATCATTCAACGGTACAATCAATGTTCTCATCATAATCCATGCTACTAAAAACAAGGGGAAACTGACTCATTTATCTTCTTCTTTGTTTTTTCAGGGGAACTAACTTAAATTTCTCTGGTGCAAATTGAGTGATCTACAACAGCTTTATTTTGTTTACTCAACAGGCAGGCCGAAAATCTTAAATTCATTTTTTCATGAATAATGATCTCACAGAAGTCAATGAACAACACATACAACTTATTAGGTTTGGTCATTATTGCAAATCACAACTCATAATACCTTATACATCATGTGGAATGGCTATACTCGAGTCTTGACAGGCTAACGGCGACTATATTAATCAACAAAGAGATAAGGTTAATTAGTGTGTGTATGTTTTCCTATTATTAGCTGGGCTGCACTACTCTTGAATCCTATTGCAAGCCATGTTTTGGGCCAGCTTGTGATTTTCAAACTTGCCGTCCTCCTACTTTTGAAGCGTGGTTATTATGAAAACTAATACTCCTTCAGTATCAAAATAAGTGTCGTAGATTTAATATTAAGTTAATATAAATTTAGTATTATTTAATTTAAGTAAGCATATGGGTATGAGCTCAGCTTAGCTCAATCTCGCAACCCGCGAGGAGGCGAGCGAGGAGTGCGCAATGGCCTTTTTTCTTCTCGTTATTTTACAAGTGCTAGAAGGGCTCACCTTATAAGGAGGTATAGCTCTCTTCCAACTAACGGTATGACACTAAATTTTAGTCCTACTCACACCACACAAATAGCCAACACACATGAACCATGAGAATTTCAGATATTAGTTAGGCTTTGGGCCAAAAGCCTACTAGCTAAATCCAACAAAAAACTAAAACATTTGTTGCATCTCGATGTTGCAAGTGCTACCTTTCAACTGCACGCGAAGGTCATGAACGAAGTCATTTGTTGCTTGTGTCCTTGCATCAGTTTCACGTATGATCCATGTTTAAAAAATTGGACAGTATTATAAACTCAAAAGAAAAAATAATTAGAAGTAACAATGTCAAATATCTGCAATGTTTCATTTCCAGATCTGGTTTGATCTTAGCCAAGGGTTAAAAACTAAAATGATTTATTAGTCTTATTTTAGTCATCTGATCCATTATGTTCCACCTCTACACACGTCGTTTCTGATTATGCTAGACGCCTCTCATTTTTTGTGGCATTTCCCCTATTTCTTGATGGGGATATTATATGCAGGCCACGTATTTTACTCTAAACGTGCTCCACACGCACACTAATGTGATGATAACATATAATCTAAATACTTAAAAGTGCAGCTGTATTTTTAAGCTTTTTCGAGCGCATGCGTTTTACCCATTCGATTACGCAGGGTTATCTTCAATTCCACGCGCATACGTTTATTTGAGGCTTTAAAATTTTCTAAAATTCATAACTTTTGACTCTAGCGTCGAATTTGAAATCCATTTTCATCATTGTGTTTCTCGCGACGAGTACTTCAAAACTAGATCTCATATGGAGAGGTTCCGACAATCTTTTTCTTGAGCAACTTTAGGGTGATATTGAGCAACTTTAATGCTAAAAAAACAACTTTTTATTAATGTGCGTAGTATGATTGTCTATCAATGAAAATTTCTTCAGAGTTATCAGCATGACTAGAAGGTTAACTAACTTCACCCTTTAGCAATCACATGGCAGATGTCGTCATCTATTTCCAAACAGAAATAGTTAAATTACGCGTTGGATGTGCATACTCGGCTTTTCATGCATTGGATGTGCATTAATTTATGTATGTTTTTTTTTCAAAAAGCTAAACCGTGTGTTGGAATTATGGTATGTTTTCATCGTTGGTTTCCTCGTGACGAACTCTTCAAAACGAGATCCCATATAAATATGTTTTGAAGAAAAAACATTCAAAAGCAACTTCGATGTTAGATGAGGCAACCTTAGTGTTAAACAGAAGCAACTTTGATGCTAGATGAATTGCATCATGTGTAAACACATGAGTTGCTTGTTGAATGCTCTGAAGTTGTGCAAAAACACACTAAAAGTTGCTAACTTTTTTGTGATACTCGAGTGCAATTATGATAACTATTTACAAATAGCAGGCAACTTGGCATCAATGGTAGGCAACTGAACATCAACCGTAGGCAATTGATTATCAGTAATAGGCAATTGAGCATCAAATTTAAGCAATCTTACAGTATTTGTAGTCAACTGAGCATCAACCATAGGAAACTAATCATCATTATTAGGCAATTAGGCATCAATGTTTGGCAATTTCATAGTATTTGTAGGCAATTAAGCATCAACCGCATGCAATTACTTGTACATAGCAATAAATGTGCCCTATATTTTGTGTGATTTTCTCATTTTTACAAAAACCAACCAAATAGGTAGTCCAACTAGGTCAAAAAATAAGTTGCTTTCCTTCAACACTAAAGTTGCCTCAATATCATTTAAAGTTGTCCACAAAAAAGTTTGTCGAAACCTATCCATATGGGATCTACTTTTGAAGAACTCGTCGTAAGAAAGCCAGCCGTGAAAACGGATCTCAATTCTGACGCTTGGTTCAAAAAATATAGTTTTTTTGAAAAAAAACCAAACATAATTAAATACGCTGAAGCAGGGACCAGATGCACTCTAAACAACTAATCAACGAAGTGGTGCTCCCTAACCACGTCCAACATATAATTGTTGGAGTTGACCTACCATTGATTTCTTGTCGACCTACAAGTGGTTGAAAGGAATTTTCGTTTTGTTTTACTCATCGTACGTTCAGGATGGCCATGATCTTGGCTTTTACACTTTTTTCCCCAAAAGGTTACAAATTTGGTAAGACATATCAGTAAAACAGAACATTTTATGTATACCAGTGGTAAGAAAAAAGAGCCCCGCTTCGGTATACCCCTTACAAACCATATAAAGGATAACATGAACCTTTCACATTAATTTCCGTATGTACGATATATCCACTACATATGCGCCCTTGGGCGGGTCAAGTACACCATTTTTTATCCTCTATTAAAGCTCAAAAATTATGCTCATACCACATTTCAAACTCCAGACCTGTAGCCAAGATGGAAGCAACAGCAACCAACAGGACACATTTCTAGATATGACAAATCCAAGTATGATATTTCTTTTATATAAAAACAATAACGGTTTCCCTATTTTGGTTTAAATTTTGCCTGTCAGCTCCTTTTTCTTTCGTATTTCTTTTTCACCCTATTTTCATTTTTTAATTTGTGATTTTTAAATATTTTGAACTTTTCTTAAATTCATTTTCTCCTTTTTGATATTTATTATTCTTTTGAAACTTATTGAAGAAATTGAAAAATAGTTTAGAATACCAAAATTATAATTTAAGTAATAGTTTAAATTTTGCATGGGTCATTTGTATGTTGATTCTCACTTGCTCGCAGAAGTTGGATAGATTTGAGAAACGTATGCATGTACATCATGTAAAACGAACGGGTGTCGGTAAGGGCGAAAGGGGTGTTATAATGCGATGATGTCACTCCGAGTCATGAAATGGACCCAATATTAGTCTGTACGCAATTTTGGAATTTCAAATTATGTATGAAATTTTTATAAATTCTGTACCTTTTTCAAAGTTGTTAATAACTTCCCAACAATTTAGGGTTTAGGATTTAGAATACCAAAATTACGATTTAAGTAATAGTTCATCAATTTTTAAAATAATGTGATGATGTTTCTTCAACTCATGAAACGAGCCCATTTTTTTCACATGCCGTAACGATCATCACAAGGAGGCACGTCAAATGTTTTAAATTTCTGACATTTTATGCATTTTCTATGATTTTCTGAAAACACGGAAAAACAGTTGTCTGACATGTTGCAGCGTGTGCTTGGTGTCCTATTTTTTCAAATTTTGCGTCGGTCATTTGAATGTTCATTCTTATTTGCTGGTAAAAGTTGGGTAGATTTGATGAACGTGTGCATAAACATCACGTGAAACCCACGGGTGTCGGTAAGCGCGGAAGGGGTGTTATAATGCGATGATACTTCTTCGACTCATGAAATGGATCCAAATTTTTTTCACATGACCTAATGATCATCACAAGGAGGCACGTAATTTTTTTTAGTTTCTGACATTCCGTGCATTTTCTATGATTTTCCATCCTAAAACATGAAAAAACAGTTGCCGGACGTGACGCAATGTACGTTTGGTGTCCGATTTCGTTCAAATTTTGCAGGGGTTATTTGTATGTTTATTCTCAGTTGCTGACAAAAGTTGGGTAGATTTGATAAACATATGCATGTACATCATGTGGAACGCACGGGTGTTGGTAAGGACGGAAGAGTGTTATAACGCGATGATGTTACTCCGAGTCATGAAACGGACCTAATTTTAATTTATGCACAATTTTGGAATTTCAAATTATGCATGAAATTTTTAAAAAATTTAACACATTTTCCAAAGTTTTTATCCTAACAATTTAGGGTTTAGGGTTTAGATTACAAAAGTTACGGTTTAAGTAATTGTTCATCAATTTTTAAAATAACAGATCATCTACTTTATAAAAAGTTTATTAACTTTCAAGAAAAGTTTGCCTATTTGAGAAATAGTTCACGAATTTAAAAAAAAAACTTCATCAGTTTGTGAAAAAATCACCTATTTTAAAGAAAAATTGACGAACTTGAAAAAAAATCATCATTTAAAAGAACAAATGGCACGAGGTTTAAAATGCTAACGCATTTAGAAAGGAAAAGGAAATCAAAAAAAGAAAAAAGAAAAAAATAAAGAGAAAACAAAACAAAACTGAGAATACTGCGTTCCTGGAGTTGTTTATTAGAATAAAATACAGTTATAGCACGTGAGGTCTTGTTGCCTAGTTGGTTATTGCAGCTGTGATAATACCTAAAGGTGCATGGTTTGAATCTTTTTTCTCACATTCTTCTTTTGACTGTTTAAAATATAGAAAAAACATGAACATGCCTGTCCAGCAGAGTTCTTTTTTTGACGGTTTAAAAAATAAAGAAAACTGTCCTTTATTACGAAGAAATATCGATTAATCTAGACCATCCTTGTGTTAGGGGGTGTAACGAAGCATAAGTGAAGATTTTTTTTTCAAAGATTGACTGTATTCATTCTCAAAACAGTATATAACTATATATTGAACAATTATTTAACTTTGTCTGACTTTGCTGATAATATTATAGTTAGTTGGTTTTTATTCATTTGTCTGACTTTGTAATTAACCCTTGCTGTTGAGCCAATCCTGTTGCTTCTTAATTCAGTTGTTTCCAGACATGTCTATATATAGCAAGTTTCTTTCCTTCCGTATCCTTTGCCACATTAATTTCGTATCTTGGGGCTTGGCTTGACTATCGAACTCTAGATGGCAAGCAGTAGTTCTGCGGAAGAAGGTGAGCGCCAGAACTCCGCGGACAAGGACAAGCTGATCACCGTTCTAAGCATCGATGGTGGCGGCGTCAGGGGGATCATTCCGGCCACCATCCTTGGCTTCCTTGGAGAGGAATTCAAGGTACGATATATGTGTAAACAAGCTCATCTACTATGTCATCAAGCATGTTTGTCTACTGTTTCCAGAAGAACACTAGCAGTTACTACTTTGTTATCTGAACTCCTGCACCATATGTCTCCACGCAGAAACTAGATGGGCCAGAAGCTAGGATCGCGGACTACTTTGACGTCATCGCCGGCACGAGCACCGGTGGCCTCTTGACGGTGATGCTCACGGCGCCGGACAAGAACGGGCGGCCGCTGTTCGACGCCAAGGAGCTGGCGCAGTTCTACATGGATGAGTCGCCCAAGATCTTCCCACAGAGGTAACTGAACATGCATGGATGTCCATATCATGTCATAAGATTAGCGTACTTTGATGCTACTTTATTTAATTAAATGGTTGTGTGCATCCATCACTTGATGCACATGCCGGGGTTAATCCTTCTTCCCGAAAAAATCATAAGACTAGCTTTCTTTGTTGTTCAGTAGTACTATCTTCGTATTACAACATCATTTCGTTTCACCCTATCAAATTAAGCGTAAGTCGAACTCGCCAAGTTGCAGGAACTCGTTCTTCGGCAAGATCGCCACAGCTCTGAAGATGGTGCGCGGGCCCAAGTACAACGGCAACGGCAAGTACCTCCATGCGCTGCTTCGTCGGCACCTCGGCGAGACCAAGCTGGACAGGACACTAACCAATGTAGTCATCCCGACCTTCGATATCGCATATCTGCAGCCCTCAATTTTTTCGAGCTTTCAGGTAGTCTATACTCGCATATCAGTAGTATGCAAAAAATGTGCCACTAAATTTAAAATGTTCAGAAAATGTGTGCACTCCAGTCTGTCGAGACTCGAGAGTATAGCCTGTTGAATTTCAGACTGTTGTTCTCACATTAGATCGTTTCAAGATTCTCTGTCTTTTAGCTTCAAGTTATATGGAAAACCAAAGACCAACTGCTTCGCTTTCTATGATCTCGACATGTTAATTTTATCAGGAAAGAAGTTAGTGACTTCTTTCTTCTCTTGAAAAAATATCTTGTGGTTCCTAATAAATTCCATGCATGCATGAATCTGTAACAATGTTCAGCTGAAGCACTCGCCTGCGAAAAACGCGCTCCTGTCAGACATCGCGATCAGCACCTCGGCCGCGCCGACGTTCTTCCCGGCGCACTACTTCGAGACCAAGGACGACAAAGGCGAGCCGAGGGCCTTCAACCTCATCGACGGCGGCCTCGCCGCCAACAACCCCGTAAGCTAGCTATCGCCTCACCGTCGGCCGGGCGCCGGCCACGACACACAACACACACACCCTAAATCTCACGTACCGCATGCACGCATGCATGCAGACGCTATGCGCGATGAGCCAGCGTCGCAGGACATCATCGTGGGGGATGGCGAGTTCTTCGTGCAGAACCCGGTGGACTACGGCAAGTTCATGATCGTCTCCATCGGCTGCGGGCTGAACCCGAAGGAGAGCTACAGCGCTAAGGACACCGCCAAGTGGGGGATCCTGAACTGGATCGTCAAGGACGTCACCACCCCAATCGTCGACATGTTCAACGCCGCCAGCGCCGACATGGTGGACATCCACCTCTCCGTCCTCTTCGGCGCCCTGCGCTCCTCCCACCGCTACCTGCGCATCCAGTACGACCAGCTGAGCGGGAGCGCGGGCTCCATCGACGACTGCTCCAAGGAGAACATGGACAGGCTGGTGCAGATCGGGGGCGAGCTGCTCAGGAAGAACGTGTCCCGGGTGGACCTGGAGACCGGCCGGAACGTGGAGATGCCCGGCCAGGGCACCAACGCCGAGCAGCTCGCCAAGTTCGCAAAGCACCTGTCCGACGAGCGGCGCAGGCGCCAAAAGGTGCTTCAGATTAACCAGCAGCTGGCCTGCTCGTGAGTCTTGTTCGTTTGGTGGATTTTTTTCATTCATTATTATTATTATTATTGTACATTGATGAGATATTGTACAGTTATGTAATAAAATTGTGCCACAGTTGCAGAGTAAATTGAGACTTTGAGAGTGTTCCTGTTTTGCTGGAGAAGTTTTTTTTAGCTGCATTGGAGAAGTGTTGATCACATTATTTGCCTTGTTGAGAGTGGATTTTCAACTTCCACATGACTAGGCACCCTCTATGAGCGGTAAAATTGAAATAAAAAAAATTAAAAAAATCTGAAACTTTGCAACATTAAATATGACCAAACTTTTCTGGTGCTTGCAAGTTTCATGTCATTTTTTTTTCGAGGAGCTCTACACAGGAAAAGCCATTTTAGTTCTTTAAGTTTTGAACACTTTTAGCATTGAAATCTGAAACTTGTTTGTACATCTTTCTTTATATGATATTTTGACATGAAAACTTGTAAGAACCTATAAAGTTTGACCATCTTTAATGTTGCAAAGTTTTAGATTTTTATTTTATTATTTTATTTTACTGTTTATAGAGGGTCGGGAGCTGTTACACCTTTCCCTTGCCTTGTTTTCCTGGTTAATTATCTTTTTAGTCCAAAAAAATACTCCTTCAAGTATGTCTAACAAATTTGATTGGACAAAGCTAACGAACTCATAGTCGTGTGCTTTGCCAACAAGAAACCTCGGTGCAACGACCCAGACAAGCATGATTTGAGCCGGATTGGCTTAACTTGTAAGCCGAGGAGACTGCCAATCACATGACCAGCATGAGATAATGTTTGAGCCGTGTGTTGGTTTAACTTGCAGGCAGAGAATCCCCAAAAAAAAAAACAAAAAAAACTTGCAGGCAGTGAACACTAACTATCCTAATCCAAATTGTTTTTCATATTTCAGCCGTGTCTCTGCAGAGGAATGCGTACATTGATAAACAAATGATGCAAGTAAATTTTTAGGGGAACAAATGACGTCGGTTAGTTGGTTCCCAGTTGAAGCTTTGCATTTGTATATCTGGACAAAGCGCGTCATGAAGTGCTCCTAATGTTATGTTTACTAGCAAAAGGCCCATGCGTTGCAACGGGAAAAAGAAATACCACACGCTCTTATTTTATAAAAAATGGTCTATAATATGAGAATTTGTAATTATGACACAAATAAAAATGATCTTATCCTACAAAAATGCAGTTCAAAATTTCACAGGTCTTCTATTTTAACACGGCTTGCATGTAGATTTAATACGTACAAAGAATCAGTCAAGTGACCTTCCGTTTCATCTCTAATCCTGATTTTGTTTACGTGTTCATCCCCAACCCGGATGAGTACCGGTATGAAAGAAAGACGAATAATGACTTATTTATTAAGATTGCATCCTAGATAGTATTTTTATTAAACGTTTAACAGATAAAATAATATCATATTTAAATTCTACATATTTTTCTAATAAAATTCCATATATAAGATATTAAATTTAGAGTTACGGTTTAAAAGATATGAGTATTTTAAAAAACATTTAATATATACTACGAGTTTAATGTCATAAACTGTAAGGGCTTTTTTGTAAAATCATCTCGATGGGTTTTCCGACGGAAGCGATAGCCTCTTTATTATTATTAGGTAAAGATTAACCCGTGGAATCTCATTGTCTTACTCAAGGTGACCATAATCCTCCTCGCGACTAACTATAATGCATGCGTTCACGTCATTCATATTGGTTGCTCCCAATTTTTAAAGGTTATTCTGTATGCATCAACATCTCCCTTCCCCTCCCCTTTTCGGATCAGCACATCCCTCCCGGTCCCCTCCGCCTCCCCTCCCGCCGCCGCCAGATCCCGGCTAGGCAAAGCCCGTGCAGGGGTGTGATGGCGGCGGCGGGGCGTTCCTCCTTCCCGGCTTGGAGGCGTGGCTATGATTGTGGATCTTGAGCGGGTGCCTCGGGACAACGTGTGTGGCCATGGCGTCGGTCATGCAGCGATATGACCTCCTCTACCTTTGGTTTTCTTCATCGTCGGTCCAAAGGGATCTAGGCGGTGGGTGTTGTCTCGCGGTGGCTTCCCGGTGATGGATCAAGTGGAGGAGGAGATGGTGGCCCACCTGCTGAAGTGGGTGAGGATGCCACCATTAGCGGCGGCGCCCAGGGGTGTCATTTTCCTTGTTGGAGGCGATGGTGGGGGCGTCCCTCGCTCCATTGTTTTTGAGGGAAACCTCAGATCTGGAGGAAGCTTCCGTTGACGGCGGCGCCCGTGGGCGTCGTAGCCCTCGTTGAAGGGCCTCCTAAATCAGATGATGGCGACGTCTTTGTCGTCTCCCCCGTGGGGGCATCATCTTTGGAGACATTCATCGGCTGGACGAACATGTGGACGGTTTGGTGGTTGGGCGTCGGTAGGTGGTGGAGCGATGCTTCATCCTACACATCGTGGCGGCGGATCTCGGCGGCGTGGCGCAGTGGAGGCTCGGCGTACGATGGGTGGCGATGGACTCGTGTGTAACACCCTGATTTTTCAAACATTCTCTTTTTAAAATATTTTTGAAGATCACTTGCAATTTGGTGGATTTTCAAATTCTCAAAGCAAGTTGGATTATGGAATCTCTGCTTTCTTGTCTCAAAGAACCCAAAACCATTTGCTTCTTACTAAAACCTTTCTGAGATTTATTTGCAATATTTTATCCCATCAAATAATTCTCTTTTTCTATTTTGGGAGTTATGCCATCACTATGGGTTGTGAAGCAACCTATAGCTTGGATGAGCTTTAAGACCCAAAACTTTTGCAACATCTTCTCAATACCATATGATTTCAAAATATTCAAAAATATTTCTTTGTCCAATGTATAATTATGGCCAGAATAATTATTTATTTTCTGACCAGAAGTATCCCTTTGTGAAGCAACCCCATGATTCTTGTTTCAAAAAATTCCCCATAAATTCCTGTAGTTACTAGGGATCATATATGGTTCCAATATGTAAAATCATCCAATAGTCCAATACAAATTTTGAGCAAAAACACTCTGCTAAGTTTCTGCTAAAACATGACCTTTGTGAAGGAAGTGCCAGATAGGAGTGCACAATGGAGCTACAACTTTTTGGGCATGTGTGCACTACCAAATGAAACTTCCCCACCAAATGACACTGGTAGCAAAGCTTGCAATTGAGTGCTAGGAGCTCATTTGTGTTCTGGACCACAAAGATGGTTTTCAAAGAAACTATATTCATTTGATCTTCAAACCTTGCCAATTTTTGCCAGTTTAGATTCTTTTCTATGCTGATTCTACTAGACATCTTATCCTGCTCTAATCCCAACCCTGTTGAGCTCTAGAACCACCCAAAGTCTGCTGGCAGAACCTGTTGTTGATGTTCCTAGTCGAGTAGAGGTTGTATGTTCAGGCAAGCAGTGGATGGTGACTGATGGAAGGCTGGTCGACGCAAGAGACAAGGTTTTCAGGCTTGCGTGGCATCAGGGTGGCCGCAACCGTGGTGACCACGGTGCTGGCATGCCACAGAGCGCGCTCTGCGCAGCTCCACTGACAGCCGAGCCGCCCCGAGCCGTCAATCGCTGCCCCACCCTTGTCCTAAGCGCCGACGAGGTCCCTGGTAGCTGCGTGGCACCTCCCGAACCCTCTGGTTCGCCGGAGAAGGCCACCGTCGCTCCCGGCCAAGCTCCACCACGGGCAGCACAGTGGGCTTCGACCACTGTGGTCATCCGCAAGCCATTAATGGCTCCTGACCCGTCCCATCGCTCCCCTGACCTCCTCCATCACCGCACTCCCACGCCGCGACAACCAGCTCGCCGTCCTTGCTCCAGTGGCAAGCCCGAGCCTTGCCGCTTCGGGAGAGCTCGGCAGCGCTCGTCGCTGGCCTATATAAGGCACTGTCCGAACCCCTCCTAGATCTCACCCCTCTCCTCCATCGCTGGATTAGCCCTTGAGACCCCCTGTAAGAGCCGGGAGCTCGTCTCCCTTAGCTCCGGCGACAAGCTCCGCCGCCAAATCCCCTTTGTCGCCAGCCTCCTCCGCCCTTCCCCAGTCTAATCCAAGGCCATCATCGAGTTCCCTTGGTTCCTCTGGTGCTCCTTGAGCCTTCGGTGAGTCGAATCCCTGCCAGAACCATCGCCGTCGACGACCACCGTAGCCTCCACCCACCGGAGAAGAAGGGGCGACGCCGTACGTCCACCTCCGAAGGAGCTATGGGTAAAGGAAGGACCGCCGTCGAGAGCCCGTTCCATTCCCGTCATCTCCCAGCCTCGCCGCCGTCTCTATCGTCGTTGAGCGTCGCCGGTGAGCCGCCCTCCTCTGTTCCCCCTCCTCTCTCTCTGTTTTAGAAGGGGCAGGTCCCACCTGTCAGTGTCTGAGGCCCGAGGCCGAAGCGTTAAGTGGAGGCACCCCTCCACTTTATGCCTTCTGTCGTGGGTATAAGTCTGACAGTAGATGTGTAGGGTACGAAAGGATGGGAAGAGCCTTAGCTACGATGAGGTTGTATGAGTTTAGGCCCCTCTATGGTGGAGGTAAAAGCCCTACGTCTCAGTGCTCTTGGGAGCTTGATGTCGAGTGGAATATGGATTACAGTGAAATGCTAACTCCTGCACTAGTGGGGAAGGGCGACTTATATAGAGTGCGCTGCCCTCCACAACGGTCCGGTGCACAGGGGTGGAGTAGTGGCGAATAAATGCCTACGTTACAGGTAACGTATGCCTTAAATGCTAATAATGGTACATGAAAACGTATGACCGTTGCCCTCCAGGGGGGTTACGATATACAGAGTGGAATCCAGTCGGTAAGTTTGATACGCTCCGAATGCTCGTCTCCGACTGGATGATGGAGGAATCGTCACCAACTGGATGATGGGAAGTCATTAATTCAGTCGGAACTGACTAAGGGCCTTGTCCCTTATGAAGGGTAGTCCTTGGGTAGGACCTATAGGGCAGGCCTATGACCCTACCCTGGGACTATAACCCCATCACCTTCGACGTGGCCCCTCCCAGGAATTCTATTTCTTTTATTTATTCTAGATTTAAACAGAAACTTTGACCATTTAAATCCTTTTATTTACAAGTCCAAATCACTTGATTCTTTTTTGCATTGAGTTGGTATTGGAATTCTTTACAAACTGGTAAATTTGGGTATTTTTCCCTCACTCATAGAATTTCTGGTTAATAAAAAGGTATTTAATGCTTTTCCTTTTCTTTTTCTATTTCAAACACATTTTTCAGAGGGAAACTTTGAAGACCAGGAGTGTTTGAACAACCCCACTCATCAAGGAAAGCCATCATATCAATGTGATGTAGTTTTGCATAGCATAGCTCACATCTTCATGCATTATACTTGCTTAACTTGCTAAGAAAATAATGATTTAATAAACAATCATATAGAGATATATGCTTATGGTTATGAAGCACTATGGTTACTATGGCATGATAGATGATCATGAGTCACGTGACCGGGCATAATCGTACAACCACCTCTTGCCGGTATGAGAAGGCTGTGACTTGGGTTGTCCGCGTGATCTCTCACCGATATGCCCCAAAGAGGGAGGGTTATGCACGTGTGCCATCTTGGCCCGGTGGGCGGTGATAACCCTGTGAGCCCAGTTAAGTTGAGTTGGGCCTACTACTGCAACAAAAGACCTTCCAACGGCGTGAGAAACAAGCGTGCTGATGGGAGACTATTCTTGTCTTGATTCTGCTCAGCAACGACACCAGGAATCCTTCTGCTACGGCTATGCCTTTAGGGACTTCCTGTTGGAATTATGCCCTAGAGGCAATGATAAATAAGTTATTATTATAATTCATGTATCAAGATAATCGTCTATTATCCATGCTATAATTGTATTGAATGAAGACTTAGATACATGTGTAGATACATAGACAAAACACCGTCCCTAGCAAGCCTCTAGTTGGCTAGCCAGTTGATCAAGGATAGTCAGGGTCTTCTGGCTATGAGCAAGGTGTTGTTGCTTGATAACTCGATCACATCATTGGAAGAATCGTGTGATGGACTAGACCCAAGCTACTAGACGTAGCATGTTGATCGTGTAATTTTGTTGCTACTGTTTTCTGCGTGTCAAGTATTTATTCCTATGACCATGAGATCATATAACTCACTGACACCGGAGGAATGCTTTGTGTGTATCAAACATCACAACGTAACTGGGTGGTTATAAAGATGCTCTACAGGTATCTCCGAAGGTGTCCGTTGAGTTAGTATGGATCAAGACTCGAATTTGTCACACCGTGTGACAGAGAGGTATCTCGGGGCCCACTCGGTAATACAACATCACACACAAGCCTTGCAAGCAATGTGACTTAGTGTAAGTTGCGGGATCTTGTATTACGGAATGAGTAAAGAGACTTGCCGGTAAACGAGATTGAAATAGGTATGCGGATACTGATGATCGAATCTCGGGCAAGTAACATACCGAAGGACAAAGGGAATGACATACGGGATAATATGAATCCTTGGCACTGACGTTCAAACGATAAGATCTTCGTAGAATATGTAGGATCCAATATGGGCATCCAGGTCCTGCTGTTGGGTATTCACTGAGGAGTCACTCGGGTCATGTCTACATAGTTCTCGAACCCGCAAGGTCTACACACTTAAGGTTCGACATTGTTTTATGCGTATTTGAGTTATATGGTTGGTTACCGAATGTTGTTCGGAGTCCCGGATGAGATCACGGACGTCACGAGGGTTTCCGGAATGGTCCGGAAATGAAGATTGATATATAGGATAACCTCATTTGATTACCGGAAGGTTTTCGGAGTTACCCAGAATGTACCGGGAATGACGAATGGGTTCCGGATGTTCACCGGGGGGGGGGGGGGCAGCCCACCCCGGGGAAGTTCATAGGCCTTGGGGGTGGCCCACCATCCCTTGGTGGGCTGGTGGGATAGCCCAAGAAGGCCCTATGCGCCATAGATAGAAAATCAAAGAGAAAGAAAAAAAAGGGGGTGGGAAGGAAGAGAAGGACTCCACCTTCCAATCCTAGTTGGACTAGGATTGGAGGAGGACTCCTCCTCCCCTGGTGCGCAGCCGTTGGGGCTCCTTGAGCCTCAAGGCAAACCTCCCATCCCTCCTCCTAGATATATGGAGCTATTAGGGCTGATTTGAGAAAACTTTTTCAAGGCAGCCCGACCACATACCTCCACAGTTTTACCTCTAGATCGCGTTTCTGTGGAGCTCGGGCGGAGCCCTGCTGAGATTAGATCACCACCAACCTCCGGAGCGCCGTCATGCTGCCGGAGAACTCATCTACCTCTCCGTCTCTCTTGCTGGATCAAGAAGGCCGAGATCATCGTCGAGCTGTACGTGTGCTGAACGCGGAGGTGCCGTCTGTTCGGCACTAGATCGTGGGACGGATCGTGGGACGGTTCGTAGGACGGTTCGCGGGGCGGATCGAGGGACGTGAGGACGTTCCACTACATCAACCGCGTTTCTTAACGCTTCTGCTGTGCGATCTACAAGGGTACATAGATCGGAAATCTCCTCGCGTAGATGGACATCACCATGATGGGTCTTCGTGCGCGTAGGAAATTTTTTGTTTCCCATGCGACGTTCCCCAACAGTGGCATCATGAGATAGGTTCATGCGTAGATGTAATCTCGAGTAGAACACAAAAGGTTTTGTGGGCGGTGATGTGCGTCTTGCTGCCCTCCTTAGTCTTTTCTTGATTCCGTGGTATTGTTGGATCGAAGCGGCTTGGACCGACATTACTCGTACGCTTACGAGAGACTGGTTTCATCGCTGCGAGTAACTCCGTTGCTCAAAGATGACTGACAAGTGTCGGTTTCTCCAACTTTACTTGAATCGGATTTGACCAAGGAGGTCCTTGGATGAGGTTAAATAGCAATTCATATATCTCCATTGTGGTGTTTGCGTAAGTAAGATGCGATCCTACTAGATACCCATGGTCACCACGTAAAACATGCAACAACAAATTAGAGGACGTCTAACTTGTTTTTGCAGGGTATGCTTGTGATGTGATATGGCCGATGATGTGATGTGATATATTGGATGTATGAGATGATCATGTTGTAATAGATAATATCGACTTGCACGTCGATGGTACGACAACCGGCAGGAGCCATAGGGTTGTCTTTAAACTAACGTTTGTGCTTGCAGATGCGTTTACTATTTTGCTAGGATGTAGCTTTAGTAGTAATAGCATGAGTAGCACGACAACCACGATGGCGACACATTGATGGAGATTATGGTGTGGCGCCGGTGACAAGAAGATCGTGCCGGTGCTTTGGTGATGGAGATCAAGAAGCACGTGATGATGGCCATATCATGTCACTTATGAATTGCATGTGATGTTAATCCTTTTATGCACCTTATTTTGCTTAGAACGACGGTAGCATTATGAGGTGATCTCTCACTAAAATTTCAAGATGAAATTGTGTTCTCCCCGACTGTGCACCGTTGCTACAGTTCATCGTTTCGAGACACCACGTGATGATCGGGTGTGATAGACTCAACGTTCACATACAACGGGTGCAAAACAGTTGCACACGCGGAACACTCGGGTTAAGCTTGACGAGCCTAGCATGTGCAGACATGGCCCGAACACATGAGACCGAAAGGTCGATCATGAATCATATAGTTGATATGATTAGCATAGGGATGCTTACCACTGAAACTATACTCAACTCACGTGATGATCGGACTTGAGCTAGTGTAAGTAGGTCATGAACCACTCAAATGACTAGAGAGATGTATTTTTGAGTGGGAGTTTAGCAAGTAATTTGATTAAGTTAAACTCTAATTATCTTGAACATAGTCTAAGTCCACTTTGAATATATTTGTGTTGTAGATCATGGCTCACGCGACAGTCACCCTGAATTTTAATACGTTCCTAGAGAAAGCTAAGTTGAAATATGATGGAAGCAACTTTGTAGACTGGGCTCGTAATCTTAAGTTGATCCTACAAGCTGGGAAGAAGGATTATGTCCTTAATGCTGCGCTAGGAGATGAACCACCCGCTACGGCTGACCAAGATGTTAAGAACGCTTGGTTAACACGTAAGGAGGACTACTCAGTAGTTCAATGTGCAGTCTTGTATGGCTTAGAGCCGGGACTTCAACGTCGCTTTGAGCGTCATGGAGCATATGAGATGTTCCAGGAGTTGAAGTTTATCTTTTAGAAGAACGCCCGGATCGAGAGGTATGAGACATCCGATAAATTCTATGCTTGCAAGATGGAGGAGAATTCATCTGTCAGTGAACATGTGCTCAAAATGTTTGGGTACTCAAACCATCTAGCTGAGCTGGGGATTGAACTCCCGCAAGAGGCTATCACTGGCAGAATTCTTCAATCACCGCCGCCAAGCTATAAGGGCTTTGTGTTGAACTACAACATGCAAGGGATGAACAAGTCACCTGGCGAGTTGTTTGCGATGCTGAAAGTCGCAGAGTCTGAACTCTGTAAAGAGCATCAAGTGTTGATGGTGAATAAGACCACTAGTTTCAAGAGAAACGGCAAAGGGAAGAAGGGTAATTCAAAGAAGAGCGGCAAGCCTGTTGGCAATCCGACGAAGAAACCCAAAGCTGGACCTAAGCCTGAAACAGAGTGCTACTATTGCAAGGGTATGGGTCACTGGAAGCGCAACTGCCCCAAGTATCTGGCTGATAAGAAGGCGGCCAAAGAAAAATCAGGTATATTTGATATACATGTTATTGATGTGTACTTAACCAGCTCTCATAGTAGTGCCTTGTTATTCGATACCGGTTCTGTTGCTCATATTTGCAACTCGAAACAGGAACTGCGGAATAGGTGAAGGCTCCCGAAAGATGAAGTGACGATGCGCGTGGGAAATGGTTCCAAGGTTGATGCAATCACCGTCGGCACAGTTTCACTTCAGTTACCATCGGGATTAGTTATGAACTTGAATAATTGTTATTTAGTGCCTGCGTTGAGCATGAACATTATACCTGGATCTTGTTTATTGCGAGACGGTTACTTGTTTAAGTCAGAGAATAATGGTTGTTCTATTTTTATGAGTAATATCTTTGATGGTCATGCACCCAATGTGAGAGGATTGTTCATATTGAATCTTGATAGTGATAACACACATATACATAACATTGAGACCAAAAGAGTAAGAGTTAACAATGATAGCGCCATGTTTTTATGGCACTGCCGCTTAGGTCATATTGGTGTAAAGCGCATAAAGAAACTCCATACCGATGGACTTTTGGAGTCAGTTGACTTTGATTCACTTGACACGTGCGAACCATGCCTCATGGGCAAGATGACTAAAACTCCGTTCTCCGGAACAATGGAGCGTGCAAGTGACTTGTTAGAAATCATACATACCGATGTGTGTGGTCCGATGAGCGTGGAGGCACACGGCGGATATCATTATTTTCTCACCTTCACTGACGATTTGAGTAGATATGGTTATGTCTACTTAATGAAGCACAAGTCTGAAACATTTGAAAAGTTCAAGCAATTTCAGAGTGAAGTTGAAAATCATCGTAACAAGAAGATTAAATTCGTACGGTCTGATCGTGGGGGTGAATATCTGAGTTTCGAGTTTGGTGCTCACTTAAGACAATGTGGAATTGTTTCACAGTTGACACCGCCTAGAACACCACAGCGTAATGGTGTGTCCGAACGTCGTAATCGTACTTTATTAGAGATGGTGCGATCTATGATATCTCTTACCGATCTGCCGTTACCGTTTTGGGGTTATGCATTAGAAACGGCTGCATTCACTTTAAATAGGGCACCATCAAAATCCGTTGAGACGACACCATACGAACTGTGGTATGGTAAAAGACCAAAGTTGTCATTTCTTAAAGTTTGGGGATGTGATGCTTATGTCAAAAAGCTTCAGCCTGAAAAGCTGGAACCCAAAGCAAAAAAGTGCATATTCATAGGTTACCCAAAAGAGACAGTTGGGTACACCTTTTATCTCAAATCCGAGGGCAAAGTGTTTGTTGCTAAAAACAGAGCTTTTCTCGAGAAGGAGTTTCTCTCGAGAGAATTGAGTGGGAGGAAGATAGAACTTGATGAGGTTGTCGAACCTCTCATCCCTCTGGATGGTGGCGCAGGGCAAGGGGAAACCCCTGTCGTTGCGACGCCGGTTGAGGAGGAACTTAATGATGATGATCATGAAACTCCGGATCAAGTTCCTATCGAACCTCGTAGGTGGACGAGACCGCGTACTACTCCAGAGTGGTACGGTAATCCCGTCTTATCAATCATGTTGTTAGACAACAATGAGCTTGCGAATTATGAAGAAGTAATGGTAGGCCCGGATTCCAACAAATGGGTGGAGGCCATGAAGTCCGAGATAGGATCCATGTATGAAAACAAAGTGTGGACTTTGGAAGTACTACCTGAGAGCCGCAAGGCTATTCAGAACAAATGGATCTTTAAGAAGAAGACTGACGCTGACGGTAATGTGACCGTTTATAAAGCTCGACTTGTGGCAAAGGGTTTTTCACAAGTTCAAGGAGTTGACTACGATGAGACATTCTCACCCTAGCGATGCTTAAGTCTGTCAGAATCATGTTAGCAATAGCTGCCTTTTTCGATTATGAAATCTGGCAGATGGATGTCAAAACGGCGTTCCTTAACGGTTTCCTTAAGGAAGAGTTGTATATGATGCAACCCGAAGGTTTTGTCGATCCTAAAAATGCTAACAAAGTATGCAAGCTCCAGTGATCTATTTATGGACTGGTGCAAGCATCTCGGAGTTGGAATAAACGCTTTGATTAGGTGATCAAAGCATTTGGGTTTATACAAGTGGTTGGAGAATCTTGTATTTACAAGAAAGTGAGTGGGAGCTCTGTGGCGTTTCTAATATTATATGTGGATGACATATTGCTGATTGGAAACAACGTAGAGTTTTTGGAGAGCAGAAAGGATTACTTGAATAAAAGTTTCTCTATGAAGGACCTAGGAGAAGCTGCTTACATTCTAGGCATTATGATCTATAGGGATAGATCAAAACGCCTGATAGGACTTTCACAAAGCACATACCTTGATAAAGTTTTGAAAAGGTTGAAAATGGAACAATCCAAGAAGGGGTTCTTGCCAGTTTTACAAGGTACGAGATTGAGTAATACTCAGTGCCCAGCAACTGATAAAGATAGAGAGCATATGAGCACTGTCCCCTATGCTTCAGCCATAGGATCTATCATGTATGCAATGCTGTGCACTAGACCGGACGTTAGCCTGGCCATAAGTATGGCAGGCAGGTTCTAGAGTAATCCAGGAGTGGATCACTGGACGGCGGTCAAGAATATCCTGAAGTACCTAAAAATGACTAAGGAGATGTTTCTCGTGTATGGAGGTGACAAAGAGCTCGCCGTAAAAGGTTACGTCGATGCAAGCTTTGACACAAATCCGGACGACTCTAAGTCACAAACCAGATACGTATTTATTCTTAATGGGGGTGCGGTAAGCTGGTGCAGTTCCAAGCAAAGCGTCGTAGCTGATTCTACATGTGAAGCGGAGTACATGGCTGCCTCGGAGGCGGCTAAGGAGGGTGTCTGGATGAATCAGTTCATGACAGATCTTGGAGTGGTGCCATGCGCATTGAATCCAATAACCTTGTTCTGTGACAACACGGGTGCCATTGCCTTAGCAAAGGAACCACGGTTTCACAAGAAGACCAGACACATCAAACGACGCTTCAACCTCATCCGCGACTATGTCGAAGGGGAGGACGTAAATATATGCAAAGTGCACACGAATCTGAATGTAGCAGACCCGCTGACTAAACCTCTTCCACGGGCAAAGCATGATCAACACCAGAACTGTATGGGTGTTAGATTTATTACAATGTAATTCGCATGGTGATGTGAGGGCTAGATTATTGACTCTAGTGCAAGTGGGAGACTGTTGGAATTATGCCCTAGAGGCAATGATAAATAAGTTATTATTGTAATTCCTGTATCAAGATAATCGTTTATTATCCATGCTATAATTGTATTGAATGAAGACTTACATACATGTGTGGATACATAGACAAAACGCCGTCCCTAGCAAGCCTCTAGTTGGCTAGCCAGTTGATCAAGGATAGTCAGGGTCTTCTGGCTAGGAGCAAGGTGTTGTTGCTTGATAACTGGATCACATCATTGGGAGAATCATGTGACGGACTAGACCCAAGCTAATAGACGTAGCATGTTGATCGTGTCATTTTGTTGCTACTGTTTTCTGCGTGTCAAGTATTTATTCCTATGACCATGAGATCATATAACTCACTGACACCGGAGGAATGCTTTGTGTGTATCAAACATCACAACGTAACTGGGTGGTTATAAAGATGCTCTACAGGTATCTCCGAAGGTGTCCGCTGAGTTAGTATTGATCAAGACTGTGTTTTGTCACTCCGTGTGACGGAGAGGTATCTCGGGGCCCACTTGGTAATACAACATCACACACAAGCCTTGCAAGCAATGTGACTTAGTATAAGTTGCGGGATCTTTTATTACAGAATGAGTAAAGGGACTTGCCGGTAAACGAGATTGAAATAGGTATGCGGATACTAACGATCGAATCTCGGGCAAGTAACATACCGAAGGACAAAGGGAATGACATACGGGGTTATATGAATCCTTGGCACTGAGGTTCAAATGATAGGATCTTCGTAGAATATGTAGGATCCAATATGGGCATCCAGGTCCCGCTGTTGGATATTGACTGAGGAGTCACTCGGGTCATGTCTACATAGTTCTCGAACCCGCAGGGTCTGCACACTTATGGTTCGACGTTGTTTTATGCGTATTTGAGTTATATGGTTGGTTACCGAATGTTGTTCGGAGTACCGGATGAGATCACGGACGTCACGAGGGTTTCCGGAATGGTCCGGAAACGAAGATTGATATATAGGATGACCTCATTTGATTACCGAAAGGTTTTCGGAGTTACCGGGAATGTACCGGGAATGACGAATGGGTTCCGGATGTTCACTAGGGGGGGGGGGAGCCCACCCCGGGGAATCCCATACGCCTTGGGGGTGGCGCACCAGCCCTTGGTGGGCTGGTGGGACAACCCAAGAAGGCCCTATGCGCCATAGATAGAAAATCAAAGAGAAAAGAAAAAAAGGGGTGAGAAGGAAGAGAAGGACTCCACCTTCCAATCCTAGTTGGACTAGGATTGGAGGAGGACTCCTCCTCCCCTTGGTGCGTAGCCCTTGGGGCTCCTTGAGCCTCAAGGCAAGCCTCCCCTCCCTCCTTCTATATATATGGAGCTATTAGGGCTGATTTGAGACAACTTTTTCAAGGCAGCCCGACCACATACCTCCACGGTTTTACCTCTAGATCGCGTTTCTGCGGAGCTCGGGCGGAGCCCTGCTGAGATTAGATCACCACCAACCTCCGGAGCGCCGTCACGCTACCGGAGAACTCATCTACCTCTCCATCTCTCTTTCTGGATCAAGAAGGCCGAGATCATCGTCGAGCTGTACGTGTGCTGAACGCGGAGGTGCCGTCCGTTCGGCACTAGATCGTGGGACGGATCGCAGGACGGTTCGTAGTACGGTTCGCGGGGCTGATCGAGGGACGTGAGGACGTTCCACTACATCAACCACGTTTCTTAACGCTTCTGCTGTGCGATCTACAAGGGTACATAGATCGGAAATCCCCTCTCGTAGATGGACATCACCATGATAGGTCTTCGTGCGCGTGCGAATTTTTTTGTTTCCCATGCGACGTTCCCCAAAACTTCCTAGGCAAATATGCAAAGGATTCCCCCGTGGCCTTGGAGCCTTGCGCTGGTGTTCCCTCGATGTGGAAATGGTGATGTAGCACAACAGTGGTAAGTATTTCCCTCAGTTTTGAGAACCAAGGTATCGATCCAGTGAAGGAGTATCACAAGTACCTGCACAAACACAAAGAGCTTGCTCCAACGCTATGAAGGGGTTGTCAATCCCTTATAGATTGTTTGCCAAGTGAGAACTGAAAGCAAAAATAAACAAAGCAAAGTAAAAGCGAAAGTGGAAACGATAGGTGTGAATAGACCCGGGGGCCGTAGTGTTCACGAGTGGCTTCTCTCAGGAAAGCAAGTAGACGGTAGGTGAACGAATTACTGTCGAGTAATTGATAGAACCGCGCAAAGTCATGACGTTATCTATGGCAATGATTATATCTTTAGGCATCATGTCCAAAACAAGTAGACCGATACTTTCTGCATCTACTACTATTACTCCACACGCCGACCGCTATCCAGCATGCATCTAGTGTATTAAGTTCATGAGAACAGAGTAATGCCTTAAGCAAGATGACATGATGTAGATGGACAATCTCATATCTACGACAAAGCCCATCTTGTTACCCTTGATGGAAACAACATGATGTGTGCCTTGCTGCCCTTTCTGTCACTGGGAAAGGTCACCACACGGTATGAACCCAAAAGCAAGCAATTCTCCCATTGCAAGAAGGGTCTCCAGATGAGATCTCGCGGAATCGGAAGCTTGCGGCGGCGGAAAAGTGTTTTCGTGGACTCCCTGATTTTTTCTAGATTTTTAGGGAATTTATAGGCCAAAGACCTAGGGCAAGGGAGCGCCAGGGAGGCCACAAGCTTGGTTGCCGCGGCCTCCCCACCTGCCCGCGGCCACAGGGCTTGTGGGCTCCCTGTGGGCACACTTGCTTGGCCCTCAAGCCTCCCAATCTTCTCCCGTTCTGGAAAAAATCATTTTGGGGATTTTATTCCGTTTGGACTCTGTTCCAAAATCAGATCTGAAACCGGAACTGGCACTTGGCACGGAGTTAATAAGTTAGACCCAAAAGAGATATAAAAGGTAAACAAAACATCCAAAGTTGACAAGATAACAACGTGAAACCATCAAAAATTATAGATACGTTTGAGACGTATCAAGCATCCCCAAGCTTAACTCCTGCTCGTCCTCGAGTAGGGAAGTGATAAAGAATGAATTTTTGACGCTTCCATGCTAACTAACATAGATGTCCTTTGTAACTGCTGTTATGTGACGTGAATGTTTAGATCCATTAGATTCAAAACAATAGTTTGCTATTGACGTGGAAACAATAATACTTTAAGCAAACTAGCAAAGTAATCATGAACTTTCAAAATAACAAGGCCAAAAGAAAGTTATCCCTACAAAATCATATAGTCTGGCTATGCTCTATCATCATTGCACAACGAATTTAAATCATGAACAACCCCGGTATTCGCCAAGTAATTGTTTTCACACCTTTACTTTCTCAAACTTTTTCAACTCTCACGCAATACATGAGCGTGAGCCATGGTTTTAGCACTATAAGTGGTGTGGAGTGTGGTGGAGGTTGCAAGAAAAACAAGGAGAAGATGGTCACATTAACTAGGCATATCAATGAGCTGTGGAGATGCTCATCAATAGATATCAATGTGAATGAGTTGGGATTGCCATACAAATGATGCACTAGAGCTAAGAGTATGTGAAAACTCTTATAGAAAACTAGTGGGTGTGCATCCAACTTGCTTGCTCACGAAGACCTAAGGCAAATTTGAGGAAGCCTATCATTGGAATATACAAGCCAAGTTATATAATGAAAATTTCCCACTAGCTATATGGTGGTGACAAAACGAGAGACTCTCAATCATGAAGATCATGGTGATTAATATGCACAAGTATGGAAAGGTGGTAGCATTGTCCCTTCTCTCTTTTTCTCTCAATTTTTTTTGGATGGGCTCTTTGGCCTCTTTTTATTTTTATTTTGGTGGGCATCTTTGGCCTCTTTTATTTCCTCACATGGGACAATTCTCCATCAATGATGATCATCACACTTACAACTCAAAACTTAGAGCAACGATGACTCTATATGGAATGCCTTCGGTAGTGTACCATGACAATGATCTAGCATGGCATGGACATTAATGGAAACATCATGCTAGCTATCATACGATCACGCAATGGCAATGTAGACGTGGTGGCACACGTCATGGTGGTAGTTGCATGGCAATATATCTCGGAATGACTTTGAAAAAGCCATAGTAGGTAGGTATGGTGGCTGTTTTGAGGAAGGCTAATGGTGGGTTTTGTGCACCGGCGAAAGTTGCACGACACTAAAGAAGATAGTGATGGTGGAAGGTCAAAGTGCATCTAAACCATGGACTCAACATTAATCATGAAGTACTCATATACTTGTTGCAAAAGTTTTATTAGTGATCGAAACAAAGCATTCAGCGCATACTCCTAGGGGAAGGGTTGGTAGGTATAAACCATCACACGATCCCGACCGCCACACAAAAGATGACAATCAATAGACTAATCATGCTCAGACTTCATCACATAGCGGTTCACCATACGTGCATGCTACGGGAATCACTAACTTCAACACAAGTATTTCTAGATCCACAACACCTTACTAATATAACTTCAATATTACCATAACCACAACTCAAAACTAATGGAGATGAATCAAACTTCTCTAACTATTCAATGCACATGAAGGTGGAAGTTTTCGTATCCCTTTGTATAACTATCCCTTTTGAGACTACTTTCAAAGCATATATCAACTACCAAGCCATGCACCGCCGTGCTCTAAAAGATATAAGTGAAGCACATAGAGCAAAAGCATCTAGCTCAAAAGATATAAGTGAAGCACATGTCAGCTGAATTGTCTACCAAAGGATATAAGTGAAGCTCGACAAAATCACGGTGAGTGCATGTCTCTCTCTCTAGGTGTGCAGCAAGGATGATTGCCACACAAAAAAAAAATAAAAGACTCCTACGATACAAGACGCTCCAAGCAAAACACATAACATGTGGTGAATAAAAATACAGTCCCAAGTAACGTTACCGATGGATTGAAGACAAAAGAGGGGATGCCTTCCCGGGGCATCCCCAAGCTTAGGCTTTTACGACATCCTTGAATAACCTTGGGGTGCCTTGGGCATCCTCAAGATTGAGCTCTTGCCACTCTTTAACTTTTTGTCCATAAGAACTTCACCCAAAACTTGAAAACTTCACAACATGAAACTTAAACAGAAACTCGTGATAACATTATTATAAGAAAGCAAACCACCACTTCCTTAGGTACTGTAGCAAACTTAAATTATACTTATGTTGATGTTGGGTTACTGTATTTTCAATCTTCCATGGCTAATACACCCCGATACTATCCATAGCTTCGTCAAAGTAAGCAACCAACACAACAAGAACAGAAACTGTTAACAATAGACCAGTCTGTAGCAATCTGTATACTTCGTATACTTCTGGTACTTCAAAAATTCTGAAATATGACGACAGTCTGAAGAATTTGCGTAGAAATTAGCAGCAAAAAGAATCAACTCAAAATCTCTTACAGAAAAAAGGAAAATTCTTTTCGTGAGCAGAAAGTTTCTGTCTTTTCCAGCATGACCAAACGATCATCCCAAAGACTAATCATAACGGTCTTGCTTGGCACAAACGCAAAAAGGAACACAAAAAACACAATCATAACAGAATTATGAAAGTGTGGAAAACACAAAACAGAAAGAAAAAGGATAGATTCGTTGGGTTGCCTCCGAACAAGCGCTATTGTTTAACACCCTTAGCTAGGCATTGATAAATCAATGATGCTCACACAAAAGACAAGAATTGAAGCACAACGAGAGCATCATAAAGCGTGTGAAAATCAAATCTAAGTCTAACATACTTCCTATGCATAGGCATTTTATAGGAAAACAGATTGTCAAGACAAGCAATAGTTGCCATATGCAAGGAAGAAGAAAGAGACAATAGCAATCTCCACATAACGAGAGGTAATTTGGTAACATGAAAGTTTCTACCAAAATATTTTCCTCTCTCATAGCAATTACATATGGGATCATATTCGAATTCAACAATGTAACTATCACATAGGATATTCTTTTCATGAACCACATGCATGCAAAGTTGACGCTCTTAAAAAATAGTGGGATTATCATCAATTAAAGTCATGACTTCTCCAAACCCACTTTCAATATTATTGCAAATATCATATTCATCATGAGGTTTAAACAAATTTTCAAGATCATAAGAAAGATCATCACCCCAATCTTGATTATTGCAATAAGTAGTGGTCATAGCAAAAGTAGCATCCCCAAGCTTAGGGTTTTGCATATTTTTAGCATGATTGTCACTAATAGAATTTATAGTGAAAGCATTGCAATCATGCTTTTCATCCAAGGAGTTCTCGTGAATCACTTCATAAATTTCTTCATCACGATTTTCAGATTCACGCATCTCAAGCAAAACTCCATAGAGAAAGTCAAGTGCACTCAACTCACTAGCAATTGGTTCCACATAAGTGGATCTCTTAAATAGATTAGCAAGTGGGTGAGGATCCATATCAATAGATTTTCAGCAAGCGAAGATGCAAGCATATTGAAGGCACATGGCAACACAAGCAAACATAAAGCAAGAGAGAGAAAAGGGCAAACGAAAAGGCAAACAAAAAAGGCAAATGAAAAAGGCACATGAAAACGGCAAATGTGAAGTGGGGGGAGAGGAAAACGAGAGGCATCTGGCAAAAAAAAGGTAAATGCAAGATATGAGTTTGTGACACCTACTTGGATAGATCTCTCCTTCCCCGGCAATGGCGCCAGAAATTACTTCTGCTACTGCAACAAAAGACCTTCCAACGGCGCCAGAAACAAGCGTGCTGATGGGAGACTATTCTTGTCTTGATTCTCCTCAGCAACGGCACCAGGAATCCTTCTGCTACGGCTACACTTTAGGGACTTCCTAGGCAAATATGCAAAGGATTCCCCCATGTCCTTGGAGCCTTGCGTTGGTGTTCCCTCGAAGTGGAAAGGGTGATGTAGCACATCGGCGGTAAGTATTTCCCTCAGTTTTGAGAACCAAGGTATCGATCCAGTGAAGGAGTATCACAAGTACCTGCACAAACACAAAGAGCTTGCTCCCAACGCTATGAAGGGGTTGTCAATCCCTTATAGATTGTTTACCAAGTGAGAACTGAAAGCAAAAAGAAACAAAGCAAAGTAAAAGCGAAAGTGGAAACGATAGGTGTGAATAGACCCAAGGGCCGTAGTGTTCACTAGTGGCTTCTCTCATGAAAGCAAGTAGACCGTGGTTGAACGAATTACTGTCGAGCAATTGATAGAACCGCGCAAAGTCGTGATGTTATCTATGGCAATGATTATATATATAGGCATCACGTCCAAAACAAGTAGACCGATACTTTCTGCATCTACTACTATTACTCCACACGTCGACCGCTATCCAGCATGCATGTAGTGTATTAAGTTCATGAGAACAGAGTAATGCCTTAAGCAAGGTGACATGATGTAGATGGACAATCTCATATCTACGACTAAGTCCATCTTGTTACCCTTGATGGCAACAACATGATGTGTGCCTTGCTGCCCTTTCTGTCACTTGGAAAGGTCACCACACGGTATGAACCCAAAACCAAGCACTTCTCCCATTGCAAGAATCATAGATCTAGTTGGCCAAACAAAACCCAAGACTCCGAGAGACTTACAAGGATATCAAATCATGCATATAAGAAATCAGCAAAGACTCAAATATAATTCATAGATAATCTGATCACAAATCCACAATTCATCGGATCTCGACAAACACACCGCCAAAGAGGATTACATCGGATAGATCTCCATGAAGATCATGGAGAACTTTGTATTGAAAATCCAAGAGAGAGAAGAAGCCATCTAGCTACTAACTACGGACCCGTAGGTCTGAAGTGAACTACTCACGAGTCATTGGAGGGGCGATGATGTTGATGAAGAAGCCCTCCAACTCCAAAGTCCCCTCCGGCAGGGCACCGGGAAGGGTCTCCAGATGAGATCTCGCGGGAACGGAAGCTTGCGGCGGCGGAAAAGTGTTTTCGTGGACTCCTTGATTTTTTCTGGATTTTTAGGGAATTGATAGGCCAAAGACCTAGGGCAGGGGAGCGCCAGGGAGGCCACAAGCTTGGTTGCCGCGACCTCCCCCCTGGCCGCGGCAACAGGGCTTGTGGGCTCCCTGTGGGCCCACTTGCTTGGCCCTCAAGCCTCCCGATCTTCTTCCGTTCAGGAAAAAATCATTTTGGGGATTTTATTCCGTTTGGACTCCGTTCCAAAATCAGATCCGAAAAGAGTCAAAAACACAGAAAAAACAGGAACTCGCACTTGGCACTGAGTTAATAAGTTAGTCCCAAAAAAGATATAAAAGGTAAACAAAACATCCAAAGTTGACAAGATAACAACGTGAAACCATCAAAAATTATAGATACATTTGAGACGTATCAGGGCCCGTCCCCGGTTGGGACAGTTTTGTTTGGCCACGATGGTGGCACGTGTCATGAGGACACATGTATCATCAGGACACAGGGCCAGCCAGGGCAGGACTCTGAAAGGGAGTGGTTGCCGGGGATATGTTGAGAGAGTCATGGGTCAGGCAAGTTGCGTTGGGGCAATGCTGGTCCACCCGAATGGGAGCACGAGGTTAGTGCTCCAGAGTGTGGGTAAAGTGTGCAACCTCTTCAGAGTGTCAAAACTATTCGAATAGCCATGTCCACGGTAATGGACAACCCGACCAGACCTCAGTAGATGGTCAACCGTGTGGTTGTTAGTAATGATGGAAGAGCCCTCCAGTTGAGTGGAGATGCTGATAAGCATTCCGGTGGTTGTGAGACAACCCTGGACATGAGTAAGTGGATGTTATAAAGCCAAGTGGTATTATTCCTAATTTGTTGCCATGCTATTGTTTGCTGCATTGCTTGGTTATTATGAGCTTGCGAGTACATTCTAAGTACTCACCTGGCGTATCATGCATAAATAATGTAGATACTGTGCAGCACCAAGGGTGCCTTTGGCCTCGCTATCATTGTAAGATATGTATTTGTAACCTTATGCTATCAATAAAGTCAGTTCTGTTATGTGCCAAGTTGTTGAGTGTTTCCAGAAGACATGATCTCTGGGTTGGAAACACTGGTAATCCGATTCGTTGAATCGGGGTGCCACATCGTGTAGGAGGATGATGTTGTCTGCTGTCGTGGTGGCGTCGATGGCAAAGAGGCATGGCATGGTCGATTCGTCAGTATCTAATCTGAGGATGGATCGATGGATGAAGGAGGTAGCAACCCTTGCAGCGTGCGCATGCAGTGCCCGCTAAAAGTGCGTCAGACCGGTGTGTAACCCCGTAAAGGTATTGTGGATTGGATGAGGCATCCGACATTAGATGTTAGGTGTTGAGGTGATATTTTTTTGGTATTAGGCTCGGACTTTCGGCACCCATTCATCACGAGGATAGGAGTAGCGACCGGTGTTGCCAAGATGGTAACTTCGGGCTTACTGGTGTATTATCTTGTAAGGACTTTATGAATAATTAATAAATGACTGCATGAATCGTCCAGATGCAAAGACACCCTCCTTTCAAAAAAGAAACGACATTCATATTGACTGGTCAGTGCTGGTACTACCATCCATTGAGGAAAGCTACTACTTATATATGTGTTTTGTATGGATTGCTTTGAAGTGGTACACACGATATTGTGATGAAGAACATCCTTTTTTTTGCAAAGATACGAAGACACAATGAACAACAAATGAACACAATTGCTTCACGAGTCCCAAAACATGTTCTAAGAACATATAATGCAAAATAGGGCTAATGCCAAAAAAGACGTTTTAGGGCATTTAGACCAAAAACACAGCTCGAGCATATGCCATCTCCCTATATGGCGATGCAAGTTTTTTTGGGGCGGCCTCATATTTTGCTCCGAGTTGTCATAAATTGTGACACCCTTGATTTAATCGTATGCTAAACATACACGCAAATGCGTACGATCAAACTCAAGAACTCACGGGAAGATATCACAACACAACTCTAGACACAAATAAAACAATACAAGCTTCATATTACAAGCGAGGGGCCTCGAGGGCTAGATTCCAGAAGCTCGATAAACACACGAGTCAGCGGAAGCAACAATATCTGAGTACATACATTAAACATGAGGTGCCTTAGAGAAAGCTAGCACAAAAGAAACACGATCGAACGAGGCGAGGCCTCCTGCCTGGGAACCTCCTAACTACTCCTGGTCTTCAGCAGCCTCCACGAAGAAGTCACCATCAGGATGGCAGACGTCGGCAGGAAACTCCACTCCTGGGCTCCATCATCTGGTCGCAGCAACGGATCAAGGGGACAAAGGGGGAGCAAAGCAACGGTGAGTACTCATCCAAAGTACTCGCAAGACTTATAACAGAACTATGCTAAGTATGCAACAATATCAAAGAAAAAGGGGGGGGGGAGGTATAGGTGGACTGACTGCAGCAATGCGAGAATAGAGAGAGAAGGCCTAGTCCTATCGAATACTAGCATATTCAGGGGTCTTGCAGCAATAGACGAGAGTAGAACAAGGTAACACAAATAATAGTCATATTGTTGCAACAATATTAATATGAGGTCATGCCCAGAGATCCTCCCTCGACTCCCTACGAGGAAGAAATCCAGGAGCAACTATTCCAGTTAAGTAACAATTGTAGTTGTATAAGATCAGGGCAAAACTCCAAGTCATCCTATAACCATGGACACGGCTATCCGAATAGTTAATTTTCATCCCTGCAGGGGTGCACCAAGTTTCCCGTCCCGCTCGATAACACTCTGGTCGGACACACTTTTCTGGGTCATGCCCGAACTCGGAATATTGACACGTCGCAGCCCCACCTAAGCCCAGCAGAGAGGCCAGCCCACCAGTCTAACTCCTAAGCACAAAGGGTTCGTGGGCCCACTTTCCCTCCGCGCTCCTGCACGATGCGTGGGCGGCCGATGTCAGTCCTAGCACCCCTTAATACAAGAGCGATGCATCTCGGGACCACTTGGGCGCACGCCGCTCCATCGCTGACATCTGAAGAGCTTCGGTTGATACCGCGACGTCGAGTACCCGTAATTCTTCCCGCGTAGCTGGTTAGTGCGAAAAGGTCTCCGACCAACCCATATCAAATACCCAAATCCATTATCATTTTAATTATGTCATCGACACAAACACGCGGGAATCCACCCGCCCAACATATATTCATCAACGTTCCCAGTAACATGGTCAAGTAACTGTGTGGTAGAAACATGAGGGGGAATCCGAGGTATCACCCTCGATGGATTCCGAACGATGTATCCGTCAAGGTGGACCTAGAGGAATCACCCTCGAGGGTCCCACACTTGAGGGGTTGCACGACAGAGGCATCGCTGGGAATGGTGAAAGAGGAATCATCCTTGATAACCACCACCGACTAGCTGTACTACAGATATATCATCAGGAGTACTTCGCGAGGTGTCACCCTCGGTACCCGATAGTATCTTTGTAGCGTCGCACAACTAAGGGGGGTGTAAGTGCTCTGCCGGGTCTAGCTCATCGATTAGGGACCGAGACTTGAAAACAAAGCGGGGCAACTGAATTAAGGGGTCAGAGGGGATGACTGCTCCACCTATAATAATCAACTTAAAGTGCGGTACTCAAAGTAGCAGTTCATCAAAATTAGGCTATGCATCAGATATAGGAGCTAACTACAACAGTAGCAAAGTTCTAATGCAAGCAGGAGGAAGAAAGACATAGGCGATATAGGAATGATCAAGGGTGTTCGCTTGCCTTGTTGCTCTGCGGCAAAGGGCTGATCGGCAGGGTTGTAGATGTACCCGACAGCAACGTCAGTCTCGGGGTCTATCGGTAAGAAGAGGGGGGAGAAACAATAAATAATAGCAACAGGTGCAACACTAAGCATGACATGACAATATGCAGGCTAGGCATGAGCTAATGCAGCAACATCCGTCATAGACGGGTCGGGAAAATATCACATGATATTTTCCAGGTCTTTGGCTACTACTGGTGAGACCGAAAACCATGGAAAAGTTCCACGTTTGCTATGCTAGGGACGCGTGACAGATGAATGGACCACGTATGTGGGTTCGTCTCGTTCTGCTGATCAACTTTCATCTTGAAAATATTTTGATCTGACTTACAGTTTATTTTATATTAATTTTTAAAGTTTTATTAATTATTTAGAAATTAAAAACAGATTTAATTTATTATTAAATGCTAGTATGACATCAGCATGATGTCATGCTCACATGAGGAGTTGACTCGTCAAGTGACCAATGGATCCTACGTGTCATTGACACAATTTATTAATTAAGATTAAATATTAATTAATGAGATCAATTTACTGGGGGACCCACATGTCGTGCTCGAATAGGATAATTTAATTGTCCTAATTAACACATTATCTAATTAATCTATTTACCCATAATCATTATAACTAATACTCAATTATCTAATTCATGAATTCACAAATTAATTAATTAATTAACTTAACTAATTAATTACTTATTTATTTATTAATAAAACATATATATTTTTTAATATATATTTTTATTCTATTTTTAGCATCGGATCGTGTGGGGCCTCCGTGTCACTGGGAGTGGGGGGGTTGGCCCCACATGGCAGTGGCCCAACGGCCTAACGAACACACATACATGATAACCCACAAGTATAAGGGATCGATTGTAGCCTTTCTCGATAAGTGAGAGTGTCGAACCCAACGAGGAGCTAAAGGTAGGACAAATATTCCCTCAAGTTCTATCGACCACCGATACAACTCTACGCACACTTTACGTTCGCTTTACCTAGAACAAGTATGAAACTAGAGGTACTTTGTGGGAGTGATAGGATAGGCTTGCAAGAAAAGAAAGAACACGAAGATAAACACTAGGGGCTGGTTAGATAAAGAAACAATTATGTAAGTTTGACGAATGTGGAAAAGTGGTGGTAGGAGTTGCGGAATTGTCCCTAAGCAATTGACTACGTTACTAGACCGATAGCAAGTTTTATGTGGGAGAGGCCACTTCTAGCATGTCATCCCTTACTTGGAAATCTATGCACTTATGATTGGAACTATAAGCAAACATCCACAATTACTAATGTTCATTAAGGTAAAACCCAACCGTAGCAATAAGATATATTGGTCCCCCTACAATCCCGTATGCATCAATTTCTATGCTAGGCCGAAGCTTCTGTCACCCTTGCCCTCCAATACATAGTGCTTATCAACATACTACTAACCCTATGGTGTGATCCATGCGCGTGCTCATATGATGGGCAACGAAGGACAACAACATAACTACAAGCAAATTAAACCAATCATAGCAATTCATCAATCACCGATAGGACAACAAAAATCTACTCAGACATCATAGGATTGCAACACATCATTGGATAATAATATGAAGCATAAAGCACCATGTTCAAGTAGAGGGTACATCACGTTGCGGGAGAGTGGACCGCTGAATATAGATGAGGGAAGGTGATGGAGGTGTTGGTGTAGATCACCGTCACACGATGATGTCCCGGGCGGCGTTCCGGCGCCTCCTACTGCGACAACAAACCTTCCCTGGCAACGGCGCCAGGAATCCTGCTGCTAAGGGCTACGCCTATAGGGACTTCCTTCGCGAATATGCAAAGGATTTCCCCGTCGCCTTGGAGCCTTCCGTTGGTGTTCCCTTCAAGAGGAAAGGGTGATGTAGCACAGCGGCGATAAGTATTTCCCTCAGTTTTGAGAACCAAGGTATCGATCTAGTGGGAGGATCGCGTCAAGTCACAAGTACCTGCACAAACACAAAGAGCTTGCACCCAACGCTATGAAGGGGTTGTCAATTCCTTATAGATTGTTTGCAAAGTGAGAACTGAAAGCAAAATGTAAACAAAGCAAAGTAAAAGCAAAGGTGGAGACGATAGTTGTGAATAGACCCGGGGGCCGTAGTGTTCACTAGTGGCTTCTCTCATGAAAGCAAGTAGATGGTGGGTGAACGAATTACTGTCGAGCAATTGATAGAACCGCGCAAAGTCATGACGTTATCTAAAGCAATGATTATATCTATAGGCATCACGTCCAAAACAAGTAGACCGATACTTTCTGCATCTACTACTATTACTCCACACGTCGACCGCTATCCAACATGCATCTAGTGTATTAAGTTCAAAAGAACAGAGTAACGCCTTAAGCAAGATGAGATGCTGTAGATGGACAATCTCAAATCTGTGATGAAAGCCCATCTTGTTACCCTTGATGGCAACTACATGATGCGTGCCTTGCTGCCCCTTCTGTCACTCGGAAAGGTCACCGCACGGTATGAACCCAAAACCAAGCACTTCTCCCATTGCAAGAATCATAGATCTAGTTGGCCAAACAAAACCCAAGACTCCGAGAGACTTACAAGGATATCAAATCATGCATATAAGAAATCAGCAAAGACTCAAATATAATTCATAGATAATCTGATCACAAACCCACAATTCATCGGATCTTGACAAACACACCGCCAAAGAGGATTACATCGGATAGATCTCCATGAAGATCATGGAGAACTTTGTATTGAAGATCCAGGAGAGAGAAGAAGCCATCTAGCTACTAACTACGGACCCGTAGGTCTGAAGTGGACTACTCACGAGTCATTGGAGAGGCGATGATGTTGATGTAGAAGCCCTCCAACTCAAAGTCCCCTCCGGCAGGGCACCGGGAAGGGTCTCCAGATGAGATATCGCGGAAACGGAAGCTTGTGGCGGCGGAAAAGTGTTTTCGTGGATGCCCTCAGTTTTTCTGGGATTTTAGGGAATTTATAGGCCAAAGAGCTAGGGCAGGGGAGCGCCAGGGAGGCCACAAGCCTGGTTGCCGCGGGCCCCGTGGCCAGGAAACAGGGCTTGTGGGCTCCCCGTGGGCCCCCTGCCTTGGCCCTCAAGTCCCCGGATCTTCTTCTGTTCTGGAAACATTTATTTCGGGGATTTTATTCCGTTTGGACTCCGTTTCAAAATCAGATCTGAAAAGAGTCAAAAACACAGAAAAAATAGGAACTCACACTTGGCACTGAATTAATAAGTTAGTCCCAAAAAAGATATAAAAGGTATATAAAACATCCAATGTTGACAAGATAACAACATGAAACCATCAAAAATTACAGATACGTTTGAGATGTATCAAGCATCCCCAAGCTTAACTCCTGCTCGTCCTCGAGTAGGGAAGTGATAAAGAATGAATTTTTGATGCTTTCATGCTACCTAGCATAGATGTCCTTTGTAACTCCCCTTATGTGATGTGAATGTTCAGATCCATTAGATTCAAAGCAACAGTTTTCTATTGATGTGGAGACAAGAATAATTCAAGCAAACTAGCAAAGTAATCATGAACTTTCAAAATAACAAGGCCAAAAGAAATTTATCCCTACAAAATCATATAGTCTGGCTATGCTCTATCATCCTTGCACAACGAATTTAAATCATGCACAACCCCGGTATTGGCCAAGTAATTGTTTTCACACCTTTACTTTCTCAAACCTTTTCAACTCTCACGCAATAAAAGAGCGCGAGTCATGGTTTTAGCACTATAAGTGGAGTGGAGTGTGGTGGAGGTTGCAAGACAAACAAGGAGAAGATGGTCACATTGACTAGGCATATCAATGAGCTATGGAGATGCTCATCAATAGATATCAACGTGAATGAGTAGGGATTGCCATACAAATGATGCACTGGAGCTAAGAGTATGTGAAAGCTCTTAAAGAAAACTAGTGGGTGTGCATCCAACTTGCTTGCTCACGAAGAACTAAGGCAAATTTGAGGAAGCCTATCATTGGAATATACAAGCCAAGTAATATAATCTAAATTTCCCACTAGCTATATGGTGGTGACAAAACGAGAGACTCTCAATCATGAAGATTATGGTGCTCAATAAGCACAAGTGTGGCAAGGAGATAGTAGCATTGTCCCTTCTCTCTTTTTCTCTCATTTTTTTGTTGGGATCTTTGGCCTCTTTTTTTTAATTTTGGTGGGCATCTTTGGCCACTTTTTGTAAATGGGCTTTGCTGGCCTCTTTTATTTCCTCACATGGGACAATGCTCCATCAATGATGATCATCACACTTACAACTCAAAACTTAGAGCAATGATGACTCTATATGGAATGCCTTCGGTAGTGTACCGTGACAATGATCTAGCATGGCATAGACATTAATGGAAACATCATGATAGCTATCTTATGATCATGCAATGGAAATGTAGAAGTGGTGGCACATGTCATGGTGGTAGTTGCATGGCAATATATCTCGGAATGGCTTTGAAAAAGCCATAGTAGGTAGGTATGGTGGCTGTCTTGAGGGAGGCTAATGGTGGGTTTTATGCACCGACGAAAGTTGCACGGCAATAAAGAAGATAGTGATGGTGGAAGGTGAAAGTGCATCTAAACCATGGACTCAAGATTAGTCATGAAGAACTCATATACTTGTTGCAAAAGTTTTAGTAGTAATCGAAACAAAGCATTCAACGCATACTCCTAGGGGAAGGGTTGGTAGGTATAAACCATCGCGCGATCCCGACCGCCACACAAAGGATGACAATCGATATACTAATCATGCTCAGACTTCATCACATAGCGGTTCACCATACGTGCATGCTACGGGAATCACTAACTTCAACACAAGTATTTCTAGATCCACAACACCTTACTAGTATAACTTCAATATTACCACAACCACAACTCAAAACTAATTGAGATGAATCAAACTTCTCTAACTATTGAATGCACATGAAGGTGGAAGTTTTCATATCCCTTTGGATAACTACCCTTTTTGAGACTACTTTCATAGCATAGATCAACTACCACGCCACGCGCTTCTGTGATCTAAAATATATAAGTGAAACACATAGAGCAAAATAAACTAGCTCAAAAGATAAAAGTGAAACACATGTGAGCTGAATTGCCTAACCAAAGGATATAAGTGAAGCTCGACAAAATCACGGTGAGTGCATGTCTCTCTCTCTAGGTGTGCAGCAAGGAAGATTGTGACACAACAAAAATAAAATACTCCTACGATACAAGATGCTCCAAGCAAAACACATAACATGTGGTGAATAAAAATATAGCCCCAAGTAACGTTACCGATGGATTGAATACGAAAGAGGGGATGCCTTCCCGGGGCATCCCCAAGCTTAGGCTTTTTCGGCATCCTTGAACCTTGAATCAACCTGGGGTGCGTTGGGCATCCCCAAGCTTCAGCTCTTGCCACTCTTTATCTCTTTGTCCATAAGAACTTCACCCAAAACTTGAAAACTTCACAACACGAAACTTAAACAGAAACTCATGATATCATTAGTATAAGAAAACAAATCACCATTTCCGCAGGTACTGTAACAAACTTAAATTCTACTTATGTTGATGTTGGGGTTCTGTATTTTCAATCTTCCATGGATAATACCCCCCGATACTATCCATAGTTTCATCAAAATAAGCAACCAACTCAACAAAAACATAATCTGTTAACAGCAGACCAGTCTGTAGCAATCTGTATACTTCATATACTTCTGGTACTTCAAAAAATCTGAAAAAATATGAAGGTCTAGGGAAAAAGCATATCAATCAGCAGCAAGAATAATCAACTCAAAATCTCTTGGTGAATAAAAATGAAAAATCATCTCATGAGCGAAATGTTTCTGTCTTTTTCCAGCAAGATCAAACAACCATTACCAAGACTAGTCATAAAGGCTTTGCTTGGCTCAAACACAAAAAGAAACACAAAAACCACAATCACAACAGAATTGTGAAAGTGTGGACGCAACAAAACAGAAAGAAAAAGATAAATTCATTGGGTTGCCTCCCAACAAGCGCTATTGTTTAATGCCCTTAGCTAGGCATAACGATTTCAATGATGCTCACACAAAAGACAAGAATTGAAGCACAACGAGAGCATCATAAAGCATGTGAAAATCACATCTAAGCCTAACATACTTCCTATGCATAGGCATTTTATAGGAAAACAGATTGACAAGACAACCAATAGTTGCCATAGGAAAGGAAGAAGAAAGAGACAATATCAATCTCAACATAACGAGAGGTGATTTAGTGATATGAAAGTTTCTACCACCATATTTTCCTCTCTCATAATAGTTACATGTGGGATCATATTCGAATTCAACAATGTAACTATCACATAGGATATTCTTTTCATGACCCACATGCATGCAAAGTTGACGCTCTTCAAAAATAGTGGGATTATCATCAACTAAAGTCATGTCTTCTCCAAACCCACTTTCAAAAATGTTGCAAACATCGTATTCATCATGAGGCTTAAACAACTTTTCAAGATCATAAGAAAATTCATCACCCCAATCATGATCATTGCAACAAGTAGGGGACATAGCAAAACTAGCACCCCCAAGCTTAGGGTTTTGCATATTTTTACCATGATTGTCACTAATAGAATTTATAGTGAAACCATTGCAATCATGCTTTTCATACAAGGGGCCTTCGTGAATCACTTCATAAATTTCTTCCTTACAGTTTTCAGATTCATGCATCTCAAGCAAAACTCCATAAAGATAGTCAAGTGCACTCAACTCACTTGCAATTGGATCAACATAATTTTATCTCTTAAAGAGATTAGCAAGTAGATGAGGATCCATATAACTAGATTTTCAGCAAGCGAAGATGCAAGCATATTGAATGCACATGGGACAGAAGCGAACAAAAAGCAAGCGAGAGAAAAGGGCGAACGAAAAAGGCAAACGAAAAAAGGCAAAGATTTTTTTGTAAATTTTTGTTTTTCAGAAGTGGGGAGAGGAAAACAAGAGGCAAAAAAAGTAAATGCAAGAGATGAGTTTGCGACACTTACTTGGATAGATCTTGACTTGATATCTCCTCCCCGGCAATGGAGCCAGCAATCCTTCTACTACTGCGACAACAGACCTTCCCTGGCAACGGCGCGAGGAATCGTGCTGCTACGGGCTATGCCTATAGGGACTTCCTTGGCAAATATGCAAAGGATTTCCCCGCGGCCTTGGAGCCTTGCGTTGGTGTTCCCTTGAAGAGGAAAGGGTGATGTAGCACAGCGGTGGTAAGTATTTCCCTCAGTTTTGAGAACCAAGGTATCGATCCAGTGGGAGGATCGCGTCAAGTCACAAGTACCTGCACAAACACAAAGAGCTTGCACCCAACGCTATGAAGGGATTGTCAATCCCTTATATATTGTTTGCAAAGTGAGAACTGAAAGCAAAAAGTAAACAAAGCAAAGTAAAAGTAAAGGTGGAGACGATAGTTGTGAATAGACCCGGGGGCCGTAGTGTTCACTAGTGGCTTCTGTCATGAAGAAAAGTAGACGGTGGGTGAACGAATTACCGTCGAGCAATTGATAGAACCGCGCAAAGTCATGACGTTATCTAAGGCAATGATTATATCTATAGGCATCACATCCAAAAAAAGTAGACCGATACTTTCTGCATCTACTACTATTACTCCACACGTCGACCACTATCCAGCATGCATGTAGTGTATTAAGTTCAAAAGAACAGATTAACGCCTTAAGCAAGATGACATGATGTAGATGGACAATCTAAAATCTATGATGAAAGCCCATCTTGTTACCCTTGATGGCAACAACATGATGCGTGCCTTGCTGCCCCCTCTGTCACTGGGAAAGGTCACCGCACGGTATGAACCCAAAACCAAGCACTTCTCCCATTGCAAGAATCATAGATGTAGTTGGCCAAACAAAACCCAAGACTCGAAGAGACTTACAAGGATATCAAATCATGCATATAAGAAATCAGCAAAGACTCAAATATAATTCATAGATAATCTGATCACAAATCCACAATTCATCGGATCTCGACAAACACACCACCAAAGAGGATTACATCGGATAGATCTCCATGAAGATCATGGAGAACTTTGTATTGAAGATCCAAGAGAGAGAAGAAGCCATCTAGCTACTAACTACGGACCCGTAGGTCTGAAGTGGACTACTCACGAGTCATTGGAGAGGCGATGATGTTGATGTAGAAGCCCTCCAACTCCAAAGTCCCCTCCCACAGGGCACCGGGAAGGGTCTCCAGATGAGATCTCGCAGAAACGGAAGCCTGCGGCGGCGGAAAAGTGTTTTCGTGGATGCCCTGATTTTTCTAGGATTTTAGGGAATTTATAGGCCAAAGAGCTAGGGCTGGGAAGCTCCAGGGAGGCCACAAACCTGGTTGCCGCGGGCCCCCTGGCCACGGCAACAGGGCTTGTGTGCTCCCTCTGGGCCCCCTCCCTTGGCCCTCAAGTCCCCCGATCTTCTTCTATTCTGGAAAAAAATATTTCGGGGATTTTATTCCGTTTGGACTCCGTTCCAAAATCAGATCTGAAAAGAGTCAAAAACACACAAAAAACATGAACTGGCACTTGGCACTGAATTAATAAGTTAGTACCAAAAAGATATAAAAGGTATATAAAACATCCAATGTTGACAAGATAACAACATGAAACCATCAAAAATTATAGATACGTTTGAGACGTATCAGCGCCGCCGGGAGAGAGGGGGAGAGAGCACCCCTTCTTCTTCTTCTCCCTTAATCTCCTCCCTAGATGGGAGAAGGGTTTCCCCTCTGGTCCATGGTCTCCATGGCGGCGGAGGGGCGAGAGCCCCTCCGAGATTGGATCTCTCTCTCTATGTCCTTCTGTTTCTGCGCTCCTAGATTCTGCCTTTCACCGTTTCTTAAATTCCCGGAGATCCATAACTCCGATTGGGCTGAAATGTTTACACGATTTTATTCCGGATATTATCTTTCTTGTGGCGATAGAAGGTCCCCAACTGCGTTAGGGATTGGTCACAAGCCTGCCAGGCACGGCCCCACCCCCAGGCCGCGGCTAGGGGGATTGTGAGCCCCTCGGGCATTGTTTCGCGTTGATTCTTCTTCCCAAAAATCATAAATATTCCATAAAAAATGACCGTAGGTTTTTTTATTGCGTTTGGACTTCGTTTGGTATGGATAATCTGCAAAACAAAAAACATGCAACAAACATGAACTGGCAATGGGCACTGGATCAATATGTTAGTCCCAAAAATAGTATAAAAAGTTGCCAAAAGTATATGAAAGTTGTAGAATATTGACATGAAACAATCACAAATTATAGATACGATGGAGACATATCAGCATCCCCAAGCTTAATTCCTGCTCGTCCTCGAGTAGGTAAATGATATAAAAAGATAATTTTTGATGTGGAATGCTACCTAGCATAATCTTGATCATATAATCTAATCATGGCATGAATACTAAAACACGAGTGATTCGAAGCAATAGTCTATCATTTGACATAAAGACAATAATATTTCAAGCATACTAACAAAGAAATCATGTCTTCTCAAAATATCATGGCCAAAGAAAGTTATCCCTACAAAATCATATAGTCTGGCTATGCTCCATCTTTCCCACACAACGTATATAAATCATGCACAACCCCGGTTTTAGCCAAGCAATTGTTTCATACTTTAGTGTTCTCAAACCTTTTCAACTTTCACGCAATACATGAGCGTGAGCCATGGACATAGCACTATAGGTGGAATAGAATATGGTGGTTGTGGAGAAGACAAAAAGGAGGAGATAGTCTCACATCAACTAGGTGTATCAACGGGCTATGGAGATGCCCATCAATAGATATCAATGTGAGTGAGTGGGGATTGCCAGGCAACATATGCACAAGAGCTATAAGTGTATGAAAGCTCAAAAGGGAACTAGTGGGTGTGCACCCAACTTGCTTGCTCACGAAGACCTAGGGCACTTTTCAGGAAGCCCATCATTGGAATATACAAGCCAAGTTCTATAATGAAAATTTCCCACTAGTATATGAAAGTGATAACATAGTAGACTCTCTATCATGAAGATCATGGTGCTACTTTGAAGCACAAGTGTGGTAAAGGATAGTAGCATTGTCCCTTCTCTCTTTTCTCTCATTTTTTATTATATTTTTTCTTCCTTTTTTTGGTGGGCTTCTTTGGCCTCTTTTTTTTATTTGGGCTTCATTGGCCTCTTTTATTACTTCCTCACATGGGACAATGCTCTAATAATGATGATCATCACACTTTTATTTACTTACAACTCGATTCTTAGAACAAAATATGACTCTATATGAATGCCTCCGGCGGTGTACATATGCAATGATCTAGCGTAGCAATGACATCAAAAAACGGACAAGCCACGAAAACATCATGCTAGCTATCTTACGATCATGGAAAGCAATATGACAATGATGGTGCGTCTCATAATAAACGAACGATGGAAGTTGCATGGTAATATATCTCGGAATGGCTATGGAAATGCCATAATAGGTAGGTATGGTGGCTGTTTTGAGGAAGGGTATATGGTGGGTGTAATGCACTGGCGAAAGTTGCGCGGTACTAGAGAGGCTAGCAATGGTGGAAGGGTGAGAGTGCGTATAATCCATGGATTCAACATTAGTCATAAAGAACTCACATACTTATTGCAAAAGTCTATTAGTCATCGAAACAAGGTACTACACGCATGCTCCTAGGGGAAAGGTTGGTAGGAGTTAACCACCGCGCGATCCCGACTTCCACACAAAGGATGACAATCAATAAATAAATCATGCTCGGACTTCGTCACATAACGGTTCACCATACATGCATGCTCCGGGAATCATAAACCTTAACACAAGTATTTCTACAAATACACAATTACTCACTAGAATGACTCTAATATCACATATTCATGTCGCAAAACTATTGCAAGGAATCAAACATATCATATTCAGTGATCTACAAGTTTTATGTAGGATTTTATGACTAACCATGTGAATGACCAACTCCTGTTAACTATCTATATAGGTATAAGTGAAGCATGAGAGTTTAATTCTTTATACAAAAGATATGCTCCGCTCTAACAAATATAAGTGAAGCAAAAGAGCATTCTACAAATGGTGGTTTTCTATGTGTAGGGAAACAGGCAATCCAAACTTCAAATGATATAAGTGAAGCACATGAAGCATTTTATAAAGCCAAGGACTATCTCGTACCAGCATGGTGCATAAAAGAAAAAGGAAAAATAAACACAAAAGACGTTCCAAGCAGTTGCCATATCATGTGACGAATAAAAATATAGCTCCGAGTAAAATTACCGATAGATTGTAGACGAAAGAGGGGATGCCTTCTAGGGCATCCCCAAGCTTAGACGCTTGAGTCTTCCTTGAATATTACCTTCGGTTGCCTTGGGCATCCCCATTCTTAGGCTCTTGTCTCTCCTTATTCCTTCATCCATTGTGGTCTCACCGAAAACTTGAAAACTTCAATCACACAAAACTCAACAAAACCTTCGTGAGATCTGTTAGTATAATAAAGTAAATCAAAACTTTAAATACTGTTGTGAACTCATTCCAAATTCATATTATCATTATATCTACTGTAATACAACTTCACCATGGTTCATACCCCCCGATACTACCCATAGATTCATCAAAGTAAGAGAACAATGCATAGAAAACAGAATCTGTCAAAAACAGAACAGTCTGTAGTAATCTGTATATTTACCATACTTATGATACTCCAAAAATTCTGAAAAATTACGAAAATTAGGGAAATTTGCATATCAATCAGCAGCAAAATGAATCAACTCAAAATCTCTTTCTGGATAGGAAATAAAAATAATTTCGTGAGCACAAAGTTTCTGTCTTTTTCAGCATGATCAAACAACTATCACCCAAACTAATCATAAAGGCTTTACTTGGCACATTATTTTTATAATACAAAGGAATTGTACAAGGGGATAATTATTTTTGCGAGAAACTTCCATGAAAAATTCTACATTGTTTCCATGAGCATGTACACAAGTGTTCAAGATCGACCCTCACTTCCGCAATGTATCACCTTTCAATCGCTTCTCTTTTTGAAAAAGTTTTAAGTTCCCCTCTCTATTTTGGTTTGTTTTTAAACTATATAAAAGCACTCAACAGAAATAAATGACTCTATAAAACTTCCGGGTTGTCTCCCAGGCAGCGCTTTCTTTAAAGCCATTAAGCTAGGCATAAAGTGCTCAAGAAATGGATCCACCCGGCTCCCAAGGTATATCAAAGCCAATTTTAATTAACAATGATTTGTAATTTAGTAGTGAGCACAAGGTAACATATATCATGCAATGACGAAGTCTAACTCTCTTCCTATGCATTGGCATGTCATAAAAGAACAATTCATGCACATCAAGTAAAGGCCAATACATAGCATAAGCAGTTTCTTGCAATTTTATCGTATTGGAAACACAGAGAGGTGGAGATGTAGTTCCTCTCTCATAATAGTTGCAAGTAGGAGCAACAAGCACATGCATATTATATTCATCAAAATCATCATGTGTAATTGTAGAAGGCAACCTATCTATGTAATCCCTAATAAGAGAAAACTTCTCCGATATAGTGTAGTTGGGAGAGTTCAAAAAGATAATAGGACTATCATAAGTGGGTGCGATAGCAACAGTTTCATGTTTAACATAAGGAACTATAGCAAGTTCATCTTCATAAGCATCATTCATATTGGCTTCATGGCCACAAGCATAGCAAGCATCGAGTTCATCAAAAAGGGATATTTCAAACGAATCCAAGGGATCATAGCAATCAACATAGCATTCATCCTTCGATGGGAAATTAAAAAATGCATGAGTTGAAGAGTTACTCTCATTAGAAGGTGGGGACGGGTAGCTAGTCCGCTCTTCCTCCTTTTGTTCTTCGCTTTCCTCGTCATCTTTTTCATCTAATGAGTTCACAGTTTCAACATTTTCTTCTTCCATAGTTTCCTGCAAAATATTAGTCTCTTCTTGGGCAGCATAGAATTTCTCCATAAATCGAAAAATATGGGCACTATATTCATAATTAGTGTAACAATAACGAAGCATAACCAAATTTTCAGATCGGTAAGGAGCATCATCATTATCATCACACCCTTTAAACATAGCTTCAATTTCGTAAGCACTCATAAAAGCAACAAACTCTTTTATTTGTTCCACATCATAGTAATCATATATACCATTAGCATAAGAAGCCAAGGTTTCATTAGCATTAAATTTACAAGAAAAGGGAAGGTGTTGAGCCTTCATCCTAGAGCAACAAGTAATATCATATCTCAAGCATAGCTCCCAAGCATACCATTTCAACATATGAATTTGATCCCATAATAGTTTCCCTTTTTGAGTCAAGCGATAATCCCTAAAGTATTCACGTTGATCCAACGTGTATCCCATTATATAATTTAATGGGGTTTTCTCAAGATTATTAAAGAAGTGCATAATATTTTCCACATAATGAGCATCGAGGGTTTCAGGAGGTTACCCATCTCCATGAGTAGCAAGTACACCTATTTTTTTGGTATTTCGTGTTCCATATCCATAACTAAAGATAGAGAACAACTTAGAACAACAAATAAATCTACTTAGTGATAAATCAAACAAGCACACACGAGAATATTCACCCCACGCTATCTCTCCCCGGCAACGGCGCCAGAAAAAGGTCTTGATAACCCACAAGTATAGGGGATCAATTGTAGCCTTTCTCGATAAGTAAGAGTGTCGAACCAACGAGAAGCTAAAGGTAAGACAAATATTCCCTCAAGTTCTATCGACCACCGATACAACTCTACGCACACTTTACGTTCGTTTTACCTAGAACAAGTATGAAACTAGAAGTACTTTGTGGGAGTGATAGGATGGGCTTGGAAGAAAAGAAAGAACATGAAGATAAACACTAGGGGCTGGTTAGATAAAGAAACAATTACATTAGTTTGGCGAGTGTGGAAAACTGGTGGTAGGAGTTGCGGAATTGTCCCTAAGCAATTGACTACGCTACTAGACCGATAGCAAGTTTTATGTGGGAGAGGCCACTGCTAGCATGTCATCCCTTACTTGGAATTCTATGCACTTATGATTTGAACTATTAGCAAGCATCCGCAACTACTAACGTTCATTAAGGTAAAACCCAACCATAGCAATAAGATATATTGGTCCCCCTTCAATCCGGTATGCATCAATTTCTATGCTAGGCTGAAGCTTCTGTCACCCTTGCCCTCCAATACATAGTGCTTATCAACATACTACTAACCCTATCGTGTGATTCACGTGCGCGCTCATATGATGGGCACCAAAGGATAGCAACATGACCACAAGCAAATGAAACCAATCATAGCAATTCATCAATCACCGATAGGACAACGAAAATCTACCTAGACATCATAGGATTGCAACACATCATTGGATAATAATATGAAGCATAAAGCACCATGTTCAAGTAGAGGGTATAGCGAGTTGCGGGAGAGCGGACCTCTGAATATAGATGGGGGAAGGTGATGGAGGTGTTGGTGAAGATGACGGAGGTGTTGGTGTAGATCGCCTTCATACGATGATGTCCCGGGCGGCGTTCCGGCGCCGCCGGGAGAGAGGGGGAGAGAGACCCCCTTCTTCTTCTTCTTCCTTGACCTCCTCCCTAGATGGGAGAAGGGTTTCCCCTCTGTTCCATGGTCTCCATGGTTGCGGAGGGGAGAGAACCCCTCCAAGATTGGATCTCTCTCTCTGTGTCCTTATGTTTCTGCGCTCCCAGATTCTGCCTTTCAACGTTTCTTAAATTCCCGGAGATCCGTAACTCCGATTGGGCTGAAATTTGAACACGATTTTATTCCAGATATTATATTTCTTGCGGCGTAAGAAGGGCCCCAACCGCCTTAGGGATTGGTCACAAGCCTGCCAAGCGCGACCACACCCCCAGGCCGCGGCTAGGGGGCTTGTGACCCCCTCGGGCATCATTTCGCATTGATTCTTCTTCCCAAAAATCATAAATATTCCATAAAAATCACCGTAGGTTTTTTATTGCGTTTGGACTTCATTTGGTATGGATAATCTGTGAAACAAAAAACATGCAACAAACAGGAACTCGCACTGGGCACTGGATCAATATGTTAGTCCCAAAAATAGTATAAAAAGTTTCCAAAAGTATATGAAAGTTGTAGAATATTGGCATGAAACAATCAAAAATTATATATACGATGGAGACATATCAATACAAAACACACATCATTCACATGTTGTGTAGACGAAAACACACATATATATGATGTATATATTTTCAACGTACATGCATACATACATAATACATACATACATACATGCATCTAATATATCCATTTCCTTTGAACCTTCTTTTCTCTCTCTCTCTCTCTGCTAACTCTCTGCTCACACACATCTCTCTCAACAGAGAGAGAGAGAGGAGGCAACCTCCACCACCTCTCCTAACAGGAGATCAACGGCGTCGGAACGAGGCGATGAGCGCCGGAACGGAACCAGAGGGTGAAGGAGAGGGAGAGGCAGTGTTCTCACCCACGTTGTAGGGGGGAGGGTTCGGTGAGGCTCGATGGAGCCGTTGAGGAGGAGGACGGGGACTGCGGTGGAGAAGATGATGAGGAGGTCGACGGTGAAGGAGGCCGGCGACGGGGAGGCGCCGCGGTTTCGGTGAGGAGGAGCTCTCGGTGAGGTGGCACCGGTGTTGGAGAGGGGCCTCCCGTGGAGGGATGGCGAAGCGGCCGGCGGCGGGAGGAGGGCTGCTGTGGGGCACCTGAGGGAGGGGGCGCGCGAAGAGCGCCAGCGGTGATGGGCTGGAGGGAGGTGGCCCGGGGGCTAGGCAATGGGGAGTTGGTTCGGCGCCAAGAGAGAGGGAGGGCACGGGGGCGTGTGGAGGGTGCCGACGCATGGAGGCGCGACGGGAGGGAGCCGTCGCTGGTGATGGGGAGGCCAGGGTGACAAAGGGAGAGGGAGCCTGGGGCGATGGGGAGAGAGAGAGCGGGCGCTGCGAGAGGAGTCCGGCTTGAGCCAGGGGCGAGCGCTGGCTCACGCAGGAGGTAGCGATGGGGTGGAAGACAAGGGGAGGGTTGGCGCTCGTGTGGGGGAGCGGGGGTTCGATCTTGGGGGAGCGAGGGCGTGGGGGGGGGGGGGGCGAGATCTGACGAGGGAGTGGGTGAGTGGCGGCGGGGCAGGGAGGGAGTGGGGACGAGAGGGAGGCGCTAGGGTTCGCTTGGGGTGTGTCCGACTAGGCCATTTGGCCCAGTTGGGCCAGCGTTTTGGGTTTTTTAATTACTTTCTTTTAGCTATTATTATTCGTATATAGTTTATGTTTTAAATACACAAGGGTTTTAAATAATTTTAAGAATCCCCGGTTTACTTTTATAATTTATTAGAAAAAAATTTATAACTCCTCCAACATTTTTATTTTAAGATTCGAAAAGTTTTATTGTTTTGATTTTATTTTAAACTTGAATTTGAATCGGTTTGAAGCTACGCGAGATTACCAATAGTAATCCCCGTGACGTGACACCATCTGCATAGGTTTACTGTAGTTTAATTTACCGGGGCGTCACACCTCTCCCCTACTAACAAGAATTCTCGTCCCAAAAAGTAAGAGGTAGAAGGAAAGATCTCAGGGTATTCATCACGAAGATGATCCTCGCATTCGCAAGTGGTTTCATCTTCAGAGTGATTTGACTACTGCACTTTAAGGAACTTGGTGACCTTGCGACGAGTCTGACATTCAGCCTGGTCGAGAATGCGGACCGGATGTTCCTTATAAGAGAGGTCTTGTTGCATCTCAAGCATATCATGATCCACTGCTCGAATAAGATCTTTGAAGCAGCAACAGAGCTGAGACACATGGAAGACATCGTGAACCTGAGAAAGGTTTGCTCGTAGTTCCATTTGATAAGCTACTTTTCCATGCCTTTCGAGAACAGTGAAAGGACTAATATAGCGAGGAGCTAACTTGCCCTTGATATCAAAATAGTGTGCGCCTCTCATTAGTGTGACACGAAGATAAGCCTTTTCGCGAGGTTGATAGACCATAGCTTGGTGATGACGGTCATACTGACCCTTCTGACGAGATTGAGCAGCCTTCAGGCTCGCATGAATAATGCGGATTTGATCTCCGGCATGTTGGATAATATCCGGACCGAAGTGTGATCGCTCCATTGGACGGTGGCTCGCGAATTTCATACGAAGCCAAGTGCAAAGGATACTTTGGAGCCAAAAGATGTATAGGAGAGTCATGTTTCAATCCTATGGAACTTTGGGTTATGGGTCCACCATGTGGACCGAGAGTAGGCAGAGCGGTGGAATCTTGTACGGTATTGGTAGCAAGACTTGTCAGAGGATAGCCTGTCAGTTATGTTGGCAACAACATCGGTAACAACGGCGGGGGACGAATAGAACCATTTTCCTGCTCGTTGAAACGAGGCGGACCAATAGGCAAGGCTCTCGTCCACCGGCGGTTACCGGAATGTTATCCACAATAGTAACAGGGTTTTACTAACAGAGTTATATACCGAGATTTTTACCTAAGTAGGGAACTAACACTGCTTAGATAAGTTATGTCACAAGAAAGGTCAAACAGACCAATAGGAAGGAAAATGTGTTCACACAAAGGTATTAAAGTATACCATTCCTGAGGAAAACAAAGAGTATGGTATACATGATAGGTCATCAAGTACATAACCATTTCGATAAGGAGGCAAGAGGAATCATGAGGTTTACCCATACTAGACAGTTGGGATAATTGATCAGGAACACTTAAGCGTGGCGCTTCCAATGTTCCTGTTGAAATTTGAAGTACCACATCCGTGCTTCAGGGTAGCATGGACATGGTCATCAGATAAAGGTTGGACCTTGGGTATACAGAAGGATCCATGAGGAACAACTTATAAAACTTAGTCCTACAGTGTCCTCATGGTAGAATTGGCCAAGCTTACACATGGAAGAAATTATAACAATAGGTCCTTCGGCCCGGTGTGTTGGAAAGACAGCACCGTACCGGTTTACCTAAAGACCAAAGTTAAAATTATTGGGAAATGTTCCAACCATCATATCTGCCCGAGATTCAAATCTGATTGGTGTCGGGACACCTCAGACTCAAGATGTTTGAGAAGAAAGATGAAGATGCAAGATTCTCATGATATGAGCTACACAAGCAATTCTTGAATCATGAGTTCGATTGTAAGACATATGAACACAATGTCAAGACATTCGTGCCCACGTGGAATTCCTACAACACAATGCATTCGAGTTCTGATTTGAGAACCATCATCGAGGATATCAAGGCTTCATGTGTAAGTCTAGATTAGCTCTTATGAAGGAACTTCTTTTCCTTGATCAAATCAGTCAGTGGCTTGGGGTGCTAAGAGAAATTATATGGAGTGAAGATAGCAATTCTTCAAAACATATAACACTTCGCACATGCATTAATGAATTGGGATGACCAGAGAGGAAGTGAAACAAAACTTTCACATATTCACGGCGGCAAGACTGCACATGAACTTTGGGAAAAAACACTTCATTTATCAACATATCCTTCATGAGCTAGGTACAAGGATAATGCTTTCAAGAGCTTCATCGTGGAACATGGAGAAGTTGAGGGTGTGGTCGATGGGCTCAGCAACAATCCCTCAAGATTTTGACAGGGACGAATTTCCAAAAATTACAAGGTCAAGGAGATAGCATTTGTCAAGTCAAATGGTATAATGTCGTATGCTCAAGGGAACAACAACAATTAAACATTGGTCGAAGGGTGCACTCAGAAATACAGATTGAGTAGCACAACCAATGCTAAAAATAAAGGGTCAACAGCCAACACACCAAGAATGAAACAATTAGTTGTTATACTCAAGGCAACATGGTTGCTAGAAGTATTGGGATCATACATGAAGGTTCACTTGTTGGTATTCCGGTTTGAAACAACATGGGACCAAGAAATGAATGGTGATGGCGAGAAGTATTACTATATCAAGAATTTTTAAGACGTGTGCAATTGATGCTCACAACAATCTTGACATAAAGATGGTAATACTCCAAGGTAGAAGATAACATAAGCTGGATAGCAAGGAACTTAAGGTACAACACAAAACTTGAACAAGTTTGTGTTGGAGGGAAGGCGATATGGTTGACGATGATTTCACAAATCATCGAGGGGAAAGGATGGTATTCCTCAACATGTATTCAATTGATACCCTGCAAGATCTCAGAATGCTGATGATGATCACAACACATTTGTCGAGAAGCTTCACGAAGATGTAATCGTTCAGCGACGACATCAAGCAAGGGAATGATGAAGCAAGAGGTTGTCGGAATCACAGATAAGACTGCTAGCTTAGAATTGAGATTGCCTTTCAGGACAACCAACATGATGTCGAAAGCTCGATGCAAGCTTAACGCATAGTTGGAATTGTGTTCCAGGGATGAAGGGCATAGATAGCATGGTCGAGCTCCAACATGACGATGATGATGTAGCTTACCAACTTGGAATGACAAGATCGAGTACAAACTCATAAACAAGGAAGATTACTAAAAGTTGTTGAATTGCAATGCGTACTCGACTCAGTTATCGATGTACCCGCGTGTCCAACAACTCAAACACGAGGAAACTAGAATTAATGAAAATATCATAGTTGATGAGGAGCTCACAAGAAGTTATATAGCTCCGTGATATCCTCGAGCTACAAGGAAAAATACTCGGAGATAGATCAACATTAAGGCTAGGACCGATGTATTGATCTAAACAAGACAATTACTTTAACTCATCTAAGAATGAATTCAAGGTAGGACAACATGGTCGGAACCACCATTGCAAAGTACCCAATCACGGATACAAGATCAAATCATACCACGGATGGTTATTGATACGAGAAGCTTCTATGATAGGATCAACGTCGTCTCCATGGGCATGAACACCAAGTTCAAGGTCGAATCCCACTTCATCAATGCATCACCTGCCATTTACTCCTTGCCTTTGATGAGGTTGTAGCTTTGAATGGATATTCGGGAAAGGACCAGAAGAGTAAGACTCATGAAAACTTTTCGAGTCATATTGATTTAGGAAGGCATAGGTTCAACCCGTCGGGGCATCTTAGGAACATGTACCATACACTCCAAGAGTAATTAACACATGCTTCAAGGGCATGGCTGACAAAAGCGTAGGATACAATTAATCAGAAGGAGAAGACAGAATTTACCAATGGCATTATGTAATAGGGTAACAATATCACCAGAATTTTTGAATGTAAAGGATGTCGTCGGACAATAACCCAGCAATGGGTCTGGCAATCCACAAAGGACATGATGTGAGTATCGGTACTCAATGAGAGGGAGATAGGATGCAATGCATCGGGTTATAGAACATCTGAAAAATACTGATACTTAATTACCAAAGGAATTAGGATTTAGATGGACAACCACCACAGTTGATTTGTCGAGAACCAGCTCTGTCTGGAAGGACGTCTGAGCTAGAACGATACTTTATGAGCATCAACAGATGATTGTGTGTATTCACACAAAGGTAGAATCAATAAGATCACAGGAAAATCACAAAGTATATTGATGAATGCTGCTAGACATATGGATTTAACCATAACACAAGAAGGTGAGAAAGGTCAAACGCAATAGGCTACTGGGGATTCCGACAGATCAAATAGTAATTCGAAGAACTTTCGAAACCCATGACAACTGATGACGGAAGAATCCCCGATAAGTTAATCCGTTGCCTCTTGTAAAACAAGAGCAATTGAAAAAGAAAGTATGAATGACATTTGTATGTAGTCATCCATAGTGGTAGACGGAGGAAGGGAAGTCGCAAGAGCGACGTGCACAAGTTCCCGAGAGAAACATCGGAGAGTATCATCGGAGTCTTCTGACGGATCAAGTGATCGTCTGGAATACGGGGCTCTCTGGGAGGAAATAGTTACGAGAACCTAACGTTAGAGTTAGCAAAATATTTAACCCGAAAGAGAAGAGAGAGTAGAGCCCAGAGTACAGAAAAGGAGTAAAAGATACTAATACCACCCAATTGAGTTGTGGGCCCGTAAGCCACAACATGAGTGTTAGTAAAGTTTTTCAAACACTAGACTCAACTTTGGCCAAGGAGTTGGAAAGGGGCTACCTATAGGTAGTCAGCTCTGATACCAACTTGTGACGCCCTCGATTTAATCATACGCTAAACATACACACAAATGTGTACGATCAAACCCAAGGACTCACGGGAAGATATCACAACACAACTCTAGACACAAATAAAACAATACAAGCTTCATATTACAAGCCAGGGGCCTCGAGGGCTAGAATACACAAGCTCGGTAAACACACGAGTCAGTGGAAGCAACAATATCTGAGTACAAACGTTAAACATGAGGTGCCTTAGAGAAGGCTAGCACAAAAGAAACACGATCGAACGAGGCGAGGCCTCCTGCCTGGGAACCTCCTAAATACTCCTGGTCTTCAGCGACCTCCACGAAGAAGTGACCATCGGGATAGCAGACTTCGGCAGGAAACTTCACTCCTGGGCTCCATCATCTGGTCGCAGCAACGAATCAAGGGGACAAAGGGGGAGCAAAGCAACGGTGAGTACTCATCCAAAGTACTCGCAAGATTTATATCAGAACTATGCCAAGTATGCAACAGTATCAAAGAAAAGGGGGGTATAGGTGGACTGACTGCAGCAATGCGAGTATAGAGAGAGAGAAGGCCTAGTGCTATCGACGACTAGCATCTTTAGGGGTCTTGCAGCAATAGACGAGAGTAGAACTAGGTAACACAAATAATAGTCATATTGTTGCAACAATATTAATATGAGGTCATGCCCAGAGATCCTCCCTCGACTCCCTGCGAGGAAGCAATCCCGGAGCAACTATTCCAGTTAAGTAACAATTGTAGTTGTATAAGATGAGGGCACAACTCCAAGTCGTCCTGTAACCGTGGACATGGCTATTCGAATAGTTAATTTTCACCCCTGCAGGGGTGCACCAAGTTTCCTGTCACGCTCGATAACACTCTGGCCGGACACACTTTTCTGGATCATGCCCGGCCTCGGAATATTGACACGTCGTAGCCCCACCTAAGCTCAGCACATAGGCCAGTCCGCCGGTCTAACTCCTAAGCACAAAGGGATCATGGGCCCACTTGCCCTCCGCGTTCCTGCATGATGCATGGGCGGCCGATGTCAGTCCTAGCACCCCTTAATACAAGAGCGATGCATCTTGGGACCACTCGGGCGTGCGCCTCTCCAGCGCTGACTTGTGAAGAGCTTCGGCTGATACCGCGACGTCGAGTACCCATAATTCTTCCCCCGTAGCCGGTTAGTGCGAAAAGGTCTCCAACCAACCCAGATCAAATACACAAATCCATTATCATTTTAATTATGTCATCGACACAAACACGCGGGAATCTACCCGCCTAACATCTATTCATCAACAATCCCAGTAACATGGTCAAGTAATTGTGTGGCAGAAACATCAGGGAGAATACGAGGTATCACCCTCGATGGATTCCGAACGATGTATCCCTCAAGGTGGACCTAGAGGAATCACCCTCGAGGGTCCCACACTTGAGGGGTTGCACGATAGAGGCATCGTCGGGAATGGTGAAAGTGGAATGACCCTCGATAAGCATGACTGACTAGCTGTACAACAAAGATATCATCAGGAGTACTTCACGAGGTGTCACCCTCGGTACCCGATAGTATCTCTGTAGCGTCGCACAACTAAGGGGGGTGTAAGTTCCGTGCCGGGTTTGGCTTGTCGATCACGGATCGAGACTTGAAAACAAAGCGGGGCAACTGAATTAAGGGGTCAGAGGGGATGGCTGCTCCACCTATACTAAACAGTTTAAAGTGCGGTATTGAAAGTAGCAGTTCATTAAAATTAGGCTATGCATCAGATATAGGAGCTAACTACAAAAGTAGCAAAATTCTAATGCAAGCAGGAGGAAGAAAGACATAGGAGATATAGGAATGATCAAGGGGGTTTGCTTGTCTTGTTGCTCTGCGGCAAAGGTCTGATCGGCAGGGTCGTAGATGTACGCGGCAGCAGCATCAGTCTCGGGGTCTACCGGTAAGAAGAGGGAGGGAGAAACAATAAATAATAGCAACAGGTGCAACACTAAGCATGACATGGCAATATGCAGGCTCGACATGAGCTAACGTAGCAACAACCATCATAGACGGGTCGGGAAAATATCAGATGATATTTCCCGGGTCTTTGGCTACTACCGGTCAGACTGAAAATGATGGAAAAGTTTCACGTTTGCTATGCTAGGGACGCGTAACACACGAATGGACCACGTATCCGGGTTCGTCTCATTCTGCTGATCAACTTTCATGTTCAAAATTATTTGATCTGACTTACAGTTTATTTTATATTAGTTTTTAACATTTTATTAATTATTTAGGAATTAAAAACAGATTTAATTAATTATTAAATGCTATATGACATCAGGATGATGTCATGCTGACATCGGCAGTTGACTCGTCAACTGACCAGTGGGTCCTAGATCTCATTGACACAATTTATTAATTAAGGTTATATATTAATTAATCAGATCAATTTAGTGGGGGACCCACGTGTCATGCTCTAATAGGATAGTTTAATTATCCTAATTAACAAATTATGTAATTAATCTATTTACCCATAATCTTTATTACTAATACTCAATTATCTAATTAATTAATTCACAAATTAATTAATTAATTAACTTAACTAATTAATTACTTATTTTTTATTAACTAAAACATATATATATATATTTATTATTTATTATTTATTTTATTTTTAACAGCAGATCGTGTGGGCCTCCATGTCAGTGGGAGTGGGGGGGGGGGTTGGCCACACATTGTAGTGGCCCAATGGCCTAACACACACATATACACAACACACATCATTCACATGCTGCGTACACCAAAACACACATATATATGATGCATATATTTTCAACATACATGCATTCATACATAATACATACATACATACATACATACATGCATGCATCTAATATATCCATTTTCCTTTGTATCTTGTTTTCTCTCTCTCTGCTAACTCTGTGCTCACAGAAATCTCTCTCAACAGAGAGAGAGAGGAGGCAACCTCCACCACCTCTCCTAACAGGAGATCAACGACGTCGGAACGAGGCGATGAGCGCAGGAACGGAACCGGAGGGTGAAGGAGAGGGAGAGGCGGTGTTCTCACCCACGTTGTAGGGGGGCGGTTTCGGCAAGGCTTGATGGAGCCATTGAGGAGGAGGACATGGACTCCGGTGGAGAAGACGACGAGGAGGCCAACGGTGAAGGAGGCCGGCGACGGGGAGGTGGCGCGATTCCGGCGAGGAGGAACTCCTGGTGAGGTGGTGCTGGTGTTGGAGGAGGGTCCTCCCGTGGAGGGCCGACGAGGCAGCCGACGGCGGGAGGAGGTACGACATGGGGCACCCGAGGGAGGGGGTGCCCGAAGAGCCCCGACGGTGAGGGGCTGGAGGGAGGTGGCCCGAGCGCAAGGCGATGGGGCGTTGGATCGGCGCCGAGAGAGAGGGAGGGCGCGGGGGCGTGTGGAGGGCGCCGGCGCATGGAGGTGCGACGGGAGGGAGCCAACGCTGGTGATGCGGAGTGTAGGGTGACGAGGGGAGAGGGATCCTGGGGCGATGGAGAGAGAGAGAGAGAGCGGGCGCTGCGAGAGGAGCCCGGCTCGAGTGCTGGCTTGCGCAGGAGGTAGCGGCGGGGTGGAAGACGAGGGGAGGGTTGTCGCTCGTGTGGGGAGCGGGGGTCGGTCTAGGGGGTGTGGGGGAGCGAGGGCGTGGGGGGATCTGATGAGGGAGTGGGTGAGTGGCGGCGGGGCATGGAGGGAGTGGGGACGAGGGGGAGGCGCTAGGGTTCCCCTGGGGGTGTGGCCGGCTGGGCCATTTGGCCCAGTTGGGCCGGACTTTTGGGTTTTTTTTAATTACTTTCCTTTAGCTATTATTATTCGTATATATTTTATGTTTTAAATACACGAGGGTTTTAAATAATTTTTAGAATGTACGATTTACTTGTATAATTTATTAGAAAAAATTATAACTCCTCCAACATTTTTATTTTAAGATTCAAAAACTTTTATTGTTTTGAATTTATTTTAAACTTGAATTTGAATCGGTTTGAGGCTACGCGAGATTACCAATAGTAATCTCGGTGACGTGACACCATTTGCATTGGTTTACTGTAGTTTAATTTACCGGGGCATCACATAAATATACAACAGCTACAAACCCATACTTATGTCTAGCCCGTCGTCGTGATGACCGTCTCCGGCCAGCACCGCCACCGCTGCACCCCCCTCCGTCACCGCGCTCGTCGTGTCGGATCCATCCTTAGCATTGACCAAATTGGTTGCAACCCCACTCCGGCGTGTTAAAGATGAAATCCTCGAAAGATTTGGCACATACTTCGAGACATATTTGAATGTTCGGCATTATCGGAATTGGGCCTCAGGGGACCCAAGAAGGTTCGAATTCCGGGGTGCACTCGCTCTCTTTGCCTACTCTATCTTGCAACCCTACGGCGATGGTCCAACATGCTTAATCTAAGGAGGAAGAACAATGGACACGGTGGTTTACCCAAGTTCGGGCCACCGTGAGGTGTAAAACTCTACTCCTGCTTGGTTGGATTGCTCAAGAACGAGAGAAAAAACAGTCATGTGTTCTCGCTAGTTCTGGATCCTCTCTCCTCTACAACGGCAACCTCCTCTCTCTCTTATACTGTCCTGGTCCTCTTCCCCCAAAAACACGTGGCGGGAAGGGTTGCCACAATGGCCAGTTTGAAGGGGGACAGGACTGTAGCCGATACTGACAAAGGCGGACTTCGCGTGCAAAAGCCTCCTTCCGTGACACACCGATGGGCTCGATGATGACCTCCATCTTGGCAAGCCCCCGACCTTGGTCCTCTTTCACCGAATAGGAAACCTTTCGTGGTTTCTTTGGGGACCGACGAGTTGGCCCCGCTTCCTTATGTTGGAACTATGCCCTAGAGGCAATAATAAAATAGTTATTATTATATCTCCTGTTTCAAGTAAGTCGTTTATTATCCATGCTATAATTGTACTGAATGGAAACATAAATACATGTGTGGATACATAGACAACATATTGTCCCTAGTAAGCCTCTAGTTGACTGGCTCGTTGATCAATGATGTTTAAGGTTTCCTAGCCATAGACAAGTGTTTTCACTTGTTAACGGGATCACATCATTAGGAGAATTATGTGATGGGCAAGACCGAAACTATAAATGTAGCACGTGATCGTGTTATTTTGTTGCTATTGTTTTTTGCATGTCAAGTATACATTCCAATGACCATGAGATCATGTAACTCACTGACACCGGAGGAATGCCTTATGTGTATCAAACGTCGCGACGTTAACGGGTGACTATAAAGGTACTCTACATGTATCTCGGAAGGTGTCCGTTGAGTTGGCATGGATCAAGACTAGGATTTGTCTTTCCATGTGACGAGGAGGTATCTCGGAGCACACTCGGTAATACAACATCACAAACAAGCCTTCCAAGCAATGTGACTAAAGAGTTAGCCACGGGATCTTGTATTACGGAATGAAAAAAGTCTTGCCGGTAACGAGATTGAAATAGGTATGGCGATACCGACGATCGATTCTCGGGCAAGTAACATACCGAAGAACAAAGGGAATCATATACTGGATTAAATGAGTCCTTGACATAGAGGTTCAACTGATAATATCTTCGTAGAATATGTAGGATCCAATATGGTCGTCCAGGACCTGCTATTGGATATTGGCTGTAGAGTGTCTCGCTCATGTCTACAATGTTCTCGAACCCGCAGGGTCTGCACACTTAGGGCGTGCTTGGATTGGGTGTATTTAAATACGTCTGTATTTAATTTACACGTGTAACTTATAGGGGCAGCGTTGGTTCTCGTGTGGAAGCAAAACGATGGAGGAAGATATGTATTATTTACACGTGTATTGCTAAGGGAAACGACATTCCAAACATGGCCTTAAGGTTTGGTGTTGTTTCGGTATAGCTGAATTACTGATGTTGGTAACCGAAGATTGTTCGTATTCCCGAATGAGATCCCGGACGTCATGAGGGTTTACGGAATGGTCCGGAGATGAATATTCATATATAGGAAGTATCCATTTGGCTTCCGGAAGGTTTTCGGGCATTACCGGTAAAGTGCTGTGAATGACAAATGGGTTCTGGAGTTCTGCCGGGAGAGGCCACTCACCCGGGAGAAGACCAAAATGGGCCCAAGGGTGGCGCACCAGCTCAGTGGGCTGGTGGCCAGCCCAAGAAGGCCTAGGTTGGTCGAAATAGGAGAAAAGGCAGGGAGAGGAGACCAATCTGATTTGGGGAGGGCGGACTCCTCCCCTTCCCTCTTGTGCCGGCCGAAACCCTAGGGTTTCCCTAGGGTGCCGCCCCCTCCCTCCCTCCTATATATAGTGGAGGGGAGAAAGGCTTTTGGCACTCAAGCCAAAGTGCAACCCTCCTCCCCTACACAACCTCGACACCCCGTAGCTAGATACGTCCGGCACGGCGAGCCCTTGCCGGAGTAAATTCCACAACCATCACCGTCACGCCGTCGTGCTGCCAGAGAATTCAGCTACCTCTTCGCCCCTCTTGCTGGATCAAGAAGGTGGAGATCTTCACCAAGCTGTACGTGTGCTGAATGCGGAGGTGCCGATCATTCGGTACTAGATCGGGACAGAGTTCATGGGACTGATCGTGATCGGATCGCGCAGACGTCCGACTACATCAACCACGTTTCTTAACGCTTCCCGCTTAGCGATCTACAAGGGTATGTGGATCTTATCTCCCCTCTTGTAGATCATGATCACCATTATAGGCCTTCGTGTGCATAGGATTTTTTTTCCCATGCGACGTTCCCCAAAAGTGGCATCATGTGCTAGGTTCGTGCGTAGATGATATCTCGAGTAGAACACAAAAGAGTTTGTGGGCGTTGATGTTCAATTTGCTTCCCTCCTTAGTCTTTTCTTGATTCGGCGGTATTGTTGGATTGAAGCGGCCCTAACCAACTTTACTCGGACGCTTACGAGAGACCGGTTTCATCGACTGACATGCAACTTGTTGCATAAAGAGGACTAGCGGGTCTCTGTTTCTTCAACTTTAGTTGAATCGGATTTGACCGAGGCGGTCCTTGGAGAAAGTTAAATAGCAATTTGTATATCACTGTTGTGGCTTTGCGTAAGTAAGATGCGATCATACTAGATACCCATAACAATAATGTAAAATTTGCAACAACGAATTATAGGACTTCTAACTTGTTTTTGCAGGGTATGCATGTGATGTGATATGGCCGAAGACATGATATGATATATTGGATGTATGAGATGATCATGTTGTAATAGTTAAATACCGACTTGCACGTCGATGCTATGGCAAACGACATCGCTAGTAGTAGCTTTAGTAATAACAACATAGTTAGCGCGACAACCTCGATGGCAGCACAATGATGGAGATCATGGTATGGCGCTGGTGATGATGGAGATCATGCCGGTGCTTTGGTGGTGGAGATCAAGAAGAACAAGTTCATGGCCATATCATGTCACTTATGATTTGCATGTGATGTTAATCCTTTTATGCACCTTATTTTTCTTAGGACAACGGTAGCATTATAAGGTGATCCCTCACTAAAATTTCAAGATAAAATTGTGGTCTTCCCGACTATGCACCGTTGTGGCAGTTCGTCGTTTCGAGACACCACGTGATGATCGGGTGTGATAGACTCAACATTCACATAAAACGGGTGCAAAATAGTTGCACACGCGGAACACTCGGGTTAAACTTGACGAACCTAGCATCTACAGACATGGCCTCGGAATAAAAGAGACCGAAAAGTCGAGCATGAATCATATAGTTGATACGATCAACGTGGAGATGTTCACCATTGAAATAATCTCAACTCACGTGATGATTGGACTTGAATTAGTAGATTTGGAACATGCATCACTCAAATGACTACAGGGATGTCTATTTGAGTGGGATTTTATTAGTAATATGATTAGCTAAACTCAATTGTCGTGAACATAGTCTAAGTAATCTTTGCAAAATTTTACGTTGTAGATCAATGGCTCGCGCTGTAGCAACCCTGAATTTTAATGTGTTCCTAGAGAAAGCTAAGTTGAAAGATGATGGACGCAACTTTGTTGACTGGGCCCGTAATCTGAGGCTTATCCTTTATGCTGCTGATACGTCCCAAACATATCTATAATTTTTGCTTGTTCCATGATCTTTTGGGTGACATTGTTATATGTTTTGCTACACTTTTATATCTTTTTACACATATTTGGACTAACCTACTAACTCGGTGCACCAAATGCCAGTTTCTGTCTCCTGATGTCTTTTTTGCACGGGTTTTTACCCAAATTACCAGAGCCCCAAAAATCCCGAGAAAAATATATAAAATTCAGCGTGACGGAAGCTTCTGGAGCACCAAAGGTGGGCCAGAGGGGAGCCACGGGCTGCCCAGGTGGCCTCCCTGCGCGGCCTGGCCCCTGGCCGGGCCCACAGGCCGCCTAGGTGGGCCCCACCTCCTCTAATGCCCTCCTTTGGCCTATATTTACCCCTTCAATCGAAAACTCTTCCATCATATCCAGAATCATGAATTTCTCCATCGTTCCACTGCTGCAACGCTTCCGAGATCTGGAGCGTCAGGAGACCTCTGCCCGGCACCCTGCCGGAGGGAGGATTGACCTCCGGGAGCTTCTCCACCGCCATGGACGCTTCCCGGACATGCCATGAGTAGTCCTCCTTGGACCATGAGTCCATGACCAGTAGCTATGTGATGTCTTGTCTCCAATCTTGTGCTTCAATGATTAGCCCTTGTGAACTGCCCTACATGATCAAGGCACCTATGTAACTTTCCTGCTATGCTTGGTTTGTTGGGATCCGATGGATTATGAGATTATGTTCAGATTGTGATGAGTTATATATTTGATTATCCTTTTATATTATGTTCTTTAGTGATTCATGCATGTTCTCCGTTGCTCTTTATTGCTTTGGCCGAGTAGTAGATTGTAACCCCAAGAGGGAGCGTTATGCATGATTGAGGGTTCATGCCCCCTGATGTCTAGCTTGACTGATAGAAACATGAGACTAGGGGATGTCCTGATGCCACCAGGGAGAAAACAACGATGCTTGTGACCGCGGTTGCAAGGATTGTTTACCTTATGCATAGTTCGTTAATGTAGTTTTCCATTCCTTTGAGTTTACACTTTGGGTGGGGCTTGCAACTTAATACCAGCGAGATGTTCTGGATAGATATCTCAAGGTGTATGATTAGTAAGTAGATGCTTATGAATAAACGATCTACTTGTCTTGGCGTACTGCCCATTACTATTGAGCCTCTAACTTTCAAGTAGCATAATTAGCATTGTGGTGCGTTTATAATTCTGACAATTGCCCAGCTGTAATTTGTTTACCCATGCACAGTTGTTTATCGTCTTTTGGGAGAGTGACATCACGAGTGAACATCATGTGACTCAGGTCCATATCACCACCATTGCTTATACCTCCATCATTTACTGCTTTTATTTACTTTTCCGTTGCATTTACTATCACTATTCCCACTTGTGTTTTGATCCTTTGCAAACTACAAGGGCGGAGATATTGACAACCTCTCTGTACTCGTTGGGAGCTCCTATTGCTGCTCCTGCCACTGGGGCTACCTCCTATGAGATTAAACCTGCTTTACTGAACCTTGTTATGAAAGATCAATTCTCAGGTGCTGGAGATGATGCTGCTTTGCACTTGAATACTTTTGTTGAGCTTTGTGATATGCAAAAATATAAAGAAGTAGATGGTGATATTGTTAAACTTAAGCTTTTTTCCTTTCTCCTTGAGAGGAGGAGCTAAAGTGTGGCTTCAATCTTTTCCTAGGAATATCATAGATTCTTGGGATAAGTGCGAAGATGCTTTTATTGGGAAGTATTACCCGCCTGCTAAGATTATCCAGCTAAGAAGTAACATTATGAATTTTAGGCAACTGGATAATGAACACGTTGCCCAAGCTTGGGAACGTATGAAATATCTTGTTAATAATTTCCCTACACATGATTTGACTACTTGGATGGTTATACAAACTTTCTATGCGGGATTGAACTTTACCTCACGGAATTTGTTAGACTCGGCCGCGGGAAGAACCTTTATGTCAACTAAAATTAATGCTGCCACAAAGCTATTGGATGAGATGATGAAAACTTATTATCAATGGCACACTGAGCAAGCTCCAAAAGGTAGGAAGGTAAACTCTGTTGAGGAGATCTCCTCCCTTAATGATAAGGTTGACATGATCATGACTTTACTTACTAAGCAAGCTCCTATTGATCCTCATGATGTTCCTTTAAATTCTTTGGTTGCTCGAGAAAGAGAGAAAGTTGATGTTAATTTTATTTCTAGGAACAAATTTAATAACAATGCTTATAGAAGTAATTTTGGTAGCAATCCTAGACTGTTCCCATCCAACAACTATGGGAACAACATCACTTATCCTAGCACCAAAAACTCCACTCCTGAATTAGACAGCATGCTTAAAGACTTTATCACTTCTCAAAAAGCCTTCAACAAGAGTGTAGAAGAGAAATTAGAAAAATTAGATAGTCTCTCTTTGAAGGTAGACAACATAGCTCATGATGTAGAGATGCTTAAAATTAGAACTTCCCCCTTGAAGAAAGGAAAACCACACCCATGAATGCTATCCAAGTCCAAATTAATGAGAACATAATAATGCTAGCCAAACTTAAAGATAGATGGGCTAGAGAAAAATAAGAGAAAGATAGGATTAAGAGCCTTCCTACATACACTACCCTTGCTACTATACAAGTTGTTGAGGATCTCAAAACTTTTAGCACCCATCACACCCCTAGTCCCAATGGACCTATTGATGGTGATGCTAATACCTCAACTATAGGAGAAGAAGGTCCTTTGAATTTAGAGACTACCAAAAGAATGAGCTTAGATGACATTACCACCACTTTAACTAATGGTAGTAATCTTGATTTTGATAATTGTAGCCTTTCCGAAGTTATCACCTTTTTGCAAAGAATGGCTAAAGACCCCCACACTAGTACACTCAATATTGCCTTCATCGAGCATATTACCAATGCTCTTATCAAAGCTAGGGAGGAGAAGATCAAGCTAGAGACTTCTATTCCTAGAAAAATAGAAGATGGTTGGGATCCTATGGCCAAGATTAAATTGAATAATATCTCTTGCTTTGCTTTATGTGATGTTGGAGCTAGTGCCTCCGTTATGCCCAAAAGAATGTATGATATGCTTGATTTGAAACCTTTTGATCAATGTTCTTTTGGTGTTCGTCTTGTTGATTCTTCCATAAAGAAACCTTTAGGGAGAATTGATGATGTTCTTATCGTTGTCAATGAAAATTATGTGCCCGTTGATTTTCTTATTATGGACATTGAGTATGATCCCTCATGTCCAATTATTTTGGGACGTCCTTTTCTCCGCACCGTTGGTGCTATCATTGACATGAAAGAAGGGACCATTAGATTCCAATTCCCCCTTAAAAAAGGAATGGAACACTTCCCTCAAAAGAATATTAAGTTACCTTATGAGTCCATTATTCGGGCAAGTTATTCTTATGGAGTTGATAATACTTGATCTTTTTGCATCATGCCTAGCTCAAAGGCATAAAAGAAAGCGCTTGTTGGGAGGCAACCCAATTTGTTTTTATTTTAAGTTTTAGTGGTATTTATGATTTTTACTACTGTAGAAACATCATTCTATCTTTATCTACAAGCTTTGTGCCAAGTTTTAGCCTCCGATTGCAAGAAAGTTCAAAAGTTGCGACATGCTGTCCAGAAACAGATTTTGTCTGCTTGACGGAAAAATTCGGCAAATATCACCCGATCATATTTTTGATCTGAAGTTTTTTGACAGCATGACCTATATAATTGTCTTTCTGTATTATGTTCTGAGTTTTTTGATTTGAGTTCCAGAAGTGCCCCGAAACAATAATTTACTACCTCCTGTTCTGTTTTTCACAGATTCTGCCACGTTTTGCATTTTCATCATTTTGCAAATCTTAAGCTGGCTTTTCCTTTGCAAAAACGTTTTGGCAATCATGAGAAACACTAGATTTTGATGAAAATATTTATTTGCAGTAGATAATAAATTATTTTATCATGGGTACTAACCACTCTAATCAACTTATGATGAGTTTCGTATGAAGGGAGTTTTCAAGTATGCGATGGAAAATGATGAAAGAAGATCCAGGAGTGTCAAGCGCTCAAGCTTGGGGATGCCACGATGCATCCCCAAGAAAAATTCAAGGAGACTCAAGCGCATAAGATTGGGGATGCCCCATGCATCCCCTTCTCTATCAACAATCACTAGTTCGTCCATCTCCATGCTATATTTTTATCAGTTCATATGTTATGTGCTATGCTTGTTACTTTTTAGTGTGTTTTAGTTTTACTTGCTGTTCATAACAATTAGGAACCTAGCCTTCTTTGTTTGGGAGAGAGACATCCTCCATTCCACTCTAGAACACAACATAGGTTTTCATGCTTATGTTTTGTGTGTGTTCTCTTTCTTTATATAGCTGTTGTCATGCTTAGCTCTTACTTTTCATGCTTTATCTTTTTAAGAGCTTTTATTTAGGTTTGTTTTGGAACTCTCTTGAGTTATCATGCTTATCTTGTTTAGAGAGTTGGCTTGTTGCAGTGAGTTGCGTGTCTTGCATGAGTAGGTAATTGAGTTTGCTATTTAAGTATAGTAGTAACTTGCATTAGTTTTGAGGTACTGATTTGAGTAATGTTTGGACTATTGGTGCCAAGAGATTGAGCCTATTAGTGATAGGTGTCGTATTTTGGGAAATCCGTGTGTTTTTCAAAAACTAAAAATTAGTTGACAACTCTAGCTACTAGATTGATCGCTAACCTGTGGAGGGGTTGGAATATATAGAGTACCCTCACGCTACCATGGGTCGAGGATGCGCAAGGATAACCAAACCCCCAAACACTCCTCTCGGGTTACTTGTCTCTTTTTGAATTTCCTAACTAGATAGAGAGTTACCGATTATAAGTGTATGAGTTCTTCAGACTAATGCGAGTATTCGATTGTTGGCACTTCCACCATCCATATTTTGCTAGCCTCTTCGGTACCATGATTGCCCTTTCTCATTTTGAGAGTTGGTGAAAACTTCGCCGGTGCGTCCAAACCCTTGGCATGATTCGCTCTGTCATCATAAGCCTCCTTATATCTTACCTCAAAACAGCCACCATACCTACCTATTAAGGCATTTCCATAGCCTTTCCGAGATACATTGCCATGCAACATCCACCATCTCATGACTTGATCTTCATGTCATACATGCTTTTGCTTGATCGAGGAGCCGCATGCTAGTTGGGCCTTGCCCTTATTATTGCTACATGACGCGCTAGTATCATTGCATATCCCGCTACACTGGCAGAGGCATACATTTGCATACATCATGATAGTTTTCATTTGTCTTTATGTGAGTACTTCTTATAAAGTGTGATGATGTTCTTTTTATTCTTGTAAAACATAGAGTGTTGCCCTTAAGTGAGGAAAAGATCCCAAAGAGGACAAATTAAAAGATCCCAAAGAGGACAAATGAAAAGATCCCAAAGAGGACAAATGAGAGAAAAAGAAAGAGCCAAAGAGGCCACGAAAAATAAAAAATAAAATAAAATAAAAAAATAGAGAGAAGGGGCAACACTACTATTCCTTTTGAAAGATCCACACTCGTACTCCATTGTTATATTTGTACTCCATAGAGATTATCATTCATGCATAACTATGTGGGGACCCTTACACTATAGAACTTGGCTTGTATATTCCAATGACGAGCCTACTCAAGTGAGCTCTAGGTCTTCATGAGCAAGCAAGTTGGATGCACCCCAAGTAGTTCCATTAGAGAGCTTACCTTAGCTCGTATGTGCATCCGTTGCATGGCAATCCCTACTCCTCACATCATATATATCATTTGGCTTTCTCTCGCCTATGGTTGTCCTCATTGATGTGAGCCTTTCACACCCTTTTTGTCTTCCTTCCCCATCATTATTCTCTTTGCAAACCTAAGTGCAAACATATGTTGCTTGCGCTCATCCATTGCATGAGCGCTCAAAATCGAAAGGGAGAGGATCATTTTGACTTGTGCCTGACTAGTGGTCTGGGGATGAGTTAAAATAAGATTCCGAAGGAGACCAAGTGTGAAGTTTAGTAGATTCAGTCCTCAATTAAAAATATATTTTATACTCTCAACCCATCTCCCATTTCTTGCACGCAAACACCATTTGGAGATATTCAAGTCACGGACAACAAGATCTCTTGCACCTTTATGTTCTTACTTTGCTAATTTCAATACTAGATATAGACTCTTGTTTGTTATTGTCTTGATTTGAATTGCATATCTTACTTGCTTTACTTTGAAGTTCTTATATGTGTGTTAGCATGTCACGACATAAGTTATTTGTGTTATCATTTACCTACTCGAGGACGAGCAGGAATTAAGCTTGGGGATGTTGATACGTCCCAAACGTATCTATAATTTCTGCTAGTTCCATGATCTTTTGGGTGACATTGTTATATGTTTTGCTACAATTTTATATCTTTTTACACATATTTGGACTAACCTACTAACTCAATGCACCCAGTGCCAGTTTATGTCTACTAATGTGTTTTTTGCAGGGACTTTTATCCAAATTTCCAGAGCCCCAAAAATCCTGAGAAAAATATACAAAAATCAGCATGATGGAAGCTTCCGGAGCACCAAAGGTGGGCGAGAGGGGAGCCACGGGCTGCCCAGGCGGCCTCCCTGCGCGGCCTGCCTCCTGGTGGCGCCCACAGGCCGCCTGGGTGGGGCCCACCTCCTATGACACCTTCCTTTGGCCTATATTTACCCCTTCGATCGGAAACCCTTCCATCATATCCAGAATCACGAATTTCTCCATCATTCCGCCGCCGCAGCGTGATGACCCACAAGTATAGAGGATCAATCGTAGTCCTTTCGATAAATAAGAGTGTCAAACTGAACAAGGAGCAGAAGGCTCTGGTAAACAGTTTTCAGCAAGGTAATAACTGCAAGCACTGAAAGTAGCGGTAACAAGTGATGGTGTAGTGAGGTGAAACGTAGCAAGAGAAAAGTAACAAGTAACAAGTAGTAGCAATGGTGCAGCAAGTGGCCCAATCCCTGTTGTAGCAAGGGAGAAGCCTTAACAAAGTCTTATAGGAGGAAAAACGCTCTCGAGGACACACGTGAATTTCTGTTATGCTAGTTTCATCATGTTCATGTGATTCACGTTCGTTACTTTGATAGTTTGATATGTGGGTGGACCGGCGCTTGGGTACTGCCCTTACTTGGACAAGCATCCCACTTATGATTAACCCCTCTCGCAAGCATCCGTAACTATGAAAGAAGAATTAAGACAACGTCTAACCATAGCATTAAACTAGTGGATCCAAATCAGCCCCTCACGGAGCAACACATAGACTGGGGTTTAAGCTTCTGTCACTCCAGCAACCCATCATCAACTTACTACTCCCCAATGCCTTCCTCTAGGCCCAAGTATGGTGAAGTGTTATGTAGTCGACGTTCACATAACACCACTAGGGGAAAAGACAACATACAACATATCAAAATACCGAACGAATACCAAATTCACATGAATATTATTAGCATGACTTATCCCATGTCCTCATGAACAAAAGTAACTACTCACAAAGCATAATCATAATCATGATCAGAGGTGTAATGAATAGCATCAAGGATCTGAACATAAACTCTTCCACCAAGTAATCCAACTAGCATCAACTACAAAGAGTAATCAACACTACTAGCAACCTTACTAGTACCAATCGGAGTCGTGAGACGGAGATTGGTTACAAGAGATGAACTAGGGATTGGAGAGGAGATGGTGCTGATGAAGATGTTGATGAAGATGCCTCCCTTCCAACGAGAGGAGTGTTGGTGATGACGATGGCGACGATCTCCCCCTCCGGGAGAGAAGTTTCCCCAGCAGGATCGTCTTGCCAGAGCTCTAGATCGGATCTGCTCAAGTTCCGCCTCGTAGCGGCGGCGAAACCACGAAAAAGCTCCCCCTTTATTTTTTCTGGAACGAAACCCTTCATATAGCAAAAGAGGAGGGGGGGCAGTGGGCCGTTAGGGAGCCCACAAGCCCTGTAGCCACCACCAGGGGGGTGGCGGCTACCAGGCTTGTGGGGCCCTGGTAGCTCCCCTCTGGTACTTCTTTAGCCTAGTATTTTTTATATATTCCCAAAAAATTTCACGTAAATTTTCAGGGCATTTGGAGTTGTGCAGAATAGAGGAGTCAGATTTTCTCCTTTTCCAGTCCAGAATTCCAGCTGCCCGAATTCTCCCTCTTCAAATAAACATTGCAAAATAAGAGAGAAAAGGCATAAATATGGTACCACAAAGTAATATAACAGCCCATAAAGCGATAAATATCAACATGAAAGCATGATGCAAAATGGACGTATCAACTCCCCCAAGCTTAGACCTCGCTTGTCCTCAAGCGAAAACCAAGTTCCATAAACATGTCCATATGTTTAGGGACGAAGGTGCCGATAAAACATAATATGGACATGACGGCATCATGATCACACATAGAGCATAAATACATCATAAAGATTCTTGTGGGAAAGTAACAATTCCTTCACAAAGCAAAGTATGAAGCAAAAACCTTACCGAGAAGTAACCAACAACAGTCCAAAGTCATTGAAGCAATTGCAATTTATCATAACATCCGAAAGAGTCAAATAAGAGCTTGTAAGGCAAACCCACATACTCAATCATCTCTTTTATTTTCCACAATTGTTACAACTCACGTGGTACTCATGGTATCAAAGTTTCAGAAGAGTCAAATAAGAGCTTGTAAGGCAAACCCACATACTCAATCATCTCTTTTATTTTCCACAATTGTTACAACTCACGTGGTACTCATGGTATCAAAGTTAGAGCTGGACACAAAGGAAGATAGGGGCTTATAGTTTTGCCTCCTAACTATTTACCTCAAGGGTAAAGTCAACAATAATAAAGCATAAGTACTCAACTCCAAGTTGATATATGAATATAGATCTTTCCCAAGCATGTGACGGTAGCCAAGACAAAGGAAAAAATAGGGAATTGGTGAAGATCACCATGACTCTTACAAGGGCAAAAAGTAAAGGTACAAGATAGGCCCTTCGCAGAGGGAAGCAGAGGTTGTCATGCGCTTTTGAGTTTTGAATGCGTGTCCTCTTAGTGCGGAGGAATGCCACTTTATATTGCCTGATGTGATAAAGAACTTCATTATGCAGTCTGTCGCTTTTATGTCTTCCTCATCACAGGTTCGTACAAAGCTTATTTTCCACACACTAATAGATCATACATATTAGAGAGCAATTTTTATTGCTTGCACCGATGGCAACTTACTTGAAGGATCTTATTCAATCCCTAGGTAGGTATGCTGGACTCTCATGGCAAAACTGGGTTGAAGGTTTAAGGATGCACAAGTAGTATCTCTACTTGGTGCTGGAGTTTTGGCTAATATGAGGTGGAAGAAATCGTCACATGCTAAGGGATCTCTAATCATATAACATTGTTTGGAACCAAGAAAACACAATTCATTATGTTGTCTTCCTTGTCCAACATCTACTCCTAAACATGTAATAGTTTGGCGAGTGCTCACAATTGTAAAAAGTGTCTAAGATGGTATATTTATATGTGAACCTCTATTTCCTTATTACTTCTTATTAATTGCAACAATGACTGAGGTCTATGTTGATTTATTCTCAACAAGTTTCAATCATCATACGTGTCATATGTGAAGCTATCACTTTCCATAAGATCATCTCATGATCTTTCATGCTATCCTTCTTTTCATACTTTTGATCACGACATAAAGCAAAGCCCTTGACTAAGATACTCTTTATTATATAGCTCGTAAGCTCGAATACATTGGGGGAGAGAGAAAGAAAAAGACTCAAACTAAACACTAAATACTTATTCCACTAGGAGAAGAAATAAAAACTGAAAAGGAAAGAACTAAAACAAAGGTGAAAGCAAAAGATATAAAGGTGATACGATACGAGGGCAACTCCCCCAAGCTTGGCAGATGCCAAGGGGATTGCCCATACCAATGCTTAGTTGTCTTCCTTTGGTGGTCACTGTGGTGGAGTTGTTGCCTTTGATTTCAAGAGAGCTATCAATCTTTGATTTATACCTTTGAGATCTGCGACATGGTTTTGCAGCAAAACAACTTCACGAGAAAGGGAAATATTGCGAGCACGAGTTGTTTCGCAAAACCTCAAGAGTTCAATCAAGGATGGAGACAACACGTGGAGGAAGGGCTGGAGAAAATCTACTCCTTCAACGTCTTCAATGTTGAACATAGGTTGAACTTCCTCCCTAGCTTGGGTTTTCTCCCTAGCTTTGTCCCTGGCTTCCGTGACTTCTACTCTTTTCAGATCAGCATATACTTCTTCATGAACTTGGGGAAGATCATTCTCCCCAACAGATTCCTGAGACATCTTTGCTCTAAATCTGCGGCAGACAACAAGCTCGAAACGAAAACAGAGGAAAAATGCACGATACGGAGATCAAAACCTTCGAGCGTATACATAATGATTTTTCTGGACCAGAAGGAGTGCTTCACAAGAAAACGGAGTCCGGGAGGCACACGAGGTGCCCGCAAGCCCTCTAGCCGCCGCCAGGGGGCTAGGTGGCAGCTACCAAGCTTGTGGCCGCCTCGTGCGCTCTCCGGACTGCTTTTTATTTTTCTAATTTTCCAAAAATTCCAAAACGGAGGAAATTTCCTATTGGAAAAGTTTCGGAGTCCAATTACTTACCGAAACAGATACCTCTTTGTTTTCAGGGTCTGAAACAGGCTGATAAACATCCCTTATGTACTCCTCTAGAGTTATGATATTGATGATATTGGTCTCAACATTTATGGGAGTACCGGAGATATATTGCTTGATTCTTTGCCCATTTACCACTCTAGGAAAATTTCCTTCCGTGTTATTGATTTTGATGGCACCGGAACGATATACTTCCTCGATAACGTAAGGACCTTCCCATTTAGAGAGAAGCTGGCCTGCGAAGAATCTGAAGCGAGAGTTGTATAGAAGGACATAATCACCTACATTGAACTCTCGTTTCTGTATTTGTTTATCGTGCCATCTCTTAACCTTTTCCTTGAACAACTTGGCATTCTCATATGCCTGGGCTCTCCATTCATCTAATGAGCTGATATCAAACAACCGCTTCTCACCGGAAACTTTGAAATCGAAGTTGAGCTCTTTGCTTGCCCAATAAGCTTTGTGTTCCAGCTCAAGAGGTAAATGACAGGCCTTTCTGTAAACCATTTTATACGACGACATGCCCATGGGATTCTTATAAGCAGTCCTATAAGCCCATAGTGCATCGTCAAGTTTGCTAGACCAATTATTTCGAGATCTATTGACAGTCTTTTGTAGGATCAATTTGATCTCCCTTTTACTCAACTCCACTTGACCACTAGACTCAGGATGATAAGGAGATGCAACTCTATGGTTGACATCATACTTAGCGAGCATCTTGCGGAAAACACCATGAATGAAGTGTGAACCGCCATCAGTCATCAAATATCTAGGGACTCCAAATCTTGGGAAAATGACTTATTTAAGCATCTTAATAGAGGTGTGGTGATCAACATTTTTAGTGGGGATAGCTTCTACCCACTTAGTGACGTAATCCACATCAACTAAGATGTGAGTGTACCCATTGGAACTCGGGAAGGGTCCCATATAGTCAAAGCCCCAGACATCAAATGGTTCAATGACAAGTGAATAGTTCATAGGCATTTCCTGACGCTTACTGATATTCCCTATTCTTTAGCATTCGTCACAACACAAGACAAACTTATGGGCATCCTTGAAGAGAGTGGGCCAATAGAAACCTGATTGCAATACCTTATGAGCAGTTCTATCTCCAGCATGGTGTCCTCCATAGGCTTCGGAATGACACTTCTGGAAGATCTGTCCCTATTCATGTTCAGGCACACAACGTCTAATAACACCATCTACTCCTTCCTTATAAAGGTGAGGATCATCCCAAAAGTAGTGTCTCAAATCAAAGAAGAATTTCTTCTTTTGCTGATAGGTGAAACTGGGTGGTATGTATTTGGCTACAATATAATTTGCGTAATTAGCATACCACGGTGCACTATGTGAAGTGCGGATGACATTTAATTGCTCATCGGGAAAGTTGTCATCAATAGGTCATGGGTCATCAAGGACATTCTCTAGCCTGGACAAGTTATCTGCTACAGGGTTATCAGCACCCTTTCGGTCAACGACGTGCAAATCAAATTCCTGTAGCAGGAGAACCCATCTGATCAGCCTAGGCTTAGCGTCCTTCTTCTCCATAAGGTACTTAGTAGCAGCATGATCAGAGTGAATAGTGACATTGCAATCAACTATATAAGATCTGAACTTTTCACATGCAAACACGACTGCTAAAAACTCCTTTTCCGTAGTGGCATAGTTTCTTTGGGCACTGTCTAGAGTTTTACTAGCGTAGTGAATAACATTCAACTTCTTGTCAACTCTTTGTCCTAGAACAACACCAGCAGCATAATCACTAGCGCCGCACATGATTTCTAAGGGCAAGTTCCAGTCAGGTGGTTGAACAATAGGTGCGGGTATCAAAGCCTTCTTAAGTATTTTGAAAGCTTCCTCACAATCCTCATCAAAAACAAAAGGAACATCCTTCTGCAAAAGGTTGGTAAGAGGCCTAGAAATCTTAGAGAAGTCTTTAATGAACCTTCTATAGAAACCAGTATGACCTAGGAAACTTCGTATACCTCTGATATTTGTGGGGCAAGGCATTTTCTCAATTGCATCAACCTTAGCCTTATCAACTTCAATGCCTCTTTCAGAAATTTGGTGTCCTAAGACGATGCCTTCATTAACCATAAAGTGGCACTTCTCCCAATTCAAGATGAGGTTGGTATCTTTGCATCTCTGTAGGACTCGATCAAGGTTGCTGAGGCAATCATCAAAGGAAGACCCGTAAACGGAGAAGTCGTCCATGAAAATCTCAACAATCTTTTCACAAAAGTCAGAGAATATAGCCATCATACATCTTTGAAAGGTGGCAGGTGCATTGCATAAGCCAAAAGGCATACGTCTATAAGCAAAGGTATCGAAGGGGCAGGTGAAAGTGGTTTTCTCCTAATCGGATTGTGCAACAGGTATTTGCGAGAAACCTGAATAACCGTCTAGAAAGCAGAAGTGTGTGTGTTTGGATAGCCTTTCTAGCATTTGGTTTATAAACGACAAAGGATAATGGACTTTCCTGGTTGCCTTGTTCAGTTTTCGGAAGTCTATCACAATCCTATAGCCAGTAATAATCCTTTGTGGGATTAATGCATCCTTATCATTAGGAACGACGATAATACCTCCCTTCTTAGGTACGCAATGTACTGGACTTATCCAATCACTATGAGCAACAGGATAAATGATTCCTGCTTCCAGAAGCTTTAATATTTCTTTTCTAACGACCTCTTTCATCTTAGGATTTAATCTCCTTTGATGATCAGCAACTGGTTAAGAATCAGGATCGGTTTTAATCTTGTGCTGACATAGAGTGGGACTAATAACCTTAAGATCATCAAGAGTATATCCAATTGCAGCACGGTGCTTTCTCAGAGTTTTTAGTAACTTATTATCTTCATGCTCTGAGAGGAGAGCACTAATAATAATAGGATATATCTCCTTCTCATCAAGATAGGGATACTTAAGAGTATCAGGCAACTGTTTAAGCTCAAACACAGGATCACCCTTTGGTGGGGGAGGATCCCCAAGCAGTTCAACAGGAAGCTTATTCTTGAGAATAGGATATTGTTCTAAGACAATTTTATCTATCTCATCTATTTCCTCTATATGCATATCATTTTCATGCTCATGCAGATATTGCTCTAAAGGATCCGTAGGAGGTACGGAAATACAGGCAAGAGCAATGATTTCATCCCTACCGGACGACTCTTTTTCATGGGGTTGTCTTCCAAACTTGGAGAAGTTAAATTCATGAGACACGCCCTCGAAACTAACTGTGACAGTCTTCTTAATGCAATCAATGTGAGCATTGACAGCGTTGAGAAAGGGTCTACCGAATATGATGGGACAAAAGCTATCTTGTGCAGTACCAAGGACGAGGAAATCAGTAGGATACTTCGTCTTACCACACAGGACTTCTACGTCTCTCACAATTCCCACAGGACAGATAGTGTCTCTATTAGCTAGCGTAATAGTGACATCAATGGGTTCTAGCTCACCAGGTGCAATCTCATCTTTGATTTCATCATATAGGGAACGGGGTTTTGCACTAACACTAGCTCCCATATCACATAAACCGTGGTAACAGTGATCTCCTATCTTGACAGAAACAACGGGCATGCCAACTACAGGTCTGTATTTGTCTTTCGTGTGAGGTTTAGCAATTCTAGCGGAGTCTTCACATAATTTGATAACATGCCCATCTATGCCTTCGGCTAAGAGATCTTTGATAATAGCAACACTAGGTTCAACTCTAATCTCCTCAGGGGGTGCAAGTGGTCTAATGTAACCCCTACGTATCACAGTTGGAGCTTTAGAATAATCCTTTTTCCTAGCAGGGTAAGGTAGTTGGTCAGCGTAGGCACAAGGAACAACAGGATCACTAAACGAAATGATTGTCTCCTCAACTAGATTGGTTTTGACTATGTTGCTTTCTACAGGAGGATGATAATTAAACCACTTCTCTTTGGGAAGATCAACATGAGCAGCAAATGATTCACATACAGAAGCTACTACCTCAGAGTCAAGTGCATACTTAGTGCTAAAATCTCTAGAGGTGTTTGTTTCAACAAAAGATTTAACGCAATCAAACTGGAAATTCATACCTGACTCCATACCTTCCTCCAGCTCCCAATCTTCAGAGTTACGTTTGATTCTTTCCAATAAATTCCACTTGTGGTCAATATCCTTCTTCATAAAAGAACCAGTACAAGAAGTGTCAAGCATGGTATGATCTTCATGAGAAAGCCGAGCATAAAAGTTTTGAGTGATAATTTCTCTCGAGAGCTCATGATTGGGGCATGAATATAGCATTGATTTAAGCCTCCCCCAAGCTTGATCTATGCTTTCCCTGTCACGAGGCCAAAAGTTATAAATATAGTTCCGATCACGATGTACTAAATGCATAGGATAGAACTTTTGATGAAATTCCAATTTCAACCGATTGTAGTCCCATGATCCAGTGTCATCACATAGCCTATACCATGTCAACGCCTTATCCTTCAAAGATAAAGGAAAGACTTTCCTCTTTACCTCATCCTCGGGCAAACCTGCAAGCTTAAATAAACCACAAACTTCATCTACATAGATCAGATGCAAGTCTGGATGTGAAGATTCATCTCGTGTAAAAGGATTAGCCAGCAGTTTCTCAAGCATACCCGAAGGAATTTCATAATAGATATTTTCAGTAGGTACCTCAGGTTGAGGAACAACTCCTCGTGCTTCCGTTCGTGGTGAAGATACCCCGAACAAACTCCTCAAAGGAACAATTTCCATAGTGACAAGTGACAATAAATTTCAGCACAGTATATAAATGTTTCCTTACCAATTTCCACTTACCAAAGGCGTTTCACTCCCCGGAAACAGCGCCAGAAAAGAGTCTTGATGACCCACAAGTATAGGGGATCAATCGTAGTCCTTTCGCCAAGTAAGAGTGTCTAACACAACGAGGAGCAGAAGGCTCTGGTAAACAGTTTTCAGCAAGGTAATAACTGCAAGCACTGAAAGTAGCGGTAACAAGTGATGGTGTAGTGAGGTGAAACGTAGCAAGCGAAAACTAACAAGTGACAAGTAGTAGCAATGGTGCAGCAAGTGGCCCAATCCCTTTTGTAGAAAGGGACAAGCCTGAACAAAGTCTTATAGGAGGAAAAACGCTCCCGAGGACACACGGGAATTTCTGTCATGCTAGTTTCATCATGTTCATGTGATTCACGTTTGTTACTTTGATAGTTTGATATGTGGGTGGACCGGCGCTTGGGTACTACCCTAACTTGTACATGCATCCCACTTATGATTAACCCCTCTCGCAAGCATCCACAACTACGAAATAAGAATTAAGACAACGTCTAACCATAGCATTAAACTAGTGGATCCAAATTAGCCCCTCACGAAGCAACGCATAGACTGGGGTTTTAGCTTCTGTCACTCCAGCAACCCATCATCTACTTACTACTCCCCAATGCCTTCCTCTAGGACCAAGTATGGCGAAGTGTTATGTAGTCGACGTTCACATAACACCACTAGAGGAAAAGACAACATACAGCATATCAAAATACAGAATGAATACCAAATTCACATGACTATTATTAACATGACTTATCCCATGTCCTCAGGAACAAAAATAACTACTCACAAAGCATAATCATAATCATGATTAGAGCTGTAATGAATAGCATCAAGGATCTGAACATAAACTCTTCCACCAAGTAATCCAACTAGCATCAACTACAAAGAGTAATCAACACTACTAGCAACATTACTAGTACAAATCGGAGTTGCGAGACGGAGATTAGTTACAAGAGATGAAATAGGGATTGGAGAGGAGATGGTGCTGATGAAGATGTTGATGAAGATGCCTCCCCTCCGAAGAGAGGAGTGTTGGTGACGATGATGGGGATGATCTCCCCCTCCGGGAGAGAAGTTTCCCCAGCAGGATCGTCCTGCCAGAGCTCTAGATTGGATCTGCTCAAGTTCCGCCTCGTGGCGGCGGCTAAACCACGAAAAAGCTCCCCCTTGATTTTTTTTGGAACGGAACCCTTCACATAGCAAAAGAGGGGGGCCAGTGGGCCGTCAGGGAGCCCACAAGCCCTGTAGCAGCCACTAGGGGGGTGGCGGCTACCAGGCTTGTGGGGCCCTGGTAGCTCCCCTCTGGTACTTCTTTCGCCTAGTATTTTTTATATATTCCCAAAAAATTCCACGTAAATTTTCAGGGCATTTGGAGTTGTGCAGAATAGAGGACTCAGATTTGCTCCTTTTCCAGTCGAGAATTCTAGCTGCCTAAATTCTCCCTCTTGAAATAAACCTTGCAAAATAAGAGAGAAAAGGCATAAATATGGTACCACAAAGTAATATAACAGCCCATAAAGCGATAAATATCAACATGAAAGCATGATGCAAAATGGACGTATCACAGCGCTTCCGAGATCGGGAGCGTCAAGAGACCTCTTCCCGGCACCCTGCCGGAGGAAGGATTGACCTCCGGGAGCTTCTCCACCGCCATGGGCGCTTCCCGGACGTGTTGTGAGTAGTCCTCCTTGGACCATGAGTCCATGAACAGTAGCTATGTGATGTCTTCTCTCCAATCCGTTGCTTCAATGATTAGCCCTTGTGAGCTGTCGTACATGATCGAGACACCTATGTAATTTTCCTGCTATGCTTGGTTTGTTGGGATCAGATGGATTATGAGATTATGTTCAGATTGTGATGAGTTATATATTTGATTATCCTTTTATATTATGTTCTTTAGTGATTCATGCATGTTCTCCGTTGCTCTTTATTGTTTTGGCCGAGTAGTAGATTGTAACTCCAATAGGGAGCGTTATGCATGATTGTGGGTTCATGCCCCCTGATGTCTAGCTTGAGTGACAGAAACATGAGACTAGGGGATGTGTTGATGCCACCAGGGAGAAAAGAACGGTGCTTGTGACCGCTGTTGCAAGGATCGTTTACCTTACGCATAGTTCGTTAATGCAGTTGTCCGTTGCTTTGAGTTTACACTTTGGGTGGGGCTTGCAACTTTATACCAGCGAAATGTTCTGGATAGATATCTCAAGGTGGATGATTAGTAAGTAGATGTTGATGAATAAACAGTCTACGTGACTTGGCGTACTGCCCATTACTATTTAGCCTCTAACTTTCAAGTAGCATATTTAGCATTGCGGTGTGTTTATAATTCTGTCAATTGCCCAGCTGTAATTTGTTTACCCATGCATAGTTGTTTATCGTCTTTTGGGAGAGAGACATCACTAGTGAACATCATGTGACTCAGGTCCATATCACCACCATTGCTTCCACCTCCATCATTTACTGCTTTTATTTACTTTTCCGTTGCATTCACTATCACTATTCCTGCTTGTGTTTTGATCCTTTGCAAACTACAAGGCCGGAGAGATTGACAACCTCTCTGTACTCGTTGGGAGCAAAGTTATAAGTCACTCCCGTCTCGGTACTCTAACCGTTAGGCTGAGCTGAGAATTTCTCTCTCGTCATAAGCTATCACTGACAAAGTTCTTTACTCACTGCCGCCAAGCTACAAAGGCTTTGTGTTGAACTATAACATGCAAGGGATGAATAAGTCACTCGCCGAGTTGTTTGCGATGTTAAAAGTTGCAGAGTCGGAAATCCAGAAGGAGCATCAAGTGTTGATGGTCAATAAGACCACTAGTTTCAAGACAAACGGCAAGGGAAAGAAGGGTAACTCCAAGAAGAGTGGCAAAGTTGTTGCCCCTCTGACGAAGAAACCCAAGTCTGGACCCAAGCCGGAAACTTAGTGCTACCATTGCAAGGGGCCTGGTCACTAGAAGCGGAACTGCCCCATGTATTTGGCCGATAATAAGGCGGCGAACGCCAAACAAGGTATATTTCATATACATGTTATTGACATGTACCTCACCAGCTCTTGTAGTAATGCCTGGGTATTTGATACCGGTTCTGTTGCTCACATTTGCAAATCGAAAACAAGAACTACGGAATAAATGAAGGCTGGGAAGGATGAAGTGATGATGCGTGTTGGAAATGGTTCCAAGGTTGATGCGATCGCCATCAGCACGATCTCACTTCAGTTACCATCGGGATCAGTGATGAACTTAAATAATTGTTATTTAGTGCCAGCATTGAGCATGAACATTATATTTGGATCTTGTTTATTGCGAGATGGTTACTCATTTAAGTCAGAGAATAATGGTTGTTCTATTTATATGAGTAATATCTTTTATGGTCATGCACCCGGTGTGAGGGGTTTGTTCATATTGAATCTCGATAGTGATGACACTCATGTCCATAACATTGAGACCAAAAGATGTAGAGTTAATAATGATAGTGCCACTTTCTTGTGGCACTGTTGCTTAGGTCATATTGGTGTAAAACGCATGAAGAAACTCCATGTTGATGGAATTTTGGAATCACTTGACACATGCGAACCATGTCTCATGGGCAAGACGACGAAGATTTCGTTCTCCGGAACAATAAGCGTGCAAGTGACTTATTGGAGATCATACATACTAATCTGTGCGGACCGATGAGCCTAGAGGTGCGTGATACGTCCATTTTGCATCATGTTTTCATGTTGATATTTATCGCTTCTTTGGCTGTTATTTCACTTCACGGTACAATTATTATGCCTTTTCTCTCTTATTTTGCAAGGTTTCCATGAAGAGGGAGAATATCGGCAACTGGAATTCTGGCCTGAAAGTGGAGCAAAGTTGAGATACCTATTATGCGCAACTCCAAACGCCGTAAAAATCAACGAGGAATTTTTTCCCGATTTATCAAAAATACTGGGCCAAGAAGAGCCAAAGGGGCACCAGGGGGTGCCCACAAACCTGCACGGCGCGACCAACCCCCAGGCCGCGCCATGGGGGCTTGTGGGTAGCCCACTGGCCCACTTGCTCCCCTCTTTTTTATATGGATGGTTTCGTCCAGAAACAAATCAAGGATGAGCTTTTTTGTGGTTTCGCCGCTGCCACGAGGCGGAACTTGAGCAGAACCAATCTAGAGCTCCGGTAGGACGATCCTGCCGGGGAAACTTCCCCCTCGGAGGGGGAAACCGTCGCCATCGTCATCACCAACACTCCTCTCATCAGAGGGGATTCGTCACCATCAACATATTCATCAGCACCATCTCATCTCCAAACCCTAGTTCATCGCTTGTAACCAATCTCCGTCTCGCGACTCCGATTGGTACTTGTAAGGTTGCTAGTAGTGTTGATTACTCTTTGTAGTTGATGCTAGTTTGATTATTTGGTGGAAGAGTTTATGTTCAGATCCTTGATGCTACTTATTACCTCTCTGATCATGAATATGATTATGCTTTGTGAGTAGTTACTTTTGTTCCTGAGGACATCGGATAAGTCATGCTAATAGTAGTCATGTGAATTTGGTATTCGTTCGATATTTTGATGTGTTGTATGTTGTTTTTCCTCTAATGGTGTTATGTGAACGTCGACTACATAACACTTTACCATTATTTGGGCCCAGAGGAAGGAATTGGGAAGTAGTAAGTAGATGATGGGTTGCTAGAGTGACAGAAGCTTAAACCCTAGTTTATGCGTTACTTCGTAAGGGGCTGATTTGGATCCACTAGTTTAATGCTATGGTTAGACTTTGTCTTAATTCTTCTTTCGTAGTTGCGGATGATTGTGAGAGGGGTTAATCATAAGTGGGATTCTTGTCCAAGTAAGGGCAGTACCCAAGCGCCGGTGCACCCACATATCAAACTATCAAAGTAACGAACGCGAATCATATGAACATGATGAAACTAGCATGACACAAATTCCCATGTGTCCTCGGGAGCGTTTTTCCTCCTATAAGACTTTGTCCAGGCTTGTCCCTTGCTACAAAAGGGATTGGGCCACTTTTCTGCACCGTTGCTACTTTTGTTACTTGTTGCTTGCTACGAATCATCTCACCACACAATCACTTGTTACCGACAATTTCAGTGCGTGCCGATTTTACCTTGCTGAAAACCACTTGTCAGTTCCTTCTGCCCGGCGTTGGGTTCGACACTCTTACTTATTGAAAGGACTACGATTGATCCCCTATACTTGTGGCTCATCAAGACTCCTTTCTGGCGCCGTTGCCGGGGAGTGAAGCGCCTTTGGTAAGTGGAACTTGGTAAGGAAACAGTCATATAGTGTGCTGAAATTTATTGTCACTTGTCACTATGGATACTAATCCTTTGAGGGGCTTGTTCGGGGTATCTTCACCTCGAACGGAAGCACAAATAGTTGCTCCTCAACCTGCTGCACCTACTGAAAATATTTGCTTTGAATTTCCTTCAGGTATGCTTGAGAAACTGCTGGCTAATCCTTTTACAGGAGATGGAACATCACATCCACACTTGCATCTAATCTATGTAGATGAAGTTTGTGGTTTATTTAAGCTTGCAGGTGTGCCCCAGGATGAGGTCAAGAAGAAGGTCTTTCCTTTATCTTTGAAGGATAAGGCGTTGACATGGTATAGGCTATGTGATGATACTGGATCATGGGACTACAATCGGTTGAAATTGGAATTTCATCAAAAGTTTTATCCTATGCATTTAGTACATCGTGATCGAAATTATATTTACAATTTTTGGCCTCGTGACAGAGAAAGCATCGCTCAAGCTTGGGGGAGGCTTAAATCAATGCTATATTCATGCCCCAATCATGAGCTCTCAAGAGAAATTGTCATTCAGAACTTCTATGCTCGGCTTTCTCATGATGATCGCACCATGCTTGGCACTTCTTGTACCGATTCTTTTATGAAGAGAGATATTGACTTCAAATGGAATTTATTGGAGAGAATTAAACGCAACTCTGAAGATTGGGAGCTTGAAGAAGTTAAGGAGTCAGGTATGAATTTCACGTTTGATTGCGTTAAATCCTTTGTTGAGACAAATACCTTTAGTGATTTTAGCGCTAAGTATGGACTTGACTCTGAGATAGTAGCTTCATTATGTGAATCATTTGCTGCTCATATTGATCTCCCCAAAGAGAAGTGGTTTAATTATCGTCCTCCTTTAGAAGTCAATGTAGTTAAACCCTTTCTAGTTGAAGAGAAGCCTATAATGATCCTGTTGTTCCCAGTGCTTACATTGAGAAACCACCTTTCCCTGTTAGGATGAAGGATCATTCTAAAGCTTCAACTGTGATACGTAGATGCTACATTAGAAGACCTACACCCCGTGAGCAAATTAGAGTTGAACCTAGCATTGCGATTATCAAAGATCTTCTGTGTGAAGAAGTTGAGGGACATAATATTCACTTCTGTGAAGATGCTGCTAGAATTGCTAAACCTCACGCTAGAGACAAACATAGGCCTGTTGTTGGCATGCCTATGGTTTCTGTTAAGATACGAGATCATTGTTATCATGGCTTATGTCACGTGGGTGCTAGTGTTAGTGCAATACCTCAATCCTTATATGATGAACTCAAAGATGAGATTGCACCTGTTGAGATAGAGCCCATTGATGTCACTATTCAGCTTGCCAATAGAGATACTATCTGCCCTGTGGGAATTGTTAGGGTTGTTGAAGTCTTATGTGGTAAAACGAAGTATCCTGCTAATTTCCTCGTTCTTGCTACCGCACAAGATAGCTTTTGTCCCATCATATTTGGCATACCCTTCCTCAATATCGTCAATGCTCATATTGATTGTGAGAAGAAAACTGTCACTGTTGGCTTTGAAGGTGTGTCACATGGGTTCAATTTACCTAAGTTTGGTAGACAACCTCAAGAAAAGGAGTTGCCTAGTAGGGATGAAACTATTGCCTTAGCCTCTATTGCCGTGCCTCCTATTGATACCTTAGAGCAATACTTGCTTGAGCATGAAAATGATATGCATATGGATGAAAGGGATGAAATAGATAGAGTTATCTTACAACAATATCCTATCCTTAAGAATAACTTGCCTGTTGAACTACTTGGGGATCCACCCCCACCAAAGGGTGATCCTATGTTCGAGCTTAAACAGTTTCCTAATACTCTTAAGTATGCCTATCTTGATGAAAAAGAGATATATCCTGTTATTATTAGTGCTAGCCTCTCAGAGCATGAAGAAAAGAAGTTACTAAAAACTCTGAGGAAGCATCGTGCTTCTATTGGATATACTCTTGATGATCTTAAGGGCATTAGTCCTACTCCGTGCCAGCACAAGATTAAAACTGATCCCGATTTCAAACCAGTTGTTGATCATCAAAGGAGATTGAATACTAAGATGCAAGAGGTAGTAAGAAAAGAAATACTAAAGCTCCTAGAAGCAGGTATCATCTATCTTGTTGCTCATAGAGATTGGGTGAATCCGGTGCATTGCGTCCCTAATAAGGGAGGCATTACCGTTGTCCCTAATGATAAGGATGAATTGATCCCACAAAGGATTATTACTGGCTATAGGATGGTGATCGATTTTAGGAAACTGAATAAAGCCACTAGGAAAGATCATTACCCTTTGCCTTTTATCGACCAAATGCTAGAAAGGCTGTCCAAACACACACACACTTCTCCTTTCTAGATGGTTATTCTGGTTTCTCCCAAATACCAGTTGCACAATCTGATCAGGAGAAGACCACTTTCACCTGCCCTTTCGGTACCTTTTCTTATAGACGTATGCCTTTTGGCTTATGTAATGCACCTGCCACCTTTCAAAGATGTATGATGGCTATATTCTCTGACTTTTGTGAAGAGATTGTTGAGGTTTTCATGGATGACTTCTCCGTTTACGGGTCTTCCTTTGACGATTGCCTCAGCAACCTTGATCGAGTCTTACAGAGATGTAAAGGCACCAATATTGTCTTGAATTGGGAGAAGTGCCACTTTATGGTTAATGAAGGCATCATCTTAGGACATAAAATTTCTGAAAGAGGTATTGAAGTCGATAAGGCTAAGGTTGATGCAATCGAGAAAATGCCATACCCCATAGATATCAAAGGGATAAGAAGTTTCCTTGGTCATGCTGGTTTCTATAGAGGGTTCATCAAAGACTTCTCTAAGATTTCTAGGCCTCTTACCAATCTCTTGCAAAAGGATATTCCTTTTGTCTTTGATGATGATTGTGAGGAAGCTTTCGAAATATTTAAGAGGGCTTTGATAACTGCACCTATTGTTCGACCACCTGATTGGAACTTGCCTTTTGAGATCATGTGTGACGCTAGTGATTATGCTGTTGGTGCTATCCTAGGGCAAAGAGTCGATAATAAGTTGAATGTTGTTCGCTACGCTAGTAAAACGCTAGACAGTGCCCAAAGAAACTATGCCACTACGGAGAAGGAATTTTTAGTAGTCGTGTTTGCATGTGAAAAGTTCAGGTCTTAGATAGTTGATTCCAAAGTCACTATTCACACTGATCATGCTGCTATTAAGTACCTCATGGAGAAGAAGGACGTTAAACCTAGACTTATCAGATGGGTTCTCTTGCTACAAGAATTTAATTTGCACGTAGTCGACAGAAAGGGTCCTGATAACCCAGTAGCAGATAACTTGTCTAGGTTGGAGAACGTTCTTGATGACCCACCACCTATTGATGATAGCCTTGCCGATGAGCAATTGAATGTCATCAATACTTCACGTAGTGCACTATGGTATGGTGATTATGCAAACTATATCGTTGCCAAATATATACCACCTAGTTTCACGTACCAGCAAATGAAGAAATTCTTCTTTGACTTGAGACACTACTTTTGGGATCATGCTCACCTCTATAAGGAAGGAGTAGATGGTCTTATTAGATGTTGTGTACCTGACCATGAACAGGGACAGATCCTACAGAAGTGTCACTCCGAGGCCTACGGAGGACACTATGCGGGGGATAGAACTACACACAAGGTATTGCAATCTGGTTTCTATTGGCCCACTCTCTTCAAGGATGCCCGTAAGTTTGTCTTGTCTTGTGACGAATGTCAAAGAATAGGTAATATTTGCAAACGTCAGGAAATGCCTATGAACTATTCACTTGTCATTGAACCATTTGATGTTTGGGGCTTTGATTATATGGGACCTTTTCCAAAATCCAACGGGTATACGCATATCTTAGTTGTTGTTGATTACATCGCTAAGTGGGTAGAACCTATCCCCACTAGTAGTGCTGATCACAACACCTCTATCAAGATGCTGAAAGAAGTTACCTTCCCTAGATTTGGAGTCCCTGGATATCTAATGACAGATGGTGCTTCACACTTCATTCATGGTGCTTTCTGTAAAACGCTCGCTAAGTACGATGTCAACCATAGAATTGCGTCTCCCTATCACCCTCAGTCTAGTGGTCAAGTAGAGCTAAGTAATAGAGAGATTAAACTAATTCTGCAAAAGACTCTCAACAGTTCTAGAAAGAATTGGTCTAAGAAGCTCGATGATGCACTGTGGGCTTATAGAACTGCCTATAAGAATCCCATGGGCATGTCTCCGTACAATATGGTGTATGGGAAAACATGTCGCTTACCTCTTGAGCTAGAGCATAAAGCTTATTGGGCAATCAAAGAGCTCAACTTTGATTTCACACTTGCTGGTGAGAAGAGGTTATTTGATATTAGCTCGCTTGATGAGTGGAGAACTCAGGCATATGAGAATGCCAAGCTGTTCAAAGAGAAGGTTAAGAGGTGGCATGATAAGAGGATACAAAAGCGTGAGTTCAATGTAGGTGATTATGTCTTGCTATATAACTCTCGTTTAAGATTCTTTGCAGGCAAGCTTCTCTCTAAATGGGAAAGCCACTATGTTGTTGAGGAAGTATATCATTCTGGTGCTATCAAGATCAACAACACGGAAGGTAATTGTCCGAGAGAGGTAAATGGGCAGAGAATCAAGCATTATATCTCAGGTACTCCCATAAATGTTGAAAGCAATATCATCAATACCATAACTCCGGAAGAATACCTAAGGGAAATTTATCAGCCTGTTTTAGACTCTGAAAATGAAGAGGTATGTGATTCGGTAAGAAAATAGAGTCCAAAACTTTTCTAGTAGGAAATTTTCTCCGTTTTGGAATATTTGAAAAAAATACAAAAATTGGAAGTAGTCCGGAAAGTGCACGAGGAGGCGACAAGCCTGCACGGCGCGGTCCCACCCCCTGGCCGCGCCGTGAGGGCTTGTGGCCACCTCGTGCGCCTCCCGGACTCCGTTTTCGTGTAGGGTACTCCTTCTGGTATGGAAAAAAATCATTATATATATATACTTCCATTTGGTCTGACCCCTGAATCACGCACATCTCTTATGTTTTTTGTTTCGAGCCTGTTTTCTGCCGCAGATCTAGGTCAAGATGTCTTCTAAAGATTCACAGGGGGAGAGCTATGTGGTTGATTACCTTGCTAACCCCAAGGTCTATGGGGACTTTGATCCATATGGCTGGACCACTGATGAGGAAGAAGACTATGATCCCAAGGGGAAGGAACAAACAAGTTCCGATGAAGAGGAGACTCCTCTACCTCAACCTGGACACACGCATGTCGAGTTCAAGAAGTCGAGCCTCCCTGGCTCAAGGAAGAAGCCAAAGACCTTGTTTATCCCTTCTCGTTTCTTGCAGGAGAGTAAGCACGAATTATGCCAAAGGGTGTTGAAGCTTGAAGAGGAAAATGATGATCTGAGGGAGCAGAATTTTATGCTCAAGTGGAAATTAAACAAGCTCAAGACCTCTTCAACAACTCCTCCACCATCACCACCAATGGAAGACAACTGAGCATTGGTATGGGCAATCCCCTTGGCTTTTTCCAAGCTTGGGAGAGTTGCCCCGGTATCGTATCACCATCACATCTTTTGCCTTTACCTTTGTTTTAGCTTTCCTTTTTAGTTTTCTTTTTCTTTAGTAGTTTAAAAGTGTTAGTGTTTTAGTTTTGAGTTTTGCTTTGTGTCACCCTCGATGTATTATTGCTCGTGAGCCATATAATAAAGAGTCTGTTAGTTGAAGGGCTTTGCCTGTTGCCATGATCAAAAGAGTGAGAATAGAACAAAAGCATGAAAGATCATGTAGTGATCTTATGGGAAGTGATGGCTTCACATATAAAAAGGATGATGATTGAAACTTGTTGAGGGTAGACAAACGTAGACCTTGGTCATTGTTGCAATTAATAGGAAGTGATAAATAAGGAGAGGTTCACATATAAATATATCATCTCTGACACCATCTATGATTGTGAACACTCGCTAAACTATTACATGCCTAGAAGTAGATGTTGGACAAGGAAGACAACGTAATGAATTGTGTGTGCTTGGCTCCGAACAATGTTATATGATTAGAGATCCCTTAGCATGTGACGATTGCTTCCACCTCATATTAGCCAAAACTCCCGCACCAAGTAGAGATACTACTTGTGCATCCATAAACCTTCAAACCAGTTTTGCCATGAGTGTCCACCATACCTACCTATGGATTGAATAAGATCCCTCAAGTAAGTTGTCATCGGTGCAAGCAATAAAAATTGCTCTCTAATATGTATGATCTATTATTGTGTGGAAAATAAGCTTTATACGAACCTGTGATGAGGAAGACATAAAAGCGACAGACTACATAATAAAGTTCTTTATCACAAGAGGCAATATAAAGTGACGTTCCTCCGCACTAAGAGGACACGCATCCAAACCTAGAAAGCGCATGACAACCTCTGCTTCCCTCGGCGATGGGCCTATCTTGTACCTTTACTTTTTGCCCTTGAAAGAGTCATAGTGATCTTCACCAATTCCTTATTTTTCCTTTGTCTTGGCTACCGTCACATGCTTGGGAAAGATCTATATTCATATGTCAACTTGGAGGTAAGTACTCATGAATTATTATTGTTGACATTACCCTTGAGGTAAGCAGTTGGGAGGCAAAGCTATAAGCCCCTATCTTTCTCTGTGTCCTGCTGAAACTTTGATCTCATGAGTACCACGTGAGTTGTAGCAATTGTAGAGAACGAAAGAATGATTGAGTATGTGGATTTGCTTTACAAGCTCTTATTTGACTCTTTCTGATGTTGTGATAAATTGCAAATTGCTTCAATGGCTAAAGGCTATCGGATGTTACTTCTCGGTAAGGTTCTTGATACATGCTTTACTTTGTGAAGGAATTATCACTTTAGCATGAGAGATTATATGTTGGTATTGCTGTTCTGATCTTGATCATGATGCATGCATGTTCGTATCTTGTTTTGTCGACACCTCTCTCCCTAAACTTGTGGACATATTTATTGAGCTCGGCTTTCGCTTGAGGACAAGCGAGCTCTAAGCTTGGGGGAGTTGATACGTCCATTTTGCATCATGTTTTCATGTTGATATTTATCGCTTCTTTGGCTGTTATTTCACTTCACGGTACAATTCTTATGGATTTTCTCTCTTATTTTGCAAGGTTTACATGAAGAGGGAGAATACCGGCAACTGGAATTCTGGCCTAAAAGTGGAGCAAAGTTGAGATACCTATTCTCCGCAACTCCAAACGCCGTAAAAATCAACAAGGATTGTTTTCCCGATTTATCAAAAATACTGGGCCGAAGAAGTGCCAGAGGGGCACCAGGGGGTGCCCACAAGCCTGCACGGTGTGACCACCCGCCAGGCCACGCCATGGGGGCTTGTGGGAAGCCCACTGACCCACTTGCTCCCCTCTTTTGCTATATGGAGGGTTTCGTCCAGAAAAAAAATTCAAGGAGGAGCGTTTTCATGGTTTCGCCGCTGCCACGAGGCGGAACTTGAGCAGAACCAATCTAGAGCTCCGGCAGGATGATCCTGCCGGGGAAACTTCCCTCCCGGAGGGGAAATCGCCGCCATCGTCATCACCAACACTCCTCTCATCGGAGGGGACTCGTCACCATCAACATCTTCATCAACACCAGCTCATATCCAAACCCTGGTTCATCACTTGTAACCAATCTCCGTCTCGCGACTCCGATTGGTACTTGTAAGGTTGCTAGTAGTGTTGTTTACTCTTTGTAGTTGATGCTAGTTGGATTACTTGGTGGAAGAGTGTAACATCCCAAATTTTGGAATGTTAATATAATTATTAGAATGATTGTTTGGTTGCTTGAGTTATTTAAAGCTTGAGTGAAATTTGAAAAAATTTCAAAACTTTTGAATGAGAGGGAATAAAATGACTTTCCCCTTCTCCGGGAATTCAAATTCAATCATTTAAAAGTAAAGAGAGAAGATGACATGACTTCTTCAACTATAAAGAATTTGAACGGAGTTTGCATTTGAATCCTTCCAAATATTTGCCCTTGCTTCTATATTTTTCTTCCCCGAGAAATACCCCAAAAATAATTCTTGCCAAGCAAGAAAGAGAGGAGGAACATGACCCTCCAAACCTGGGATATTCCTTTGAAATATTTGGACCATAAAACCCAAGGTTTATTTGAAAAATATTTGCAAAAAGAAAATAAACCAATTTAGGGATTTTCTAAAAAACATTTTTTTCAAGTATTTATTTTGGTAGTGAAAAAATGCCCATATTTTTGGATATATTTTTCTGAAAATTTTAATATATTATACCCTTATATTCCGAGGATATTCTATTTCCTTTTAATCGTATTAATTCCTATTTTAATAAAAAGGGAAAGATATCTCTTATTTTAGGAATGTACTTGGGCCACGTTAGGAAACCAATCTGGCCCAATCCCACCTTCTTCTTCCTCCTCACGAGCTTCCTTGTGTGGCCATGGCAGAAGCCTCCCTCCCCCGATTCGCGGGCTACACTTCCTTCTCGAGCCTCCCACCACCCCTATAAGAACGCCCCTCCTCTCCTCGTTCCATTTTCCCCATCAGCTCGCCCTCTCCCTGCCCGTAGCCACGACGCCCCCACCATTGTTGTTCCTGCAAGGAGCCGAACAGAAGAACGCCCAGGAGCCCCTGACGCCCCCTTCCTCACCTCCGGGACCCCCTCCGCCGTTCCCCCTCCCCGCCGGCAACCTCCCCACCTCGCCGGAGCAGCTACCTCGCCGGAGTTCTTCCTCTCTGTCACCCATGGTGAGACTCACGAAATCCCGTATTGCAGTTTTTTCAGAAAATTGCAATCTTAGAAAATACATATCTATTAGTCTATAACTCCGAATTAGGTGATTCTTTTTGCGTTGGATAAATTTTTTTATGTAGTTTCTGATTTGGATTCACTAGTTTAATGCTATGGTTAGAGTTTGTCTTAATTCTTCTTTAGTAGTTGCGGATGCTTGCGAGAGGGGTTAATCATAAGTGGGATGCTTGTCCAAGTAAGGGCAGTATCCAAGCGCCGGTCCACCCACATATCAAACTATCAAAGTAATGAACGGGAATCACATGAACATGACGAAACTAGCATGACAGAAATTCCCGTGTGTCCTCGGGAGCGTTTTTCTTCCTATAAGACTTTGTCCAGGCTTGTCCCGTGCTACAAAAGGGATTGGGCTACTTTGCTGCACCGTTGCTACTTTTCTTACTTGTTGCTTGCTACAAATCATCTCACCACACAATCACTTGTTACCGACAATTTCAGTGCCTGCAGATTTTACCTTGCTGAAAACCACTTGTGAGATCCTTCTGCTCCTCGTTGGGTTCGACACTCTTACTTATCGAAAGGACTACGATTGATCCCCTATACTTGTGGGTCATCAGCGTGCGGTGGATATCGTTATTTTCTCACCTTCGCTAACGATTTGAGTAGGTATGGTTATATCTACTTGATGAAGCACAAGTCTAAAACGTTTGAAAAGTTCAAGCAATTTCAGAGTGAAGTTGAAAATCATCGTAACAAGAAGATCAAGTTCCTATGATCTGATCGAGGAGGTGAGTATCTGAGTTACGAGTTTGGTGCTTGGTACGTCTCAAACATATCTATAATTTTTTATGGTTTCATGCTGTTATCTTGTCAACTTTGGATGTTTTATATACCTTTTATATCTTTTTTGGGACTAACTTATTAATTCAGTGCCAAGTGCCAGTTCCTGTTTTTCTGTGTTTTTGACTCTTTTCAGATCTGATTTTGGAACGGAGTCCAAACGGAATAAAATCCCCGAAATAAAATTTTCAAGAACAGAAAAAGATCGGGGGACTTGAGGGCCAAGGCACGAGAGCCACAGGGGGCCCACAAGCCCTGTAGCCGCTACCAGGGGGCGGTGGCTACCAGGCTTGTGGCCCCCCTGGAGTTCCCATGCGCTAGCTCTTTCGCCTATATATTCCCTAAAATCCCAGAAAAAATCAGGGCATCCACGAAAACACTTTTCCGCCGCCGCAAGCTTCCGTTTCCGCGAGATCTCATCTGGAGACCCTTCCCGGTGCCCTGTCGGAGGGGACTTTGGAGTTGGAGGGCTTCTACATCAACATCATCGCCTCTCCAATGACTCGTGAGTAGTCCAGTTCAGACCTACAGGTCCGTAGTTAGTAGCTAGATGGCTTCTTCTCTCTCTTGGATCTGCAATACAAAGTTCTCCATGATCTTCATGGAGATCTATCCGATGTAATCCTCTTTGGGGGTGTGTTTGTCGAGATCCGATGAATTGTGGATTTGTGATTAGATTATCTATGAATTATATTTGAGTCTTTGCTGATTTCTTATATGCATGATTTGATATCCTTGTAAGTCTCTCCGAGTCTTTGGTTTTGTTTGGCCAACTAGATCTATGATTCTTGCAATGGGAGAAGTGCTTGGTTTTGGGTTCATACCGTGTGGTGACCTTTCCTAGTGATAGAAGGGGCAGCAAGGCACGCATCGTGTTGTTGCCATCAAGGGTAACAAGATGGGATTTTATCATAGATATGAGATTGTCCATCTACATCATGTCATCTTTCTTAAGGCGTTACTCTGTTCTTATGAACTTAATACACTAGATGCATGTTGCATAGCGGTCAACGTGTGGAGTAATAGTAGTAGATGTAGAAAGTATATGTTTACTTGTTTTGGACGTGATGCCTATAGATATAATCATTGCCATAGATAAAGTCACGACTTTGCGCGGTTCTATAAATTGCTCGACAGTAATTCTTTCACCCACCGTCTACTTGCTTTCATGAGAGAAGCCACTAGTGAACACTACGGCCCCGGGGTCTATTCACAACTATCATCTCCACTTTCACTTTTACTTTGCTTTGTTTACTTTTTGCTTTCAGTTCTCACTTTGCAAACAATCTATAAGGTATTGACAACCCCTTCATAGCGTTGGGTGCAAGCTCTTTGTGTTTGTGCAGGTACTTGTGACTTGACGCAAGCCTCCCACTGGATCAATACTTTGGTTCTCAAAACTGAGGGAAATACTTACCGCCGCTGTGCTACATCATCCTTTCCTCTTCAAGGGAACACCAACGCAAGGCTCCAAGGCCGCGGGAAAATCCTTTGTATATTTGCCAAGGAAGTCCCTATAGGCGTAGCCCGTGACAGAAGGATTCCTGGCGCCGTTGTCAGGGAAGGTCTGTTGTCGCAGTAGCAGAAGGATTTCTGGCGCCGGTGCCAGGGAGGAGGATCGCTTGCCGGGGAGTATCAAGACAAGAATAATCTCCCGTCAACACGCCTATTTCTGGCGCGGGGAAGGGAGATCAAGTCAAGATCTATCCAAGTAGGTGTCACAAACTCATCTCTTGCATTTACTCTTTTTGCCAGTTGCCTCTCGTTTTCCTCTCCCCCACTTCACATTTGCCGTTTTCATTTTCCTTTCTCCCTTGCCATTTTCCTTTGCCTTTTTGCCTTTCTCCTTTGCCGTTTTATTTTGCCTTTTGCCGGTTTTCTTGCTTGCTTGTGTTCTTGTTGTCTGTTGAAGTCATCATGGCTGAAAACACCAAACTTTGCGACTTCTCGAGTACCAATAATAATGATTTTATTAGTATTCTGATTGCTCCCGCCACTAGTGCAGAATCGTATGAAATCAACGCTGCCTTGCTGAATCTTGTATTGAAAGAGCAATTCTTTGGCCTTCCTAGTGAAGATGCCGCATCCCATCTCAATACCTTCATTGAACTTTGCGATATGCAAAAGAAAAGAGATGTGGATAATGACGTGATTAAGTTGAAGCTTTTTCCTTTCTTGTTGTGAGATCGCGCAAAAACTTGGTTTTCTTGTTTGCCTAAAAATAGTATCGATTCTTGGGATAAGTGCAAAGATGCTTACATATCCAAGTATTTTCTGCCGGCTAAGATTATCAATCTGCGTAACGATATCATGAATTTCAAGCAACTTGATCATGAACACGTTGCACAATCTTGGGAGAGGATGAAGTTAATGATTAGAAATTGTCCCGCTCATGGCTTGAGTTTGTGGATGATTATACAAATCTTTTACACTGGTTTGAATTTTGCTTCTCCCAATATCTTGGACTCCGCCTCAGGTGGAACGTTCATGGAAATCACGTTAGGAGACACTACAAAACTCCTAGACAATATCATGACCAACTACTCTGAGTGGCACACTGAAAGGTCACCTGGTAGCAAAAAGGTACATGCTATAGAAGAAATTAACTCGCTTGGTGCTAAGATGGACGAGTTGATGAATTTGGTTGCTAGTATAAATGCTCCTTTAGATCCTAACGACATGCCACTATCTTCCTTGATTGAGAGTAGCAACGCTAGTTTGGACATTAATTTTGTTGGTAGGAACAATTTTGGCAACAACAATGCTTTTAGAGGAAACTATGTTCCTAGGCCTTTTCCTAGTAACTCCTCTAACAATTATGGCAATTCCTACAACAACACTTATGGAAATCACAACAAATTACCCTCTGATTTAGAGAGTAATATCAAAGAGTTCATCAACTTTCAAAACATTTTCAATACGTCCATAGAGGAAAAACTACTCAAAATAGACGATTTGGCTAAGAGCGTTGATAGGATGTCTTGTGATATTGATGCTTTGAAAGTTAGATGTGCTCCTCCCAAGGTCAACTTGGATGAAACTTTAAAAGCTATGCGTTTCTCCATGAATGAGAGCAAAGAAAGAACCGCCCAAATTCGCGCTAGGCATGAATGGTTTAAAAGGGTGCGTTCTAGTGATGCAAATCACGAAGATCTTAAAGTGCTTGGTGTGACTCCTCTTGAATATTTGTTTTCGCATGTCAAACCTATTGATGAAGGGGCTGGATATGAATCCACTTTGGTTGAAAAACGCCCCAATGATTCGGAGTCCACCTATCTTGATGATAAAGGTGTGGAGAGTGGAGTAGAAGAAATCAAAATATTGGGTAGTAATGAAACTCCCACTTTGGATCTCAAGGAATTCAATTATGATAGTTGCTCCTTGTTTGAATTCATTTGTTTGATGCAATCCATTGCAGACTCTCCACATGCTTATAGCCAAAGCAAAGCCTTTACCGCACATATTGTAGATGCTATGATGAAAGCTCTTGAAGAGAAGATCGAATTAGAAGTCTCTATACGTAGAAAACTTCATGATGAGTGGGAACCTACTATCAAAATCAAAATCAAAAACTATGAATGCAATGCTTTGTGTGATTTGGGTGCTAGTGTTTCCGCGATTCCAAAGTCTTTATGTGATATTCTTGGTTTTCATGAGATTGAAGAGTGTTCTCTTAATTTGCACGTTGCGGATTCTACTGTCAAGAAACCCATGGGAAGGATCGATGATGTTCTTATTGTTGCAAATAGGAACTATGTACCCGTGGATTTCATTGTACTTGACATAGATTGCAATCCTTCATGTCCCATTATTCTTGGTAGACCATTCCTAAGGATTATTGGTTCTATCATCGATATGAAGGAAGGGAATATTAGATTTCAATTTCCTCTAAAGAAGGCCATGGAGCATTTTCCTAGAAAGAAAATAATATTGCCTTATGAATCTATGATGAGGGCTACTTATGGTTTGAGCACCAAAGATGACTGTACGTGATTCCATCACCTTTTGCCTAGCTAAGGGCGTTAAACAATAGCGCTTGTTGGGAGGCAACCCAATGAATCTATCCTTTTTCTTTCGGTTTTGTGTTTTCCACACTTTCATAATTCTGTTATGATTGTGTTTTTCTGTAAGAGCTTTTGAGTTGATTCTTTTTGCTGCTGATTGCTACACAAATTCTTCATACATTCGTAATTGTTCAGAATTTTTGAAGTACCAGAAGTATACAAAGTATACAGATTGCTACAGACTGGTCTGCTGTTAAAGGATTTTGTTTTTGTGGAGTTGGTTGCTTATTTTGATGAAACTATGGATATTATCGGGGGGGGGGGGGTATTAGCCATGGAAGATTGAAAATACAGTAACCCAACATCAACATAAGTAGAATCTAAGTTTGCTATAGTACCTATGGAAGTGGTGGTTTGCTTTCTTATACTAATGATATCATGACTTTCTGTTTAAGTTTCGTGTTGTGAAGTTTTCAAGTTTTGGGTGTAGTTCTTATGGACAAGAAGATAAAGAGTGGCAAGAGCTCAAGCTTGGGGATGACCAAGGCACCCCAAGTTGATTCAAGGATGTTGTAAAAGCCTAAGCTTGGGGATGCCTCGGCAAGGCATCCCCTCTTTCGTCTTCAATCCATCAGTAACGTTACTTGGGGCTATATGTTATTCACCACATGTTATGTGTTTTGCTTGGAGCCCCTTGTATTGTAGGAGTCTTCTATTTTTGTTGTGTCACAATCTTCCTTGCTGCACACCTAGAGAGAGAGAGAGAGACATGCACTCACCGTGATTTTGTCGAGCTTCACTTATATCCTTTTGTTAGACAATTCAGCTCACATATGCTTCACTTATATCTTTTGAGCTAGTTGATTTTGCTCTGTGTGCTTCACTTATATCTTTTAGAGCATGGAAGCGCGTGGCTTAGTAGTTGATCTATGCTATGAAAGTAGTCTCAAAAGGGGTAGTTATCCAAAGGGATATGAAAACTTCCATCTCCACTTAATACACTAGATGCATGCTGGATAGCGGTCGACGTGTGGAGTAATAGTAGTAGATGCAGAAAGTATCGGTCTACTTGTTTTGGACGTGATGCCTATAGATATAATTATTGCCATAGATAACGTCACGACTTTGCACGGTTCTATGAATTGCTCGACAGTAATTCGTTCACCCACCGTCTATTTGCTTTCATGAGGGAAGCCACTAGTGAACACTACGGCCCCCGGGTCTATTCACAACTATCATCTCCACTTTCACTTTTACTTTGCTTTGTTTACTTTTTGCTTTCAGTTCTCACTTTGCAAACAATCTATAAGGGATTGACAACCCCTTCATAGCGTTGGGTGCAAGCTCTTTGTGTTTGTGCAGGTACTTGTGACTTGACGCGAGCCTCCTACTGGATCGATACCTTGGTTCTCAAAACTGAGGGAAATACTTACCGCCGCTGTGCTACATCACCCTTTCCTCTTCAAGGGAACACCAACGCAAGGCTCCAAAGCCGCGGGGAAAACCTTTGCATATTTGCCAAGGAAGTCCCTATAGGTGTAGCCCGTGATAGAAGGATTCCTGGCGCCGTTGCCAGGGAAGGTCTGTTGTAGCAGTAGCAGTGCTCACTTAAGACAATGTGGAACTGTTTCACAGTTGACAACGCCTCGAACACCACAACACAATGGTGTGTCCGAATGTCATAATCGTACTTTATTAGATATAGTGTGTTCTGTGATGTCTCTTATCGATTTGCCGTTATCATTTTGGAGCTATGCATTGGAGATAGTTGCATTCACTTTAAATAGGGCACCGTCAAAATCCGTTGAGATGACACCATATGAGCTGCGGTATGGCAAGAAGCCAAAGTTATCATTTCTTAAAGTTTGGGGATGTGATGCTGATGTCAAAAAGCTTCAGTCTAAAAAGTTAAAACCCAAAGCAGAAAAGTGTGTCTTCATAGGTTACCCTAAAGAGACAGTTGGGTACACCTTCTATATCAAATCCGAGGGCAAAGTGTTTATCGCTAAGAACAGAGCTTTTCTTGAGAAACAGTTTCTCTCGAAAGAATTCAGTGGTAGAACTTGATGAGGTTGTAGAACTTCTGCTTCAACAAGATGGTAGCGCAGGGCAGAAATATATTTTTGTCGAGGCAATACTAGTTGAAGAGGAAGCTAATGGTGGTGATCATGAAGCTTTGGATCAAGTTGCTATCGAACCTTGTTGGTCTACAAGGGCACGTACTGCTCCTCATTGGTACGGGAATCCTATCTTGTCAATCATGTTGTTAGACAACAATGAGCCTTCGAATTATGGAGAAGCAATGGTGGGCCCGGATTCCAACAGATGGTTAGAAGCCATGAAATCTGAGATAGGATCTATGTATGAAAACAAAGTATGGACTTTGGAAGTATTACATGAAGGCCGAAAGGCTATTCAGAACAAACGGATCTTTAAGAAGAATACAGACGCGGACGGTAATGTGACCGTTTATAAAGCTCAACTTGTGGCAAAGGGTTTTTCACAAGTTCAAGGAGTTGACTATGATGAGACATTCTCACCCGTAGCGATGCTTAAGTCCGTCCGGATCATGTTAGCAATAACTGCATTTTTCGATTATGACATCTCACAGATGAATGTCAAAACGACGTTCCTTAACTTGTTTCTTAAGGAAGAGTTGTATATGATGCAACCCAAAGGTTTTGTGGATCCAGAGAATGGTAACAAAGTATGCAAGCTCCAACGATCCATTTATGGACTGGTGCAAGCATCTCGGAGTTGGAATGAGCGTTTAGATGAGGTGATCAAGGTGTTTGGGTTTATACAAGTTTTTGGAGAAGCTTGTATTTACAAGAAAGTGAGTGGGAGCTCTATAGCGTTTGTAATATTATATGTGTAGGACATACTGCTGATTGGAAACAATATAGAATTTTTGGAGAGCACGAAGGATTACTTGAATCAGAGTTTTTCAACGAAGGACCTGGGAGAAGCTGCTTACATATTAGGCATAAAGATCTATAAAGATAGATCAAGGCACTTAATAGGACTTTGACAAAGCACATACCTTGACAAAGTCTTGAAGAAGTTCAAAATGGAACAATCCAAGAAGGGGTTCTTGCCTGTGTTACAAGGTATAACGTTGAGTAAGACACAATGCCGAGTAACTGCAGAAGATAGAGAACAGATGAGTGTCGTCCCCTATGCTTCAGCCATAGGGTCTATCATGTATGCAATGTTGTGCACAAGACCGGATGTGAGCCTTGCCATAAGTATGGCAGGCAGGTTTCAAAGTGATCCAGGAGTGGAGCACTGGGCAGCGGTCTAGAATATTCTAAAGTACCTGAAAAGGACTAAGGAAATGTTTCTCATTTATGGAGGGGACGAAGAGCTCGTCGTAAAGGGTTACGTCGATGCAAGATTCGACCCTGATCCGGATAACTCTAAGTCACAAACCAGATACGTGTTTATTCTTAATAGGGGTGCGGTAAGCTGGTGCAGTTCCAAGCAGAGCGCCGTAACTAATTCTACATGCGAAGCGCAGTACATAATTGCCTCATAGGCGGCTAAGGAGGGTGTGTGGATGAAGCAGTTCATGGAAGATCTTGGAGTTGTCTCGAGCGCACTGGATCCAATAAATCTGTTGTGTGACAACACTCATGCCATTGCTCTAGCCAAGGACCCAAGGTTTCACAAGAGAACCAGACATATAAAACGACGCTTCAATGCCATCCGCGATTACATCATGGAGGAAGACATAAATATTTGCAAAGTGCACACGAATCTGAATGTGGCAGACCCGCTGACTAAGCCACTTCCGCGAGCTAAACATGACCAACACCAGAATTGTATGGGTGCTAAATTTGTTACATTGTAAATCACATAGAGATGTGATACTAGATTACTGACTCTAGTCCAAGTGGGAGACTATTGGAAATATGCCCTAGAGGCAATAATAAAATAGTTATCATTATATTTCTTGTTTCAAGATAATCGTTTATTATCCGTGCTATATAATGTATTGAATGGAAACATAAATACATGTGTGGATACATAGACAAAATACTGTCCCTAGTAAGCCTCTAGTTGACTGGCTCGTTGATCAAAGATGGTTAAGGTTTGCTAGCCATAGACAAGTGTTGTCACTTGATAACGGGATCACATCATTAGGAGAATGATGTGATGGACAAGACCCAAACTATAAACGTAGCATGTGATCATGTTATTTTGTTGCTATTGTTTTCTGCATGTCAAGTATACATTCCTATGACCATGAGATCATGTAACTGAGTGACACCGGAGGAATGCCTTGTGTGTACCAAACATCGCAAGGTTACTCGATGACTATAAAGGTACTTTGCAGGTATCTTCGAAGGTGTTCATTGAGTTGGCATGGATCAAGACTGGGATCAAGAGTGGGACGGAGAGGTATCTCGGGGCCCACTCGGTAATAAAACATCACAAACAAGCCTTGCAAGCAATGTGACTAAAGAGTTAGCCACATGATCTTGTATTACAGAACGAGTAAAGAGACTTGTCGGTAATGAGATTGAAATAGGTATGGCGATACCGATGATCGAAACTCGGACAAGTAACATACCGAAGGACAAATGGAATGATACGCGGGATTAAATGAATCCTTGACATAGAGGTACAAACGATAAGATCTTCGTAGAATATGTAGGATCCAATATGGGCGTCCAGGTCCCGCTATTGGATATTGGCCGGAGAGTGTCTCTGTCATGTCTACATAGTTCTCGAACATGCAGGGTTTGCACACTTAAGGTTCGGTGTTGTTTCGGTATCGCTGAATTATTGATGTTGGTAACCGAACGTTGTTCGGAGTCCCGGATGAGATGCCAGATATCACGAGGGTTTCTGGAATGGTCCGGAGATGAAGATTGATATATAGGAAGTATCCCTTTGGTTTCAGGAAGGTTTTCGAGCATTACCGGTAAAGTACCGGGAATGACGAATGGGTTCCGGAGTTCTACCTGGAGATGCCACTCACCTGGGAGAAGACAAAAAGGGGGCCCAAGGGTGGCGCACCAACTCCTAGTGGGCTGGTGGCCAGCCCAAGAAGGCCTAGGTCGGACGAAATAGGAGAAAAGGCAGGGAGAGGAGGCCAATCCGATTTGGGGAAGGAGGACTCCTCCTTCCAAGTGGAGTTGAAGGAGGACTCCTCCCATTCCCTCTTGCATCGGCCAAAACCATAGGGTTTCCCTAGGGCGCCGCCCCTCCCTCCCTCCTATATATAGTGGAGGGGAGAGAGGCTTTTGGCACTCAAGCCAAAGTGCAGCCCTCCTCCCCTCCACAACTTCGACACCCCGTAGCTAGATACGTCCGGCACGGCAAGGCCTTGCCTGAGTTAATTCCACCACCATCATCGTCATGCCGTTGTGCTGCCGGAGAACTCAGCTACCTCTTTGCCCCTCTTGCTGTATCAAGAAGGCAGAGATCTTCACCATGCTGTACGTATGCTGAACGCGGAGGTGTCGTCCGTTCGGGACTAGATCGGGACGGAGTTCGTGGGACGGATCGTCATCGGATCGCGAAGACGTGCGACTATATCAACCGTGTTTCTTAATGCTTTCCGCTTAGCGATCTACAAGGGTATGTGGATCCGATCTACCCTCTCGTAGATGATCATCACCATGATATGTCTTCGTGTGCGTAGGAAATTTTTTGTTTCACGTGCGACGTTCCCCAACAGCTTAACACTAAAGAGGAAAGCCTCCTCACCCGTGCTTGCTGGCACGGTCCTTGGTGCTGCTCAGCATGGCACGCGTCACCCATGTGAAGGTGGAGGGCCTCACGGCTCCTCCGAGCTGCCCTGGTTAGTCCGCCCCACGAAGGCCTCAGGGGTAGCGTGTAACGTCCAAGATGCGATCCTATCCTTATTTTGGCACGAGGGCCTCGACAAGGATAAAAACGCATCTCGTCGTTTCGCAAGATTGGATATCGTTACAAGTACATATAGTGAAAAGACGAGTCTAGGGAGTTGGCTTATACTCACCACAAGCTACATCAATATCACATCAATACAACAATTTACACTCATCATACAGAAGAGCAGGGTCCGACTACACACGAAAACAAACGATAAGAGAACGACATCCATCCTTGCTATCCCAGGCTGTCGGCCTAGAACCCATCCTAGATCGATGAGGAAGAAGAGGAAACTCCACATACCACAATCAGCGCGCTCACGTAAAAGTAACTCTTTACCTATACCAGCAACTGGTGTTGTAGTAATATGTGAGCCACAGGGGACTCAGCAATCTCATTTCCAAAGGTATCAAGACTAGCAAAGCTTAATGGGTGAGGTATGGTTAAGTGGTGAGGCTGCAACAAGCGACTAAGCATTTATTTGGTGGCTAACTTACGAGTACAAGAATAAGAGGGGGATGATCTACGCATAGCGGACGTGAACTAGTGATGATCAAATGAATGATCCTGAACACCTACTTACGTCATACATAACCCCACCATGTCCTCAAACAGAGAAGGATCTCACGAACAAGACAGTCACGGTTACGCACTCAGTTGACAAGTTTTAATTAAGTTTACTTCAGTCATCGGGAGCCGGATGTTAAATAAAGTTTCCACGTTGCCACGTAACCGCGCGCATGGCCTTTCGAAAGACTTAATCCTGCAGGGGTGCTCCACCTAGTCCATAAAAAATTACCACAAGCCGCATAGAAAGCCTCGATAACGAAACTCGTGATCTCCTCGGATTCCACAGTGGAAGACCTCAACTCTGAGATAGCCCAAAGCATTACCGGAATCCTGATACACAAGATATTTTGTCAAAGGTAAAACTAATCCAGAAAGGCCGCCCGACATGTCGACGAACTCGATAGGAGCCGCGTATCTCGTTCTCAGGACACGACGGATGAGCGATAGTTACCACGCCTAAACACCGGGTTGCCCCGGGGGGCGTTAATAAGCTGCTCTCGGTTGGACCAACACTCATGAGGAGCACTCGCCCAGGGATTGATTAAGTTTCCTCCGGTTAATTACTCCCTATGTGGTTCATTAGTTATTAGGCAAATGTGGTACCAAAGTTGGGCCTTGCCAGACCAGTTTTATACTAAAACGAATTATCAAGGGGGTCCCCATAACAACCCCAATCGTGTTAGGAGCACTCAAATATCGAATATAACACCGGTAGCCCAAACTAAGGCGACAAAGGTGGAACAAAACACCAGGCTAGAAAGCCAAGCCTTCCACCTTTTACCAAGTATATAGGTGCATTAATTTAAATAGCAATTAATATGGTGATATAACAAGGAACCCATGTTATCACATGGAAGCACTGCACCTACAACTAGCAACGCTAACACGTGGGTAAGCAGGTGGTAATGTAGCCAATCAGTGGTTTGCTAGGTTGTGTACACGTTGAAGGTTTTTCATGGCAATGTTGAGAGGCTAACATTTAACAGGTGGTAGGCAACGAGACATAGCGGAAGAAATGAGACAACTAGCATGGCATTGATAGTAATGATATCTAGGGAAATGATGATCTTGCCTGAGATCTCGCTTGGAAGAAGAACAACTCCGTGAAGCACAAGAACCGACGTAGTCGAACGGGTCCTCACATTCTGACACGCTTGTGGGACTATCGAGACGAAGCAAACCGGAAACAAGCATCAACACATGATATTCACCACACACATGCATGATATGATGCACACCCTAATATGATGCATAATCAGTTTCAAATATGCAAGGCAGGGCATGGCAATTCACACAATCAAACACTACACATTAAGTGAAGCTCAATATGCAACGAGTTGCATATTGACGAAACTCCACGTTTAGTTATTTAGTCCACTCTTGTTTAGGTGCACGACAATATTAAATGTTGTTAAACATGACAAGGGGTGATGCACAAATTAAACTACATATCTAGGCATTTTAAATGAGGCGAGAAACGACATATAGCATCCCCGAACTAACCCCACACGTTAAATTCTAAATATGTCCAGATTTGTCCTAATCACATTTTATGTTTGTTAAATGGCAAACAGAGTGGTTCACGTGATTCTGCTCGTCATCCTAGTCCATTTACATATATGGCTCATCTCCAATGGAGCTACGGTTAAATAGCTACGAACTAAACCATTTCTAACACGTTGACAAGCAAATCGATGCAAACAACATGTAAAACACTTTTAAATATGCATGACAGTTGGAAAATATTAATCTACGCAAAATTTTACACGTTTTACATATATAATCTGTCGGTGCACTAAACACTTGGGTCTCTAGTACCCCTGACTTGTGCACGGACGCAAAGAGCCCGTGACGGCAAGGCGTGGCAGAGTCCAAACAAGATGCACCCCCAAGATATCCAAGGCCCCGACAAGCGTGGCTTGCCGGGAAGACACCCAAGGCCACATCCGTTTAATGGACGTGATGAGCACACCAAGCACAAGACCCCGGCGAGCATCCCTGATACGTCTACGTCGTATCTATAATTTTTGATTGTTTGATGCCAATATTCTCAACTTTCATGTACTTTTGGCAACTTGTTATACTATTTTTGGGACTAACATATTGATCCAGTGCCGAGTGCCAGTTCCTGTTTGTTGCATGTTTTTTGTTTCGCAAAATATCCATACCAAACGAAGTCCAAACACAATAAAAAACCTATGAGGATTTTTTTGGAATATGTATGATTTTTGGGAAGAAGAATCAACGCGAGACGATGCTCGAGGGGGTCACGAGCCCAGGAGGCGCGCCCTACCCCCTAGGCGCCCCTGGCAGGCTCGTGACCAATCCCTAAGGCGGTTGGTGCCCTTCTTTCGCCGCAAGAAAGCTAATATCTGGAAGAAAATCGTGCTAAAAGGACACCTCAATCGGAATTGAGGATCTCCGGGTATTTAAGAAACGGTGAAAGGCCAGAATCTGGGAGCGCAGAAAAAGAAGGACACGGAAAGAGAGATCCAATCTCGGAGGGGCTCTCGCCCCTCCGCCGCAATGGATACCATGGTCCAGAGGTGAAACCCTTCTCCCATCTAGGGAGGAGGTCAAGGAAGAAGAAGAAGAAGAAGGGGGAATCTCTCCCCGTCTCTCCCGGCGGCGCCGGAACGCCGCCCGGGACATCATTGGGTTTTACCTCAATGAACGTTAGTAGTTGCGGATGCTTGCTAATAGTTCCAATCATAAGGGCATAGAATTCCAAGTAAGGGATGCCATGCTAGCAGTGGCCTCTCCCACATAAAACTTGCTATCGGTCTAGTAACGTAGTCAATTGCTTAGGGACAATTCCGCAACTCCTACCACCACTTTTCCACACTCGTCAAACTAACGTATTTTTTTCTTTATCTAGCAGCCCCTAGTTCTTATTTACGTGTTCTTTATTTTCTTGCAAACCTATCCTATCACTCCTACAAATTACTTCTAGTTTCATACTTGTTCTAGGTAAAGCGAACGTAAAGTGTGCGTAGAGTTGTATCGGTGGTCGATAGAACTTGAGGGAATATTTGTCCTACCTTTAGCTCCTCGTTGGGTTCGACACTCTTACTTATCTAGAAAGGCTACGATTGATCCCCTATAATTGTGGGTTATCAAGACCTTTTTCTGGCGCCGTTGCCGGGGAGCAATAGCGTGGGGTGAATATTCTCGTGTGTGCTTGTTTGCTTTATCACTAAGTAGATTTATTTGTTGTTCTAAGTTGTTCTCTATCTTTAGTTATGGATATGGAACACGAAATACCAAAAAAATTAGGTGTACTTGCTACTCATGGAGATGGGGAACCTCCTAAAACCCTCGATGCTCGTTAAGTGGAAAATATTATGCACTTCTTTAATAATCCTGAGAAAACCCCATTCAATTATATAATGGGATACATGTTGGATCAATGTGAATACTTTAGGGATTATCACTTGACTCAAAAAGGGAAACTATATATGCTTGGGAATTATGCTTGAGATATGATATTACTTGTTGCTCTAGGATGAAGGCTAAACACCTTCCCTTTTCTTGTAAATTTAATGCTAATGAAACCTTGGCTTCTTATGCTAATGGTATATATGATTACTATGATGAGGAAAAAATAGAAGAGTTTGTTGCTTTTATGGGTGCTTATGAAATTGAAGCTCTGTTTGAGAAGTGTGATGATAATGATGATGTTTACCGATCTGAAAATGTGGTTATGCTTCGTTATTGTTATACTAATTATGAATATAATGCCCATATTTATCGATTTATGGAGAAATTCTTCGCTGCCCAAGAAGAGACTAATATTTTGCAGGAAACTATGGAAGAAGAAAATGCTGAAACTGTGAGCTCATTTGATGAAAAAGATGACGAGGAGAGCGAAGAACAAAGGGAGGAAGAGCGGACTAGCTACCCGTGCCCACCTTCTAATGAGAGTAACTCTTCAACTCATACATTGTTTAATTTCCCTTCATTCTTACCGAAGGATGAATGCTATGTTGACTGCTATGATCCCTTGGATTCGTTTGAAATATCCCTTTTTGATGAACTCGATGCTTGCTATGCTTGTGGCCATGAAGCCAATATGAATGATGCTTATGAAGATGAACTTGCTATAGTTCCTTATGTTAAACATGAAACTGTTGCTATCGCACCCACTTATGATAGTCCTATTATCTTTTTGAACTCTCCCAACTACACTATATCGGAGAAGTTTTCTCTTATTAGGGATTACATAGATAGGTTGCCTTCTACAATTACACATGATGATTTTGATGAATATAATATGCATGTGCTTGTTGCTCCTACTTGCAACTATTATGAGAGAGGAACTACATCTCTACCTCTCTGTGTTTCCAATACGATAAAATTGCAAGAAACTGCGTATGCCATGTATTGGCCTTTACTTGATGTGCATGAATTGTTCTTTTATGACATGCCAATGCATAGCAAGAGAGTTAGACTTCGTCATTGCATGATATATGTTACCTTGTGCTCACTACTAAATTACAAATCAATGTTAATTAAAATTGGCTTTGATATACCTTGGGATCCGGGTGGATCCATTACTTGAGCACTTTATGCCTAGCTTAATGGCTTTAAAGAAAGCGCTGCCTGGGAGACAACCCGGAAGTTTTAGAGAGTCATTTATTTCTTTTGAGTGCTTTTATATAGTTTAAAAAATATATAGAGGGGAACTTAAAACTTTTTCAAAAAGAGAAGCAATTGAAAGGTGATGCATTGCGGAAGTGAGGGTCGACCTTGAACACTTGTGTTCATGCTCATGGAAACAATGTAGAATATTTCAAGGAAGTTTCTTGCAAAAATAATTATCCCCTTGTACAATTCCATTGTATTATAAAAATAATGTGCCAAGTAAAGCCTTTATGATTAGTTTGGGTGATAGTTGTTTGATCATGCTGAAAAAGACAGAAACTTTGTGATCACGAAATTATTTTTAATTCCTATCCAGAAAGAGCTTTTAGGTTGATTCTTTTTTCTGCTGATTGATATGCAAATTTCCCTAATTTTCAAAATTGTTCAGAATTTTTGTAGTACCATAAGTATGGTATATGTTCAGATTACTACAGACTGTTCTGTTTTTGACATATTCTGTTTTCTATGTATTGTTCTCTTATTTTGATGAATCTATGGGTAGTATTGGGGGGTATGAACCATGATGAAGTTGGATTACAGTAGATATAATGCTAATATGAATTTGGAATGAGTTCACAACAGTACTTAAAGTGGTGATTTACTTTATTATACTAACGGATCTCACGAAGGTTTTGTTGAGTTTTGTGTGATTGAAGTTTTCAAGTTTTGGGTGAGACCACGATGGATGAAGGAATAGGGAGAGGCAAGATCCTAAGCTTGGGGATGCCCGAGGCACCCCAAGGTAATATTCAAGGAAGACTCAAGCGTTTAAGCTTGGGATGCCCCGGAAGGCATCCCCTCTTTCGTCTACAATCTATCGGTAATTTTACTCTGAGCTATATTTTTATTCGTCACATGATATGTGAAAATGCTTGGAGCGTCTTTTGCGTTTTTCCCTTTTTCTTTTATGCACCATTCTGGTATGATATAGTCCTTGGTTGATTTATAGAATGCTCTTTGCACTTCACTTATATCTTTTGAGTATGGCTTTATAGAATGCTTCATGTGCTTCACTTATATCATTTGAAGTTTGGATTGCGTGTTTCCCTACACATAGAAAACCGTCATTTGTAGAATGCTCTTTTGCTTCACTTATATTAGTTAGAGCAGGGCATATCTTTTGTAGAAAGAATTAAACTCTCATGCTTCACTTATACCTATTTAGAGAGTTAACAGGAGTTGGTCATTCACATGGTTAGTCACAAAATCCTACATAAAACTTGTAGATCACTGAATATGATATGTTTGATTCCTTGCAATAGTTTTGCGACATGAAGATGTGATATTAGAGTCATGCTAGTTAGTAATTGTGTATTCGTAGAAATACGTGTGTTAAAGTTTCTGATTCCTGTAGCATGCACGTATGGTTAACCGTTAGGTGACGAAGTCGAAGCATGATTTATTTATTGATTGTCATCCTTTGTGTGGAAGTCGGGATCGCGCGATGGTTAACTCCTACCAACCCTTCCCTTAGGAGCATGCGTGTAGTACCTTGTTTCGATGACTAATAGACTTCTACAATAAGTATGTGAGTTCTTAATGACTAATGTTGAGTCCATGGATTATACGCACTCTCACCCTTCCACCATTGCTAGCCTCTCTAGTACCGCGCAACTTTCACCGGTGCATTACACCCACCATATACCCTTTCTCAAAACAGCCACCATACCTACCTATTATGGGATTTCCATAGCCATTCCGAGATATATTGCCATGCAACTTCCATCGTTTCGTTTATTATGACACGCACCATCATTAGCATATTGCTTTGCATGATCGTAAGATAGCTAGCATGATGTTTTCATGGCTTGTCCGTTTTTTTGATGCCATTGCTACGCTAGATCATTGCACATCCCGGTAAACCGCCGGAGGCATTCATATAGAGTCATATTTTGTTCTAAATATCGAGTTGTAATTAAATAAAAGTGTGATGATCATCATTATTAGAGCATTGTCCCATGTGAGGAAGTAATAAAAGAGGCCAATGAAGCCCAAATAAAAAAAGAGGCCAAAGAAGCCCACAAAAAAAGGGAAAAAAT